>NC_134103.1:37764539-38397039 GCF_000715075.1 Nicotiana tabacum
AACTCATTATTTTATTGGTTGTGGGTGAAAATGAGCAACTTGAAGGTCCTGTCCTTACTCAGTTGCCCGAAGATGATATATTTATTCAGGATCTGGCAGATGCACAGAGTCAGGAAGATGATAGTGATTATGACAACAATGCTGATGAGTCTGGAGATGATACACGATTCCCTGATGAGGGCGACGAAGATGAGGAAATGCATTTTGCTGATGAGAATGAGAATGAGCAACCTGATTTGCCGAGGGAGCATGATGCCACCAATGAGCATGCTCCATATATGTAGACTTTACCTCCCATTAGACCCAGAGTGTACGAGTCACATGTGCCCTTTCATTCAAGGGCGATTCCCTACCTTGATCAGTTGCCCAGTATGCCGGATGTGGATGACCTCACTAGGGATCTTGATGACATTCAGACAACAATGTGGGATGAATCTAGACCAGCAGTGATGTCAAAGAATATATTTTTTGCTGATAAAGCGCGCCTTAGCAGGGTGGTGCGAATGTACATCTTAAAAGGGTGTTATGAGATCGAGGTTCATGAGTCATCTCCGGAAGTATATAAGGTTATTGTCGTAGATGGTTTCAAGGTTGTAGATGGATGTTACGTGCGAGAAAGTTGAAAACAAATATGTGGATTATGAGGAGATACATTGGCACACATACTTGTGATATGGATACATTCAGTGGGAATCATTTCAACTTGAATGTTGACTTGATTTCTCTTGTCTTGATTCCACACATTGAATCGTCCGTAAGGTACAAGATTAAAGAGTGTATAACATTTGTCCACCAGGTATATGGCTGTACAATTACCAAAAGAAAGGAATTTCTTGGGCATAAACGTGCATTTGAGATTGTTTATGGTAACTGGGATAAGTCATTTGCCGCTCTACACGGGTACATGGCTGCTTTGCAATACTTTAACCCCGGGACTGTTGTTGAATGGAAGCTTGAGCAGAGTCCGAGAATACCAGAATTCATATTTAGATATGTGTTCTGGGCATTTAAACCAGCCATTGATGGTTTTGTGCATTGTCGACCGGTAATCTCTATAGACGACACTCATGTCTATAGAAAGTATGAGATTAAGATGTTGATCGAAATTACAGTAGATGCTAATGGAAGCATATTTCCCCTCACATTTGTTATTTGTGCTAATGAAAGTCAAGAGACTTGAACATTTTTTGAACCACTTGAAGGAGCACGTTGTTAGACAGCATTCAGGTATTTGTCTAATATTTGATCGGCATGGTGGTATTTTAAGTTCTGTACAGACTTTGGATGCATGGCGGGAACCATATGCCTACCACCATTACTTTGTTAGGCACTTGAAGGCCAACTTTCAGCGGGCTCATCCAAACAAGAGCTTACATGATTTAATGTGGATGACTACAACAGATCATCAAGAGTGTAAACTCAGGAGGCGAATGGAATTGATTAGGCAGGAAGACCTAGAAGCTTATCGTTGGTTAATGCGACATGAGCTTGATAAGTGGACTTTTCATAATAATGGTGGTAGAAGATGAAAAATTTTGACTACAAATGTGTCAAAGTCTTTCAACGGGTTGTTGAAGTCTACCTGTGGATTGCTTGTCATTGCCATGGTGCGAATGTCATTCAAGCAGATGGCAGAGAGGTTTGTTGAAAGATCCCAAAGTCAATCATCATTGTTGGAAAGGGGTGTTCAATTTGTGCCACATCCGATGAAACGATTTGAAAAATATAGGAAGCGAGCACAGTGGCATATATTTTTGCAATATTGTAATGAGCAAAATATTTTTGAAGTTCGCACTGCTATGCATCAAAACTGCGGTAATAATACCCACACCATCAATGAATCCTGAAGATTATGTTCGTGTGAGAAATGGTCGATCTATCACTTGCCATGCTCACATGCCATCAAGTGCTTTCAACATACAGGTTTTGCGGCGATGAGGTACGTTGATAAAGAATATATTGTTGCTCCATACGTAAACACCTATAGTGGCCACTTTCAACCAGTCAGTGTTGAGCATTATTGGCTGCCGAAACTATTTAAAATGGTGTGAAATAAGGATTATGTGCGTCACCGGCAAGTGCAAAAACGAACATGGATACGGAACCAAATAGATGTTGATGATACCGTTTATGCGCGTAAATGTGGTATATGCACCCAAACATGACACGATCGCCTTAAATGTCCTTCAGTTGGTTTGGGAAGCGGTGGTAATTTAGCTCTCGGTGGCAGTTCATCCAATGTGCCCAATTTTAGAGGATAAATTTAATGTTTTGTTACAGTATTTTTGTTGTACTAAATGTATGAAACGGTGTTGTTTGATATATTTATGAAATAAAATTAAGTTTCCAATAGGTTTAAATTTAATTGACATTTAGCATTGAAGATTCAATACAACAATTAAAAATAACTTCAATAAATAAATAATGATTTTCATTTGCCATTATCGTCATTGTCTGGCCTTATTTCATTGTCATTGTCGTCATCTTCTTCGTCAATATTTTATACGCATCCATCCAGACCGAGGGCATCATAATCTAGGCTCCAGTTAACATACATTTCTCGTATTTCAGCGCTATCATCAATAAGACCACTTGCTTGATTTCTACAACAATATGGGACTCATACGTCCAACGTTTGCGGGTAGAAACTTAGGTAGTACCTCACACTCAACAACTGTTGGAAATACAGGATAATCAATGTCTCTATACTATTTTTAATTTTCTAATAAATCTCAATACTGATCCTCCTTTCCTTGCAGGTAGTTAAGATCATCCAGTGCATGATGAATAACTAGTGCCTTTTCCATCTCTAAAATCTCCTTCATCAAATGCCGAATCACTTCTGGTTCATCTTTGTGTGTGTTTGTTTAGAATGTTACAGACAGTACTTGCCATACAACTAGCCCATGCCAATGTCATAGTACTTCATAATCATACCTTTTTGAGTAAAGGGGAACCCATTATAGTTTTTCACTCCAAATTCGCATACCTTCAGGCTTTGTATAATGCGCTTCCTTCTCAATAATGTGTCCTGCAACTTTGAGATCAGTGTGTATTTTGATAGGATTATTTTCCAAGGGACGTAAAATTAACACCATAGCACTTGTCATCCACCAAATCAGTATAACAACCTAGCATATTTTTTCAAGGTAGGGATCGATTGCGTTATGACGTGTTCCATGTGGATCTATTGAACTACCTTCACCTTTTTGCCTCTTCGTAAACCACTTATTAAATGTTAGTGGCATTTTCTAAAAATAGATGTTATAATGGTTCTTGAAATGATTTTTGAATACTAGAATATTGGTTCAACTTAAAAAGAACTAAACTGCACAAACTTGTACGTTAAACGTAGCGCATCAACAATATGCATTATGTGTATTATCATGTCGACCGGAAAAAGTTACCGACCTAAAACTCTGCACCAACTTGTACTGTAAAGAATCATTAGCACACAAAATATAGCGCATCAATAATATGCGTTATGTGTATTGTCATGTCGACCTGATAAAGATGCGGCGACTTGTACCGTAAAGAATCGTTAGCACGCGAAACATAGCGCATCAACAATATGCATTTTGTGTATTGTCATATTGACCCAAAAAACTGTGGACCTGAAAAAGATGCACCGACTTGTACCATAAAGAATCGTTAGCACACAAAATATAACGCAACAACAATATGCATTATGTAACCTAAAATCACTCATGGCTGCCTATAAAAACCCAGCGCATTTTGCATTATTATTTGCGGTGTAACCAAACGAAGAAAATAACTTTCCATAAATTTTTCAAGTTCGAGCATTACAACATGTCTAGACGCAAGGTGTTATTGTGGCAAACATGAAATTTTGAATCCATGTTGGCCAAATTGCAATCTAGGACGCAAACATTGGATGTGTAAACAAGTTGTAAGTTATTATTATTAAAAGTTATGTTGGTTAGTCTTTTGTTGTCATTCCCATTTGTAGGACGAATATCAATGTGGTTTTGAAGAATGGTATGATGAACCCATTAACAAGGAATACTACAAATCATGTTTGCTAAACATTTAGAATCTGATCGGTGAGTATGAACTCCAAATCTTGAAATTCCAAGAACAACTTGCGGCAATGAAGGAGAAACTGAAAGAGGCACAAGAAGAAAATAATCGGTTGGAAGAAAAATTTCAGTGGTTAAAGCATAAAATAATGGGCGATAGTGACTAAACAAACACATGGATGTGTTAAGTGTAGTTTTTTATTTTTATGTTGTACGTGTCATGTATTATCTGTAATTTTTAACGAATTTAAATTTATGTTAATCTGTCTTATTATTTTGTGTTCTAGTTTTAAACTAATAAATAACCCGAAAAATGAAAACACATGCGCAAATTATGTAAAACATCAATAATTTTACTATTAAATATTTAATGTCATATATACAACTCAAAATACATATCAATGAGTCCCACAACCTGTATGCTTTAAAGCATTAGCTGGCCTGAGGCGCTACGCTATCAGGATCATCCTCATCACATTACCTTTTTATCGGAGGATGCGCAACAACATGATCGTCAATAAGGCTAGCAGGCTCAATAGAAGCGGTCGTTGGGCCATCAGTAACCTACAAAATAATAAGATATTTTAATATATAAAATATAGAATACTAACATACGTGTTAGTAAAAATATTTAATGGTCAAACCATGGTCTCAGCGGGCTCCTGAATAAGATCATTCGTCTCCGGCAAGCGAGTATCGCACAATGTGGCCTCTGTGACAGGTGATGACGAAATCTTTAAGAAAATATAAACAATTTAGATAATACTGACTAATCTATATAGTAAAAACAAATTGAAGTAATAGTAATACAAACAAACATGCGCCTGAGTAGCCACACAATGCTCTGTGGGAACTCCGAGGTGCACTGGAGTAGATGAAGGTTGTGACGTCTCGACCCGATGTGATGTCTCCCTATCTGTGCCTGAAAGATCCTCAGCAGCCCTCGATGATGAGCCATAACTCAATCGTCGCCCACTATGTACCTCTCGTATCGGATGCTCCTCTACTCTCTTGACTGGAAGAAGACAATACTTAACTGAATATAAAGTCCTGATAAGGGAGAATACGATAACTTTTGAGACTAGGATAATGTACATAAATTCAGGAATACGAACTTCTCATTACGTCTAGTTATCAAATACATGTATTTACGAGATCATGCCAAGATGAAGGAACGGTTTATCCTTAATATACCTTTGCAATCTTCTCTCCAATCGTCAACCAAGATCAATATGATCTTCTTATATCTCCAATGTGAATTTTCGAAGCGTTAACAGAAACGACAGAGAAGTTTATTAACTTTCACTTCAATATTAAAAAAAAACACCTAAGATTACTGGGGCTTGTATGTAGATTTCTTTTTCTGTTTACTTTCTTTTAAGTGACAATGGTGATGGATTAGAAGAAGAAGGGTTGATGGGTTAGGTGTGCTTGATTAAAATGAACCGGGTATTTGTAACAACTTTGTGGGTTAATGTTCACCGTATTAGTGTATTACAGTACCTTACATTATTATTGTTCACCAGTCACCACGTAGCAACCTCATAAGAAAGTGGCTCCTAGCTAAAAGAATACACAAGTTACTCTTCTATCGCCAATCCACCACCATCAACAACAAGATGAACATTGTACAAAAAGAAGAAGAGAAATAAACTAAGAATATTTCAAGGCTCAGAGAGGAACGTACTACTAGAAATACATCATTTTTCCACGGAAAAATTTTCAGTAGCAATTCCCACCGAAATACAATGGGAAAATTAAAATTTCTTTTCCTAGAAAAATAATAATATTTGCTAGTGACTATCCGTGGGAACATTTTGGCGCAAAAATGCGCATAACTTCGTTCCCTCTAAGTCTATGGGAAAAGTCATTAAGAAAATAATTATATAAAACTGAAAAAAAATTCCAGTGAAGATAGTGAGAATTTAAACAATAAATATAAAAAACTTATTTACATATTCCCAGAGACTCAGTGTGAACGGATATTTTTAAATTTTTAAATTTTTCTTATAATTATGAAAAAGATTTCCCATAGAGATTTCCCAGAGTAGTAGTGGGAAAGTATTATTATTCACGTAACCTTAAGTTTTTCCTCATTCTATTCACATAGTATTTTCCCTCTATATCTTCCCTCCCTCAAGACGCCTCCCTTCACATCGTATTTTTCCCTCTATATCTTCACTCCATTTTCAGGTAATTCGACCCCCTCCCCCACCCTCTCTCTCTATCTCTCTCTATCTCTCTCACTCACCCTCTCATTTATTTTTGTTGATTTCCCCTAAAGTACTTTGAAACTTTTTTGATTTTATAACCTTAGGTTTAAAAAAATTAATGTGAAGCGAATCAAGTTGCCCTCTTTCTTTTCTTTCTCGATTTCTGATGTCATGTATATTTCTGTAGATGTATTTTCAGTACTGTAAAATTTGGTAATCTATGACCATGAAAGACACAAAAGTTTTTATAAATTTTGTTGCAGTTGAATAATCTTGAGCTTGCTGTCAATTTTGTCAAAAACGGAAACCTTTCTGGTGTTGAGAATTTGGTAAATTAAAATCATGTTTCTCAAGGCACTATATTTTGAATTGAATTCTTGATTGGATGGAGATTAGAGTGTCAAATGGTGGGATATTTTGAATATGGTATGTTTATTGTATAAGGATTATTACCAGCTATATAGTGGAAAGAGAGAAGTGGAACTGCGAAAAGTGCAACAAATCTGTTAATACCAGAACACTAGTCAGGGGAAAGAATCTTGCACCATTTAACAGAACCATAAGCTAATATCATAGACACATAAAGTGGCATAACAACAGTCATAACATGATAGAAATTAGATAAAGTTATTATATTTGGCTAGTTTCTTGAAATACTCAGATCAAGAAAGCATACAAAGAATACATAATAGTTGGAAAATAGAAGAAAGTTGATGAGTAGGAAGAGGGAAGAAGTAGGGTGTGATGTGTTGGTTAATATAAGCAAAGTTATGGAGGAGCATATGTTTTGGTTTATGGGTTTGTGAGAAATTTGCAGAAAGGAGCAATATTATTTTGGCATTACCAATAGAGATATAGAAAATACAGCTTTGAAAGTTGGGAGGAGGAAAAATCTTACCTGCACCGGATGTTTACATCATGTTAAGTTAATGTGTGCTGAAAAAATTCTCTAAACTTTAGTTTAGTTAGTAACCCCACTTAGGCTATTATTGTCTTCACAAAAAAAGTCGTTAAAATATAAATTGAAAATTTCTTTTCAAGATTAAGTTTGATAAACTTTTCATGATCGGTAATAGTGTAATTATGCAAAGTCAAGTGCAATTGGTAAAGTTCTTTCGTATGAGTTTATTTATTTTGAATATACATGTTTGTTGTTTCACAAACACTACTAAAAAACAGTATAATTTTGTTCGCTATTTCCGACCTAAATCGGTCGGAAATTGATAATTTTCGACCGAATTCCGACCGATTTTAATTGGTCGGAAAAACGATGGTCGCAAACGTGTACCGACCGAAATCGGTCGGAAACTTCAGACCGAATTCGGTCGAAAAAATCAACGCGTTGACTCACTATCAAACTTTAATTTCCGACCGAAATCGGTCGAAAACAATTAAATATATATATTTATTTTAATTTTCAAATTTCCGACTGAAATCGGTCGAAAACTATTAATTTTTTTTTTATTTTCAAATTTCCGACCGAAATCGGTCGGAAACTATTAATATTTTTTATTTTTTATTTTCCTACCAAATTCGGTCGGAAATTTTAAAAAATAATAATTGTATTTAATTAAATAATTAGTCGTAAATTGTAATAAATTGTTAATTTATTTTAAAAAATAAATATAAATTCATAATTTCCGACCGAATTCGGTCGGAAATTTCCATAAACTGGAGAATTTATTTGAAATTTCCGACTGAATTCGGTCGGATATCTGGGTAAAACCTGGACATAAAATACCTATTTTTGAGCTACACCACCTACCAATTACAACCAATATCCATCCTATAATTGCAGCATTACATTGCTGTCATTCAGCCATAATTAATGAACAACAATGAATATACTAACAACAACAATAACAACAACAATTAACTAACAAAAACTATTAACTAACACTAACAACCATTATCTAACAACAACTACTAAAATGTTCAATAACAAAATAATAATATAATCATCATTCAAAATTACTCTCAACTAAATATTGACAAGTTCAATACTTTGTTTAGCAATACACACCATTCAATGAGTTTTTTTTATCTAGCATCATCTCTATCTTCACTCCTAGAACCTTCATCATCGGCACATGGGGAAGGATCACGAGACCGGGGAATGGGAAAAGCACCACTAGCAAGAAGATTGGCCAGCTGACCTTGAAGGAGATTAAATTGTTCGTCCCTTCTTTCTAGTTGAACTTCAAGGGTACCAAATTGTTCATCTCTCATTTTTTCTCTAGCCTTTTTCTCTTCAACTGGAGAATTTATTTAAAATTTCCGACCGAATTCGGTCGGATATCTGGGTAAAACCTGGACATAAAATACCTATTTTTGAGCTACACCACCTACCAATTACAACCAATATCCATCCTATAATTGCAGCATTACATTGCTGTCATTCAGCCATAATTAATCAACAACAATGAATATACTAACAACAACAATAACAACAACAATTAACTAACAAAAACTATTAACTAACACTAACAACCATTATCTAACAACAACTACTAAAATGTTCAATAACAAAATAACAATATAATCATCATTCAAAATTACTCTCAACTAAATATTGACAAGTTCAATACTTTGTTTAGCAATACACACCATTCAATGAGTTTTTTTTATCTAGCATCATCTCTATCTTCACTCCTAGAACCTTCATCATCGGCACATGGGGAAGGATCACGAGACCGGGGAATGGAAAAAGCACCACTAGTAAGAAGATTGGCCAGCTGACCTTGAAGGAGATTAAATTATCCGTCCCTTCTTTCTAGTTGAACTTCAAGGGTACCAAATTGTTCATCTCTCATTTTTTCTCTAGCCTTTGTCTCTTCAACTGGAGAATTTATTTGAAATTTCTGACCGAATTCGGTCGGATATCTGGGTAAAACCTGGACATAAAATACCTATTTTTGAGCTACACCACCTACCAATTACAACCAATATCCATCCTATAATTGCAGCATTACATTGCTGTCATTCAGCCATAATTAATCAACAACAATGAATATACTAACAACAACAATTAACTAACAAAAACTATTAACTAATACTAACAACCATTATCTAACAACAACTACTAAAATGTTCAATAACAAAATAACAATATAATCATCATTCAAAATTACTCTCAACTAAATATTGACAAGGTCAATACTTTGTTTAGCAATACACACCATTCAATGAGTTTTTTTTATCTAGCATCATCTCTATCTTCACTCCTAGAACCTTCATCATCGCCACATGGGGAAGGATCACGAGACCGGGGAATGGAAAAAGCACCACTAACAAGAAGATTGGCCAGCTGACCTTGAAGGAGATTAAATTGTTCGTCCCTTCTTTCTAGTTGAACTTCAAGGGTACCAAATTGTTAATCTCTCATTTTTTCTCTAGCCTTTGTCTCTTCAACTGGAGAATTTATTTGAAATTTCCGACCGAATTCGGTCGGATATCTGGGTAAAACCTGGACATAAAATACCTATTTTTGAGCTACACCACCTACCAATTACAACTAATATCCATCCTATAATTGCAGCATTACATTGCTGTCATTCAGCCATAATTAATCAACAACAATGAATATACTAACAACAACAATAACAACAATAATTAACTAACAAAAATTATTAACTAACACTAACAACCATTATCTAACAACAACTACTAAAATGTTCAATAACAAAATAACAATATAATCATCATTCAAAATTACTCTCAACTAAATATTGACAAGTTCAATACTTTGTTTAGCAATACACACCATTCAATGAGTTTTTTTTATCTAGCATCATCTCTATCTTCACTCCTAGAACCTTCATCATCGGCACATGGGGAAGGATCACGAGACCGGGGAATGGAAAAAGCACCACTAGTAAGAAGATTGGCCAGCTGACCTTGAAGGAGATTAAATTATCCGTCCCTTCTTTCTAGTTGAACTTCAAGGGTACCAAATTGTTCATCTCTCATTTTTTCTCTAGCCTTTGTCTCTTCAACTGGAGAATTTATTTGAAATTTTCGACCGAATTCGATCGGATATCTGGGTAAAACCTGGACATAAAATACCTATTTTTGAGCTACACCACCTACCAATTACAACTAATATCCATCCTATAATTGCAGCATTACATTGCTGTCATTCAACCATAATTAATCAACAACAATGAATATACTAACAACAACAATATCAACAACAATTAACTAACAAAAATTATTAACTAACACTAACAGCCATTATCTAACAACAACTACTAAAATGTTCAATAACAAAATAACAATATAATCATCATTCAAAATTACTCTCAACTAAATATTGACAAGTTCAATACTTTGTTTAGCAATACACACCATTCAATGAGTTTTTTTTATCTAGCATCATCTCTATCTTCACTCCTAGAACCTTCATCATCGGCACATGGGGAAGGATCACGAGACCGGGGAATGGAAAAAGCACCACTAGTAAGAAGATTGGCCAGCTGACCTTGAAAGAGATTAAATTGTTCGTCCCTTCTTTCTAGTTGAACTTCAAGGGTACCAAATTGTTCATCTCTCATTTTTTCTCTAGCCTTTGTCTCTTCAAGCTCTGCTGTCAGCTTCGCGATCTTATGTTCCATAGACGATATAGTCGACCTATCAATCGCCTCGCCTTGGACGGAAGTCCCTATACCTTGCAATCCAGCCTTGTAGCGTTGAAATGATTTATCTAGAAGGCCGTATGCTATCCCCTTTTTAGGACCATCAACAACATCCAACCATATCCTCTGCGCTTCTTCGTCTAAAATGGGCGGGCGGTCGCCTTGCTCATTCGGTGGTAAGCTCTGAGTGTACTCCTCCAAATTAATCTTGTAGCGACCCTTTATTTAGAAGATAGAAAATTACTAACTATATAATATTATAAACATTTATAGTAGTTATGAAACTTACATGTGTAGTCTCTGCCCGGTCCTCGACCCATCTAGTTGGATCTGTCGGTGCCTTCTTCTTCCGGATGTGAGTCTCCATGAAGAACTCATCATGACTCATCTTTCTCCCATATTTTTTTTCCTACAAATATAATAAAACGTGTTAACAAAATTAACATATATAAATATAGTTCGATAAAAATAGACCGAAATATTTTAAAGAATTACCATTTGTCTCCTCGTATCCCCCATGCTCCTTGAATCCAGACAATGCAAGGAGCCACCCTTCTCAAATGCTCGGGCCTTCTTTCCCAGTTCACTCTGCTTCTCGAATTTCTCGGTGGCCCAATACCTTTGCAGATCCACCCATACATCCGGTAGAACCCATGAAGACTTCTTTTTAACCTTTCGAGCGGAGCTAAAGGAATCAGAGAGTCTCTTACGGTATTTGTACTCCCAATTTTTACAAATTTTACGGTTATACCGGTCCTCCCAGGCACACTTAGTCTGCAAATAAAGTATGTAATGTTAGATGAAAATATTGTTAATATAATGCTTAAATAGATAAGAATTGTATTAAAACCTTAAATTGGTTGAACATTTGTTGCACAAGATCCTCTGGAAAGTCACTCCAAGTTGGATAGGGTGCATTATACAACCCGCCAAGAATATCAGTGATTATCTTTGTAACCTGATGATTAGGAATGAACCTGCAACATAGAAATTACATTAAATAAACAAGATTAGCTATTATAATTCAGCAAAAATAAAAAAGTAATAAATAAAGAAGTAAAAAATAAATCTTACCCATTACCCGCAGGCCTGATGATGATCCTATGATAACGATCATAACGCACATCATCTGGATCATCATTCTCTGATGAATCTGAAGTGTGCGCAGAAGGGGGGCATCTGGCTCAGTGCTACTATCCCGAAGACGAAGTCTACAAATGCTAGGAGACGAACTCCGTGGAGAGGGAGACAGGGTCCTTGATGAAGATGGTTGCGATCCACACCCCTGCATCGATCTAGACCCTTGTTGCGATCTAGACCACTGTTGCGATCCGGCCGGCTGAAATCTACATGGATGCGATCCGGCTGGAGATGAAGCAAATGGAGCAGATGACGGGCGTACCATATGGCTCTGTGACTGGTGACTCGATGCAACCATGTTAGTACTGGTAGGATCATGAGGAGGAAGCGGGGTATAGCCCTGTGGCAGAGAAAGGTGATAATACTGCTGGGCGGGCGAATGGTGGGTAGTATGATGAGTAGATGGATGTGGTGGAATAGATTTGTGGCTAGAAGATTGCTTCTGGCCATCAGCAGCAGAGGGATGCAAGTGTGGAGTGGAAGGAAGCGTGGGTGTAGCGCCATTATCATGATCAATAGGCCTTTTATCCTTCCTAGACCTACCTCGACCCCTACCGGCCATCTGCATAAATTAAAGAACATGTTAGAATTGAGAATATAAATCTATATAAGTTGAGAGCGCTTGAAAAAACTAACATGCTAGTCGTCTTCGTCGACGTATCCTTCCTCTTCTAAAAATCCTTCCTCTTCACTTATTTCATCCTCATTTTCTATGATTGTTATTTCCTCCATATCAACTTCTTCTAATATGCGTTGAGGGTGCTCCAAGTAATTTTCTAACTGATCATCCACCATTTGGTTAACACTTGAGGTATCGTTTTGGTAAGCAACATCTAGCACATTCTCAACTTCCACCCTACCAACAGGCTTTGTTTTTATTACAACCAACCAATCAGCCTTATCCCTCCATAATGGATATGGAGCATAGTACACTTGCCTAACTCTTTCTGCAATTATAAAAGGATCATAGTGATCATACTCCCTCTTTTTATTAACCTCAATTATGTTGTACTGCGGGTGTACATTTGTACCTCTTCTAGGTGTTGGGTCAAACCACTTGCATTGAAAAAGTATGATCTTCTTATTTGGCCAGCCTGAATATGACAATTCTAGAATCTCTTTGATCATACCATAATAATCATTTTTCCCATCCTGGTTTTCTTCATCACCTTTGACACACACCCCACTGTTATTGCTTTTTTTTATACTTGGAGCATTCCTCAGTGTGAAATTTGTAACCATTCACATAATACTTAGACATAGTCGTAACCGTAGGTGCAGGTCCCCAGGATATGTCTTTCAAAAATTGATTAACATCGTTGTTTGAATTATTGACCTATATGTAGGGGTAAATAAATCACAAGTAAGCAAGTATATTTACAAGTATGTATATTCACATGTGAGAAAGTATGTAAGATGAACTTACACATTCTTTAAACCATGCCTCAAATGTAGAATATACAACACCATGACCAAATTGACTCACGAAGTCACTAAGCGACGCATTGAAAATTATTTGTTAGTTGTATCAACCAAATTAAATAGTAGCCCATGTAAATTAATCTTACGTCAACACTTACTTAAGAAAGGGTTGAACTTCTGGACAATTTAGCAACACATGATTTGAAGCTGATTTGTACTCCATACTACTTAGGCCCCTTTTTGTTCGATCTTTAGAACCCCGGCCTGGTTGATTGAATACAGACATTGGTGGATATAGTGGATCAATATCAATCACCACATTGTGCCGATTGGGCCTATTTCTAGCACATGGCACATGACTGTCAAAGTAGTAAGAACAAAAATGGGCAGTTTCCTTTACAAGATAGGCTTCGCATATGGATCCTTCAATCCTATTCCTCTGTTTAACAAATCGTTTACACTTGCCGATAGTCCTGTACATTGTTATATTAGACGATAACGTTAAAGAAAATTACAAGAATAAATCAAGGTTTGATCATTACCTCTTGAATGAATACATCCACCTACATTGAACTGGGCCTCCAAGTCGCGCCTCATGTACAAGGTTAATTGTAAGGTGTTCCATCACATCAAAGAAACCACATGGACTAGTCATACATATTTCAGGCGGAAGATTATACGGCGTAATAAAGACCGGCCATCATGAATATGGTGTTGCAGAAACAAAAAATGGCGTGAAACCATCAGCACACAAACCCAACCGAACATTCCTCGGTTCACTAGAATAATCCGGATACGTCATATCAAAATGCTTCCAAGCATCCCCATCTGAAGGATGACACATAACACCGGGTGGACTTCTATTTTCATAGTGCCATCTCATATGAGGAGCGGAACTCATCGATGCGTACAACCTCTTTAATCTAGGAATAAGAGGTAAGTAATGCATCGACTTCACAACAACCTTCTTCCCGTTGGAAAGCCGCTTAAAACGAGTTTTTTCACAAAATTTACAACTTTCTAAATCTGCATCACCCTTATAATACAACATGCAACCATCTTTACAATAATCTATTCTCATAGATGAGAGTCCTAACTTAGAAACCAATCTTTTAGCCTTATAGAAATCTTCGGGTATGTTGAAAGTTGGGTCAACTAGTTCACTCATAAGGCCAATGAAAGAATCCATTCCCGCTTGAGAAATATTGGTATTTGATTTGATACTTAATAATCTAACCGCAACAGACAACTGAGAGTGCATACTCCCTTCCCTTAGTGGACGACTAGCGGCCTCTAACTATTCATAATAATATTTTGCCTCTTCGTTAGGAGGTTGTTCAACACTTTCATGGGTTTCAAAATCGAAGTGCATCCCAAAAGCATCCGCAACCATTTCATGGTATCTAGGATGTTGAATGTTATTCCCACCGACCTACTACTTTCATCAATAACTACGTTATGAAATATACCATCACTACCATCAATCTCATCATGACTAGTCCACATAAAATAATTATCCATAAACCCTTTTTTACAAAGATGAGACTTAACATCCTCCGATCCTAAAAAATGCAAACACTTGCACTTCACACAAGGACACCTAATCAACCTTCCAATCCGAAACGGATCAAGTGACATTGCATGCGTAATAAATTCCTTAACCCCTTCTATAAATTCCTCCCTAAAAAACCGACGATTAGGATAATTCCTATTGTACATCCAACTACGAGATTCCATCTACATAAAGAACGAATAAATTATATTAATCATAGTTCAAATTAATTTATAGAATTAAGTTACATAATAAACTTTAGTTATAATATAATTAATTTAAATAATTTCAGTGCTTATTAATTTGAAAGTCCATATATATCCCTAAATAAGTTTTTTATTAAGTTGCATAATAAATTATAATTTGTTAGCACACTCAATTAATCAGGACTTTGTGCAATATTAAGCCATATGTTTCGACATGATATATATGTAAATAATTTTCCTTTCTCAATAACCACATTTAACTAACCATTCTACTCTTTTGTATTCCATATAATACATGTAAGCATTCACTACATATTTTGAAATATATGAAAGCATGTTTAATCAAACTTAATCAAATATATGAAAGCATGTTTCCTTGGACAAGGAGAAGCAATTTTGCACAGTTTGTTTTGTTTAGGCAGTAAATAAAAACAAGCTTAAAGTAGTTCCAGACTTCCAACAAGTGTTTAGTTACTAAATTTTCCAACTGGATAATTTTATTCACATCTCAGAAGCTAACAAGTGTCATGTTTCTTGTTTATTTTACTTAGATAGTGCTCTTGCTCAGCTTAATAATGATAAGAAATCTGTATTTATCAAGGCATGGGAAGAGAGTGAAAATAGCTTAGTGGATAACAAGTAGGATTTCTAACTTCCTATATATGTTGTCAACTGTTAGTTATCATACAAAAAATTAATACTCATCAAATTTTAATAGAAATTACTAAAACATATACTAGTCATTATTTTATTATCAAATACACTGAGAGATTATCAGTTTTCCTCATCAAAAACAGAACTTTCTGAATATATGAGCTGCCAAACAATCTATTTTTCACACAAATCAACCCAAACAAAATTACAAAAAAATAAATACCCATCAAATATTTCAAAAATACACTATCATGTTCAAACATCTATATCATGTTCTCTATGCTCAAACACCTTGACAATTAATTGATATTATATTAGCTGGGATAGCAAACAATCTATTCTACTTACTTTAGGAGTAGAATAGCCAAGTTTTGGGTTGAATCCTAACTGTAACTCAATATCAGCGTGGCGGCGGTGGGCGGAGGGAGTCAAATCTGGCGAGGGTGGTCTGAGAAACCTTTCAAAAATAGCCATAATAAGACACATAGAGATGAGAATAGTAGTGGCAACAAAACTAAAAGAAACAACATTCACAACACTCACCCAAAAATGACCTCAAACCATCCCCAAAAAGAAAACTTACCGGAGATGGAGAGGAGTCAGAGTGCCGACGATGGCCGCTTGGATTGCCGACGACAATGGCCCCTTGGGTTGAGTGCCGACGACGCTGGTGAAGATGGGATTTGCTGAGAAAGAGAAAGATAAAGAGAAAGGCGTGAGTGAGGCAGAGAAAGAGTAAAAAAAAGTTAGGCTTTTGCTGAGGCATGTTTATTGATAGAAACAAAATAATCTAGATAATGACCCATAATTTTGGTGAGAAAGACGTATTTATTTAGAATCTACCATGTAATAATATAAACCAAAATTAATGAATACTAGCTAATTAATTATTAATATTAATTAACTATGCAACTAATATATTTCTACTTACTTTAGTTATCAATTTAAGATAATTAAATAATCACTAATAGTTTTCATGTATACCATTAATAAACTTCTACTTAGTCTATAATTAATAATGTATAGGCTAGTAAATCACTAACATTACTTAAGGATATGTCCTTAGTGCGTACACTTCTACTTAGTATAATTATCAATATCTATAAGCTAATTGTAACTATTACACTTTTATACTTAAAGTAATTATCAATTAATTGTACTATATATATATAGTATAGTGTGTGTATATATATATATATATATATATATATATATATATATATAGATGTATATATAGTATAGTATAATATATATACTAAGTATATAGTATATAAGTTATATTCGATATAACATTAGTTATATTAAGATGTCTATATATATATATATATATATATAAGAGAGAGAGAGAGAGAGAGAGAGAGAGAGAGATGTATATATAGTATAGTATAATATATATACTAAGTGTGTAGTATATAAGCTATATTCGATATAACATTAGCTATATTAAGATGTCTATATATATATATATATATATATATATATATATGTTGTTGTTGTTGTTGTTGTATATATAGTATAGTATAATATATATACTAAGTGTATAGTATATAAGCTATATTCGATATAACATTAGCTATATTAAGATGTCTATATATATATATACTATACTGTTGTTGTTGTTGTTGTTGTATATATAGTATAGTATAATATATATACTAAGTGTATAGTATATAAGCTATATTCGATATAACATTAGCTATATTTCGGATTTTATAAGTTTCACTGGATTCCGAGACATGGGCCCCACGAGTAATTTTTGAACTAATTTCGGATTTTATTGAAAGATGTAATATTTTCTTATGAAATTGATTCCTATAATTTTGTTTGACTGTATCGAATTAATTATGACTAGATACGCTGGTGAAGATGGGATTTGCTGAGAAAGAGAAAGATAAAGAGAAAGGTCAAAGAGAAAGAGAAAGGCGTGAGTGAGGCAGAGAAAGAGTAAAAAAAAGTTAGGTTTTTGCTGAGGCATGTTTATTGATAGAAACAAAATAATCTAGATAATGACCCATAATTTTGATGAGAAAGACATATTTATTTAGAATCTACCATGTAATAATATAAACCAAAATTAATGATACTAGCTAATTAATTATTAATATTAATTAACTATGCAACTAATATATTTCTACTTACTTTAGTTATCAATTTAAGATAATTAAATAATCACTAATAGTTTTCATGTATACCATTAATAAACTTCTACTTAGTGTATAATTAATAATGTATAGGCTAGTAAATCACTAACATTACTTAAGGATATGTCCTTAGTGCGTACACTTCTACTTAGTATAATTATCAATATCTATAAGCTAATTATAACTATTACACTTTTATACTTAAAGTAATTATCAATTAATAGTATAGTATAATATAGTGTATATATATATATATATATATATATATATATACACATACATAAGTATATAGTATATAAGTTATATTCGATATAACATTAGTTATATTAAGATGTCTATATATATATATATATATAGAGAGAGAGAGAGAGAGATGTATATATAGTATAGTATAATATATATACTAAGTGTGTAGTATATAAGCTATATTCGATATAACATTAGCTATATTAAGATGTCTATATATATATATATATATATATATATATATATATATATATATATATATATATACTAAGTGTATAGTATATAAGCTATATTCGATATAACATTAGCTATATTAAGATGTCTATATATATATATACTATATATATATATATATATACTAAGTGTATAGTATATAAGCTATATTCGATATAACATTAGCTATATTTCGGATTTTATAAGTTTCACTAGATTCCGAGACATCACGAGTGATTTTTGAACTAATTTCGGATTTTATTGAAAGATGTAATATTTTCTTATGAAATTGATTCCTATAATTTTGTTTGACTGTATCGAATTAATTATGACTAGATACGAGTCGATCGGAGTCGAAAAATCGAGGAAAAGGCATACTACTTGGTTAAATTGGAGCAAATCGAGGTAAGTGACTTGTCTAACCTTGTGTGGGGAAAAGTTTTCCTAGGATTGGTATTGAAGTGATAAATTGTAATGTGGTGAAATTCGTGTACACAAGGTGACGAGTGTGTACACGGGCTAAATGTGAAAGATTATGTTTTGAAATTGTGTTGATCACTGTTGGGCATTAATAAAACTATTTTATTTTGATATATTCTTCATCATTGATTTAATGTTTTAAAGTTGCTTGACTTTTTCCTGCTAATTGTTTTACATGTTTAGTTGAAACTTGATTTCTTTTATTCTGTGCATTATTTGAAGTTGATTTTCTTTAAATTAAATATTATCAATATGAAGTATTTGACATTTTTAAATTTGGTATTGAAGCAACGTATTAAAAATTTTGAAATATTATTTTGCTGAATTATTTATTCCTGAATATTTTTGTAAGATTTTTGTACTCATTGTGATGGAGTCGTGAGCTCTTTATTGTGGAAAAATATTGTTGTTGAAGTATTTTGGCAAGTTAATTATTATTTTCTAGTAGGGCCTGACGTGACCTCGTCACTACTCTACCGAGGTTAGGCTTGGCACTTATTGGGTACCGCTATTGTGTACTCATACTACGCTTCTGCACATCTTTTTACTTCCTTATTTTCTTTAAACCTTGATATATATAGAGACATTGAGGATAAATTCTTAGAAGCTTATGACTTATTTCTACCAGATTTTGGGAGTTGAAATTGTTTGAATTGTAGTTTATTTATTTCAGATTTAAATTTTTATTCCGCATTGATAGACTTACCTAGTCTTAGAGATTAGGTGCCATCACGACATCCTACGGAGGAAATTTGGGGTCGTGACATATATACTAAGTGTATAGTATATAAACTATATTCGATATAACATTAGCTATATTAAGATGTCTCTCTCTCTCTCTCTCTATATATATATATATATATATATATATATATATATATATATATATATATATATATATATATATATAATTATTTCAAACTTTCCGACCGATTTCGGTCGGAAATTTGGAAATATTTTAATAAATAATTATTTTTGTACATTATATACACGTATGACCAAATATTTGACCAATTTCCGACCGAAATCGGTCGGAAAGTTGGAAAACTTTTAATAAATAATTATTTTTGTACATTATATACAAGTATGACCAAATATTTGACCTATTTTCGACCGAAATCGGTCGAAAATTTGCAAAACTTTTAATAAATAATTATGTTTGTACATTATATACACGCATGACCAAATATTTGACCAATTTCCGACCGAAATCGGTCGGAAAGTTGGAAAATTTTTAATAAATACCAAATATTTGACCAATTTTCGACCGAAATCGTCGGAAATTTGGAAAACTTTTAATAAATAATTATTTTTGTACGTTTTATACAATTATGACTAAATATTTGACCCATTTCCGACCGAATTCGGTCGGAAATTTGGAAAAGTTTTAATAAATAATTATTTTTGTACATTATATACAAGTATGACCAAATATTTGACCAATTTCCGACCGAAATCGGTCGGAATTGTTATTTTTTTTTTGTCAGAAAATTTTTGTTGACTTTTGCGACCAAATACTCTTATTTCCGACCGATTTCGGTCGAAAAGTCTTGGACGGAAATCACCTGATTTCTAGTAGTGAAACTAAGCCATTTACCTTTTGTGTGGTAATAGCATATCGAAATAAAAGGCCACACATATTCACCATTAGTAGACAGCAGATAGTATGGAATTTCAAGATGTTGAGTATTTTTATATTAATATTTAATCAAGGTTATGTGCAAAATATATGGTCATTTAGTCAGCCTGCTAGCCACTCTTCCATGCCTTCGTCTGATTTCACTCTATCTTCATCTCCCAATATTTCTAGGCTAGATATTGGAGTCGATGGTAATTCGACATCCCTATACATCGATAGTGATACAGTTACACAGCCTCCTACACAGACTTCTACACGAAGGCAGGATCCTCTAAATGTTGGAAAATATGATGATCTTCGGAGGTTGATTATTGTGCCAGATGGAGCAGGGTAAATATTCATCTTATTAATTTATAACTAATTCTAAGTGTAATTTCTAACTTGTTTTAAATTCAATGCAGCTTTTATCCTCCTCAGGTTATGAAAGCCATGGTTGAATCGATGTGTTCATTTTATCACGCACCATAGAGGTTTTGGTCAGATGTTCCAAGTCACATTAGGGACATAATGTTTGATGAATTTAGGGTAAAATTAATATTTTGTTTTAGTTTTCAACTCGCTATATTCATTCTAACATGTTTTATTTGCAGATGAAGTGTGCATGATCACGCGATTTTGAAGCTGAGATATGAGTCGTTTTCTTTAAGAAATGTTCTGATAGGTTATCTGATATGCTTCGGACTGCTCGAGAAAGTAAAAATAGGCCAAGTTGGATTTTTGATGATTTATGGGTTAAACTTCTTGAGTATTAGAACTCTCCGAAATTTGAGAAGAAGAGCAAACAGGGAAGGGAAGCTCGTTTGTCCAACAAGGGTGGCTCGGTGCACACTGGCGACTCATCGAAGAAGATTGGTAATGCGTTTTTTATATTTTTCTTGATTTATAACTATTTTAGTTACCATTTTTAACATATTATTTATTTTTGCAGGAAAAGGTTAAAGGAAGACCAGTTACTCATGATGAGGTGTTTGAGGAAACCCACATGAAGAGGTTAAAGGATGGAACAAAAATAACTTGAATTGAGCCGCGCGCTGAGATAACCCATGTAAGATTAACAACATTCTTCACATATATGAATATCAAAAATAGATTTCTGCTCATGGCATTCCGAAATGCTATAAAATGCTTTATCATATGCTTGGTTTTTAAGATGAGTTTGCACTTATTAGTGCAGTGAGCTTATATTGTATAATGTATGCTTTGGATATTATTTCTTAGGCATATAGATGGGGCCAAATAAATCTTATTCAACATGGTTAGTGTTGGACTTTCTCCCAGTTATTACTCATATTCATGGCTTGTGGATGTTTACTGCCACCAGAATAATGATAGTTGTCTCATTGAGAGATGAGTTTATAAGAAGAGGTTATCTTGTTGACATATCCTTTTATAGGGCAGTAGTAAGGAGATTGTGCAAGAGAGGTAGAATTGATAGTGCTGAAAAAGTTTTTCACATTATGCAAACAAATGGAGTGCTTGGGGATAGTCTAGTATATGCTACTCTTGTATATGTTTACTCTAAAGTGGGGAAGCTTGACGCTGCTTCATATTTGTTAGACGAGATGTACAGAAGAAGGCTAGTGATAACTCTCAAAATCTACAAAAGTTTTAATGCTTCTTACTCTGATGAGAATAGCCTTTTAGATATGTTTTGGAGTAATGTGGTGCAAAGAGGTCTGATTTCAAGAACTGTTTACAATGACATCCAGCAATTAAAGATACAGTCTTAGAAACAAATTGGCTGTAAAAGCCTTTGATTCTTGAGAGATGGTTATAGTAGCTGGATGGTGTGACATAAGCATCGACACTCTATGTTGTTTGTTATGATTCTAATTGTTATGACGAGAGCACACACTGACAATTTCTCTCTATTATAAACTTGTGATTCCAGGCTAGAACTATTTATGAAAAAGTCTGCATATTTCTTAGTTTCTGCATGTCCAATTATTGGTCCGGAAAGCACAAGAAATAAAGGAATTATTGGCTGAAATGCCATGTGAAAAGGTTGGTGAACAAACGACAATGATTAAGTCCAGCTAAGCTGCTACGCTGTTTATCTTTCCGTGTGTTTTACTTTAAAGTTAGAGAAATAAAGATACATACTTGCATAAATTTTCTTTAATAAAATTTACTTTTATAATAATTGTAATTTTTTTTATAGGATAATTTCAAACGAATCTTGGAGGAGTTCATTCAAAGTCAGTCGATTGATGATTAAGGTAGGCCAATCCAACCAAACCAAGAGAAGATCATGGACATATGGATTAAGGCAGCTGGTGGCGTGCATAAGGGGAGAGTCTACGGCCTTGGATAAGAGTTTAGTCTCGGCTGTCGTACTTCTGGATTGTCTGGTTCTTATTCTTCGTCACATTGCTCGTTTGTTCTGGATGAGTTTGAGCAATTGAATAGGAAGGTAG
This sequence comes from Nicotiana tabacum, assembly GCF_000715075.1. Taxonomy (NCBI): domain Eukaryota; kingdom Viridiplantae; phylum Streptophyta; class Magnoliopsida; order Solanales; family Solanaceae; genus Nicotiana; species Nicotiana tabacum. The sequence continues at coordinate 37,787,537 of NC_134103.1, forward strand.
CAAAGATTACGGAGTTGTATCTTCAAGAAAGGGCTGCAAGGTAAGAAGAAGCAAAGCGAAGGGAGGAAGAAGATAGGCGAAGAGAGGAAGAGGAAAGGAGAAGGGAGGAAGAAATGAGGCGAAAGGATAGTGCATTAAGACTTGTCACTAGTGATATTAAAAGTCTCAAGTCTTAGATAAACTCCCTCTTAGCATCTAGTGCATTTCCTGTGCCTCGTTCTCCAGTAGCATCTTATCATAACTAAGGAGTAATTTCTTTTATTAATTTGTCTTGGATGGTACTAGATATTAAATTTGAATGCTAGATTTTTTTGAGTTTTTGTTCGACTCTATGTTTTGTTGGATATTGTTTATGAAATGGATTGAATTAGATATTGTTTATGAAATGGATTGGATTAAATGTTGAATTTGGTATTTAAATGCTTAATTATATTTAGTCTTGTATTGGTGGTTGTACTTTCTGTTTGGCAAGTGGTGTAGTTCTAAAAACAGATTTTGTCATGAAAATATTTACCAGATTTCCCACGGATTTTCCACCAACTCCGTGGGAATTTTGCCCATATTTTTTCAAGAATTTCAATATTTCCCACTAATATTCGTGGGAATGTTTATAGATTTATTTTCAGGTTATGCATATTTCCCACTGCTTCCGTGGGTAAAATAAAAATTATTTTTATTACTTCCCACAGATTCGGTGGGAAACTTAGGAAAATTAAATTATTATATTTTCTTCCTTTTCCTACGTCGGTCGTGGGAAAATACACTGTGTGACCCTACAAAATTCTGGTGAAACCTTTTGTGGAAAACTTTCTGGGAATTACCCACGAATGTTCTGGGAAATTATTTTCCCACCAGCCATTTTTCCACGGAGCGCCTCCCCTGGGAATATCGTGGAAATATTCAAATTTCACACAGATTTTTCACCGATTCTTCCCTGGGAAAAGACTGAATTTCTAGTAGTGAACGTGATCTCTTCAACGTCCATGTCTTTGGATTAACGCTAAAAATTAGACCAAATTAACCTACATAAATGTGTGTTTAAGGAGAAACAACAAGTGCATGCAGAAATTGAATAATTGAAAGCAATAAAATGACGTGTGTGATATTCAGATGCATGATCTATATATTCTGTTTCATATACACCAAATGCACGACTAATCATTTGGAGATCACACATACTATGTTTTTTGGACCATATTGTGCATCAATAGAATAAGAACAATAATTTTTCATGTCTAATTTAAATGATATAAAGCACTTGATCACACATAAAATAAAGCCTTTATTCAAACATTACATGAAAGGAAAACCCTTTATTCAAACATAAATGAAAGGAAATAAAGCCACACACTTAAAATCTCATCTCAGCTCGCTCAAAACTCATACTCCTCGCGATCCAAGAAAAGCCAAGTTCCATCTTGTTGTTGAACCATCCCTTTGTGCTTCTCAACCCACCAAAGCCCAGGAATACAATGTTCATCTTTTAGTATATTCCCCATCTTGTTGACAAGCGAGATATTGCGATTCACTTCTAGTTTAAAACCTGCTAATATACTAATTCCTTGAGTACCAGCAACTCCATGCAAGTATGGCTCCAACAAATGCCAACTAACAATATCTCCAGGGGGCTTCACATATGGAGATTTTGTGGTGTCAATCATTAGCTCTTTCCCTACGTCTATATAGCCAATGGGTGGGTATTTCGGAACAATATCCAATACATTATGAATTCTCAAGATATGAAGATTATTCAGCTTGGAAAATGCCTTGTGAAAATTGAAATCCCCAACTTTAGGACTTGCGAATACAAAAGCTGTCACTGGAAATTCTTTGCCTTCGGTTGTTTTGTTGATTCCGTTGAAAGTTATGTCAACTGCATTTAAGGTTGCAAGTGATGCACCTAAGCTATGGCCAGTCACTGTTATGCTGACATCTTCATTCTTATATTCCTCAACCAATCTTTTCACTTCTTCAATTACCTAAAAGGAAAAAAACCGACGAAACAGTCACTATTTAGCTTCATGAAATCATGCAAGTAGTTCTTTCTCTTTCTAAAGTGTCTTTTTATAAAGAATAAGAACAAAGAAAATTTTAATTATGCTTTCTAAAATCTAAAAAGCTCTTTTAATTTACACAGACATAATATAATTAAGTAATTAAAAATATGCTCTTTTTAACATATTAAACTTTGAGATGAGATAATCACAGGTTTCAATAGTGAGGGCTAGAAAGATCCGGTCTTGTTTATGAAACTCAAATATTAGTATTAGAAGTTAATCTTATATTGAAAACGGAATACTAACTGAGAAGTAAGGAATTATATTCTTGTAACGTAAAGCATGGAAGTATTCTAAGCAAGTTAACATGTACCTGATCCCTGACACAAGTCTTATTAAACTGTGATCGTGAACTTTCTGATGTATAAATATTATAGAAGCCGTGATGCACCAAAGGTTGAAACAAAGGAAGCAAACCCCCATCACCAAAAACTTTGGGTGCTGGGACAAGTAGAAATTGAAAGTCATTCACCCATTCTAAGTTCTGCATTGTTCCTCTCCAATTAATCACAATATCCCTCCTTCCTAGTGAAACTTTACCTTCATCAGTAGCCACAGCAACATACCCCATAAAATTTGATTCTTTACTCCATGCTTCTCTTGACAATGATTTAACAACGAAAGCATCGGGAAGTGGAATGGATGAGGTAGCATAGAAAAATTTGGTTACACGATACTTGAGTGGATCAAGTCCAACCCCAGTAAAGAGATTCTCCATCGAGTATCTGCTAGCTCCTGCATATTTGGATGCTTTCTCTGTAATGAAAGTGTCGTAAGTTGCTTGAGCCAATTCTCCATATTGAATGATATATCTACGAAGATCAAGATCCAAGGGGTTTAATAGTCCTTCCCAATTATTTTTTCCACTGAGTTGCTCCCATTTCTCAGCCATGCAAGCCATTCTTTTTTTCTTCTTTTATGTTTGTTTTACTCTTTGTTTTCCCTTGGTATGTGAACAACATTATAAGCCCATGAATTTATAGTGAAGCAACTTCGTTTCTCTCTACTGTTTCTCATGCATGAAACGTACATGTTTCAATTTTAATTTTTTCTTGTCAACAAGGTCACTTATCTCTCAGTGCATGCCCATGCAATAATAATTGAAATGACCAAGCAATAGTGCTAATAATAATAACCATCTCCATTAATTCTAACTACCAAACCGTACCCTTCTGTCCCCATTAATGCAAACGTAACCGAGTTAAAACATACAACTTTCACATATTTATTCATATTTGATGCTTACCCATATTTTAATTTCTTGATGACTGCAGGTACCTATTTTTAGCACTAGCCAACAGCCCTAATATGATGCATATAGAGAAGATGACAAAATTAGTAGCTGATAGACTCGTCACGATATAGTATTCTTAAGAATTACCTTATTGTATTTTGATTATCCTCGTCCCTTCCCTTCGTGGAATCTGTTTTTGTACAAGAAAAAATAAGCAAATTTTGAAAACTTGACCAAACAAACTAATAAAGAGGTTTAAGTATCCTTACTAATAAGTGATGTATAATAGTATATTGTTTGCTTGAGTCGAAGTAAAAATTAGTATCAACCTGACTTGTCCCGATTTTGGTATGTGACCCAAGTTTCTCGAGCCAATTCTCCATATTGAATGATATAAATTTACGAAAATCAGGAGCCACGGGGTTTAATATCGTTTCCCAATTATTTTTCCCAGTATGTTGCTCCCATTTCTCAGCTATGCTAGCCACTAAAAAATAATCTCTTTGTTTTTTCTTACTCACTAATTTTGCCCATCTCCAAATGCCGATTCATAGTGAAGCAACTTTATTTTTTAGTGCTTTTCATGAAAGACGCCTTTGATTTTTTTTAAAGTGTTAATAAGGTCACCGTACCTCAGCGCCGTTAGACAATTCAACAAGTGTATAACAACCCTGCATATTAGAGTTGTTCCCGTATTTCTAAAGGGTTTAAATTCTTATTCAATTACAGTTTAAAAAGTATTTACGTTAAAAAGTTTGTCATTGTTAATTTATCCGGTTGTTAGTAAATTTTTCTGAGTTACAAATGCGGGAATGCATACCGTAGACAATAAATTTACGTCAAGAAAATAATCGAGACCGAAAATATTGTAACAATCGTAGTATTTGATTTCGAGTAATTTGAGTGTTACAATCTCTATGATATTCCTCCGATTCTCCTTTCCAACAGTAAATAAATTCAAAGGCCTTTGAGCTTGATCTTGAATCTATATTTGTTGCCACGAACGATGATCTTGAATTCAGCTAGCACGAACTTTGATTTGAACTCGTACTCCTTGAGTGTTGATTTGTTCTTCGTTCTTGAGCTTGCACTTGAATTCTTGAACTTGAACTTGATTGCTTGAAACTTGAAACTTGTGGAGGAATTTGCAGTGTTTGATCCACGAGCTCTTTCTTGCTTCTAGCTTGTTATAACTTCTAGTCTTTTTTTCTGGGTTATGAAGACCCCTATTTATAGTTGTGGGAGGGAAGAGTTATGATAAGAACAAGAAAAACTTACAGAAATGTCCCAAATAAGTCTCAACTTATCAACGGTTAACCATTAGTCATTGACTTATCAAAACTAGCCAAACACATAACCAAATAAATAAGTAAAAATAGCACGAGCTAGCCAGTTTTCGGACTGGTAATTCGAAAATAGTCAGTGTTTGCAAAGTCATTGAAAAATAGCCACTATTTTGCTGCAACACGGACCGGTCCAGCATAATATACTGGAGATCGATGCACATGTGTATGAACTTTCAGCATATTATGCTGGAACTCCAATACGCAGAAAGTTCCAGCATAATATACTGGAGATTGGAGTACTTGTGTATGAACTTCCAGCAAATTATGCTAGACCGGTATATTATACTGGAACTCCAGTATATTATGCTGGAATATTTTTCGGATTCTGAACAGTGTTTTCGTTCAGATTTATCTTTACATGAAAAGTGACTAAATTTCGATTACTTTTAAAACTGTGGCTATTTTTCAATTACCACTTGTAAATCTAGCTATTTTTGAATTTCTCCAATAAATAAGATTCTTTCTCTCAAAGATTCTCATGCAAAAATATTTTTAAGCATGATTAGCAACATTAGATGCAAGACGGGAATGAAATTTCATGGATGAGGTAACAAATAAAGTGATAATATATATATATATATATATATATATATATATATATATATATATATATATATATATATATATATATATATATAAATCTAAGCAAAAAAGGAATTTTTTCAATGGATATAGTTGAAATTCATTGAAAACATATAGATAAGTCAATATACAAAATTTGAGGAAGATTGGAGGTGATTTGGACTGGTTTGGTATCAAAATTCGCAATTAAATCGAGTTCAAAAAAATCCTTCTGCGACACATGTATCACGCATGTATCTCACACACAGGTATACATGGATATACATGTAATACACAATTGATACAAATATGATACTTATGTGATACACAAATGATACATATGTGATACATAGTGTGATACACCTATCCTTTTTTTCAAGTTCAGCTTCTATTTCGAATTTTCAATTCAAACCACCTCAAAACTCCGCCAAATCATCTCAAAATTGAGAAAAAATTGAGATCCATGCTCCTTAAGATGTACTCAATCTATTCTAATAACACTCACTCAAAAGAAAGCAAAAAATTGACCTTTTTTGCTACAAATAACTAATTGGCTAATATTAGTAATATTTTTTTATAAATTGGCCAATTTATGTAATGAGCTACTTATAATTGAACATAGCTGGTAGTTTTCTTAAGAACAAACTCTTTCCGACCAATCAAATTGAAGTATGACAATGCCACATCTGATTGGCCATGATATGTCACTTGTACATGTGGCGCGATTTCACCGGCCTTTTAATCTGACTTGGCATGCTTTGTCATTTTGACACGTGGCACGATCCTATTTTCTCTTCCGTTTGACTTGGCGCGCCACATCATTTGACACGTGGCGCCAAACTAGGCCTCTAGGAAGATGACATATTGAGCCTAATGAAGTGGACTCATCATTTGTGGCCCAACTAAATATGCTAGCCTAGTCAATATTTATTGGACTTAAGTAATTAATCCAATTATATTAGCTCATAATATTTATTTAGACTAATATATTTAAAATATAGTCTAAATTATTTATTGAATTTAAATCCAATAAATTTTACATGACTACACGTACTATAAAAAACTACAGCAGATTTTGTTTTTTGGTTGGTGTTAAATTGGATGTATTATAAAAACTAGAACTTAATACATATATAGTTTGACTTTTCCGGAATACACAATCCCAATCATGTACATAGAAGATTGTTAAGTAGCTTTGATATTGTAAAAAATTTATTTGAATTATTAGTGTATTAAATTGAAACCCATATCTAGTACCAACCTACCCACTAAGCCCATCCCTTTTATGGCAGGCCAGAGATAAAAGGAAAATAAAATAGTACCTTCGAAAAATGTATAGGGATCACATATTGATTTTGCTACATGACTTGTCCCGGTTTAAGTAGGTGCAGCAGAACAAAGGAGTCAATGCTCGACGACTGGCATGCCAGCATTGTTCTCTGTATAAATAATTCATCAATGCTCGGTTTCTGAGGATTGCGAATAGTACACGTAAGTTTTGCCCATTTAATAGAATTTGTCAATAATTTAATAAGATAACTAAAATGAACATAGTATTTGCAGCACCTCAAAATATTTAAAGCCTAATAAGAGAAGTAGCAAGTGCTAACTATTTAGTTGTGTGTGCCAACTGGTCCCACGTTTATGAATAATACAGTTTGACGTTATAAAAATATTTAGGATTAGTTTGGTTCGAAGAGAAGAGATTAGTTATCCTCATATATTATTTTTTATTGACTGTTTGGTATGTTGTATTAATTTTGAGATTATCAATTTTACTGTTTTATCATAGGATAACTTATCTTAGAATTACTATTCTACTCTCTGGTAGGTAAACCTCTTCCACCAAGGAAGAGTAAAGCATCATAAGTACTCTAGTTAATCTTTATTTTACTAACTCTATTAATGTCAGTTTGTTCTCTTTTACACGTGACGCTCACATACTGAAGTTAAGCAAGAATTGAGATCAAAATAGCGAGACGTTTTGTGAGCAACTCCTGTGAGTTTCAAGAGTGCTAACCTGAAGCTACATGAACCAGATTGAAGAATCAGTTCCATGTGTCTGTCTTTAATTTTAGTTCAATTGTAGTAGGAGCTTTTGAGTTTTACCTTTCATCTTTTCTTATAATCATTTGTACTAGGTACTTGAGTTGTATTATTCAAGTTAGAGTTAATTTGAAGTAGTCGTAACAGCCTGTATGTTACGCAGCGCCTTCCTGAGATTCCCTGGAAGGGCGACATAAGGCTAAGCAACCAATGTCCGTGCAGTTACAATCCGCTAACTAGGGTCCCCTCCGTACGCGAGACGAGATTGTTAGTATCGTACGGGAAAACAAATGTCAAGAGCAATTGAGAGAACAGAAAAGAGAATTGAGAATGAAAGAAAGCTTGATTTTATTATTGAAAGCTATTACAGAAAAGTAATACGGTATCGAGGAGGAGATACACCAGTACAGAGAATTATTTCCTTGCTTGAGAGTTTTATTGTTTGATCCCCCTAATAATGCTTAGAAAAAATAAACCAAAGTTACAGGACTTGACATAACTAAGTTAGAAAGACATAATGGAAACACATGAAGGGTTATCGGTGGGGCGACATAGGCATAGGCGCGCTTGTCACTTGGAGCGGCCAAGACCTCAGGCCATCTATGGCACTAGGCATTGAGAGGCTTGTCAGGACGCCATGGGGCATGTCCAATGGGTCATGGGGCATGGCTGAAAAGCCACCCATGACAATTTCCCCCAACTGAGTGTGCGACGTCCTTGGTGCCTTACTTGCAAGATAATCTTCGATAAGGCTCTTGTAGGCTTTGAGGTTTGTTCTCCTCTCCCAAGTATTCTCCTTTGCATCACAGCCTACCATTTCACCAGGAACTCTAGGTGATCTTTCCTTGAAGTATGATTCACTCGATCATCAAGAATAGCTTCTAGCCGCCTTTTCCCGGTTAAATTAGGTCCTCAAATACTGGATATTATGAGTTGGCTCCGTGAAAGATCCTCCATGTCTTCCCGAAAAGGTTTCAGAAGGCTGACATGGAAGACTAGATGAATATGCAACTTTCCCAATGCGCTTCTCAATGGACAAGGGTTCAATGTACTTTTGAAATAGGTGAGGGTCATGGACCACTATAGACAAGTATCGCTTTGGGATTTTCACCATCACTTTGTCTCCTACTTGATATTCAACAAAGCGATGATTTTGATCAGCATGCTTTTTCATCCGCTTTTGGGCTTTGACAACATAGCTCCGCACTATCTCCAAATTTTGCTTCCATTACTTCGAGAAGCTAGCAGCTCGAGGAGATTTCGACATATTTGGGACATTCACAATGTGTGGGAGTAGCGGTTGTTATCCGGTAACAATTTAAAAAGAACTTATGTTTGTGCTAGAGCTCTTTCATGAATTGAAACATAGTTGAGCAGCATCAAAAAACTTCACCCAATTCTTCTGCGATTCGGTAACAAAATGACGGAGATATTCCTCCAGCATGCCATTGAACCGCTCCATCTGGCCATCAGATCGCGGATGGAAACTTGAACTATGGCTCAACTTGGACCCGAGGCACTTGAAGAGCTGAGTCGAAAAGTTTCTAGTGAAGCAAGAGTGGCAATCACTAACGATATCTTTTGGCATGCCCTAATATTTGACAACATGAGAGAAGAAGAGTTGAGTTCTATCTTCTATTGATATATATTTCGCGGGTTGTAGTAAATGTAGCATATTTGGAAAACCGATCCACCACAACCAAGATAGTTATAAGATCTCTGACTTTGGGCAATCCGGTAATGAAATCCAGTGACACGCTTTCCCAAGGTCTCTTAGAAACATGCAGTGGATCCAAGAGTCCCGCTTGTGTCAAGCGGTCTGACTTGTCTTTATGGCATACTAGGCAAGTCTTCACATACTGACCAACGTCATCAGCCATTTGAGGCCAATAATAAGTATGACTTAACAATGTTATGGTGCATTCTTCACCTGGATGGTCGGCCCAGAAAGTATCATGACATTCCATCAAAAGAGTCATTTGCATATCTCCTCCTTTAGGAACATAAATCGGTTCCCTTTCACCTTCAAGAACCCATCTTCCATGTAGAATTGACAAGTCTTGCACTGTCCTACCAAATCGACCAAATACTGTGCAACAGGATCCTTAGTGAGTAGATATTGTATCTGATCTTTTATAGTGGTGGCCACTTCTCTCTCCCTTATGGTGGCGAGTAGGCACACCGATGCTAGATCAGCTCTCCAACTAAGCGCATCCGCAACTTGGTTGGTCTTCCCACTTCGATACTCCAGGTTGAAGTGAAATTCCGCTAGGGGTTCCTGCCACCTAGCCTGTCAACCATTCAGCTTTGGCTGGGTCATGAAATGGCTAACAACTGTGTTGTATGTCCTGACCACGACGGGGTTCCCAGCAGATAGTGCCTCCAAAGGCATAAGCAATGGACGAAAACCAATAATTCTTTTTCGTGGGCAACATAGAGCCGTTATGCATCTTTCAACTTTTGACTCTCGTACGCCACTGGGTGCCCCTTTTGTAGCAAGACTCCGCCTAGAGCATAGTCAGAGGCATCCGTTTGTACTTCGAATGGCTTGGCCAAATCTCGTACGCCACTGGGTGCCCCTCTTGTGAAGGCCTCCGCTCAAAGGCTTCCGCTCACCTGGGACCCGAATCCCTAAGGCGTGACCTTCTTTAGGAGTTCTATCAATGGCACTACAATGATAAAGTAATGTTTCACAAACCACCGATAAAATTTGCATAGGCCAAGGAACGCCATCAAGGCATAGATATCCTTAGGCGGCAGCCAATCTGTGATAGCCTGAATCTTCTGTTGGTCCATCTTGATCCCCCCTTCCTCAATGACATGTCCAAGGAAGTCAATCTATTTTTGGGCGAAGTAGCACTTAGATTGCTTCACATATAATTTGTGCTCCCGCAGTCGGGATAGGACCTTCCTCAGGTTCTCCAGGTGTTCCTCCAGTGTTTTTTCTATATACCACTATATATCACAATGTCATCCAAGTAGACCACCATAAATTCGTCAATGTACTCTCGGAAGACTTGGTTCATCGGGGTGCAAAATGTGGTTGGAGCATTAGTCAAGCTGAATGGCATGACTAGGAAGTCGTACAACCCATATCTTGTCAGACAAATTGTCTTTTGTTCATCTCCCTCAGCAATCCAGACTTGCTAGTAACCTGTCTTCAGGTCTATTTTGGTGAACATTGCAACACCACCCAGTCTATCGAGCAAGTATACTATTAGCGGGATAGGGTACTTGTTCTTCATAGTGATTTTGTTTAGGGCTCGGTAATCCACACAAAGTCACAGGTTGCCATCCTATTTATTTTGGAATAACACATGGGACCTATAAGGGGACTTGGAGGGCACAATAATCCTCAGGACTAGCATTTTTGTTAACTGTCTTCGAAGCTCAGCGAGTTCGGGTTGTGACATTCTGTAAGGTGCCCAGGTAGGTGGCTTCGCACCCGTCACCAACTCAATCTCATGGTCTATAGTGCGTCTAGGCAGGAGTCGCTTTAGCATGTCTTGTGGCATGCTGTCTTCAAACTCCCTTAGCAGCCCCTTCACGGGCGAAGGAATGGGGCCCGAAGAGCGTTCAATATCTTCAATACAGAGGGTAGCCAGGAACGTAGGTTCATGTATTTTGACTCCCTTCTTCAACTGTAAGGCCAAGATGTTCTCCGTGTCCATCAATATGGTTGTGCATAGGATAATGCAGGGCTTGGTCCAGTTGGCTCCCATCATTAGCAATATATGTGCATAAGGTACATGAATGGTGTTGGTTTACCTCATGAATTCCAACCCAACTATTATCTCGAAGTCATCTATGATCACCACACACAAGTTGAATTTTCCTTCATAAGGACCCAGCTTCACTGGCACTCCTTTGGCTATTCCACCCACTGGCTGAGGCGGTGAGTTGATAGCCTTGACACAACCTCTGACTTTTACCACAACTAGACCAAGGCGATCTACCTGAGTTTAGTTTAAGTAGTTGTGAGTAGCGCCCGTGCCTATCATTGCCCGAATGGGCTTGCCATTAACTTTCATCTCAATGAACATCAAGGTATTCTCTTGGTTAAGAGGACGCCCCTCATCCTCTTTATTTCTCTCTTTCTTGGGGGTTGGGCATGGGTCATTCTTCTTACAGATACCTATACTGGTTTTCGCTAAGGCCTTAGAAATAGAACAAACAAGTGCGTTGAAGGAACGTATTGGTTTTTTCTGGTCAGCATTATATGTGTCATCATCCGTCCCATCATCAAAGGTTTGATGGGCATTCATCTATGCTTGTGGGCATTCATTATTCCAATGTGGCCTGCCACAATGACGGCATCCTGAAGGGGGCTTCCTCCCTCGATCATTATTATGAGATGCAGTACTATTACTGCCTGAGAAAGGAGTCTTAAATTTGATTGCACTCTGATCTCCTCCACTTCTGCTAAGGCCACCATTTCTAGGTTGGGCCCCTTTGTATCCTCCACAGACAGGCGGTTGAGGCTTATCCTTCCGATCATCCACTTGATAGTCCCCAAGGAATTCTGCTGCTTGGATTGGCTTAGGTAAAGTGTCTACCCTTTGTCTTTGCAGCTTCATATGAGCATAAGGTTTCAAACCTTCCAGGAATGTGAAGAGTTTGTCTTTTCCCCCCATATCCCGTATATCAGCATGAGCGTGGAGAATTCCCACATGTAATCCTGCACTAACTTGGTTTGGTGGAGCTCTCGTAGCTCTCTCCGCGCATTGTACTCAATAATTTTGGGGAAGAACTATAGGCATATGGCTGCCTTCAATTTTTCCCATGTCTTGAGAGTGTCTTCGCTGGCCCTGATGGCTTTGTATTTCACCCGCCACCAGAGTTTAGCATCACCCTAAAGATACATGGTAGAAGTTTCTACCTTTGTTGTTTCTCCTAACTCCCCCACAGAATAGAAGTACTGTTCGATGTCGAATATGAAGTTCTCCACTTCCTTGGCATTCCGAGCTCCATTATATGGTTTTGGCTCAGGAATCTTCAGCTTTTGTGGCATAAAGGTGAGGTTCACAGCACCCCCGATCTGGTTTCTGCCCCCTCAAAGTAGGCCTTGTAGTGCAGCATTGACAATGTTGAGCTGGCCCAAGTTGTCTATAGTTTGTTGCATGGCAATCACTCTGTCTGCCTCTTGTGCCCTATGGGATAAATCCTCGGTCCATTCCTATTGGAGGCCCTCAAATTTATAAAATATTTCGGCTGCTTCTGTGGCTGCCGTTTGCTGGTCTCCTTCAGAGTCGCGACTGATGTTCGCGATGTCACCTTTGGCCTGCCACATCCTGCGGTACAGGTCGTCCAACCGTAGCACTAGGATGGTTCTTAGATCAGGCACCATATTCACGATGGGTCGTAATACATCAACTGTCTCTTCAAGGGTTGCAATACGGTCCCTATGATTCACCATGGTCAGAAATGGTGGTAATGGTAATGTGTTCCCTCATCCGATGTCAAGCCTAAGCTCTGATACCAACTTTTATATGGCGCCTTCCTGAGATTCCTTGGAAGGGCAATGTAAGGCTAAGCAACCGATGTTCGTGCAGGTACACTAGATGATATTGTCAGTGTCATACGAAAAAACCAATGTCAAGAGCAATTAAGAGAACAAAAAAGAGAATTGAGAATGAAATAAAGCTTGATTACATTGATGAAAGCTATTACAGAAAAGCAATAGGGTGTCGAGTGGGAGAGACATCAGTACAGAGAATTATTTTCTTGCTTGAAAGTTTGATTGCTTGATCCCTCTAATAATGCTTAAAAAAATCAAAGTTACAGGACTTGACATAACTAAGCTAGAGAGATATAATGGAAATACATGAAGTAAAACTACTCTATATTTACAATAGAAATGATTTAGATTTCTACAAAGCAGAAGCAAGTCCGTTGGAAGCAACCTTGTCTTTAGCATCAGAGTCTGTGTGCGCGGTTCTATCTGCACGTGCGATGCTATTGGCATCTGCCTGCGGCTGGGCACTGGCGAGGGCTATTGGCGGAGTGACATAGGCACAAGCGTGCTTGTGTCCAAGACCACGGGGCTATCCATGGCGCTAGGCGTTGGAAGGCTTGCCAGGACACCATGGGGCACGACCAAGGGGTCATAGGGCATGGCTGGAAATCTGACCATGACATGTGGCGTGTTGTTACAAGGGTTAGAGATAATCCTTAGGTTTGTAAGAGTTTGTAAACATTGTCATTTGGCTCAGAGTTGTAGTGAAGTGTTTGAAAAATATCCTACTGGAAAGTAGGTCATGGTTTTTTCACCTTTTGAGCCGGGTGTTTTCCATGTAAAAATACTTGTGTGCTTTACTTTCTGCATTACTTATTCCGAAATTGTAGTTTAAGGAACACATAGAAGAATCATGTTCTTTTATAATCCAGTGCACGTGAAAATTAGGCACCATACTAATCAACCCCCTCTTCTTGTGTGGTATTGAAGTATAAAACATCAATTGGTATCTGAGCGGGTTATCCTTGAAGAGGCTAACACCTTAGAAAAAGATCAAGATGAGTACACCACCTGGAAATTAGGAAGGGAAATCCATTGCTAGGCCACCACTCTTTAATGGACAGTACTACAATGGTGGAAAGTAAGTATGAGAGATCATTTGCAGCCAGAAGATTATGAGCTATGAGATATAATCATTGATGGCCCATTGTCAACACTCAAGAAGAATGCTGAAGGTGAAGATTTTCTTGAAACAAGAGTTGATTGCACTATCAAGGATTTGAAGAAGTGGGAGAAAAATGCTAAAGCAAAGAAATGACTTGTTTGTGGACTTGGTCCTTATGAGTACAGCAAAATCCAAGGCTGCTCCATTGCCAAGAAAATATGGGACACACTGCAAATGGCTCATGAAGGAATAACTCAAGTGAATTAAGGTCTCTTGGAAGGATTATCTCTTAATAAGAAATGGTTGAAAATATCCTAACTAGGGTTTTACCAGTCACTTGGGAAAGCAAGATCACTGCCATTCAAGAATCAAAGAACATTGCTACACTTTCTTGGGATGAATTGATTGGAAATCTCAAAGCTTATGAACTTAGGAGACAAACCATGAAGATGGATGTACCTAAGAAGGAAAGGAGTCTGGCACTCAGAATCACTGAAGTTTCTAATTTAGAAGATGATGAAATGGCAATGATCACCAAAGACTTCAATAAGTACCTAAGGAGAAGATTAGGTTCTTCAAGAAGTGGAAGCTATAGCAAGTCCAAAGCCCCAGAAAAGCAGGTGAATGATGGGTACTATAAATGTGGAAAGACCGATCACATGATCAACAATTATCCTTTGTGAGAGATTGAATGGAAAAAGGAAAGAGCTGAATGAAGGGAAAGGAAGAAGGAACATGTTCATCCCAAAAAGAATAATAACAAATGATCAACCAAATCAATGGTTGCTGCTTAGGAAGATAGCTCAGATGAGGGTTCTGATGAGAATGACGATGATGATGAACGAGCCCTAATGTCTATTAGAGAATCTAAGGAAGAACCTAATGAAGAACATGAGGTAAGTTTCCTTCAATTAAAATATAAAATCAAAATTTTTTCTAATGAAAGATTATCACAATTACTGCTGGAGTTAATTGATGAGTCTGAAGATGTAAGTATTTAAAAGGAATGGCTATCAAAGAAGTGTGTCATTTTGAAAGCAAAGTGCAAAAACTTGAAAATTAGGGCCTGTGAAACTAAAAAAGAAAATATTGTTTTGAAGAACCTGATTCATGCACTTGATACAATTGTCTTAGGACTTAGATCTAAAAATCTGAAATTGAAGTTAGGGACAGGTAAAGAAATAGCTAGTGTCACACAACTCACACTAGAAGAAGATTTAGGAAAGACAAACGATGAGCTATACAAAAGGGATGAATTGGTAAGAGTTTTGAAAGAGGACTTGACAAAGGTTAAGCATGGGCTTGATAGAATATTTAAATGGAATAGGTCCTCCTATGCACTTTCATGTCTACAAGAACACTATAGTAGCAACTGAAAAGGACTTGGCTTTAGGAATTCTGCACCTAAATGGGATCCCAAAAGCAAGTACATGGATAATGGTTGCTCAAAGCAAGTACATGGATAGTGGTCCAACTGAAGGAGAGCAGTCAAATATGGTACATGGATAGTGGTTACTCAAAGCACATGACAGGGAACAAGAACCTGTTCCTTTCACTTGCGGCCTTTGGAGGAGGTAATGTCTATTTTGGAAATAGAAATAAAGGTGAGATCGTTGGAGTTGGAAAGGTAGGAAAATCTGATTCTCACTTAATTGAGAATGTCTACTTGATAGATGAATTAAAATACATCCTGATAAGTATCTCACAATTGTGTGATAGGGGAAATGGTAGCTTTCACGTCTACAAAATATTTTGTGATTAATCTTACCACTAACAAAATAGTTTTGTAGGGAAAAAGAGTGAACAATATATGTATGGTGGATTTGTCTACACTTTCAGATAATGAACTCACTTGCTTGAGTGTCATGGAAATTGATCCCCTCCTTTGGTATAAGAGACTTGAACATGCTAGTCTAAGTCAACTCAACAAATTAGTCTCCAAGGACTTGGTGACATGGTTTCTTAACATTAAGTTCAATGAAGATAAAGTTTGTGAGGCTTGTGCAAGTGGGGAAGAAGGTAAGATATTCTTTCAAAAGTAAGAAAATGGTGAGTACTACCAGGTCGATAGGAGTGGTCCATATGGTTCTGCGAGAACCAATAAGGACAATGTGCAGAGGTGTTAAAAGATATGTTATAGTGCTTGTTTGCAACAATCCGACCAGTCATTTTGAGAATTTGCATTTAGTTTGGTGGTTTAAGATTGTGAGTAGCTTCATATGAGGTATTATGACTTGCATGTATGGTCAGTTTTGAATTTTGAGTGGTTCGAGATTGATTTGAAAAATGATTCTCAACTAGGAAGCTTTAAGTTGGAAGAGTTGATCGAGTTTGACTTTTGTGTATTTGACCTATGATCGGAGTTTTGATGGTTCCATTAGGTCTGGTGGTGATTTTGGACTTGGGTGTATGCCTGAATTTGTATTTGGATGTTTCTAGAAGATTTTAGCTCTAATTGGCAAAAGTTAGCAATTTGAAGTTTTGAAAAGCTCATAGATTTGACCGGGAGTTAACTTCGATGTTATAAGGTTTGGATTGTGGTTCCGGGAATTGGAATAGGTTTTTTTATGTCATTTGGAACTTATGTGCAAAATTTGAGGTGACTCTGAGTTGTTTAGATGTGTTCGGCGTAAGTTTGAAATTTAAAAATTTGAAATAGTTCATTAAGATTGATTTGAGGCGTGATTCATGGATTTGATATTATTATGTGTAATTTTAGGCCTCGAGTAGGTCCGTGTTATATTTTGGGACTTTTTGGTATGTTGGGACGGGTTCCCGAGGGGCTCCGGTGTATTTTGGGTTGGTTTCATGCCATTTCTCTTATGTTTGCATTGTTGTTTTTTGCTGGTATCTAAAGTGAAATGCGTTAGCAAGGGTGTCACCTTGATTGCGGATAAGGAGTTGGAAGCTAGGTGTTTTTACTCTACGTGTTCGCAACTGGAAGATTGCGTTCGCGGAGCTTGAGTGGTTTGGCCATCGCGTTCGCAGGAGAGAGCTCGCGATCGCATTTCAGCATGCGTGTTGGGGGATTTGTCTTCGCGTTCATGTGGGATTGGGCGCATTCGTGTAGTTCTGTACTTATGTTCATCGCGTTCGCGTGGAATGTGTCGTAAACGCGAAGTGTATTTGGCAATGCTATTTTCTTCTATGCGATCACGAGGGTTATGCCGCGATCGTGATGCATATAACTGGGCAGTGCTTATACATACTCTTTTTCGGACTTTGAGCTCATTTTATCAATTTTTTTAGTTCTTGGATATGGGTAATTATGGAGGGAATTTTTACCATTTGAATTTGGATAAGTATTTTTGACTCGGATTTGATTATTTTACATGATTCCATATTTGATTTTAGTATTTAATTGATGAATCTAAAAGAGAAATTGGGGGTTTTGTCTAAACTTTTCTAAAGTGAATAATTCGGTATTGAACGTCGATTCGGATTCAGAATTAGATGATATTAGTATGGTTGGACTCGTATTTGAGTGGGTTATCGGAATTTGTGAGCTTTGTTAGATTCTGGGATACGGGTCCGGGTTGACTTTTTGGTTGACTTTGAGTATTTGATGATAGATTCAACCTTTATCGTTTGGGTTTGATTCCTTTGGCACTATTTGATGTTTTTGAGTTACTTTTGGCTAGTTTTGAGTCGTACGGAGGTCGATTCGTGGGGGATGGCGCTTCTAAAGTATTGATTTGGCTTGCTTGAGATAAGTATCTTAAACTTTGTTGAGGCACTAGTTGCCTGAGTTATTTGTGATAGCTACGTGTTATGGGTGGCGCACATGTGTAGGGATTGAGCCCATTTGCGTGCACGGGATATTATTCATGCTCGAGTATTTCTTAGGCTATGATATGACTTGAGTTGATTGCTAAGATTCATGCTGTGATAGTTATCATATTTGTACCTTATTGTGAGCTATTTGAGCCATATTTTAGGTTACATATAGGGTATTCTCCTAATTGAACCTATTAATTGCTACCTTTGTAATGTATTAGCATGATTGAGCTATGATAGCACACTTTGCACATACATACACCTTAGCATGTCACATATACTAGTACAGGAGTATGAAATTTGATGCTCTTTGATCATGTACATATATTCTTGCATATATGTTTTATGTGTTAAATGGATTGGACTGGTAGCCCATGACCACGCTAGGTGAATTGTGATATTAAGCATGTGATCACGTCAGACGAATTGTGATATTGAGCATGTGACCATGCCGGGTGGATTGTGATATTTAGCATGTGACCACATCGGCAGATTGTGATATTTAACTTGTAACCACGCCGGGCGGATTGTGATATTGAGCCTGTGACTATGCCGCCAAGAATTTGATATTGAGCATGTGACCACGTAGGGCAGATTATGATATTTAGCCTATGACCACGTCGGGCGGATTGTGATATTTAGTTTATGACTACGCCGGGCGGATTGTGATATTGAGCATGTGACCACACCGGGCAGATTGTGATATTGAGCTTGTGACCATGTCAGACAGATTTTGATATTTAGCCTGTGACCATGCCGTGCGGATTGTGATATTGAGCCTATAACCATGTCGGGCGGATCTGTGATGTTGAGCCTGTGACCATGCTGAACAGATTATGATAGTATGTGAGTTCTCTGTGCTGCGTGCGGATATTGATCCATCCCCCTAGGTCACCCTCTAATATTTCTTCTTGATGGTGTACACACGGATTTGTGAGAAACCGATGGGTTTCTGGTTGATGTTGTTACACCCCACACATAAAGCTAAATAATGGTAAGTTTGGCTTCTAGTGCGGCTAATCAGTCGGTGACGCGTATGAGGATAGAAGATGGCTACGTTTTTCTTATGACCTCTGCCAGTTGTCCCACCGGGTATAGTGATTGGGGCAGTAAACCATTTTGCATGAGGATGGGCAGAATATTCTAGACTTGGTATAGTATAAAAAGGTAGTGTAGCTCATTCTCTTTTATTCTAGGAAGTGTCACCCACTTTAACTCCCCCAAAATGCTCTCAAACCTTCCTTAAGAGTCTCTAAGTAGACTAAACTGAATCAGAGGCGATTCTAGTAGGATTTAGCATGAAGAATCTTTGGATCATCACTGTGATACCTGTTATCTTGATTTTTGGAGACTCATGTGAGGCAGAGTTAATCACCACGAAGGTGTAGGAATCCAGGAAAAAGTAGCTAGTTTGTAAATAAGGTATGTATGGCAGCCTTCTATCTTGGCATGAATTGATTTAAGCGATTCCTTCTAAACGATTCTGATGTTCTAAGCCTTTCTTGATGATATGCTTCCTATTCTTATACGTTTTGTACTGGTAACACCTTCTTTTATGACTGAAATGTTCCCAGATGGTATTCTGAGGTCGGAAAATGTGATCTTGCATTGTACTGATATATATATATATATATATATATATATATATATATATATATATATATATATATATATATCGAGCCCTTGCATGGCTAGGTATGACCGAGCTCTTTATAAGGCCGGGTACGGGATGATGTGCTATGAAACACTACTGAGCCCTTGTGTGGCCGAGTATGACCGAGATCTGTTAAGTCCGAGTACAATTAAGACCTCTTGAGGCCGAGTACGATGTGATGGAAGAGATAAACTTTACCGAGTCCTCTACGAGGCCGAGTACGATATGAAATGATATGTCCCAGAGTGGCTGAGTAATATTATATTATATTTAATGCATAGTCTCCATGAGTGACTTAACCATTTATAAAGCTTGCATACTTTTGAGTTTTATGGTTTCTACAGTTTACGCCCCCGGTGGCTTGTCTTCGGTATTCTGGTTTAAATCATTTATTCATATCTCTTATGTTATGTCTTTGATTTGCATGCCTTCCCAGTCTTACATATGCAATACATTTTCCATACTGATGATCCTTTCTTTTGGGTGTTGTTTATGCCCATAGGTATAGATAGATCCGGTGACGTCCCTCCCAATAGAGTGTGTGTTTCAATCGATTTTTGCACTCCAATTCTCCAGAGTAGCTGTTCAGAAGTCGATAGGTACTGAAGTGTATGTTCCAGTAATTTTGGGTATAGTTTGGCGCTGCCCAGACCAAGTTATGTGTTATGGTGCTCTTAGAGGCTTGTAGACCAGTGTTCAAAAGTATGTAAATATTATAAAGACCCTGTTTTATATGTGTGTGTGTGTGTGTGTGTGTGTGTGTGTGTGTGTGTGTGTGTGTGTGTATATATATATATATATATATATATATATATATATATATATATATATATATATATATATATATATATTCGTGGCAGAACATGGCCATGGCACGACGCAGGACATGACGGGATATGGCAGGGCGTGGTCGTACGTGGCCATGGCCTGACGTCGGACGTGGCAGGATGCAGGACATGGCAGGACGCTGGACATGGCAGGATGCAGGACATGGCAGGATGCTGGACATGGCAGGACATGGCAGGACATAGCCATGGCACGACGTCGGACGTGGCAGGACATGGCCATCGCACGACGCAGGACATGACGGGACATGGTAGGGCGTGGTCGTACGTCGCCGTGGCAGGACATGGCCACGGCAGGACGCAGGACATGGCAGGGCGTAGCCATGGCAAGGCGTCGGACGTGGTAGGACATGGCCATGGCATAACGCAGGACATGACGGGACATGATAGGGCATGGTCGTATGTGGCCATGGCCCGACATCGGACGTAGAAGGATATGACCACGGCAGGACGCAGGACATGGCAGGACACAGGACATGGCAGGGCGTGGCCATGGCACGGCATCGGATTTGGCAGGACATGGCCATCGCACGATGCAGGACATGACGGGACATGGCAGGGCGTGGCCATGACATGGCATCAGACGTGGCAGGACATGGCCATAGCACGACGTAGGACATGGCAGGGCATGGTCGTATGTGGCCATGGCCCGACGTCGGACGTGGCAGGACATGGCCACGGCAGGACGCAGGACATGGAAGGACGCAGGACATGGTAGGGCGTGGATATGGCACGACGTCGGACGTGGCAGGACATGGCCATGGCACGACGCAGGACATGACGGGACATGGCAGGGCATGGTCGTACGTGGCCATGGCCCGATGTCAGACGTGGCAGGACATGGCCATGGCAGGACGCAGGACATGGTAGGATGCAGGACATGGTAGGACGGAGGACATGGCAGGGCGTGGCCATGGCATGGCATCGGACGTGGCAGGACATGGCCATGGCATGACGCAGGACATGGCGGGATGCAGGACATGGCAGGGCGTGGCCATGGCACGGCGTCGGACGTCGCAGGACATGGCCATGGAACGACGCAGGACTTGACATGACATGGCCACGGTAGGACGTAGGACATGGCAAGACGCAGGACATGGCAGGACGCAGGACATGGCATGGCGTGTCCATGGCACGGCGTCGGACGTGGCAGGACATGACCATAGCACGATGCAGGACATGATGGGACATGGCAGGGCATGGTCGTACGTGGCCATGGCCCGACGTCAGACGTGGCCATGGCCCGACGTCGGACGTGGAAGGACATGGCCATGGCAGGATGCAGGACATGGCAATGGAACGACATCAGAAGTGGCAGGACATGGCCATGGCACGACGTAGGACATGACAGGACATGGCAGGGCGTGGTCGTGCGTGGCCATGGCCCGACGTCGAAGGTGGCAGGACATGGCCATAGCAGGACTCAGAAGATGGCAAGACGCAGGACATGGCAGGGCGTGGCCATGGCACGACGTCGGACGTGGAAGGACATGGCCAAGGCAGGACGCAGGACATGGCAATGGAACAACGTCAGAAGTGGCAGGACATGGCCATGGCACGACGTAGGACATGACAGGACATGGCAGGGCGTGGTTGTGTGTGGCCATGGCCCGACGTCGGAGGTGGCAGGACATGGCCATGGCAGGACTCAGAAGATGGCAAGACGCAGGACATGGTAGGGCGTGGCCATGGCACGACGTTGGATGTGCTAGGACATGGCCATGGCACGATGCAGGACATGACGGGACATGGCAGGGCGTGGTCATACGTGGCCATGTCCCGATGTCGGACGTGGCAGGATGCAGGACATGGCAGGACATGGCAGGGCGTGGCCATGGCACAATGTCGGACGTGGCAGTACATGGCCATGGCATGATGCAGGACATGGAAGGGCGTGGTCGTACGTGGCTATGGCCCGACATCGGACGTGGCAGGATATAGCCATGGCAGGACGCAGAACATGGCAGGACATAGCAGGACGCAGGACATGGCACGGCATCGAACGTGGCAGGACATGGACATCGCACGACGTATGACATGATGGGACATGGCAGGGCATGGTCGTACGTGGCCATGGCCCGACATCAGATGTGGCAGGATATGGCAGGATGCAGGACACAGGACATAGCAGGGCGTGGCCATGGCCCACACACACACACACACACACACACACACACACACACACACATATATATATATATATATATATATATATATATATATATATAAAAGATCTCTCCCACAGTCAGTTGTGTTAAATTGAATGTTTAATCGGAGGCCTTATTGGCCTAGGTTATATGTTGAAAGGTCTAGTATGGACATCGGTTCACATAGGCTTTCGGGCTTCGTGTACCAATCGCACTTCCCAAGGTTGGGGTGTGATGAACTTGGTATCGGAGCAAGTCTGTCCTAGGGAGCCTGCAGGTTGTATCCAGTAGAGTCTTGTTTATGGGTATGTCGTGCACCATACTTATAGATAAGAGGCTACATGATATTTATGATGGATGCCTTTATTTCTGATCTAGATCGTGCGATACAGTTAATTTATAAGTATTCGCTTCTAATCCTCATCTTGTTTATGCTTATAGCGATGCCTACCACGAGATGTCAGGCAAATATTCACGAATTGAATGAAAAGATAGGGGAGGGTACTAGGCAGGTGCCGCCTGCCAATACGAAGCAACGTGAAACCGTAATGAGGCTGATACTTAGGTTTCGGGGATAGCACCACTACCCCCGGAATAGCTTAGAGAAACTAGTGTACCTCATGTTCCTCCCCCGGTTGCTTCTGACCAAGATACAGATATGAAAAGTGCAGTGCAGTTGTTGACTCGATTAGTGGCCTCTCAGGCCCAACGTCAGGCCCCTACCACCTCATATAGAGCAGTCAGTACGACATTTTGGGATTTCATAAATTTGGACCCCCCGGTATTTACAAAAATAGATTCAAACGAAGATCTCCAGAATTTTCTAGATCAGATGCATCAAACTTTATGAGTTATGCATTCCATTGATATTGAGTTCATAGAACATGCCTCTTAGAGATTGCGAGATATAGTTGTGACTTGGTATGAAACTTGGGAACAATCTATGGGACCTCTTGCTTCACAAGCAAGATAGAGGGAGTTTTCTGAGGCATTCTTACAACAGTATTTGCTCGTTGAGCTCCGATGATCAAAACAAGATAGATTCTTATGGTTGGAACAAGGTAATATGAGTGTCCGTGAGTATATCATGCAATTTAACTCTTTATCTAGGTATGTTCCTACGGTTGTGGCCGAGATGAGTGACCGAGTACATCGATTTGTGGGCTATTTGGGATCCCATCTGATAAATGAATGCACCACAACTTCTTTGAATCCGATTATGGATATTGCTCGTAGTTAAGCTTATGTTCAGAACTTGGAGGATCGCAAGAGGCTACAACGAGTTGCTCGAGAACATGACTAGGGCCAGTCTAAGAGAGCACGGCCCACAGGTGATACAGGAGAGTTTTGAGGCTGGTTTAGATCTCCATTTCCTCGGCATTCACCTTATTCGATGGCTGACGTACCATCACAGTCCCAGGGCTAGCTACGAGAATAGACCACTTATTTTGGTCAGGGCCAGAATTCCTACGGATAGAGCTCACAGAATAGTGGGGATCCTAGTAGGGTGAGACCCTCGATGCTGCATTGTGGCCGATGTGGTAGAAATCATTTTGGGAATTGCCTCTAAGGTTCAGGTTTGTGTTATTCTTGTGGGCTACCTAGTCATATCATGAGCTTTTACCTAGTGAGATATATGGGTGGCATGATGCTACCAATGGGACCTGCAGCAGCTTCTTCATCATCAGCACATCCTCGTAAGCAAGATATGTAACCACCGGTGGGGAAAGGTAGAGGTTGAGCTGGAGTGACTAGCTCGGGTGGACAACATAACCGCATGTATGCGTTATCAGGCCAATAGAACCTAGAGTCATCACTGTACGTGGTGACAGGTATAATATCCGTATTTTTCATTAGTGTGTATGCTTTGACAGATCCCAGTTCTACCTTGTCGTATATTACTCCATTTTTTGCTGCTAAGTGTAGTAAAGAACCTGAATTGTTACGATAACCATTAGTGTGTATGCTTTGACAGATCCCAGTTCTACCTTGTCGTATACTACTCCATTTTTTGCTGGTAAGTGTAGTAAAGAACCTGAATTGTTATGATAACCATTTGAAGTGTCCACGCCTATGGGCGAGTCCGTGGTAGTTAGGCGGGTATATCGAGGTTGCAATGTAATGCGTTAGGATCATCATACCTTAGATGATTTCAATGAATTAGAAATGATAGAATTTGATGTTATTATGGGCATGGATTTCTGACTTCTTCTTATGATATGGTGGATTGTTGGAAGAAAGTTGTTAGCATTAACTTTCCGGGAGAGCCTGTTATCGAATGGAAGGGTGATGTTACAGTGCCAAAAGTGAAGTTTATTTCTTACCTTAAAGCACGAAAGATGATCACGAAAGGATGTTTTTATCATTTGGTGTGGGTGCAGGATGCAGAGGCGAAGCCTCCGAACCTTTAACTGGTTCCGGTTGTTAGTGCATTTCTCGATGTGTTCCCTGACGAGCTCTCGGGTATTTCACGTGAGAGAGAGATCAAGTTTTCCATCTATGTGCCACTCGATATGCAACCGATATCTATCCGTCCATACCATATGGCCCCTGCTAAGTTGAAGGAATTGAAAGCTCAATTGATAGATCTTTTAGGTTAAGGCTTTATCCGACCCAGTACTTCCCCGTGGGAAGCCCCAGTGCTATTGGTCGAAAGAAAGATGTGTACCCAAATCGATGGGCCGCGACGGGCACCCGGTACCTTACTCAACCGAGTATCAACGTAACGTATCTTTCTTATTACATCATCATAGGTAAGTGGGACACAAGGGGCGTCATGAGATAATTAGAGTAAACATGAGGGAATACCCGACATAGAACGACCCAACCTGAAATAGAAACTCATATTTGTGACATACGGGCCTATAAGGCTAATGTGATCCATTATATACTTAACATATAGGCCGACAAGGCCATACAAGTATCCGTATACATGACATCTATCTACAAGCCTCTAAGAGTACATACTTATCATAAAGGTCAGGACAGGGCTCCGCCATACCAAAAAATACACGTCTAAATCATACTGACCAAACAAGCAACTCCTGAGCAAATGGAGCTCACCAACATCTTCCGTTGAGCTGATAGCCTACTTGGAGGACTCTCGACCTGTCTATCGGGACCTGCAGGCATGAAACGCAGCGTCCCCAGGCAAAAGGGACATCAGTACAAATAATGTACCGAGTATGTAAGGAATAAAAATCAGTAAATAATAGACATGAGAGAAACATGGAGTAAAATACTCGACATGTATATCTGAATAACTCTGTGAATCACTTCATATATATAATGTCATTCATATGCGTATAAATTTCATACCATGCATAGGTATATGCGTTCATAACATCATCAAGCCTCTGAGGGCATCCCATCATATCATCTCGTCCACTGTGGGCAATTCATCAACATATACCAGCTGTTCAGGTGGTGGTGCGTATATAATGCCGTAACCTTTTTCCATATCCCATATACATATAATATACATATATACGCGTATATAACGCCATCTGGTCATGGGTCAATGTAAATGAATGCAATGCATGGGAAGTACGTCAATAAAATCTTTTGGGGTGTCATAAGGCCACTATACCTTTGAGTAATATCATTAAAAAAACTTTATCAACTTACGTATTTTCTGAGACCCATGAACAGATGATAGAATAATATGACACATGGGGAATCAAAAACATAAGCATCTATGGTATTTCTATGAATAGAGTCATTTATGGAAATTGTGCATTTGCTCATTTCGTTTGTATCGTATTGATCATGCCAAAAATAAAGAAGGGATAGCCTTAACATACCTGAATCGATTCTCTTGACAATCCTCTAATATACGTTAATTGTGACAAAATACGGAACAAGTCATATGAAAAGCTCGAAGCAATCACGTTGCTATGCAAAGAATATCTTGGCCGAAACTTTTCCTTAAGCACTTAGCAATAACGTTGCTATGCAAGGATATTTTGGAAAATGGTTTAACGCTTACTATGTAAGAAAGCTTGGCTGAAGCTCTTACAATTAAAGTTACTAATGTATGGAAGCTTGGTTGAAATGCTTTCTTATGAGATTATAAAAGTTATCCAACTTTTTAGGTGGCCCCACATAATAAGATGACTAAGACACTTAATTCTCTAAAGTCGCAACATTTCTTTAGGACTTATGAGTCATATTTTAACCAAGGTTCTTGGCTGCCACGTTTTTTGCTTGTCAAGCATATCCAAATTACTTAATTAACTTAACCACTTAGTTAATCTCCCACTAAAAATCCATAATTATCTAATTATCCACATAATTAAGAATTATCTCAAATTACTTAAAATATTACTCATTTTTAGCACACCTTATACACCTCACTATCATGGTCATGTGGTACCTTGTATGGCACTAGTCCATAAATATGGGGTATTATAGCTTGGACCGTATTTTATCTCAAAATGTCAAACTTCGATGAAATTCATTTTCTTCGATTTGCTTACCCTCTCACCTTCACGAATTTACTCATCACTTGTTTGAAATAGCATAATGCTTATAATCTCCAAAATAATCTCATTCCCTAACTTATGTCGATTAACTTACGATGAAACTTTAACATATGAAAATGCGGGATGTAACATCTCATTTTCCGAGCTTCCATTAATTTACTTATGGCGTACTTCCATGCACGAAAACATGGGGTGTAACATCATTCCCCCTTTTGGAACATTCGTCCTCGAATGTTGACTGATGCACTTATCATTTTCATGACTTATGCCTTCCAAATACTTTAGTACTCTCCTTGCCATCTAGGAAACTGTTCTGTGAATAATTCCAAAGATCGGGACATTCCCCCCTTTAGGCCTCTTTCTCACACCACGACTTGTGGTCATAATTCTTCCAATCTCGCAACTATTGCTACCTTTTGTCATAGATCCATTTATCCATTCGTATGACTTTACTGCCATAACTCTTACTATGATTTATCGTTACCGAGGTCTGCTACCGAACTCTAGGTTACTTTCGTTGCTTATCGCATATGTATAAATCTAAGTCCTTTAATATTTCCTCATTACTGTTCATCTTAAGAATGGCGGCCTAATCTCATCTCTTACTTTGTGACTTTTGTCCATCCATTGTTAATTCACCTCAATATTAATCTACAATATACCACTGATAACTTAAAACTTCTTACGTCATACCTTGCCACTATGGCTTACGTTGCATCGAGGAATATTTGAAGTGATTTTCCTGATCCACTTAGGGGTGATACTGTACTTCAATGACCGTATTTTATAGCATCCCAATGTGATTCACTTACGTGGGTATTTTAATCTCGTACAATTCATGAAATCCTCTTCAAATCATTACTCACTCGAAGGCGTAAACGTCATCCTTTATTCATCATAATTACACCCTCATTGTACTATCAGTGTAGCATTCCATCTCTTCTAAATGCTACTAGTCTTAGACTCCTTTGAGTTCATTCAGGCTATACGGAGCTTTCTATAATTTAGAGAAACCATCAGCTCTTCTTGTTTTCATTATCTTAATCCCGAGGACTTATCCATTCTCGTCACCTTCTCACTCGCCTTTTCTTATCCTTACTCCTGTCTTCCTAAAACCTTGTCGCTCTACCATACTTTAGCTTGCGACCTACACATATCCATTTATACTACTCGCAACTTTCCTTCAACTTGCTTGCACCATAGATTTCCTTGTATTATTCTGGAACATCAAGAGAGACATCACATCATCTCTAACTCTTCTTTACTCTCTTAACTAGACCTCTCGATACGTAGAAACCATAGGCTAGAAGATATGCCACTAACGATGCCGCTATCATTCATGGATATTAAATCCCAGCACTTCTAGCCCTCTATCTGATGTATAGATCATTCACAACCTTTTGCACCTGAGTATCTCATACGTTGTTCACATTTACCTTACTTACCTTAAAATCTCGCATCACGTCTTCTATCTCTCTCATGACCCCCCCTTCCACATAGGTATGATTCACATCCACAACTTGAAGCTCTATTATAATACTTGCACCTCTGGTGCATACATAATCTGGTGGGAGCTTCATAATGACTTCTTACGAGGCGGGTATTCTTCTAACTGGCTTTATCGTAGAGCCGTCATAAAATATGGTTGTTGTACTATCTCTCTTGTGCCTCTGATATTAAGAGTAATTCTGCAATTTTCTCAATCACGATGTCTAAAATATTTTGGGTCCAATAATCAGACTCCTGATTTAGTTAGTTGATGGAACTCTTTAGTTTGCTCTTTCTTCTGATCACCCTTTATGTAGGCTTAAGTTATCTTCCGATCTACGGCTCCTGGTATTAGTTATTACTTTAGCTTTTCATGGGTGCTATGGAATATCCATGATATAATATTTTAACAATTCAATCCTTTATCTATGACCTGGACTCAATTCTTTCTTTTAACTTATACCGGAGTCTTCTACGGCCGTATGATTGTCAACATATATACTGTAGGGATAATGCTCCGAAATCTCAAGTGCATTTATAACGTAACTAACTCTGGATCATTGATCGAATAATTCCTTCTGTTCCTTCTCAACTTTCTTTTAGCGTAAGCTATTACTTTTCCTGGTCTTTTTGCTCCCTTGTTGCGTGCATACTTAGCTTATCTCAGTTCCCACGCATGCTGGAATTTTCGTGCAACTCATATGATCTCGAATATTACTTTTGACTTTACTTCCGGTTCATTAGCCACAGTAGGTGACACTTTCCTATAGAGTACATACAATGTTGTTGTGAGACTGTTGTTACAAGACCATTTCCTTTTTAGATCACTGTGCTTAGGTTGAAGCCTTCTTCTTTATTTCCTCAGCTTGTCTTTCGTTGTGGTACTTAAGGAAGACCCTCTGACTCTTGTAAATCTGCGAGCTTATTATATCGTATTCCCGATAGAATTTTTGATGTTCGTACTCACCTATAATTATCCTTAGTTACTCACCTCCATACTCATGTGCTTCTACGGTTGCTTCTGAACTGTAGTTTTGACTTTCTTCCCAGTGGGACTTTCTTTTATTTCCGTAACACTCATACGGTACCTTTAACTACCCCACTCCTATCTGAATATTTCTCAAGGGTCACGATGTCATATCTACGAGACTGAATTCCCCATGTTGGGGTTCACTATGTTCATCTTGCACGATCTGTTGATTTGTCTATAGCCTCTTGTCTAGCCACAACTAGGCTCTTCCTGAATCAACTGCTAACTATTCGTTGGCCCATTCTCATATCAATATTCCGCATAATCTTTCTTAGGTTATTTTCTTTGTCTTAACTTACCTCTCGCACTGGCTCTTTATTTATCAATAATATCCCGGGCAGGAACCCTGATTTCTTTTTCTTGACGTTGTGCTTTCATAATGTTCTGAAATCGTAACATATCTATAGGATTTGGATAAGTGCAATCTCCTTCCTTTCTCATTTTTATCGCATTCTTCCTTTACCATGTCATAGTTACTAGAACCACTTAATTATGACTTAATGCCATATCACTCCATATTCTGCCCTTTAGGGGAGTACTAACATTTAGTGCTACAATGATATACGTATAAATGTTTTACCTCTTCATCTTTGGCATCTTTTCACATCACCGATGACCCTTACTCGCCTTGCGATAATCCTTCTGTATCAAGGATAATAAAATTCCTTACTCGCGAGGGTGACACTTAGCATAACTGGCACATATAGTCCCTTAAGCTAAACTTTGCTCACATTGCTTGCTTTAGGGAAGCGTCTTCCTGAATGATCATTCTCTGAATTTCTCATGAATCTTCTTCTGTTGTCCATCCTATTATCGCCGGAATGCAATCTGAAATTCTCATGATGCCGACCATTATCAAATCACTCAGTCCCTAATTCATGTTTAGTTTATCTTGTTCACCAGCCCATACTGATTTCTGTTACTCTGGGGTCTAGCTTTTCCTTTTGTTAATCACATTAGAGTCATGAACTTACTTCTTAAAATGGGGATATGACTTTATGGCCTATACTCTTTTGTTGTCTCAAGGCATGTCACCTCTCGTCTTTTCCTTCACTTGACTATAAATTCTGTAATACTGTCATCTTTTGATCTACCGTTGTCATCCATGTATCACATTTTACTCATAATGCTTTATTAACTCTCTTCTTATTTCTCGCTAACTTCTATGTCTATTACTTTATTCTGAAAACTCGAACAAGACGTTCTTCTGCTTTTAGCTCCCCTTTGCTCCATCCACTAGCTCTTCGGGTTGCCTAATATTATCTCTACTAGGGACGGGAGCCACACTAAGGTAATATTTATTCCTTCTAGGCTTCCAGTGCCTATTTTTGTAATACTCATATCTAGTTGTACTATTTTATAGTGCACCATATAGGCCTCTCACAAGGAGATTCATTACCACGTTTGTAATATCCTTCGAAAATGTCGACTAACGTAAGCAATCCATTCACCAATTTGGATTACCCTAACCCCAACCGGATCCTGATATCCCGTCGTTCTCTTATACTACTTTTGTTAGCCCCCATAAGGCATAAATGAGATGGGTGTGGCCAATTGTACATACCTCTGTTACTATTGAAGGTAACTCAAAATGCTTATATTTCTCTGCTTGAATTGTAAATACTGTTAATCTTCATTAACTGGGTACCTCGTACCCTTCTTTACCTTCCTTCTTTTACTTACTGAAACTTGTATCTATCTTTTGATTCTCTCATTGCTTTTTTTTTTACCATATGGGTGGATAGATATTCATGCCTTAGGGCTCCTTTTCCAGAAGCTCACACGTCTTAGTACACACATGATCTGCTGGAGACCTTACATTTACTCATCATAAGCATGATGCAAAATCGAGTTCCTCTGACTCAACTCTTCCACAGCTATATCTCTTACCAACCGTCTTTCTGGATGTAGGCATCGTCGTATTATGAATAAGATAGAGTTTAGGAAATTGAATTCTTACAACTGAGCTCTACCACACGATCTAGAGTAAGAAGAAAGAGTGACAGTCCTAAATGCCCTGTAGCCTCCTACTTATAAGTGTGGTGCACAACACACCCATAAACAAGACTCTACTAGACACGGCTTGTAGACTCCCTAGGACAGAACTGCTCTGATACCACTTTTGTCACGACCCAAACCGATGGGCCGCGATGGACACCCTGTACCTTACTCAACCGAGTACCAACGTAATGTATCTTTCTTATTACATCATCATAGGTAAGTGGGCCAAAAGGGGCGTCATGAGATCGAATCACGGCTAGTGCCAGACTTCTCATTGATAAAGTTGACAAAGTCATCTAAATCTCGGCCGCCGTCATAATCTTCACCAGCTTTGTTCCCCTTTGGGAAGAATTTCAGTGTGGGAAAGCCACTAACGCCATACCTGGTGGGCATAATTTTGCATTACTCGGATGCACATGTGCATGAAAGAATGTACGAGTGTTCAAGAGAGAGCGAGAAATAGAACGACCCGACCTGATATAGAAACTCATATTTGACACAAACGGGCCTATAAGGTCAATGTGATCCATTATATACTTAACATATAGGCCGACAAGGCCATACAAGCATCCGTATACATGACATCTGTCTACAAGCCTCTAAGAATACATACTTATCATAAAGGTCGGGATAGGGCCCCGCCATATCAAACAATACACGTCTAAATCAAACTGACCAAACAAGCAACTCCGGAGCAAATGGAGCGCACCAACATCTTCCACTGAGTTGATAGCCTACTTGGAGGACTCTCGACCTGTCTATCGAGACCTGCGGGAATGAAACGCAGCATCCCCAGGCAAAAGGGACATCAATACAAATAATGTACCGAGTATGTAAGGAATGAAAATCAGTAAACAATAGACATGAGAGAAACATGAAGTAAAAGACTCGACATGTATATCTGAATAACTCTGTGAATCACTTCATATTTATAATGTCATTCATATGTGTATAAATGTCATACCATGTATAGGTATATTCGTTCATAACATCATCAAGCCCCTGAAGGCATCCCATCATATCATCTCGGCCACTGTGGGCAATTCATCAACGTATACCAGCTGATCAGGTGGTGGTGCGTATATAATGCCGTAACCTTTTTCCATATCCCATATACATATAATATACATATATATGCGTATATAATGCCATCTGGTCATGGGTCAATGTAAATGAATGCAATGCATGGGAAGTACGTCAATAAAATCTTTTGGAGTGTCATAAGACCACTATGCCTTTGAGTAAGATCATGAAATAAACTTTATCAACTTACGCATTTTTTGAGACCCATGAACAGATGATAGAATAATATGACACATGGGGAATCAATAACATAAGCATCTCTAGTATTTCTATGAAAAGAGTCATTTATGAAAATTGTGCATTTGCTCGTTTTGTTTGAATCGTATTGATCATGCCAAAAATAAAGAAGGGATAGCCTTAACATACCTGAATCGATTCTCTTGACAATCCTCTAACATACGTTAATTACGACAAATTACGGAACAAGTCGTATGAAAAGCTCGAAGCAATCACATTGATATGCAAAGAAAATCTTGGCCGAAACTTTTCCTTAAGCACTTAGCAATAACGTTGCTATGCAAGGATATTTTGGAAAATGATTTAACACTTACTATGTAACGAAGCTTGGCTGAAGCTCTTACAATTAATGTTACTAATGTATGGAAGCTTAGTTGAAATGCTTTCTTATGAGATTATAAAAGTTATCCAACTTTTTAGGTGGCCCCGCATAATAAGATGACTAAGACACTTAATTCTCTAAAGTTGCCACATTTCTTTATGACTTAAGAGTCATATTTTAACCAAGGTTCTTGGCTTCCACGTTTTTGGCCTGTCAAGCATATCCAGATTACATAAATAACTTAATCACTTAGTTAATCTCTCACTAAAAATCTATAATTACTCAATTATCTAAATAATTAAGAATTATCTCAAATTACTTAAAATATTGCTCATTTTTAGCACACCTTGTACACCTCACTATCATGGTCATGTGGTACTTTGTATGGCACTAGTCCATAAATATCAGGTATTTTAGCTCGGGCCGCATTTTATCTCAAAATGTCAAACTTTGATGAAATTTATTTTCTTCGATTTGCTTACCCTCTCACCTTCACGAATTTACTCATTACTTGTTTGAAATAGCATAATGCTTATAATCTCCAAAATAATCTCATTCCCGAACTTACATTGATTAACTTACAATGAAACTTTAGCATACGAAAATGCGAGATGTAACATCTCATTTTCCGAGCTTCCATCAATTTACTTATGGCGTAATTCCATGTACAAAAATATGGGGTGTAACAAGATGGTTCGTTGAGGGTGTGTATTGATTATCGACAGTTGAATAAGGTAACCATTTTGAACAAGTATCTGCTCTCGAGAATCGATGATTTGTTTAACCAATTGCAAGGCATTAAGTATTTTTTGAAGATCGATCTTAGATCTGGGTATCGTCAGTTAAGAATCAAGGAAGAAGATATTCAGAAGTCAGCCTTTCAGACTAGATATGGCCATTACGAGTTTCTCGTCATGTCCTTTAGCCTAACCAGTGCACCACCAACCTTCATGCATATGATGAATCGGGTGTTCAATCCATTTTTGGATATTTTTGTGATCGTGTTTATAGATGATATCTTGGTATATTACCGATTAGAAGCGGAGCATGTAGAGCATTTGTGAATGGCTTTACACATGCTCCAGGATCACAAGTTGTATAACAAGTTTTCCAAGTGCGAGTTCTGGCTGAAATTAATGGCTTTCCTTGGGCATATAGTATCAGGTGAGGGTATGAAAGTTGAAAGTCAAAAAATTGAAGTAGTTAAGAATTGTCCAAGGCCCACAACTCATATCGAGGTACGCAGTTTCTTGGGCTTAGCCGGTACTACCAAAGGTTTGTGGAAAATTTCTCATATATAGCTGCTCCATTAACGAAGTTGACACATAAGGCAATGAAATTCCGGTGGACTGATGTTTGTGAGAGGAGCTTCCAATATTTATAGGATAGGTTAACCTCGACACCAGTTTTAAATCTTCCTGAAGGACCTGAGGGGTACATTAGATATTGTGATGCCTCTAAAGTATGATTGGGCAATGTTTTAATGTAGAGAGTTGTTGCTTATGATTTGAAACAACTAAGGAAATCTGAGCAGAATTACCCAACTCATGACTTGGAGCTAGCAACTATTATATTTGCCTTGAAAATATGGCGCCACTATTTGTATGGGGTTCATGTTGACGTATTCACGGATCACAAGAGATTGCAATACATATTCAAACAAAAGAGCTAAACCTAAGACAACTGATATGGCTTGAATTATTAAATGACTACGATGTTAATATTCTATACCACCTCGGAAAGGCAAACGTTATGGCTGATGCACTAAGACATGTGTGCTAATGGGGCACAGATCATTTGGCTCGTATTGGCAGGGCATTGGAGAATTGAGCAAAGTGGATGACTCTTAAGGAGATTCTAATGAGTTCATGATTCATATGTGGTATTTGGGGGTTTCCTCGAATTTTGTATATGGATAATATCTGAGATTTGTATTGGATGGTATCGGGACTTGTGGAATTTTTGTATCATTATGAATTCTATATTTCAGTATTAGAGAGGTTAATGAAACATCTTCCAATTCACAGAAGGTCTCTTCAGAGTGGATATCTCGGTTGCGGTACTGTCGGGTGCCTAAGAAAGAATACAATGGCTTATGGAATTTTAGACTACGTGGTTTCATGCTAGGATCTCTTGGGATGAGCTTTTATTAAGGATCGTAGTATTACTAGCAAAGAAAAGTGTGAACTTGAAGGCAAGTCGAAAGGGACTTGAAGAAATGTGTAAGCTTGGTAATGGTTCGGGTTGGCATGGTAACAGAAATGATCGGTTCTTTTTGTTCTTTTGGTGTGGCGAGGCTTTGTAAGCGTGTCATGGAAATACTCTTGAGTTTGTCGATATACGTGATTTGGTTGATTAGAGGGATTCAGTTTTGATGGCTTGGTTTTGTGCTAATGGGTTTCAAAGAGTTCTCGATGATTTCGACCGCGGCTTGGGCGGATGTTTTCTAGACATGGGGAGTTTGTTGTGTGTGTATTTCTCTTGGATGGGCTCAAGTGAAATATTTTTGGCTTATGGAATATGTATCCTGCTTGTGATTTAGAGTTGACAATGGGATCCCCATATTTTTGTATGATGGCATGATAGATGCGGCGCGGCGTGTGGGATTGAAGTTTGCATATACGAGGTTGTGGTTCCATTCGAAGGGAAGGTCACGAGTTCTTGGCAGCATGGATGGTTTTAGATGTTTAGAAGAATGTTGTTATTATCTGGTATCGCCTGAGAAGAGTGCGTGTTTCAGAAGGCGCACTGTGTTTTGACTTGAGGATGCTCGACTAGTATTATGGTATTCCCCTGGTTGATTGACTGTTGATGTTCACATTTTGCTATGTGGCGCGAAAGAGTTATGGAAGTAATTTTTTGTGAGATGGCTGTGTATGATGGATGTGTTAGTCATTTGAGTGGGGGAGATGGGATCGGACATTAAGATTTCTGTATTCTAGGGAATTGAAGTTTGGGAGGGATCTCAGAGGCAGATTATTCCTTGGATGCGGATGGTGAAGTTATGTTAAGTGTTTTATGACTGATTGTATGTGTTATGGTTAGGTTACTGTGTACTTTTGGAAAGTTACTTTACCTATTTGTGGATGACCGAAGTTGATTTGTGGGCCCATTAGTAGGCTTGATGGGAATATGTGCTCTGCATTAGATCAGGTTTGCTTACTCCGCACAACTAGTCTGGGTGTGACATCAATTGG
Source organism: Nicotiana tabacum (assembly GCF_000715075.1). Classification (NCBI taxonomy): domain Eukaryota; kingdom Viridiplantae; phylum Streptophyta; class Magnoliopsida; order Solanales; family Solanaceae; genus Nicotiana; species Nicotiana tabacum. The sequence goes on from NC_134103.1 coordinate 37,823,666, forward strand.
AGTTGATATTATTCGCGTTCTAATATGTTCAATGTGTTACTCTCCTATGCTACGATGGGTTGTGAGACTACTAACTATTTGCTCGCATGATGCGGTTTTGTTGGGCTTTGAGGCGAAATTCGAGTGAGATGGTTCTTGGGGTATTGAATAATGGATTGCGCCTTAGTTATGGTCTTCCTGTCTGTGGTATATTGTGCTATTTGTTTCTCTATGGTTATGGTCATGCACTTTGCGTGTTTGTTGTCGATATACATATGGTTATTGATTTTGAGCATCATGGCTTAAGGTATTCAATGTGGACCAGTGTACGGATTGGGTCACGCACCGCGGCCGAGTTGTGGTGGTATCTGTTGAGATTGCGAGACGATTCTTTCATTTAATTCTCTTTCCATCATTGGGTACATTCGAGTTGTTATTTGTTTGGTGCACAGATTGCATGGTATGGGGCTCGAGGTGGTGTCGGTGTGGAGTGTCGATCGAGTGGCTTGCACTGGATGAGATGAGGTTATTGGACATGAAATGAGCGATATCGTGTTTGATTAAGGTAGGTTGGAAGGATAGTGTCACTAGTCAGCTTAGATATCTGCTATGGTTCTTAGCGGGCAAGAGAGCTCAACAACTTGTTGATCTGATAGGTGGTTATGCACTTTTGCGTATTCCTTTCATCATTGGCAGTGTACAAAGGTTTAGAATAAGGTTCTATTTGATATGAGATTTGTTACCGGCACCGGGTTGGTTATTGATCAGCTATTGTGGTCAGAATTTATTTCTATGTTTATCTGAGTTATGCGGTACTTGGGTTATGATTATAGCTTGATACAGCTTGTTCAGACTTATATAGTGTACAGATGAAAGAATCGGGTCTTATAATGAGTTTTGGATATTGGAGATTGGATTCTAAGGTTTACAGACTAAGGTTGAAGTAAGGACCTTTAGTTAGGTTGTGCTGTCAGGCTTATATGGATTGGGGTGGCGTGGGGTCACCCATGGGTATGCGTATAGTGAGATTATACAGTGATTTAATGGATTTGGAATAACTCTTGGTGCGTTCGAGGACGAACATATGTTTAAGTGGGGGAGAATATAACGACCCGACCGATCGTTTTGATCATTTACATTCAGTTTGGTGGTTTGAGGTCGAGAGTAGCTTCATATGAGGTATTATGACTTGCATGTATGGTCGGTTTTGGTTTTAGAGTGGTTCGAGATTGATTTAGAAGAATGATTCTCAACTAGGAAGCTTTAAGTTGGAAGAGTTTAGCGAGGTTGACTTTTGTGTAATTGATCTCAGATCGGAGTTTTGATGGTTCTGTTAGGGCCGAGTGGCAATTTAAGACTTGGGCATATACCCGAATTTTCATTTGGATATTTCTAAGGTTTTAGCTCTAATTGGCGAAAGTTGGCAATTTGAAGGTTTGAAAAGCTCATAGGGTTTGACCGGGAGTTTTTTCGAGAGTTGGAATAGGTTCATTATGTTATTTGGAACTTGTGTGCATTGAGGTAACTCTGAGTTGTTTAGACGTGTTCGGCGTAAGTTTGGAATTTGAAAATTTGAAATAGTTCATTAAGCTTGATTTAAGGTGCGATTCGTGTTTTAGATGTTATTATGTGTGATTTGAAGCCTTGAGTAGGTTTGTGTCATGTTTTAGGACTTGTTAGTATGTTCGGACGGTGTCCTAAGGGGCTCGGGTGTGTTTCGGGATGGTTTCAGACCATTTCTCTTATGTTTGCATTGCTGGTTTTTATTGGTGTCTATAGTGAATCACGTTCGTGAGGGTGTCACCATGATCGCGGATAAGGAGTTGGAGCTGGGTGTTGTTTCTCTACGCATTCGCGACTGGAAGATCGCGTTCGCGAAGCTTGAGTGGTTTGTTCATCGTGTTCGCAGGAGAGAGCTGGCGATCGCATTTCAGCATGGGTGCTGGGGGATTTGTCTTTGCGTTCGCGCGGGATTGGGCGCGTTCGCAGAGTTCTAAACTTTTCTAAAATGAATAATTAGGTTTTGAACATCGATTCGGAGTCAGAATTAGATGAAGCTAGTATGATTGGACTCGTATTCGAATGGGCTATCCAAATTTGTGAGTTTTGTCGGGTTCCGGGATGTAAGCCCGAGTTAATGTTTTGGTTGACTTTGAGTATTTGATTACATATTCGACTTTTATCGTTTGGGTTTGATTCCTTTGGAATTATTTGATGTTTTTGGGTGTGTTTGGTATGAAGGAATACATTTTCTGGAAAATGTTTTCCAATTTTTTCATGTTTGGTTAGCTTATATATTTTGGAAAATATTTTCCTTATGAAGTTATTTTCCTCCAATTTGAGGAATTTCCAAAACGTTTTTTCAACCTTCCCCACCCTATTCCTCATCCCCACTAACCCACCCTACCTACCCATCCCCATCTCTACCCACCTACCCCACCCATCCCAACCCCGCCCAAACTCCACCCAAGCCCGCCCCACCCCCACCCCTACCAACCCATCCCTACCCACCTACCTCACCCACCCCCAAGCCCGCCCAAACTCCACCCAAGCCCGCCCCACCCCCACCATAAATAGGAATATTATTAATAGTACTTTCTTTTCATGTTATAGATAGAGTACTTTATTTTCATTTCAACAAATGAGTATTTTCTTTTCATGATACAAATGAGTATTTTTTTATTTAAATAAAAAAGTACTTTCTTTTCATGATATAGAAAAAGTATTTTCTTTCATTTCAACAAAAGAGTATTTTCTTTTCATGATGTAGAAAATATATTTTCTTTCATTTCAACAAAATGAGTACTTTATTTTCATGTTGTAGAAAGAGTACTTTCTTTTTCAACCAAAAAAAGAGTATTTTCTTTTTAATTATGGAGCACAAATTTCAACATTATTTTTGCGTAAAAAAGTAAAGCAGCACATTAGTTCCTTTGGGTTTGTGTGAATTTTTAGAAGAATAATTAAATTCTTGAGGAAATAGAGTCCTGAAAACATTAGGTATTTGGGGGGAGGGGGGAGGGGGGGGAGGGGGGAGCACATGAAACATGGAAACTTGGGTGAAGGGGTGAAAATAGTAGAATAAAAAATTATTTTCCTAAAAGATATTTCTACTCTCTAACCAAACACTAAAAAATATTTTTCAGAAGAAGTTTTTCACTCACTAACTAAACAAGGAAAAATAAGTGATAAAACCACTCATTTTCCATGAAAACATTTTCTAGGAAAACATTTTCATACCAAATTCACCCTTTGAGTTGCTTTTGGCTAGTTTTGAGCCGTTCGGAGATTGATTCGTGATCAATTATAAACTGTACAGATAATTAGCGAGCATCATTTATAATTCTTGCTTCTATTACCTCGTCGAGGTTAGTTATGATACTTGCTGAGTATATGGGATCGGTTGTACTCATACTACACTTTTGCACCTTGCATGCAGATTTTGGAGCTGAGATATTGTGGATGACTGGATCTGGCACTGAAGATGTACCTATCTTTCGGATATAGCTACCACTTGTCCTTGGTAGTTTTAGATTCGTATTCTATTTATATATATTCTAAACAAGTGGTGTATTTAATTTCATACCAGCTTTGTAAATCTGAGTCTTAGTGGCTCATGACTTGTAGTACCAATCCTTGGGTTATTGTATGGAAACTCAGCTTTTCTAATTATTGATTATATTTTATCTTCATTAGAGTTGTGTTGACTATTGTTGGCTTACCTAGTGGGTTGGGTTAGGTGCCATCACGACTAGGTGGATTTTGGATCATGACATTGTTGATGATTACTCTATATTTACTTGGACACCATTTTAAACATCTAAAGATGAAGCATTGGACATGTTCACTTCATTTGTTAGAAAAACTCAAAAAAAAAACTAGGTATCAACTTGCATCAATTAGGTCTTATCATGGTATTGAGTTTGAGAATGCTAAGTTTTCTTAATTTTGTGATGAGCATGGCATAGATCATAATTTTTCTACTCCTAAAACTCCACAACAAAATGGAGAAGTTGAAAGAAAGAATAGGACTTTGGAGAAAATGGCTAGGACCATGTCATATTCTAGTAAGTTGCCTTATAGCTTCTAGACAGAAGCTGTGAACATTGCATACTATATCATAAATAGGTGCATGACTAGTCCTCTTGCTAAGAAAACTCCCTATGAGTTACTTAAAGGGAGAAAACCAAATATTTCTCATCTTAGGGCATTTGGATGCAAGTGCTTTCTTCACAATAATGGAAAAGATTCCCTAGGAAAGTTTGATCCCAAAAGTGATGAGGGAGTATTCTTGGGATATTCTTCATATAGTAAAGCATATAAGATATATAATAAAAGAACTATGGGTGTAGAAGAAAGTGTACATGTTGTTTTTGATGAAACTAACATTCTTTCTGAGATGCAGGAACAAGATGATGAAGAGATTGGGTTGATAAGAAATTCAAATAGTGAAACCACAGTCCAGCCTGAAGCTGCATCACAAGAAGTAACAGGTGATGGACCATGTCCTTCCACCCAGGGCACAGGGGGAACTGATCAGAGAGGAAATGATCCTCAAACCTCAAGGGAACCTGTACATGAACATGTTCCTCGGCAACAAAACAATGAAGGAACATATGGATAAAATTAGTTGGTTGTAAAACCTTGCAAGTATCAACATTCTCATCCCATTGAGAATATAATCACTGATCCAACCTTTGGAATCAAAACCAGATCCTCTTTAAAGAATCTATGTGCTTTTGATGCTTTTTTGTCTCTTATTGAACCTAAAAATATTTTTGAGACTTTGTAGGATGCAGATTGGGTGAATGAAATGCAAGATGAACTTAACCAATTTGAGAGAAGTTAAGTTTGGCATCTAGTACCAAGACCCAAGGACAGAACAATGATTGACACTAAATGGGTCTTCAGATTAAGAAGGAACAGTACAAGAAACAAGGCAAGATTAGTGGTTCAAGGATATAGTGAAAAGAAGGACATAGACTGATGAGACTTTTTCTCCAGTTGCAATATTAGAAGCAATTAGACTCCTTATAGCCTTTGCTGCTTACATGGAATTCACTTTCTATCGTATGGATATCAAGAGTGTCTTCCTCAATGGCTATCTAAAGGAAGAAATGTTTGTCAAGCAACCTTCTGGCTTTGAAAGCAAGAGATGTTCTGATTATGTGTACAAGCTTGACATGGTACTCTATGGGCTCAAGCTAGCCCCAAGAGCATGGTATGAAAGATTGTCAAAATTCCTGCTTGAGCATGGCTACAAGAGAGGTAAAATTAATAATACCCTATTCTTGAAAGAAAAAGGTAAAGATCTCTTAGTTGTTCAAATATATGTAGGTGATATTATCTTTGGAGCAACAACCGATAGGTTAAGTAAAGAATTTGTTAAGTTAATGGGGAGTAAATTTGAAATGAGTATGATGGGTGAGCTTAATTTCTTTTTAGAATTACAAATTAAACAAAATTCAAATAGAACTATGATCTATCAGCAAAAGTATGTTAAAGAGTTGCTCAAAAGGTTTATGATCTATGGAAGATTCCAAAGAAATTGACACTCCTATAGCAACATCCACGAAATTGTATTTGGATAAACCTGGTTCATCTATTGATCAGAAAATGTATACGGGAATGATTAGCTCTTTGTTATATCTCACTGCTAGTAAACGTAACATTGTTTTCAGTGTAGGTTGTGCTAGATTTCAGGCAAATCTAAATGAGTCTCACTTGAAGGCAGTCAAGAGGATCTTGAGATACTTAAAAGGCACAATTGATATTTGCATGTGGTATCCAAAAGGTAGTAATTTTGATTTAGTGTGATATGTTAATGCTAACAATTCAGGTTTTCTTATGGATAGAAAGAGTACTTCAGGTATGGCACATTTGTTTGGCTCATATCTTGTATCTTGGGCCACCAAAAAGCAAAATGTTGTGGTTTTATCTACTACTGAAGCCGAGTATGTAGTTTCTCCCTCATGTTGAGCTCAATTGTTGTGGATTAAACAACAATTAATGGACTTTAGAATTGATGTAGTTTTTATCCTTATCTTTTGTGACAATACAAGTGCAATCAGTATGACCAAGAACCCGGTCCATCATAAAATAACTAAGCACATATAAGTTAGGTACCATATTCTAAGGGATAATTTTGAGAAGGGTTTGATCACCGTGGAATTTTGTGCTACTGATAAGAAAATTGATGACATCTTCACAAAATCCTTAAGTAGGGATCACTTTGAAAGGAACAGGTTAGAATTAGGGATGATTATGATCACCTAAAAAAACCGGTTCTAACTCAATGATTGGTTAGATAATTTGTGAATTTTGTAAATAACTAGATTAGGTATTGCTCAGTCTCATGCTTATATTAGTATAATCTTGTGTCATATACTAAAATGTCTCATTGACGTCTAATGATATTACCCTTGATTTCTTGGAAATTTTAGTCTTACACAAGAGAGCTTTCAGTGAAGAACCTAGTTCATCGAGCTTATAAAGTATATATTCTACACTCTGCATAAGTTAAAATAATTGCATATGAATCATGATCTGAAAAAAGTCCCACTTCATCCCACACTCTTTTTGAACTAATCAGATACAAAAGAACCAGTTTCACCACTAAACCCACGCGCCATAATTGCCGAAATATTTGGGGAAGAGTCCAACATCTCTTCAAACTGACACTCCCAAGGTGAAAAGACTTCTAACCTCCAAAAGTTGTCGTTATACACTCAACCTCTTCCCTCTTTAAAATGATTTGACTTTCCCCTCTTCTTCTCTCCAAACGTTGAAAGATCAAAATACCAAAACCCCTAAATCTCTCTCAAATTCTTTCAATCTTCCAAACTGATCAAATGGCAAACACAACGGGAACCCTAAGAATTCTGAGAATCCTTCTTCATCACCCAAAGAAACTTCACCCACACCTCAAAATCTGATGATTCTTTCAACTATGCGACCAAGGGAGAAGAACCAGTTTCATCTGAAACTGATCAAGTAACTTCTAGGTTAAAAACTTATGCCGTTACTTCTGAAATTACAGAAAATCTTGAAACTAGGTTTGTGTTGATTTATTCTATAGCTAGTGCAAAAATTATTGATGCTGGAAAAATTGGTGGTAAAAATAAAAAGACAAAGAGTGAGGGTGTTGAAGCATATGTGAGGGGAAGAGAAGTAGAAAGAGTGGTTGGATCTACTTTACCCACTTTTGGTGGTTTAAATGAAGAAACTGGGGCAATAGTGTTATGGAGTGAGGAAAGTGCTGATGAGGAATAAATTGTAGAAAGAGAAGGAGGTAGTGGCTCTGGGGACACTACGACAACAGATGGGCTGGTTAGGTTGACGAAACGGTTCCAAGAACTTATTCCTTCTAGAAAGGAACCTCTTCATGATCTGCTACAGAAAGTGTCTGACAGTTACAACCCCAAGAAGAAGAAGAGTGCTGAAGTAAAAATCCCTAGGAAGGTTATGGGTGGCAAGAAGAGAAAGTTTGCCTCTTCTATCCCTCTAGAGACTCCTCCCAGAAGAGGAAAAACTACAAGGAGATAGAAGAAGCAAAGTGAGGCCAACTTAAAAAAGGCCTTAGCTGAGAGTGCTAAGAAAGTTGCTGCCAAGGGGAAGAAGAAAATTGGAGAAACAAGTTAGGCAATTCAAATATAGAAAAAGGACCCGGTCCTTCATGATGAGTATGAGATAGAGGAAGTGGAAGTGGTCACTCCTAGTGCTAAGAAAAGAAAGACTTCAAATAAGAAGTCTCCAGAAAAGGTTACTGAGGAAGAAAAGTATGTCCTTTCTAAGAGAACCAGGTCTGCTAGAAAATCAAAGAAAGTTCAAATGGTGGAGGAAGAAAATAAAGAAGAGATTTATCAGGAGGAATATAAGTTGGTAAAATTTCAAAAAAGAACTATTTTAAAGGGGAGGCTCCTTAGTGATTTATAGGAAGAAAGAATGGTTCTCCTGGTGAAGAAATTGGAGTTACAAGATTGGAGGAACATGGTCCTTCAGTTGGAAGGAAGATTGGCCAGTGCTGAAATTGTGGAATTCTTTGCCAACTATGAGATTGAAAATGGAAGGTCACCAGTGAAGTGAAAGGAGCAAAAATAAGCTTTAATGATAAAGAACTTGGTAAGGATACCTGTTGAGGGGTATAATGACTATAAAAGGTTGAAATGGCATAGTCTATATGATCTTCCCACCTCGCTGGCTATCACCAAGAAGTTTGCTGATAGGGACTTGGAGCTAGAACCTAGAGTTGTGTACAAAAGTGAAATGAAGCTCCCTCACAAGGTGCTTTTCGAGTTTGTGAACAAGGTGGTTCTGCTCAGGCAGGAAAGAAGGCATGTGGCTACCTTCATGGACATGGTCCTTATGGAATGCCAAGAAAGTGAGAAGCAGATTAATTGGCCAGGGTTTATAATCCATCTCCTTCATAGGGTTGTTTGTAGTACCAAGACTCATGAAATCTCCTATGGCTTTATCCTAACTATTGTGCTTGCCTCATTTACGGTTCCCCTCAATAAATGGGATGTATGTACTAGTAAAGATTACCTTGGAGTTGGAACTTTGACTGATTATGACTACCAAGTTCAAACTGCGTCCAAAGAACCTGGTTCATCCAAGAGGGTACCCAAGAACAGCAAGGTTAGAGCATTGAAGCAAGAGAGTGGGGCTAAGGATGCATAGATTGAAAGGATAAAGAAACAGTTAGCTGAAGTAAAGGTAAGTGAGACTCTCGCAAGTCTGAGCCTACAAAGGAGAAAGAGAAGAATGATGGTATTCTTCAAGACATGCTGAAGGTACTTCAAGCCAAGAACCAAGAACCTGGTCCTTCCCAGTCCTAAACCCTTCCTAGCCCAGTTGTAACCAGTGACCCAAGTGGGATTTCTCTATTTTTTGCTCATGGTTCTATATTTTTATTTCTTCTTATATTCTGTGGTAGGATTTTATCAATCAATGAAATTTACTATTTTTTCTCTAATTGTTTGTTGATATTTCTTAGATAGCTAATATTCTTAGATTGAAAAAGAGAAAATTAAATCTATGATTGCATTTGAAGTAGCCCTAGTGGTTATGAGTAATATTTGTTAAAATATGGTTACTTGACTTAATTATGCAACTTTTCAATGATGCCAAAAGGGGGGAGATAAGGTGTACTTTTGCTTTGAAATGTGATGTATATAACCTAATAAACCCGGTCCTTGATGATTTGTGATTTTAAAATAGAAAAGTTTTCTCACATTGTGTTTGATGTTGAGCTGAGTTGAAATAGGTTCCATGCTTTGGAAAGCACAGAGTTTGTCATCATCAAAAAGGAGAAAATTATTGACCTGAGCGGTATAGGTTTTGATGATCGACAAAGGAACACATGCATGAACCAGGTCCATGGACAATGTACACAGATTACGGTCAGAATCAAGCAAAAGGCTTGCACATGCAAGGGATAAGTATAAGTGGTACGAAAAGATTACATATTTGATAAGGAGCAGGACTCCTTACTTGAAGAGAACTTTATCCAAGATAAGGAAAGAGTTAGAAGTTGAAGATAACTAGAACTCTTCCACCAAGGAAGAGTAAAGCATCAAAATTCTAGTTAATCCTTATTCTACTAGCTCTATAAATATCAGATTGTTCTCTTTTATAGATGACGCACACATACTGAAATTAAGCAAGAATTGAGAGCAAAAGAGCAAGGCATTTTGTGAGCATTACTGTGAGTTTCAAGAGTGTGAACTTGAAGCTACATAAACCATATTGAAGAACCATTTCCATGTGTCTGTCTTTAATTTTAGTTCAATTGTAGTAGAAGCTTTTGAGTTGTACCTTTCAGCTTTTCTTAGAAATATTTGTACTAGGTACTTGAGTTATACTATTTAAGTTAGAGTTAACTTGAATTAGTCGCAACAGCCTGTGGCATGTTGCTACAAGGGTTAAAGGTAATTCTTAAGTTTGCAAGAGTTTGTAAACATTGTCGTTGGGCTCAGAATTGTAGTGAAATGTTTGAGAAAATCCTACTGGAAAGTAGGTCGTGGTTTTTTTACCTTTTGAGCCGGGTATTTTTCATATAAAAATATTTGTGTTCTTTACTCTCTGTATTGCTTATTCCGCAACTATAGTTTAAGGAACGCAAAGAGGAACCAGACCCTTTTATAATCCAGTGCACGTAAAAATTAAGCACAGTACAAATCACCTCCTCTTGTATGGTATTAAAATATAAAACATCAAAATATAAAAGTTGTCTAGTTTTTTGTCTTTCAAATTTGAATATAAAATAGGCTTTTTCGGGAAGAACTCGGGTGTTTGCACAAATGGGGTCGTTCGATTGCTTGTAATGCTACTTAATATATAAATAAAATCGCCAGTTTACCACAACCAAAAAAAAATAAAAAATAAAAAAAAATGGGATCATTCGAATCCCGAAAACAAAGTTTACACACTGCAATGTCTATCTTCAAATTACAATAATCAAAGCCAGGGGTATAGTATATAGTCATGTACGCAACAAGTAAACATCACACATTTTAAATAGATGGTCCCAAAAAAGATAAATGAAACAAAGGGACCCAAAAAAACCAAATTTTAAAGAAAGCAAGGCATGTGGGGTAAGTTGGATCAGGATATACATGGTTATCCCTAATTGTGAATTATTATTATTATAATATATATATATATATATATATATATATATATATATATATATATATATATATATATGAAGAATTAACAAATCAATCATAAGACTAATTGTTTATATAACAACTTATGAATGAATCACTTAATTAAATAAGAATAATATTTTTTACAAGTAGAACTATATATGCAACTAAATCAGTATATATAATATTCTTCCAAGTTCCAGCAACCAACGTGGACTGTCAATTGCATGTGCTTTTCATAATAATATAAATATAGTAGCGTCTCCGTAGTCATATCATTTATCTTTCTCCACGAGTCTTATCTCAAACCATTCCCCATTTTTTTGGAAATACTTCATGATCAATCCTCCACCTAGGAGCTTACACAGATTATTTAAAAAAGAATTAACCCAAATAGTCGCACACCCAATCGTTTAAACAAAAAATAACTAACAAATATATAATATACATGAATAACTTATGTATAATATGTATATAATCGTGTATAATATATGTATACTAACTAGGAAAGGTGAACACCGATCCAGTAGAAGATTTGTGTAAGGATCCCTTATCTGAAATCTTAAAAAATAAGGAGTGCATTTCTTATTCTTTTAAATCTTAAGAAAATTTGGTCAAGCCACAGCCCCTGATCAGAATTTGATATATTGGATTGACCACTAGTGAGTAAGGTTGAAATGTGGCCCAAATGTTATGTAAGATTGCTATCTAATCTAAAGGGTGTGCCAAACGTAGAAGTTATCCAAAGCTCAGCTCCAAACCAATACTCTCTTCATTCTTTTTTATTTGTCTTTACTCTTATCCTTTTTTGTGGTTTTCATTGATGGAATTTCCGTGAAGAGGACGATTTGTGGTTTTCTCTTATCCCCCCACACATGATCTTTAGGTCCCCTTTCCCTTAGGTTTTATAGAGCTTTTCAATGACAATTGCTATTATAAGCCAAATATTCCATTTCTCTACTTCTTGATGCTAATTCTCAAGTCCTGACCTCTGCTTAGGTACGATATCTCTCTCTCTCTCTCTCTCTCTCTCTCTCTCTCTCTCTCTCTCTCTCTCTCTCTCTCTCTCTCTCTCTCTCTCTCTCACACACACACACACACACACACACACACACACACAAAAAAGAATTAAACAAGGATTTTTTTCTTGCTAAGTTTAACTAATATATACTGAAAGTGTATCTAGATTTTAAACTATCAGATACTTATAAGACAATTAGAGCTAACTTTTTATATCATACATGGAACTAGAACTAATCATGTCATGTCGTCTCTTCTTTTTTTCTTGCATTTGGATAGCAAATTGCATATTCCAAGTTAAAACATAGTCGTATACTATTTGAATTTAGGAGTTTTTTTGACCTTTTTATTGCGGGATATGGGCAAGCAAGCATGATATGCATGTGCGCGTTTGCATATTATTACTATTGTACACTAATTGTATGATAATTAACTTGTTGAATTGCAGGTGTATATATATATTGAGGATTATTATGGCCGGAAAATTTAGGAAGTGCATGCTACTATGTTGTTCAAGAAAGTCTCTCAATCAGGTTAATTCTAGACCTCTACCCTTTTTATATCTGTTTGCCTTTATTTTAAGTACAATGATGGCAATGTGATAGTCTAAGTACGCTAAAACTTACCCGCACCTTAACATCCTTATGTTTCTGCCTCGGTTAGCATAAACAACTAGTGCTGTTCCGATCAAAAAAAAAAAAAACAATTAAAAATTTAAAAGATTTAAAAAACTTTTCTCCTTCATTTTGATTGGAAGAATAAAACTTATATAAGTGAAAAATATCAAACAAATTGATCTCCATACAAGCACAAAATCTTTATTGGCCCAAGCCCATTTTGGCCCTCTATCATATAGACCTGGTTTGGACATCTACATTGTATTTCTTTGAGAAATGTACTATATTTTTAGAAGATTTAACCTAAATAGCAGCCCATCCAATTACTTAAACTAAAAAATACCGCCGAATATATAATAAATGTATAATTTATATATAATATGTATATAATCATATCATGTATACCGGCTAGAAAATATTAATAGTGAAACTGGCCGGCTTTTTGGGTAAAAATCTCTTATTTTTAGCCACTTTTAAAAATAATAGCTGATAATATATAATATAATATATATATATATATATATATATATATATATATATATATATATATATATATATATATATATATATATATATATATGGGATATGGAATACAATTAATTTTGACCAACCGACCAATTTTGTATTTTGCCCTATTTCTTTTCAATTCTGTTAAATCACCATACAACATAGCTTCCCCCAGGTGGCTTTAATTGAAAACAAGAAGTGAAAACGGCCTTCTAAATTATACGTTGATTAGACCAATAACCCCAAGTTAATGTTAGGAAGTTCTTGCGATTTCTAAAGTTTTAAAAGTATTATGGGTCGAAAAGCCGACTAAGTAAATATACTCCATTTAGACCGACAGGCCCAAACCAGTTTAGCTTGGGTCATAGTAAATTCGCAATAATTAATTTACACAGAATACAACTTATTTAGAACATATTTAAATAAGTTATAACTGCTTTTAGAAAATTATATTAAAGACAATTTATTTTAAAATGTACAACTTTTTATATCCCTAATATATCTCTTCAGATTCTCTCACCTAAAATGTATCCTAATATATATCTCATAAGATTCTCTCTCACCTAAAATATATCTATCCGTATTAATTTTTTACTAATTTCTCCATTAAAAAGTTTGAGTATATCCCAATACCCCGTCCTCTCTCCACCCTCCTACAAAATGTTGATACCTCTCTTCATACTCCTTTATAGTAGTATATTTCTTAATCACCCAATTTGACTTATCCCTACAACAATTACTATATATCATATAGTAACAATATATAGTAATAGCGCGCTAGCCATTTTATACTCTTGTGATTGAAAAATAGATATTGTCATGGAGTTTTGAATTTTACAAGGGAAACTCCATGATAATGGAGTAGTTATTTTTCAACTACGAAAGTTGTAAAGTGCTATTTATGAATTTTATCTCTTATGGTCACGAAGTTTTTGGTACTACGTTCTTGGTCCTTGCACTATTTTAGGTTTCAACTGGTTTCATCCTTTTCCTTATCGCTGCTTTAATTATGACAGAAAATGCAGTACATGTGAGTTGTTAAATCCTTAAATAGCAATTAAAAGTAATAGGAAATATGCACGACATGACATGAAAAGGGGAAGTTTATGTAAGTATTAAAGTTCTACTTTTACTAGTTTTGATTTTTCTCCAAATAAGGATAAGATGACAAAGCAGTTGCATCAATGCCTTCTGGACATTCTCGTTTCCATTCTTGGTTCTACTAAATCACCCCACAAAAGACCACACAATAAATACGAAAAATTCAGGAGAACTATCTTTAAGTTATACTTCAATCGTACCGACAAGCCCAAATAAAATGTGTGAAAATAACTTGGGGTAGCCAGTTTTTAGACTGGTACTAGAAAAATAACCAGCAATTGTAAAGTCATTAAAAAATAGTCATTATTTTAGCTGAAACATCGAAAGTTTCAGCATAATATGCTGGATTATGGACCTCCTGCATATAAACTTCCAGCATATTATGTTAGAACTCTAGTACATTTTGAAATTCCATCGCATTATGTTGGAATCTCATATGTAAAAAAATTCTAATTCCAGCATATTATGCTGGAATGTTTCGAATTTTAAGGGTGCTTTTGTTCAGATTTTATCTTTAAATGAAAAAATGGCTAAATTTCGATTACTTGTGATTATTTTTTAATTATCAGTTATAAATCAGGGTATTTCTGATATTGTTTTCCATATAATATTTAGGGTTTAGGTTTTGATCATTTTAATGAACTATTAAAGGTCCAAAGAGGCAAAGACCCGCTCCATTATAGACAAATAAGCCCAATTTTTTGTTAGATGGCTTTAATTTTCCTTCTTTTTTCATAGGCTTACATGAGTAAGGAATGTTCAACTGGATAACGGTTCTTAAGAAGTTACAAAAATTCAAACTCGTAAATGTTTGTCAAAAACAAAAGTTAAGAGAGAAAGAAAAACTTTTGGAACTTGTGATGTGGAACATGTCATAAATATTTTTTTGGCTATAAAATTATGTCATTAAAGATAAAATAAAAAATTTAATGTTAAATTATTTTAAATATAAAAATATATTATTCTTCTTGAAATATATTTAAAAAAAAAGTACGCTGCATAAAATAAACTAAAAGAAGTAGGCTTTTTTTTTTTTGTCATTCGATTGTCTTTTTGGCACCTGTGGCTGCTACAAAAGGTTGATAAATATTTGATCATTTATAGCTTGGACTTACATAAAACGCTACTATTAGAAAAAGTATGCCCAAAAGAGCACCCTAGTAAAGAAAAAAATGAAGATGGGGTTCACGTCACGACTCACGAGTCAGTTTTCTGATAATCAATTTTAGTGGTATGGTTGAAATTGGGAAATGGCCTTTTGGACTTACTTAAGAGCACCTATCATTTCTTCTATTTCTCTGTTTTGCAATTTGCATTCCTCATTCGTCATTTTCCATATATGTGCCTTGTAGTCCTCTTAACCTTTTGTGGCTCTTGAACTTCCACATAACCTTTCCAATTCCAAAAGAATATTTTGAGTGTAGCTTTTACTTTCGAATTGAGGTTGGACATTGATTGATAGGATGAGGAAAACGTACAAGTATTAGTCTTTCTATTTCGATAGTATCATTTTATATTTTGGTACAAAAAAAGTACTCCTTTTATTTTACTTTGTTTGCCATAATTTAACGTAGCACAATTTATTGAAGAGATGAAGACTTTTGAAAGTTTTAATTTTAAATATGTTATAATAATTGTATAATTATAAAAAGTTAAACTTGTATTCTTAAATATTTTATAACATTTGTGGAGTTATAAAAGTTTATCATTAAAAAAATATATGAATGTATTATTTTTTTATGACGAAGTAATAAGAAAATAACGTCAAAGTCAAATGGAAGGAATATTCAATAACTAAAATTTTCATAGCTATCGTCATTTGAAGATGTTTATCGTATGATTTCTAACTTTTGGTTGCATTCAAAAATTCAAAAAGAAAGAAAAACCTAGTTAGCATTGGAGAATGCTCAATTGAAGTTTCAATAAGTAAAAAGGTGAATCAATCTAGAAATGATGGACTTTTTCTTACTAAATCGGAACTTTATATGAAAACAAACAGTCCATTTGATTTTTAATTAAATGTATAGTTCAAACAAGATATAATTAATTATTTTAAATACGGTATGTGAAGAGCAATAAAAAATAATTTTATTTAAGAAAACAAAATGTTGAAGAATTGAATCAATGTTCAATCCAAAAGCCAAAAATAGAAGGCCATAGTTGACTTGCCCATGGAAAACAAACAGCCACCGGCAAGCCAGGAAGGCCACATTGCACGTACTAGCGCTTTACCTAAAGCTATATAATAATAACCGAAAAAGTTCAAATATGCCCTTGTACTATATGAAATTGAGCATATTTGCCATTCGTTAATATTTTACCTCAAATATGTCCTTACCTCGTCACATTGTTGGTCTATATATGCCCTTAGAGTTACACAGTTGGCCCATATATGCTCTTTTCGTAACGGAATTCACCCAAACTAATTAGTTCTTTCGTTAATTGTATTAAAGTGTATTACAAATACTATTTTCTTTTTATTAGTACTTTTTTTTCTTTACCTTTCTCTTTTCTTTTTTTCTTTTTTCTTTTCTTGTCTTTTTTTTTCCTTTTTCTTTCTCCCTTATCTGATTTCCTCCATTACCGATATCTTCTCCATTTTCGTTACCAATTTCACTTGACAAAACTCATGAATTCCAATTACTAAAAAAATTCTCTCATAAGAATATTTTTATAGATCATATGTTTGTCAATTTTTTAAATTTTTACTGAACATATATTTAGTTCTAAAACATTTAACAAAGTAAGATTGAAATAATATTTATGTAACAAAAAATATGAAAAATCCAACAAAATCGAACAATCCAAACCGATATAATTGGTTTGGTTTGGTTTTGATATAAACCGAACCAACTAGTTCCATGTACACCCCTAATTTACATAGTTAATAAAAAAAATAGAAAATGTCCAACTCAAAAAGATAAAAAAAGACTAACAACTCAAATTTATAACACTACAACTTGAACTCTAGGCTTTTAATTATTAAATTATCTTTCTGGAAACAATTTAAATATTTTGGTCTTTTGAGTATTGTTAAAGGTTGAGATATTTTTATTATTTTAAAGTTTAAACCATAATTTTTGGAACAATTTAATTTCATTTATTTAGAAGGCCAGTGAAATTGGAACTTGATTACCTTATGGGAGAATTTTCTTAGTAATTCGAATTCATGAGTTTTGTCAAGTGAAATTGGTGACGAAAATGGAGAAGACATCAGTAATGGAGGAAATCGGATAAGGGGGAAAGAAAAAGGAAAAGAAAAAAGAAGAAAGAAAAGAGAAAGGTAAAGAAAAAAAGTACTAATAAAAAGAAAATAGTGTTTGTAATACACTTTAATACAATTAACGAAAGAGCTAATCAGTTTGGGTGAATTCCGTTTCGAAAAGGGCATATATGGGCCAACTGTGTAACTCTAAGGGCATATATGGACCAACTATGTGACGGTAATGGCATATTTGAGCTAAAATATTAACGAAGGGCAAATATACTCAATTTCGTATAGTACAAGAATATATTTTGACCTTTGCCCTAATAATAATAATAATAATATCTTGTTTTTGAATTATTCATAGAATTAGGAGACAAAGCAGGATTCCATTATGTCGGATTAATGTATTGTACGTACCTGTGTGCCCCTGACCTTGTAAAAACCTTTTTAAATATTTGATGTTTACAAGTCAGTGATTAGAGGTCATAATTTTAACTCCAAGGTTCCTAATCACTTTATATTACTCCCCCGTCAATAATTTTTTAGTTATTTTCACACAAATTAAAAAATTTATATTTTAACATTAATTAACAATAAAATTGATCATATTAACCTTTACTATCTTTCCACACAAACACTCCTAACACATACTCCAATACTATTTACTCATTAATTCATTCTTGAAATAGGAAAAAGATAATTAATTCATTCTTGAAATATGAAAAAATTACTTATTTTGGACCACAAAAAAAAGCTTAAAAATCACTTATTGTGGACCGGAGAGAGTATTCAGTTGAGTTTTTTTTATTAATTATGTCGGGGAAAACCGCAACTTTTAGGTATTGAGTAAATTAAATAGACCCAACCCTACGCACATTCTTTCAGTTTATATTTTGCGTGTAGTTGGTAACATTGTACTAAAATAAACAAAATAGAAGTGTTTTCTAAATATATTCTTTCAGGTGTTTGAGAGTACAAGATAATTTTCAAGAAAGTGTAGATAAATTTCAAATTCTTCTGATTATCACAAATTCTTCCTAAAACATGTATAAAGGGAGCTGTGAAATGCTCTTAGTATAAAATTGCTTCATCAAGGAAACAGTTTTATGAAAAACAGAAAAAGTACATGTTAGGAATGTAATGAACAGGAATACAGGATCACAGTAGTTTCTTCTTCTTCTTCTTTGTTAATTATGTGAAATTAATATCAAATATGTATTTGGAGGGTTTTCTGTTGAGTTCCGTTGATGGGTAATTGATTACTGATCACCTTTTAGTTTCGTTATATAGTTTTAAGCAAATCTTACCTTATGAATTAAATTTTACTATTGATTTAGGTTTAAAGTCCATTTGCTTTATTATGATATTCAAGTCAAATTTATCCAACTCGTAATCTATCAATTATTAGACCCTCATCTTATATGATGTCCAATTTTAGACATCCAGATAGTGTTGGATTCCCATATCATGAATTATTTGATCTTCTTATATAATTTTCGACAAATCCAATGACCATTCTCTTTAACATCCTCTTTTCTTTGACATATACTATATTGTTAATTTATATTATATGGGGTCATAATTGAAATGAATTGTTTAATCGGAACTGAGAAAGTGAAGTGAAGATAAGTGGCCCATTCCCCCAAAACCCCACTGCAAATGGCTGACGCCTTTACATGTTCCATCCATTAAGGCGTTGAATATTCATTCAATCTAAATAATATTTCACTTTCCAAATTCAAACTTCCTTCAATATAAACAAATATAATTTCCCAAATTCAATCAAATTAAATATAATTACTATCCAACTCCAACTGGATTATACACAAGAACAAACCATGGATTAGCCTTCTCATCTAACCATGGTTAAATCCCCATATTCTATAAATGCGCCCGACACTGTCCTTTTAAGACACAAAGAACGTTTACTGCTAAAAGAAGCCATCACATTTCTCCTTCATCCCCCTCCTTCATTATGACTTTATTCTCCACAAATCCACGTGAGGTAACGTTAAATCTCCATAATTCTAATAGAAATGTTATCCCCCCCCCCCCCCCATAATTCTCATATATAGTTTCTTTCACCTCCTTTTCTGATTCAATCTTCCCCAATTCAAATTTTTACTTTTTTCTTCATCTTCCACATGAGTGCCTTCAAGATTTTTCTTTATGGCAGAATTATCGAAATTAAGTAGGATCAGAGAGCAGGATATGGATTATATGATTTTTTGGTTAAATAACATGTATGTTTTAATTTGGTGTGTAACAACGTTGTTGTGAATAAGATTGTCGTTTGTTTCTGACTTGCAGGTTACGAAAATGGCAGAGGATTCCTATGAAGACGCCATTGCAGGACTGAAAAAGCTCCTCAGGTAGAGAGTACAGTACCATTAATTTTCCCGACTTTATGTCCTTTTCCCTCAGCACATTCTGTTACTTCTATAACGTAATTAGTGCACAGAATTCTGTCCTGATCTGTCATTTTACTATTTCCAATAAGGACGCGGACGGTGATTTCATCATCTTATTTTGAGCTAATCCTAACTGGTTTGTCTGTTTGCACTACGTGGGACCAACTTTTTGTTCGTCAGTAGGTCCCACACGGAGTGATGGTTGAATATTAATATTTTTTTTTTGGCTTTGTTGTTGGTAGTGAGAAGAATGAGCTGGAAGATGCAGCGGTGGCGAAGATACGGCAGTTGACGGCGGAGTTGGAAGGTGCCGGCGGGAAAAAGTCTGACCCGGATGAGAAGATCCGAACCGGATTCGCCCACTTCAAGGCGGAGAAATATGAGTAAGTTGTTAGCAAGTACTTTGCCGTAAAAGAATTGTGTCCTATGCGATTAAAAGTATGTCCGAACCTTCGGTTATGGGGCATAAAATATTGCAAGATTCTCGAATATGCTGCCTGAAACTTTTAATAAGTGATAAATTGACGTAATTCATATTGATTGTTCTTTTCCAGTATTGAAGGTTGGAAGTTTGACTCACGGTATGAAATATGGTACCCGTTCAATTTGTAGTTGGACGGAATGTACATTAGTCCTTTAAAAAATATTTCTATAATTTTTTTATTTAATATATATATACAGATCATTTAAAAAATTATTGCATTATTATACAACCAAACTTCTCTATGATACACTTATTTATTTTCGAAATTTGTTGACTGTTATATCGAAGTATTGTTATTGAAAACATATATTATAACTTAACATAAAATTGATTATGTAAAAAACTTGAGTTTTATAGTGAATGATGTTTATATAGCGATACTGTTATAGAGAGTTGGACTGCATTTTAACTTTTTGTAGCCGATAATCTAAGTTACTAATCATGCTTTTATGGACGGTTACTTTTAGAATGATTCGATAGTATAATATTTTTTACTCTTTAATGTATATGAGTTGGATTAAAAAGAATGAAACTTTTGCTTGGCCAATTCAAAAAAAGTGTTAATGAGATTTCTAGCTTAATTTAG
The DNA here is from genome assembly GCF_000715075.1 of Nicotiana tabacum. NCBI lineage: Eukaryota > Viridiplantae > Streptophyta > Magnoliopsida > Solanales > Solanaceae > Nicotiana > Nicotiana tabacum. The sequence goes on from NC_134103.1 coordinate 37,844,228, forward strand.
TTTGAAAACAAGATCGATGTGTATAATGATTGCTGACTTTTAAGTATAATTTATCCATTGTATTAGCATTTGTTATCATATTTAGAATAAAGTAAAATTATTGATAAACTGCAAAAGTTAGGAAGAATAATTCTACTAAATGATACTATCTCCGTTCATTTTTACTTGGCATGTATAATAAAAATAGATTTTCATTTTTACTTGTCACTTTACACATATCAAGAGAATGACAAAAAAAATTTCTGTTATACCCACAGTATTTATTACTCATTTCAAATCATTTTCTCAAATTCAACAAAATATGCATCAATTAATATGGGTATCATGGTAAATTATGCACTTCATTTATTATTTCTTAAGAGGCGTGAAAAGTCAAAACGTGCCAACTAAAAATGAACGGAGGGAGTACAAATATATTGATAGGTCAAAAAAAAGTCAAAGAAATTGATCAAAAAAGAAAATTAAAGTCAAAGAAAATAGGAGTAGCTATTTGATTATTGATTGGACAAGTGGATTGCAAGGTGTCCAAATTGTGTATGAGGAAGGTGGAATCCTGATCATTGAAGCCTAGCTTTCTGTTCACTATTTCTTTATAAAGATCATGGGCCTTACATTGCAAAAAGAAAGAATAGTCTCCATAATTAATGGAGAAGAATGTGGTACACTTCTTTGTACATAAAAGTGCGGTTAGAAAGAAAAGAAAAAAGTTGTTCTTAAAAGAGGATTTTAAGTTTATTTCCAACTACTTCTTGAAAGTAAAGCAGATTTAAATTTCATTTAACAAAAAGGGTAATTGGACTAACGATGTTGATGAATCTCCAAAATAACATACAATGTGAAGATTTCAAGTGTGTTTGTAAGTTCATTTTAACATAGAAAGTTTTTCTAATTTGCAAAGCTTATTGGGATAGTTGTAGTAAATATTTTTGCCTATATAATCATGTTTATTAATTCAGAATTCTTAACCTTCAAAGTTGCACTTTATTTGTAGGAAAAATCCTGAGTTGTTTGGACAGCTTGCAAAAGGTCAAAGTCCTAAGGTAATTCATACAGTATTAGTAAAGTGTGTTATCTTCAGACTTCTTGTTTCAGCAGTTAATAATAAATTATTGATCATATTATTAATAATATTATTACTATTATTATGCATTGTAGAATTACTATTATTATTATTATTATTATTATTATTATTATCAATCATGATTTGTCCATGGCGCTCTTTTCTGAATTAGCATTTTCTGAAGTCTTTTTCCTCCCATTAGTAAAACAAGAAATAATTATCTCTTGCAAACTCTTTGATCATGACCCTTTTTTCCAAAAATATTCATGAATGCTTTATTCTTGGTATTCCACAACAATTGTCATGGCGTTTAAGGCACGTTAGTATTGACTAATGCTCATAATTTTCTCATTAAATAACGTGCAGTTCTTGGTATTCGCCTGCTCTGATTCCCGAGTATGCCCATCCCATATCCTCAATTTCCAGCCAGGGGAAGCTTTTGTGGTCCGTAATATTGCAAACATGGTCCCTCCTTTTGATCAGGTGAATTTTTCTGCTATAGCAATTACACTTAAGTTTGTAATCTTTGCCACAATAAGTTTAGTAGTTTAAATTTGCCTCTGAAAAATGGCAAAAGAAAAGGAAGTACTATGTAAATGTAATACCATGCTGGAGACTTAATAAAGAAGAATCAACAACCAGAAAGAAAGGAACTAATAAACGCAAGTTGAGGAAAATAATGCGGATATGGCAAAAAGTTTTGAACTTTACATTATTCGTAGTTGAATGCAGATTCTGAAACATGTATGTTACAGTGGGGCGAATCTTTAACCCATCATTTATCTTGTACTTTTTGCACGCTGTTCTAATTAATAACTGTATTTAAAAAGTCAATCTAACTCTCTAATTTTGTTATACAGACAAAATATTCTGGAGTGGGTGCAGCAGTCGAATATGCAGTTGTCCACCTAAAGGTTAGTCATTTTTAAAACACCCAGATGATGGTTGAATATCGGTTTTACACGTACGTCTGCTGAATTAATCCTTTCATTAATAAAGGTAGCTCATTTTATCCTTACAATAGTACGTTAATTAGGGCATAAACTCTAGCGTTTTTAGCCTGCCATTTATGTTCCATTGGTCCAATGCTACCTAACTAAAGAGATGCCTTTCTTACTTTCTCCCCATATTTATGTAATTAATAATGTCAACATGTCTGACTTTGACTTTAATATCATGAGTTAAGAAGGATATTTGTAATAAAAAGATAACTTAAATATCAAGAGAATCACTTTTAGGAGTGTGTTGAGGCCATTCTTGTAATAACCTAAGTTTCTCCTAATTGATTAGGGGTAACATTTTTAACTCTCTTAACATTGTTTTGTGCGAGTTTTCAGAGATAATATTTTTATTAACTTCTAAAAATATTGAAGTCCGACAGTACTTGTCTGATTGGTCTCAAACCTTTTCAAATTTGCCTTTCGTTGAACGTCCCGTGTGCGCTCATAACTTCAGCCTTAAGTAAGTAGGGATTAGAATAGTACAATGAGTGAAATTGTGACATTTTTTAATTGCCTGGTCTTGTCCTTTTTCCTATCTATTTGGAGTTGTGAATTAACATAAACATGCAGGTGGTAGAAATCAAAATATGCATTAATCAGATCTTAACTTCAGCCTTAAGAAAGTAGGGATTAGTACAATCATTTAATTTAACGATTTTTAATTGTCTCTACTTTTCCTATCTTCCTATTTATTTGGAGTTGTGAATTAAAATAAAACTAAAAATGTACAACAGGTGGAGAATATTTTGGTGATTGGACACAGCTGTTGTGGAGGTATTAAAGGGCTAATGTCTATCCCTGATGATGGGTCCACAAACAGGTTGGTTTGTCCTTATTAAATTAAATGCCTGATAATGATTGAGAATGAAACTGGACTTATCAATAAGCGAATAGCCACCCTTATAAAGCTGCTGATAAATAAAGATGATCAGTCCACTTTTAGTTTAAAAGCATGTCTACTCATCAAGATTATTCTAATACACTAAATTAGGGGTACTATTCATATCAGTCCAATTTGTGCTTTCATCAAAAAGAAAAAAATCCAATGGCGCAAATAGTAGGCACATATCAAGATTTTAGGCTTTATTCGAAAAATCTTCTGATATTCTTTTTAAAAAAATTCTTTTGTTGTTTCTGCGTGATTTCCTTTAGAGAGTATGCAGTAATTATTCTACATTGCGTCTCAAGAAGTCAAATAATGGTTGAGTAAATTGGTATAAACATGAAAAATTCATACACGAAGGTCTTATACTTTTTGCATTAAAATGCATTCAGTGATTTCATTGAAGAATGGGTCAAAATCTGTCTGCCGGCCAAAGCAAAGGTAAAGGCAGAATGCTGCCATTTGGATCCCACTGAACAATGCACAAAATTAGAGAAGGTAATTACTCTTTTCAGTACATTAACTATGATATCTTTTACTCCGTACAATTCACAATAAGTGATCATTTTGTCTTTTGACATATCCATTAAAAAAATACAAACTCCTAAAAAAAATATATATATTCACTAAATTAACCTTGATTAATTGTTACATTGACACATTGGATTGGAATATGTAAATAAGGGCAAATTTTAGAAAAATAAAATTAATTCCTTCTTGATTATGTAAATGAACACTTATTTTGGACCAAAATAAAAAGGTAAAATGGTCACTTATTGTAGACAAGAGGGAGTACTAAGTAATACGTAAAATTTTACCATTTGGGAGACATTAAATTTTAGATATATACATATAATGTGAAATGTTTGGGTGACTTTGAGCAGGAGGCAGTGAATGTATCACTAGGCAACTTATTGACATATCCATTTGTAAGAGAAGCTGTGGTGCAGAAAAGCCTTGCACTGAAAGGTGGACACTACGATTTTGTGAATGGATCTTTTGAGCTCTGGAATATTGACTTCAATCTTACCCCTTCTGTTTCACTCTAAACCGTTGCAAAACTGTAACTTGACATGTAACCAATGCAAATCCGTTTCAAATTTTTCTTCACTTTGCATTTTGATGTAAATTAAATGTATTACTGAACAATGTGTGTCACACAAATAATATTAACCGGCTGTTTGAGCTTTGGGCTTATCTTAAGGTTTTGTTTTCGGTGAGCCAAAGTTTTACAGACCAGTTATACTATGTCGAATATAAGATCTTTTATCCATAAACTGTTGTTGTCTTCAACTTGGGAATTATTATAAATATAATGGCGTGTTTACCATTTTTTTGGGAGTTAATCTTTTCACTGCTCTATCATTTCACGAGATCTGGACTGCAAGAACCGAAGACAACGTTACATGTTATGACATAACATGTGCAAATGTGATCTTTGAGGAAGAGAGACTCTGCTTTTTCCTAAGGTAGTATAGATGAAAACTGTTCAAAATGAGAGCTACCTTTCAAGGAATGGGATGGATGACTACTTTTCTAGTGGTTCTGCGAGTTTCAAGATAAGAGATAAAGCTTAGCTTCCATTACCTTATCCATTGGGAATGGTCCACGGAACATATATACATTGTTTTCACTTTTTCACCAAATATGGCTTCTGTTTTCTTCCACCTTCTTTTACTGCTTTCACCCCCTTTCGTCACAGAGCAGATCTAGACTTAGTAGTGAGCGTTTCGACGTAACCATTGCGAAATGGTATTTGAAAATTAGAGTTATGTTTAATTTTGGGTTATTTTTGAATTTTTGTGAGTGATCTGAGTGAAAATTTTGATTTCAAAATTCATTTTCAAGTGAACAACACTGATTTCGAAAAAAAGGAAAAAAATTTCGAAACAAATTAAAAAAATTCTTATGTCCAAACTAGCTCTTGATTTGCCGTAGCGGGTTTAACCGAATTCACTAAGAGCCTGTTTGGCCATACAAATTATTTCACTTTTTCCCAAGAAATTTTACTTTTTTCATAATTAGTGTTTGTTCATGAAATTTTCAAATTTCACTTTAAGATGAATTTCAAAAAAATTTAAAAATTTGAAAAACTCTTTTTTCAAAATTCACTTCAAATCATTTACAAAATTCAAAAACAGCTCCAAACTATATTCATGTCCAAACACAACGCTAATTTTCAAAAATCATTTTCACTTGATTTTTTTTTTTACTTTTTTTCGAAATTTCACAATTCTTATGTCCAAACGCCCACTAAATTTAACTTGTATGTGTGCAAAAAATGGCATACATGCAAATAGCAGAAGTAATCATAGTAGGTAAAACTCTTCCGATATTTATATTGATGGGAGATAATGTATAATCGATTAAATCATTGAGGTGTGTAAACTAATCTCTACTGTTGAGGGAATTGAGCTTGGGCATTGCTCAAACGAAGCCATGGCTCAACCTGGCCCAGAACACAACTTGGATTTTTCCCTTTAATCATAGACAATCCCATGACTAAACAATAGATTGTAGAGGGGTCCAATCTTCTACCAATTGCTTAGTAAGTATTCGAGAAAGGGCAAGAGAGATGGTGCATTTTTATGTCAAATACTTAATTATATTTCCAATTTATTCCTTTTCTGCCGTAATTACCAATCTTCCCCTAAAACAAGGCTCTAGTAGTCATCCTACTTTAATATCTAAACTGCTGTAATTCAAATGATTTTAGATGTCCATACATCGGGGTGATAGTTTGAGCCCTAACCCATTCAGCCCGCTCAAGGTTGGGCCGCTCATTCACTCGCTCATTGTTGAACTCAACTCATCTTAACCCAATCCATCTAAGCTCATCTAAAGAGTATTTTTACTTGGGATTTTTTCGTTCCTATACAATATTTGAAACTTATTTACCAAAATTGTTCTAATTTTATATATTGCCCGCCATAAACAAGGATTACTTACAAATTATATACATTCCACCTTAAAAGGCTCTCAATCCATTATTAGTACCTTCAATCAAGGGATTTAGTTACATCTTTTTCCTTTTTTCTCTCCTCTCTCCCCTCTTCTCTCTAGATCGAACTTATATTTAGGGATTTCTTTTTGATAATTATTTGATGACAAAGTGGGTTGCTCTGATGGTAAGCACCCTCCACTTCCAACCAAGAGGTTGTGAGTTCGAGTCACCCCAAGAGTAAGGTGGGGAGTTCTTGGAGGAAAGGATGCCGAGGGTCTATTGGAAACAGCCTTTCTACCCCAGGGTAGGGGTAAGGTCTGTGTACACACTACCCTCCCTAGACCCCACTAGTGGAATTATACTGGGTTGTTGTTGTTGTTGTTGTTTGTTTTTTATAATTATTTCAAAAATACATTCGTCAAAGCCATGAGATACTGAAGTTGTCATCTTTCTGTTTTTGGGTTTTTTTTCTTTATTTTGCTGGTGAATTTCCAATAGTTGATTGTTCACCACATATCGACACACTGGAGAAAAAGATCATCCATCAATGAGCAAGAACCAAAGACTGAATTTTTTGTACAACCAGGAGAAGGTAATGTCTCCAAAAGCAGGCGACGAAAAACTTACATCGAATGTTGCAGCTAAACAAAATTTAGTATCTTCTCTGACTTCAGAGAAGATAAAATCAACTGAGAAAAGAATAATATATGGTACATCAACATACAAATTAAAAATAAATTTCGTATAAATTTAATGCAAATTTGAATATCTACAACAACATACATAGTAAAAATAAATTTCATACAACTAATTATACATTATACAACTTATCTACAACTTTCATACATTATTTCTACCTAGTTAAATACAACTACAATATCATACAACTTAAATACAATTTTCCTACAAATTTTATACAATATATATTTTGTATATTTTGTATCTGATTTGTATATATTTTGTACGTGGTGTGTGCTTCTTCATCTCTAAAATTTCAACCAAAACTTACTCTCTTAATATAGTTTTGATACATATCAACAACTTTATGTAAAAAGATAGCATTGATAACTTAAATATAAATTTTATACAACGATTCATACATTATATAACTATTTTCAACTTTCATACAATATTCAAATAAAAAAATATATATAACTACAACAGAATATAATTTACATACAATTATAATATAACTTTACTATAATTTCGTAAGTATATTGTATGTCATATGTTCTTCTTCGAGTTTCAATCTGAAATTCAGCCAAAATCAAGTCTAATCTTCACCAAACACCCTCAAAATTGAGATATAAACTCCAAAAAATATTCTCAATTGTCTCCGACAATACCCAATCCAAACAAATAATAATTTTTGAAAACTCAAATTCGAATTCAAAAGTTTTGAAGCTTTTTAATGGCTGTCAATGGTGGAGAATCAAACATCTTCAAAATTTATTGATTGACAATTTTAATTCGAACATCAATTGTGCGACATGAAAGGGAATTGTAATGAAGAAAAACTGGAAAAATAATAAAGAAGAAGAGTAGAGAGACGAAGAGAGAGAGAGAGAGAGAGAGAGAGAGAGAGAGAGAGAGAGAGAGAGAGAGAGAGAGAGAGAGAGAGAGAAACGGAGAGAGAGAGCGGGCAAGTATAAAGGAATAAGGAAATAACTGATATTCCTTATTCAATTCTTAATATAAAGGGATACTCATTTAAAACTTATTTGTATATAATTGGTAAATTATATATGGCCATGTAATTAAATTGAAACTTGAGTAGGGAGGGTAATAAGGTTTCAAATAGTATATAGGAAGGTAAAAATCCCTTTTTACTTAGCTATAGTACTTTTTAAACTTATTTACCCTTATTATTGATTTATTTTTTGGTAAATAAAGAAATTTTATTACCAATGAACATATGTACAGTACAAACTAAACCGAACTTGAATATACATCCCAGTTTCAACAATTCTACATTCATCTCCTCAACTACCTATCACATATAAGACTGACTGTTACATTCCTAAGGATAGTAGTTGTACTGCTCCATTTTCCTTGCCAAAGTATTCTGCATAGATCCTCTGCAAAACATTTCCTTCACAATCAACCTTGTAACCACCTCAAAACTTCTTCTTTTAGCCTGAAATATTCTCAGATTTTTCACTATTGAAGTTTTAACTTAATTACAAGTTGATGTATAATTTATCAATTATATAGTATAAATTAGTATTAAATAAGTATCCATTAATATTAGAAATTGAATAGGGAATATTAATTATAGTGTATCCAATTTTTCCTTCTCTCTCCCTGTTCTTTCTTTTGCCCTATTCTTCTTCATTCGATCTTCTCCTCTCTCTCTCTCTCTCTCTTCATCCCTTTTATCCTTTTTTTCTTCGGGGAATTCATTTATGGATTTTAATTGTTTGATTATGGAGTTTTAACTTAGCAATTTTCTTTTATGTTGCGTAGTTGGTGTTCAAATTAAAATCATCAATTAATAAATTTTAAAGGTGTTTGATTCTCCATCATTGACAACCATTAAAAAAAGATCCAGTCAAGTATTATTACCTCAAGTAATATTCAATAGCCATGTAGATTCATGCCATGTGGATCATAAAATGATTAATGGCTGAGATCCGTTTAACTCTTATACTAATAAAAAAAGAACTAAAGTAAAAGTTTGCCTAACTCCACCGTTAAGAACTAACCCAAGTATCTCGCCTTATGTCTCTTACTTTTAGCAAAATAAAGCTAAAACTGAATTTTATTAAGAAAAAGCAATTAAAGATGGCGGGAATCACCTACCCGATTTTTTTACCTGCCAAAAGAACCTTTTCTCCTTTGGAAAGATCATACATATCATTAAAAGATATGTATTCATCTTTTACAAGTATCTCATCTTATTTCTTTTCCAAAGAAATCCAAAGGATTCATTGTTGCTATCGTCAACAACAAATAATGAATCTCTTGAAATACAAGGTTTTATTCTCTACCTTTTCTTATATTATTAGTTATTGTTTGGTCTTGTTAAATTTAATTGTATTTTTTATTTTAAGTTTGATTAATTGATATTTGTCTGATCTAATTTTCACGACCCAAAAATCCCACCACAAGCATCGTGATGGCACCTAGTCTCTAAGACTAGGTAAGCCGATTTCAATTACATTTTAAAGCCTTTTATTTTTAATAAGTAATCAAAACTAACAGCAGAACAAATATGAATATAAAACCTCCCAAGACTAGTAGTACTGAGTCACGAACTCTAACTGAATACATAGAATGATCAAGAGTACTGAATATACAATACTGTTTGATTACAAATTAACAGTACAATAAAACTAAAAGACCCCAAGGGCCTGCGACGACCAAACAGATCTACCTTAAATCCTTACGATCCCACTTTAACTCTGCTCAAATCCGATATCTCCAATACCTGGCTCTACACAAAAATATACAGAAGTGTAATATGAGTACACCACGGTCGGTACCCAGTAAGTATCAAGACTAACCTTAATGGAGTAGAGACGAGGTACAGTCATGTAACGACCCGGCCGGTCATTTTGAATATTATAACTCTGTTACCCCATTTACTGCTCAATTTATGTCTTGCAATTAATTTATTACTTATCGGGTTAGTTGGTTCAGGTCCGGAAGGAATTCGAGGTGAAATAAGACACTTAATCTCATAATTGAAAATTTAAGTTAGAAAAGTCAACCAGATATGGACCTGTGTATAAACGACCTCGGATTTGAAAATTTATGATTTCAATAGCTCTGTATGGTAATTTTGGACTTAGGAGCATGTCCGGAATATTATTTGAAGGTCCGTAGAGGAATTAGGCTTGAAATGCCGAAAGTTTAATTTTTGAGAAGTTTGACCGGGGGGTTGACTTTTTGATATCGGGGTCGAAATCCGATTCTGAAAATTTGAGTACCTCTGTTATGTCATTTATGACTTGTGCACAAAATTTGTGGTCAATCGGATGTGATTTGATAGGTTCCGGAGTCATTTATAGAAATTAGAAATTTCAAAGTTCATTAAACTTGAATCTATGTGTGATTCGTGTTTTAGTATTGTTAGATGTGATTTGAAGGCTCGACTAAGTTCGTATGATATTTTAGGACTTGTTGGTACATTTGTTTGAGGTCCCGGGGGCCTCGGGTGAGTTTCAGATGGTTAACGGATCAAATTCGGACTTAGAAGAAAAAACTGAAGTTTCTGCCCTCTGCTGCAATCGCACCTGCGGAAATTCTATGGCAGGTGCGAGCTCGCAGAAGCGAGCTTGGCAAGCACAGATGCGCAAATGGACTATGGGGCAGTGGTCACAAGTGCGAGGGAAATTCCGCACCTGCGTGAGCGCAGATGCGGAGGGACGCGCGTAGAAGCGGCCTGCGCATGAGCGCAAATAGGCACGCAGATGCGGGCAAAGGCGCAAATGCGGGACTTTTTCCGCACATGCGGTTGGCGCAGAAGCGGCCAAGTTGCCGCAGATGCGAAAATCCCTAGACAGTACAAAAACAGAGGGGTTCCAAGCTTTTACCATTTATGGCATTTCAAGCTCGGGTTGGGCGATTCTGAGCAAGGTATTCACGGGAAAACTTGAGGTAAGTCCCTTGTGATCATTTCTACTCCATAATATTGAATTATCATCGAATAATCCGACTAGATTACATGTTTTTGAGGTGTAAATCGGGGGTTGGAACTTAGGGATTTGAAAATAAAATTCGAAACTTTGGGGGTCGAGTTGAGGTCGGATTTTGGTAAAATTTATATGGTTAGGCTCGTGGTTGAATAGGCTTCCGGATTTAGTAACTTTTGTCGAGTCCCGAGATGTGGGTCCCACGAGCAATCATTGAGCTAATTTTCGGATTTTTATGAAAAATTATTATTTTCTTATGGAATTAATTCCAATGAATTTTATTGATTGAAACGAATTATTTATGGCCAGATTCGAGGCATTTGGAGACCAATTCACGAGGAAAGGACATTGCAGAATAAGAATTTCACGGCTTGAAGTAAGTAACAGTTTTAAATCTGGTCCTGAGGGTATGAAACCCCGGATTTTGGTATCATATGATTACAGATGTCTCAGGTCTCGCAATTGTGATAATAGATGTATTCTACTAGGTTCGTATTTGCGATCCTAGTGATCGCATTTGCGATGGGGTGGCCTGGGTAGCTTGTTCGTATTTGCGATCACAATGATCGCATTTGCGAAGGTCCTATGTTCGCAATTGCGAACTATTCATCACATTTGCGATGACAGCAGGAATGGGAGGGCTTTCGCTTTTGCGATTGTTTCTTCGCATTTGCGGGTTCACATTTACTAATCCAGGTAAGTGATTCATCTATTTCAAATTGTATTCCATCATTGTATCTTACAGTTTAACATCAAAATCATGTGAATCAAAGTGAAAATTTGTGAAACTTTGTCAAGCTTTTGAAAAATAGGAATTTTAGTTTGAGAGTCGATTTGAACTCGGATTTTAAAACTAATTACATATATGAACTCGTGGGGTCATAGGTAATCGGAATCTATCATTGGACCCGGATTTTGACCGGGCGGGTCCCAGGTTAACATTTGTTGACTTTTGAGAAATTGGGTAAATGTCATAGCTTTATTCATTGGAATTTATTTCTCTTACATTAATTGATGTTACTAAGTCGATCTTGGTTAGATTTGTGTTGAGCGGTAGTGAATTGTAAAGGAAAAGCTATTTTTGAGAAATCATTTACGGCTTTTGAAGTAAGTATCTTGCCTAATATTGTGTGGAGGAACTACCCCATAGGGATTGGTTTGTTTATACTATGTGAACTACATGAAAGACGCGTACACGAGGTGACGAGTGTGTACACGGCTTATATGTGAAAATTTGACATGCTTAGACTCTTAGGTTCTTATGTACATGAAAAAAATGAAGTTGTCTTATCATATTAAATCCTTCACTACTAAATTTACCCTTAGAGTCTTATTTGAAGTTGATTGATTCATATTCTACTCTTGTTACCAAATATACTTTTATATGTCTTAATAGAAGTTGTTGCCTCTTTTATTGTCGTATTACCTCTTCCGTAATTGCTTAACCTTAATTAAAGTTATTGTTATCCCTTCTATTATTGACTTATCCTTATTTGGAATCATTGTAACATGTTATCTCTCTTATCGTTGAGTTGTACCTACTTGGAATCATTGTTACATGTTACCTCTCTTATCATCGAGTTATACTTATTTGGAATCCTTGTTATATGTTACCCCATTCAATTGTTGAGTTATTCTTATTGGATATCGTTATAGCACATTATCTCTCTCATTGTTAAGTATTCTTGTTTGAAACCTTTATTACTTGTTATATCTTTCATTGTGAGCTCGTTCTTCTGTTTCTTTATGATTTGAAATTCTTGTGTTAATTTACTTGCCGTACTCTCATGATATTGTTGTTGTTAATGTTGTACTCAGTGTTGTTGAGTCAATGGCTAAGTGTGAATGTGGTATTGGAATTGTTTTGAGGAGATGTTGTGGCACACGGGCACATGTGGTGCAAGTTGTTATGTTTTGGCACATGTGATATTATTGAGAGGATTGTCGGGCTATTTGCATGTGAGTTGTCCGTGCTATTATTATTATTGATAGTGCACATGTGGCGTGACAAGACGGACTATATATGTGGGTTTGCACATAAGGCGAGACAAGGTGAAAATATTATTATGTGTGTGTGGCAAGACAAGGCGGACATTTACTTTATTATTGCGCACGCGGCGAGACAAGGGGGCTATGTCGGGGATGATTTGTGATGACTTATGATGGCCTGGGGCATTGTTATAGATGATATTTGTGTAATGGCGTGCCTACCTTGTGTGAGTTATGCATTTTACGTTTCATTGTGTTTTTTCCTATGTGCCACTAGTTGTCTCTACTCTTACTTAGTGACTCGAGTGTAATAGAACACTTGCACAAGCATATACGTAATTAATCACTCGTATCGGTTTAAGAAGATGAATCCTGAAGTTTATTGATCATTTACATGTATTCTCGTTTACTTGCCTTATGTGTGAGAGTTGTACTATTGGCACGTGAATTGTCCATACGGTTATGAGTTATTGTTATTATTGGCACATGAGTTATCTGTGCGATTATGAATTATTGTTATTGTTGGCACGTGAGTTGTCCGTGCCTATATGAGATATTGTCACTCCCTTAGCACGTGAGTTGTCCATGTAGTTATGATTTGTAATATGGACACAAGATGCCAAGTGATTAGGGTTCGTGAATCGGGACCCGTGGTTTATGATTATGAGGTGTGGTACCTCTGGGAAATTCTTGAATAAATCTTGTGTGAAAGCGGTTATTCTTATTGAGTTGTTACCTGTTTTCCTTACTTGGTTACACCGGACTTGAACTGTATTCAGCTTACTCTTCGGGGTTATTACCTATTATGCCTGGTTGCTAATTGTTGCTTCTAGTTTTCTATTGCATGTATTGTTTTGTTATTGTTACCATACATAGGTTTATATTGATATTGTTCCCTGTTAGTTTCACATTCATACTTGTACAGGTTATTATGTCTAGTAGGTGTCTAGACTGTTCTTCGCCACTACTCCACCGAGGTTAATCTTGATACTTACTGAGTATCGCTGTGGTGTACTCATGCTACGCTTTCTGCATATTTTTGTGTAGATACGGGTACTTCGGAGTTTGTGGATCATTAGCTAGTTGATCGAACATAGTTATGGAGACTCAAGTTATACCTGTCATCGCGTTCGTAGGCCTCATAGTCACCTTCTGAAAATTTACTTTGTACTGTTTATTTCTATTCTGAAATAGTTATACTTAGAGATTTTCTTGTATACTCAGTAGAGCTTATGAATTGTACTACCAGTTTTGGGATATTGTATCGTACTTGAGATTGTTAGCTTATTATAGAAATTTTAATTTCATGCTTAATAGTCGATTGATTAAGATATGTGATAAATTCAGTAAGTATTAGGCTTACCTAGTCTTAGAGACTAGGTTCCATCACGATATCCTTCGGAAGAAAATTGGGGTCGTGACAAATTCATGAGGCAAACCAACATTATTCTTGTACCTTATGTTGATATGCTACTGATGATGGGAGAAAACGGGACCAACCCCTACATTGTCTCATGCATAACAATAAAGATGCCCGTGGGGAACATCACGACCTTACAATTGAAGAAGGGAGTCAAACGACATGAACCTACGTTCCTGGCTACCCTCTGTATTGAAGATATTGAACGTTCTTCGAGTCCTATTCCTACACCTGTGGATGAGCTGCTAAAAGAGTTTGAAGACGTCATGCCATGGGACATGCCAAAGAGGCATCTGCCTAGATGAACTGTGGACTATGAGATTGAGTTGGTGTCGGATTCGAAGCTACCCGCCTGGGCGCTATAAAAAATGTTACAACTTGAACTCACTGAACTTCGTAGACGGGAATGCTAGACACGGGGATCATTGTGCCCTCCAAGTCCCCTTATGGATCCCTTGTGTTGTTCCAAAAGAAACACGGTGGTACCCTAAGATTGTGTGTGGATTATCGTGCCCTAAACAAGATCACTGTGAAGAACAAGTACCCTATCCTACTAATGGCAAACTTGTTCGATAGATTGGATGGTGCTACAGTGTTCACCAAATAGATATGAAGACAGGTTACTGGCAAGTCTAGATTGCCAAGGGATATGAACATAAAATAACCTGTGTAACAAGATATGGGTCGTACGACTTCCTGGTCATGCCATTCGGCTTTACTAATGCTCCACCCAGATGAACCAAGTCTTCTGAGAGTATATTGACGAATTCATAGTGGTCTACTTGGAAGACATTGTGGTATATAGCAAAATACTGGAGGAACATCTGGAGCACCAGTGGAAGGTTCTAGCTCGACTACATGAGCATGAATTGTATGTGAAGCTATCCAAGTTCTCCTTCTCCCAAAAACAAATCAACTTCCTCAGACATTATATCGACGAGGGGAGGATCAAGATAGACCAACAAAAGATTCAGGCTATCACTTATTAGCTTCCGCCTAAGGATAACCACGCCTTGAGGGCGTTACTTGGCCTATGGAACTTTTATCGGTGATTTGTGAAAAATTACTCTCATTGTAGTGCTGTTGATAGAACTCCTAAAGAAAGTCACACCTTGGCATTGGGGTCTCAGGCGAGCGAAAGCCTTCAATGCATTGAAAGTGGCTATGTCTAGTAGCCCGTCGTGGCTCTTCCTAACTTGGACAAGTCGCTTAAAGTACAAACGAATTCCTTGGACTAATGCCCTGGGCAGAGTCTTATTATAGGATGGGCATCCGGTTGCGTACGAGAGCCAGAAGTTAAAGGATACAGAGCGGCGCTATGTCGCCCATGAAAAAGAATTATTGGTTGTCATCTACTGCTTACGCCTTTGGAGACACTATCTGCTAGGAACCCCGTTCATGGTCAAGACAGACAACATGGTGGTTAGTCATTTTATGACCCAGCCAAAGCTAAACAGTCGACAAACCAGGTGGTAGGAACTACTAGCGAAATTCCACTTCAATATGTAGTATCCGAACAGGAAGACCAACCAAGTTGCCGATGCACTCAATCGAAGAGCTAACCTAGCATCTGTGTGCCTACTCGCCACCCTAAGGGGGAGTGAAGTGGCCACCTATATAAAAGACCAGATACAAGATCTACTCACCAAGGATCCTTCTACACAGTATTTGGTCGACTTGGCAGGACAGGGCAAGACCCGTCAGTTCTACACGGAAGATGGGTTTCTGAAGGTAAAAGGGAACCAACTTTATGTTCCTAAAGGAGGAGAGCTACGAAAGACTCTTGTGATAGAATGCCGCAACACTTTATGGGCCGACTACCCAGGGAAAAATGGACCATGGCATTGTTGCGCCGTGCTTATTATTGGCCCCAAATGGTAGATGATGTTGCTCAGTATGTGAAGACTTGTCTAGTATGCTAGAAAGATAAGTCCGACCGCTTGACACGAGTAGGACTTTTGGAGCCATTGCCTGTTCCAAAGAGACCTTGGGAAATCGTCTCACTAGATTTCATCACCAGATTACCCAAGGTCGGAGATCTTAAAACTATCTTGGTTGTGGTAGATTGATTTTCTAAATATGCTACATTTATAGCAGTCCCAAGAAATATATCAGCAAAAGATGCAGCTCAACTCTTCTTTGCTCATATTGTCAAATATTGAGGCATGTCTAAGACATTGTTACTGATCACGACTCTCGCTTCAATAGCAACTTTTGAACTCAGCTCTTTAAGTTTCTCGGGTCCAAGTTGAGCTACCTTCCAAATTTCCATCCGCAATCTGATGTCCAGACGGAGCGGTTCAATGGCATGCTGGGGGAATACCTTCACCATTTTGTTACCGGATCATAGAATAATTTGGTGAAGCTTCTAGATGCTGCTCAATTGTGTTTTAATTCACAAAAGAGCTCTAGTACAAACAGAAGTGCTTTTGAAATTATTACCGAATAGCAACCACTACTCCCACACAGTGTGAATGCCCCAAATATGTCGATATCTCCTCGAGCCGCTAGGTTCTCGAAAGAATGAAAGCAAAATTTGGAGATAGTGCGGAGCTATCTAGTGAAAGCCTAAAAGCGGATGAAAAAGTATGCTGATCAAAATCGTTGCTTTGTTGAATACCAAGTGGGGGATAAAGTGATGGTGAAAATCCCAAAGCGATACCTTTTTTGTAGGGGTCCATGACCCTCGCCTATTGCAGAAGTACATTGGTCTATTGAGAAGCGCATAAAAAAAGTTGCATACCGGTTGGATACCCCAACCTGGTGGAAGATTCATCCAGTCCTCCATGTCAGCCTTCTAAAATCCTTTTGGGAAGACATGGAGGATCCCTCGCAGAGCCAACTCACAATACCCAGTATTTGAGGCCCCAAATTAACCGAGAAAAGGCGTGCAGAAGCTATTCTCAATGATTGAGTTATTCACCCTTCAAGGAAAGATCACCAAGAGTTCTTGGTGAAATGGCACGGATGTGATACAGAGGAGAATACTTGGGAGAGGGAAATAAACCTCAAAGCCTACAAGAGTCTGATTGATGATTATCTTTCAAGTAAGGCGCCGAGGACGTCGCCAACTCAAGTGGGGGAAATGTTATAAACGAGTTAAAATTTTAACGGTCCTTTATCCGTAATAAAATGATAAAAAATTAACCCAAATAGCCTACTATCCAACCGCTTAAACTAAAAATAGCCGGTGGAGGTATAATATATGTATAGTTTATGTACTATATGTGTATAGTTGTGTATAATCAATACATAATCTATGTATATGGCTAGAAAAGAATAACAATAAATATGGTCGGCTATATGTGTAAAAATCTCTAAAATGATACCCTTACTATTGAGGAGTTGATACAGGTTTTTAATACATTTTAAGATAAATTTACAAATCATAGTATCTTTTTTGTAGTTCCTAATTTTGTAAAGTTTTCAAAAAAAAATCAACTAATACATCAATTTTGAATAAACACAAAAAACTAATCCGTCAACTCTCATATATACGTTAAACCCTACTATCGTTTTTGGGATTGGGGAAGTTTTTGAAGTAGCATTATATAATTAGTCAAATACAATAAATCATATATGGGATCACACAAAATGGGAAAGCTGTATTTTACATTAAACAAATGCGCTCGTGCCTACGCGTGCCCACGTCTCAGTTATGACCTTCTAACCATGTGATTTTCCCTACCAAAATTCAGCAAACAAACCAATTTAATTTCACTCGTTTAATTCATGCTGCATTGTTTACTACTATATAATAGTTCTATGTTTGAAAGTTTAATTAAAACTTGTTAAGACTAGCAAGAAAACACGGTTGTTTAGATAAATAGTTACAAATTCTTCCAAAACTATGTCCAAAAGGAACTGTGAATGCATGTATGAAGATGGATGTACAATTAAACGATATTGACATATTAACAGTGTCGGTGATCACTTCTAACAGCTGGTGCAAATATTATACTTAGAGGATAAAATGGGAGGTCATATGAGATCAATAGTTTAGTCATATCATATGCAGAACTTTATAAAGACCGATTCGTAGGTGTATTAATAGTTTGACGATTGAACATGATAAAAAGAAACGAAATAGAGGAAAATAATCTCGAAAGATTTACAATATCTGAAGATAAATGTATGTTTAGTTAAGACATAAGTCATAAAACAATGTAAGCATTCATATAGGTGACAATAAATTGTGAGGATTAATGCTTTGTTGTTGTTGTTACACAAACTTTTGGTCCGTTATTCTTGTCATGAACTTCTTTTTTTGTGCGCTGAAATTATACTTATATATTCATGTAGAGTAGACTGTGTGATCTTGAGAATTTTTATGTTTAGAGAATATACACCTAATTAATTTTCTTCAAAGGACATTAGTATTTGAATGAAAACTAGATCTGATAAATAGAACAATATGATTTAAATACTCGATTCCAACTAATCATATTATGATTGAGACTGATTTAATTGATGATGAACTTAACATTAAGTATAAAGGGATCTTTACGTAAATAGCCGGTCAAATTTACTGTATTTTTTTCTCTAGCTAGTAACATATATTATACACTGATATACACCATGTTGGGCTAGACCTCCAACTCATGATACTGCATATGAATATCTATATCTTAACTCTTGAGCTGTCTCATTTGGACCATGAATTTTTTTTCTTTTTAAAATGATAAAATGAAACCAGATGAATCCCATGCCCAATATATTATAACTGATTTACAAACATGGCTGACAGCTTTCCATGTTCGATCCATATATTATGGCGTTGAATATTCAATATTCATTAGAAATATAAATAATTTCCCTATAGATAAGAAAAAACCATGCAATTAGTGTTTGCACCTGGCTAAATCCCTTTCTATAAATACTCTTCATACTGTCCTTGTAATAGCACAGCATTTGTGAGTGTGTTTACTTGTAAGAGAAACTTCTTCTTGCTATACAACTTTATTCACGTCTCAACCAGAGGTACAATTAAACCTTCATAATCTCCAAAACCTTTTTCTTCTTTTTTTTCCCCACATAGTTCTCATATATTCAGTTCTCTGTTATGAATTTTTCTAGACCTTCCATAGTAATTAAGTTCAAACAATAGAAGAGGCTACATGTTGGCGGTGTTCCAACAACTAATGTTGTTACAGGAAATGGATTAAAGTTTTAGGATATTTTCTTTTTGTTCAAATAATTTGGAATTCCAACCAAATATAGGCTCACAGTAGCGCATCCTGTCAGGAAGGATTCAATTCTCCAAACTCAAACTCGAGACATATTAATATTTTGTTTATCATTAGACATGTTATTACCATTGTTGAACTTAAGTCAACAGAAAAATACTCTTAACTTAGTATGATATATACTATCGGCTTGTTTTTTTCTGAAAGATCTTATACCACTAAGAGTTTACATACATTCTTATTTTGTAGTGTTTTTTCTTATCAACTTATTATGTGTGACTTTATTTCGCACGGCCGATTAACAACTATCTCTTGTGGTTTGCAGGTCAAAAGAATGGCTGAGGAAATATCATATGAAAACGCCACTAATGGAGAAGTGAAGAAGTTGGTAAGTGGCGGAGGGAAAGAGTTTAACCCGGATGAGAGGATCCGCTCCGGATTCGCCTACTTCAAGACTGAGAAATATGAGTAAGTTATCCCTATTACTCTGCCGTAAAAAGCATAAAAAGATTTATGCAACTATTGTTTGGAGTATGAGAGGGGAAAGGAAGTCATTATAACAGCTATACCGATTATATAATTTTTAGATGAAAAAAGTGGCCTTAAACAGTTTCCTCGACTAGCAAGTGAAAGAAACAGTTTCCAAATGTTCAGGTTTTTATGATAATAAAAATACAAAAGTAAAGATCTCAAATGGGGTTGAAGATTCTTTTTTTTTTTTTGGAAAAAAAACAATATTCTTCTAATTTGAACAGTTTCTTCTAGTCTTTTGCATAATCTTTTTTTCCAAAACTAACCTTGTAAATTCAGCATTTCTAACCTTTCAACTTACTTTTTTTTTTGCAGCAAAGATCCCGAGTTGTACGAGGAGCTCGCAAAAGATCAAAGCCCAAAGGTAAATCATATAATCTATACTATATTAAAATCATGGATATTCTTAACAAAATATCGTTAGTCTTTTTATCCTTAAAAAATATATTTTACATTGGACAAAATTATAATTTAAGTTACTTTCCTAATATTTAGAACTTTAAAATAAACTAAATTCTTATTATTAAATCTTTTCTTATTGAATTAAGTCCTAATATTTAGGATCTTACATTCAATTGAGATTTTACCTCAAATAAGAAAAGGATCACTTTTTAAAAATATAGCACTATTTCATATTATTCTAGAACTTTAACAGATCTAATATAATTCCTTTATATAATACAAACGGAATATATAAACAGAAATATAATGGGCAAACGGATTTCGCTTATATATACACAATAACTCCATTTTCGTGACTACCTATATACATGTGGTAATAAAGCATAAAAATCATATGCTTTGTAATATTATGCCACATGTTATATTTATGACACATACCTTTATATTCAATATTGTAGTTAATTAATACACATTTTCACTTCAATTTAATTATCATCTAATCAAGGTAAATTAGCATAGTCTAGTCTTAGGGGCTTGACTTCCGGCCAAGATAACTATTTCATACCTCCCTTTTTTTCCTCAATATATTGACCATGATTGAGGACTTCAATGTGACAGTTTTTTTCCTTTATTGAATTAGCTATATAGAATCAATGTTCATTTTCAGGACTCATATTTTTATTTATTTAATTTTTTACTTATTTAGACAAGATTCACGCGCAACGCGCGTACTATTGACTACTAGTAGTAAATAGTTACACAACAGTATAGTTGAGAGTTTATAATTTATTGATCATGCACATGGTTGATGGGGCAATTTTCATAGATCCTATGTGTATTAAATTACTAGTATCGTCTAAGGGTAGAACGATTTAACTTATATACATCGATAATGTAAAAAAAAAAATAGTATCGAGTGTAGTTGATTGTCTGTTTAAAGCTTATTTTCCAAGTAATTGATTTCACTTCTTCTAATTATCCTTTGGATGACCTCACAATAACAAATATAAAATTCTTAGTAAAAATCTTGTCAACATATTTAGGCAATTAATGAATGCTTATAATTTCTAATTAAAAAAAAATATATGCAGTTTTTGGTATTCTCCTGCTCCGACTCCAGAGTGTGCCCATCCCACATACTTAATTTCCAACCAGGGGAGGCTTTTATGGTCCGTAATATAGCCAACATGGTCCCTCCTTATGACCAGGTAAATTATATTATCGTCTCAATTGTATATCTTTTTAAAAATTTGTGCTAATTAGTAGTCAAAATTTTGATGGACTTACTATTCATTTCTTCTGTCTTGTGTGGAACAAGAAAATCACAACTTAAATTATATTCTTTGTAATGTTTCCGAATATTATCCTAAATAACAAGTTCATATTACATGTTGTATGTACTCGTACTCAATAGCCAAGCTGGATCAAGAAAAGCAAAAAAGTACATTCATGACAATATGTAAGAAAATAAGAAGAAGAAAGAAATACTATGTGAAGGTGATAGCATGGTGGGAGTTAATTAACTCTAATCAAGTTTTGTAACTTACTTTTTTTGAGTTTTCCATAGTTTTGAAACATGGATGTTACTATACTGGCGCGCATCATTAACCCATTATTTATCTTTTTATATGTACTTTTAACCAATAATGCAACGTTTTGGAAATAAATTTATCCAATTTTTGTTATATACAGATTAAATATTCTGGAGCTGGGGCATCTATTGAATATGCAATTGTCCACTTAAAGGTTAGTCCTTTTTAACACGTACGACGTCGTTTAATTTTGCAGTGGGGCAGACAGCACTTGCTTTCGTTGTTTATACAAAAACGATAATTCTTACTCTCGGTATTTGTACAAAATCAAATATTACTACATGACATGTTCTATTTATATAATCTTTTATCGTACAATCATAATTAAGTTAAAAGAAATTCTAATACTTTAAATATTTGAATAATAATGCTTCAATTAATAATACCATCATTCATATCAAGAAAGAAAAATGAATATCAAATCACAAGCCATAAAAATAAATTTTAAACTCCTATATATTTCTTTGATATCGAGTACTTGATTGGCTTTTATTTAAGAAAGCTATTTTAATGTTTACTGACACAGGTAAACTTAAGTATTTTATCCACGCGCTTGATAGAAATAAAAAATATATTACATTACATCTGTTCATAATTTCATGCTTCATTAATTAGAGATTTCTTTCCACACTTATTTTAACTTAAAACTTTTTAAATTGCCTACATTTTTCTTTTTCTTCCTATCTATTTCTAGTTGTAAATTAAAACTAAGCTTGCATGATAGGTGGAGAATATTTTGGTGATGGGACACAGCTGCTGTGGAGGTATAAAAGGACTCATGTCTATCCCTGATGATGGCTCCATAGACAGGTTGGTTTTTCCTCAGAAGAATTATCCTAAATAATCGCTTAATCAATTGCTTAAATTTAAAAAATTATATAATAGATGAATAGTTTATATATTAAATATGTATCACCGTATATAATCAAAGAAAAAGTAAAAAATGACTATTTGTGCAAAATCCTTTCTCTTCTTTGATGCCTGATAATGATTGAGAGTCAAACTGGAGTTATTAACATATGCCATGTCTTAAACTTTGATTATGTTGGTCGCAGTCATTTCATCGAAGAATGGGTCAAAATCTGTTTGATATCAAAGGCAAAGGTAAAGAGAGAACATGGCGACAAGGATTTCACTGAACAATGTACAATATTGGAGAAGGTAATCAAAATAGTATAATCTTTTAATTAGTTCAATTATTGAAACTTTGCAACTTCGGATACTTATATTAAGTTAAATATTTGTGTGACATTGAGCAGGAGGCAGTAAATGAATCACTAGCCAACTTACTGACATATCCATTTGTGAGGGAAGCTGTGGTGAACAAAAGCCTTGCACTGAAAGGTGGACACTACGATTTTGTGAATGGATCTTTTGAGCTTTGGGATCTTGAGTTCAACCAACTGTTGCAAAACTGACACTATCATTGCATAGAACCTACTGTCCACTATTGTTTCAAGTTTCTCTTCATTTTGTATTTTGATGTAATTGTATTATGGGACCACGTTTGTCACCGACCCTCTCCAGATCTCATTTGTGAGATTGCACTTGATATGTTATTGTTGTTGTTGTTGTTTGTCACCGAAATAAAATTTTCTTGGATCTTTTGGGCTTATTATGAGATTTTTCTTGGACTTATGCTCATTTCACAAATTTCACTTGAGATTTTTTTATATATATACAAAATTAGAATAATATTTACCCGGTTTAACTACGTTTTCCTATTTATAAAAATAACTAAAGTTTTTTTAAAAATTACAAATTCGGTCAAGAACTATAATTTATATACAACTTGAGTATAGCTTTTTATTGTACAGAAATTGGTCAAATGCTACAATATACATACAGCTTGTATATAGTTTTTTTTCTATAGAATCCGCTAAAACGCTATATTTTTCATAAACTTATGTACAACTTATATATATAATTATGTTAGTTGTATGTAGTTTGTATGTCGTCTGTGCACCTGATATACACTTCGCAATTTATTTATGTCTTCTTTTTCGAGTTTCAATCTAAAATTCCAACCAAAACCAACTCAAATTTTCACTAAAATCCCTCAAAATTGAGAATAAACTCCAAAGAATATTCCTACTCATTTACAATAACATCCAATCCAAACAAATAATAATTTTTCAAAATCTAATTTTTGAATTCAAACTTCGAAGCCATTGGGAAGCATAACTTTGAGAAACATTTGGTTCGCATAGTTTGTTATTAAAAACTCTTGTGTGGAACTTTACATTAAATTGCAAGCTTCATAGGCAAGCGGAAGGTGATATTCAGAATTAAATCTTCATTCAGTTACATATTCAAGTCCCTTGCCTTGAACGAAGAGTTCTATAGCATTGATATTTATGGACAAATTATTCTAGAGTCTAGACCAAAAAAAGGAAATTATTGTAGACCAAATTGCAAATAAAAAATTACTCTGTAACAACTTGGAAAAGGAAATTTAAACCGATAACTTATAGAGGAGAAATTGAATGGGAAATTAAAGAGGCAGTTGTCTGTGATTTTAAAGACAGAAAAATAATGATACAGTAAATTACCAATAGGGCAAGAATTTTGGAAGAAAATTATCAAGAAGATACGTTACACATTAACTCTAATTCATAGTTTCATTCAACCGTTCAAATCATTCGTGACCGAATTAGAAACAATTTTGATCTTGAAACTATCAAAAACAAAAATAGAGAAGAACGAGGTCTAAAATGGGTAAGATTGGAGTCTATTATATTATTTTGTATATAATTGGTAAATTGTATATGTTAGTTAATTAAGTGATAACCTCTCTAGAAGAGATAAATAAATTTATAATGTAACATAAATAAATGCTCCTTTTTACTTGGACTTGTATGAACTTTGTCTAATTATTCTTTGGGTTGTTTACACCAGCAGGCCACTTTTCCGGCCTTGTATAGTTGTATTTAGAATTCAATTAGACACGTGGTTTGGCTATTAATTTTGAATTTTAACTTCAAATTAGGTGGTTATTTCGAAACCTCAATCACCAATCTAATTTTGAAAAAGTGATTAACTTCTAAATACCCACAAAAAGTGGGTATTTATGTAAATCAGTCTTACTCCCTCCGTTCCTTTTATTTCTCCTTTTGGTTTTTGCACACCCATTAAGACTACATCGACCTTATTTATTTTTTTATCTCAATTTATTACTATTCTTATTTTCACTGTATTAATCTCTCTGTACATTTGTCAGAGTAAGGATAAAGGTGGAGATAATTAATCATTTTTCCTTGATTTTCTAAAATGATTAATACTTTTTGAAACAATTAGTTTTAGTAAACATGACAACTATTTTAACTCTTGGGGCTTTGATTTTTTTTTTTCGAAAGAACATCTAACACTCACGCAACGATTGGTAAAACCTTTTTATTATTGGAGTACTTTTTTTTTCCCCCTTTTGCTAAGAATTCAAAGGTTGGTAAACAGAAAATAGGAAAACCATGTTTCAGAAAGAGTGCACACAAAAATCCTCATTAGGAATTTATTTTCTCTATGTCCAAAATGATACAAAATACATGTTACTGTTATCCACTACACGCTAGTATAAAGCTTTGAGGAACAAATATTTAGAAATTATCCAAAATGAGAGCTACCTTTCAAGGAATGGGATGAATGACAACTTTTCCAGTAGCTCTGCCAGTTTCAAGATAAGAGAAAGCTTCCACAACCTTATCAAATGGGAATGGTCCTTTTGAATCAATAACTGGTTTCACCTTCCCATTTTCTAAGTATGGGTTCAGTTTCTTCAACATCTCTCCATTTGATGTCACTACAAATCTAAAACCTGGTGCTGTTACTGCCCCTGTTAGCACTACCACACTTCCACCTTCTTTCACTGCCTTCACCGCCTTTTCGCCCTGACCTGTAGTTTTTAAATGAAAAGTTGACTATCAACGAACTTTACTGTTATAGTGGTTAAAGTTCACTTTAATATAGTGCGTAAAGTTCAATTATTTTGATGTGAGGTGAAACATATAATTTGGTGACTTTATTGAGTTTAGTGATCATATGTAAAATTAAAGCATTTTTGGTTTTGTTCATGTCCATTAAATTTTGATATGCATCTTGCCCTGCCAGTGTCTATACTAGATTGGATATTGTATAAGTTCCAACGGAGTTCTTACCAACTGTATCATAAACGACATCAAACTTCTCAGGAAGATGTTCAAAATTCTCCTTGGTGTAATCAATAGCTAAATCAACTCCTAAGCTTTTCAAGAGTTCCAACTTCCCTGTGCTGGATGTAGCTGCTACTTTTGAAGCT
Organism: Nicotiana tabacum; assembly: GCF_000715075.1. NCBI lineage: Eukaryota > Viridiplantae > Streptophyta > Magnoliopsida > Solanales > Solanaceae > Nicotiana > Nicotiana tabacum. The sequence goes on from NC_134103.1 coordinate 37,870,164, forward strand.
CCAAATACATGTTTTGCAACCTACATCACACAATAAACTCAGATGGCTGAACTTGTCTTGCTAGAAGGCAATACTACAATTATGCCTCAATCCTAGCAAGTTGATACTGGCTATATGAATCCTCATTAACCATGTAGCTCCATTCAAACTCATCTTATTTCAAATATAGGATGGTAAAACTAAAAAAACACTACAAGTTTTCTATATTTTCTACTTGCATGTAAATATCATACACGAATAGAAGACTCTTAGAAAGCAAATAGATCTAAAGAAAATATACTAACATGACTAAATCGTAACCACAACTAATTGGTATCGCATACAACTCACTTAGATGGCACAAAATGGATCTAATCATGGACATACATGTTGTTTTTTGAACAAACAATTCTAGAACGATCCGATTTTTACTAATTGCTAGTCAATCAAGTTGCTGAATGAATAAAAATGATGGTAAATTCTTAAGTCAAAACTGTAGTGATGTTTGGCTGTAATTTCATATTTTTAGTACATTACTTACCTTATATTTTAGGTGTTTTAATGCTAAACTATACTATATTTGCGCTTAATTGAGTCTATTTTATGTATAGGTATATTAAAGATGAAATTGGAGCAAAGTGAATATTTGAAGTGTAAATCATGCTCGAAAACAATAGGAGAGAAGAAAGAAAGAATTGAGCAGAGGGAAAATGAAGCAGCAGGCGAAGCAAGCCCAGTGGCTCGCGTTAGAGCAGGCGAGGCGAGTTCTTTAGCTCGCGTAGAAGTGCGCGACGCAAGGATTATGGCGAGATTGAAGCGCGCGGCAGGGCTTGCGTCGCACAGTCTGAGGCGAGGTGAAGCTTGTGTTTTGCCTCGCGAGGCGAGATCCGTAGTGAGCATGTTCCGGATTTTAAAAGCCTATTTCGTCTCCTTGTTGGATTTGGACTTGGGCTATGCCATTTAGGTTTTTTCCTACACATATAAATAGTCATTAAACACCATTTTTGAAGGAGTTTTGCGGCCTGAGGCAAGAATAGCTCGTGGAACCACTTTTGGGGGAAAGAATCATCGAGTTCTACATTCCTTCATTTTTTCTTTATAATTTGTTTATGCAAAATACTTGAGAAATTGTTACTATGAATCTGAGTAGCTAAACTTCTAATCTAGGGTTTTGATGGAACCTATTGGAGGATGATTTTCATATTAGTTTAATATAGATTTGTCGTAACTTTTTCTCTATTTATTCAACTACGTTTATTTTGTGGTTGATTGAAGAGCTCTCAATCGACTGTGCCTATTTAGTGTGTATTGCTTGGAAGAGAATACATATTTAGGTAGTTGTTGAACATCACTCCTAACGTATATGAGGGATCAATACGGAGGGTTTAAAGGTGGGATTGGAATAACGAAATCTTGGTGCGATCCAAGAGAGCCGTGACTTAGTGCCAGCTAGCGTGGAAGAATATGTCTAGTAAATTGTGGCAGTTACTCGGAAGAGAATTACGACACTCAAAGTGTTCACGATTGGTAGAGAAAACTTAGACAAATTTATAGGAAACGTAGCAGAGAGGATTCTGATAATAGGGGAAATCATAACCTTAGACCATTCCAAATCTTGTCTTCAACTTGTTCGTCGTTAGTTATTAATTACTGCATTTTCATTACTTGATCTTTAGTTAGTAAACATCCAATTCGTTATTTAATATTTTTGAAGATTTATTACGTGAATTTGTGCGAGTCTAGTAGCTGTGCTTAGTAGGTTAATTCCCTGTGGGATTCGACTCCTGACTTGTTAACCGGATTATATTTGCAACGACCGCTTAGTCCTTTTTATAAGGCAAAGTTGGGCGTGATCACCGTTTTCATTTCATTTCTTCCTTTCTATCATTACCAATCCGCCCTAAATATTGTCTAGAAATCATGCTTTTATAAAACTGAAGTAATACATTCAAATGGTTTAAAATGCGCACATACCTGAATTACAAGGGATCCAACACCACCAGCACCTCCCAAAACAAGTATGGATTTGCCAGCAGAGAATCCAGCTTTCTCAAGACCTTCATAAGCAGTTTCAATTGCTAGAGGAAGACTAGCAGCCTCTGCAAAACTCAGATTCTTGGGTTTCAAAGCAACTAGTTTCTCTTCTACAGCAGTGTACTCAGCTAAAGATCCAAATTGCTTTGGTCCATCTAATGCTTTTTCATGTATATCTCCGTAAACTTCATCCCCTTCTTTTAGCCCCTTTACTTCACTACCAACTTTCACTACCACACCAGCAACATCATAACCTGGCACAGTCTACAGAAAAAGAAAACATATTTTACAACTATTAGAACCACACAAATGGAAATATTTTGCGATATTGTCATATGTTACTGTTGAATTGTGTGATCATCTCATCTAAAAATCTAAACTATTACATAGGATACACTTTGGTTTACTTAATTATAACTTCAAAATGACTACTTACGTGCGGGTCTGATTTTTTTTCATGGGCCAAGCACATAATATTTTTTCCTTTTACATAATAGATGATGGAGAGACTTGAGCCCAAGAATTGTGCTTGCTCTGATACCACGTTTAATTGTATGACCATTATGGCATCATCCAAAATTTAAACTCTTAGCAGGGGGCGGCTCTAAGGCTAGGCCAATGAGGCCATTGCCTTAGGCCGCCAAAATTTGAAGGCCCCAAATTTATTTTAAACTCTTATTATTAATAGTACTATACTAGTATTAGCACCCGCGCAAACCGTTAAAATAGCATGGGCTAGCCAGTTTTCGGACTGATCATTCAAAAATAGCCGGCATTTGCCAAGTCATTGAAAAATAGCCACTATTTTGTTGCAATAGAGACCGGTCTAGTATAATATACTGGAGTTTGGTGCACCTGTGTATGAACTTCCAGCATATTATGCTGGACCGATATACTTTGCTGACTCCGGTATAATATATTGGAGTTCCAGTATATTTTGCTGGAGTTCCAGCAAAGTATACTGGAACTCCAAACTCCAGTATAATATACTGGAGTTCCAGTATACTTTGTTGGAACTCCAGTATAATGCAGTATATTATACTGGAGTATATTATACTGGAGTTCCAGTATATTATACTAGAATTTCAGTATATTATGCTGGAGTATTTTCCGGATTTTGAACAGTGTTTTCGTTCAGATTTATCTTTACATGAAAAGTGCCTAAATTTCGATGACTTTTGAAACTGTGGCTATTTTTGAATGACCACTTGTAAATTTGACTATTTTTGAATTTTTCCCACGCAAACCATGTCAAATTATGATTTGAATTATTTAAGATGTGTGCAAATAACCTTAATATTTGAACCTTCCACATAAAAATTATAGATAATTATTAGATATTAATTTAAAAGCATGACATGAAATCATTTCTAAAATCTCGTAATGATAACCTATTTTCTTTTAAAATCTGTAACAACACAAATAATTTTATTACTTGCATTTCATGTCGTCGTCAATATTAAAGAATTAAATATAACGCGTTGTGATCTATCTTGTTTGAGCATATTAAATCATATTATTTTAATAAAATTATAAAGTCACTTTGTTTTTCATCTCAAATTCAAATAGACCTTATCCTTCTACGTTTTTTCTCTTCTTGTTCTTTGCTTATAGTTAAAATCACATTCATTACTTATTATTGTTATAATGTTATGTGTTCTTTTATTAGTTTATCAACTGACTTAATATATTCCTTATTATGCTTTTAATAATCATTGATAAATATTTTTTTTCATGAAATTTAATGTATTTTTACACTTTATCCTCTTACTTGGAACGTTTTCATCATTTAAATATATCAATAATATTTTCGAGTATTATCTAATTATTTAATTTTTTTATTTTAAAATTAATTCAAAATATAAGTATCCTCACGCTATCACTTTTTTCCTCTTTATATATTCTCTTCCCTACTATGAAATTTTAATTAGCTTCTTATATTAATATTTTGATATAAGTTTTGATTATTATGTTCCAAATCTATTGAGTTTTCTTATAATAATTGCTTTTGTATTAGTTAAATTACCTACATGAGATATTTATTTTATATTTTTAAATTATAATTTGTTGTCAAATTTTTATTTTTCTCTATCTAGTAAGACTTTAATTTCGTGACCCTATCCATAGTTTAAGCATTCTCATCATAATTTTATGAACATACTAATCTCAAGTTCAAATAGTATTTCACTTTCATTTCTAATATTTAGTTTTTTTTTAATTTTTAATTATTTTTTTTATTTTTGCTATTAAGTTAGCTAATATATAGTATTATTCATGTGGCTTTTGATTAACTTGGGACTTCATTTAATATTATTATCCACTACTATACTTCAATATAATATAGATATGTTATGTAATTTTTTTTAATCTTGAAATAAATATTTATTTTATTTTAAACTATTGTTTGAAATTCTTAAATTATTTAAATTTGTCAATAATATTTTTAAGCATGATATATTTTCTTTATTTATTTTCTAAACTAATTCTTAGTATAAATTTCCTCATATTATCTCTAATTAATTTTTATTATTCAATATTTCTAAACCTTTATTTTATATATTAGACTTCAGTTATCTGACCTTATCCACAGCATGACCTTTCTTATCATACTAAAAACAAATCTCATCTCAAATTAAAATAATTTTTATCCTTATTTTTTTCTTTATAATGAAATTTTTAGTTCTTTTTTTCTTTTTTCATTATTTGTTTCTTATTTTTGCTAATATATTATTCACATAATATTATTATATTGTCGCGTTGTTTTTCATTAGCTTATTTGAATTTAATTTCCTACAGCATGACCTTTCTTTATCATACTTAAAAAAAATCTCATCTCAAATTAAAATAATTTTTATCCTTATTTTTTTCAATTGTTTCTTAGTATATAATTTATATAAATAATTATTATAAATAAAAGTTCATAAATTATGATAATCTTCTCACTCATTAATTAGCATATTTACTTCGCTCCTCAATTATAATTTTATCCTTTTTATATAGGAATTAAGCTATATATATTGACAACATAATGAATTCCCTTTACAACCTTCACATGAACACAAAAGCATTCATGCATCGGTTTTCTTTTAGTGTAATTTAACATATTATATTAGGTTATTTATAATTTATTTTAGATATTCACCAATAAGTGCTACTAATTAATAGAATAAACTATAATTATCGTTTAGATTGATCAAAAGGAGTAAATATTTTTGACACCGTCAATGCTCAAAACTTAAGCTATTACGTTGTATGTTTATTTTTTTGATTGTGATGATAGCGGGGTGAAAATTATCTACACCCCCGATAAGATATAACATAATTTAAATTATAGGTAAAATCATAAAAATAGCATATACAATAAAAAAAAGGATTGAGGATGGAATTGAAAATAACAAGGGCAACTGAGACATAGTGTAGGATGAAGGGGGGAGAATGATAATTGTTCATTGTTGAGGGGGAGTTTAATTTTTAAAGCAAAATTAGGGAGTGTAAATAATTTTCACCCGATGATAGACAAATCAACATCCGATAATCCACCACTTTATTCTTTGTTCTCTTCTTCCTTAAATTTTTTTTTTTTTTGAAATTCGCTATTTTTTGTCTTAAATAATTAATTTATTGTTTCGAAAGCAAATTTTGTTGTTAGTATAAATGTTTTATAAAATAACTTTAAAGGCCTCTCCATATGATTTCGTCTTAGGCCACAAGATTCGTTGAGCCACTCTTTGAGATAATACTTTTATTCAATTAATTATATCTTCATAACGCAAATATTCTCTACTTTATTGGTAAATAAAGCCTTCAATTAGGGGTGTACATAGGTCGGGTTGGTTCGAATTTTTCAATTACCAAACCAAACCAATGGTGTCGGGTTTTTAAATCTATAAACCAAACCAAACCAACAAAATCGGGCTTTTCAATCTCGATTTTTTTGGATTTTTTCGAGTTTTCAGATTTTTTTCCAAGTAAAATCTTCATAGCACAAAATATTTAACTTGTGCTCCAAATATTTTTCATTCCTAGTAAAATACAACTATATAATATATTTTTCAAAAAAATAACACAATAATATGAGATAAGTTATAACATTATACTAAAATATTCACTAATAAAGATAATAAAATTCATAAAGCAAATATTGCTAATTAATAAGCAATAATGAAAATTAACATAATCTAAAAATAATATATAAGTCATGCTAAAATAAGTATAGCTAATAAGTACTATTAATTACATAACTAAGTACTAAAGAAAAAGATAAACTAAGTCATACATTTTCATTATAAACCAATATAAAACTAAAAAATAGATATCCAACACTATCATCATTCCTAGTGTTGAATTGAATTTCTTTTGTTAGTATTAGTATTGATTTGAACTTTTATTTGAGTTACTACATTTCTGAACTATAAAATTTATTTACCACTCAAGAATGTTAAGTCCAAACTTGAAATAATACCTTAAAAGATAAGCTGTGAAAAAGTTTAAGAAATATTTATAAATTACATTACAATAAATATTTATATGTATAAATTTTTTTAAAATTGTATAAACATACTATCGGATTGGTTTGGTTGAGGTTTGACTTTTTTTAGTTAAAAACCAAACCAAACCAATCATGGTCGGTTTTCAAACCAAACCACAATCGGTTTTTGTTTTTCGGTTTGACTCGCATTATCGGTTTGGCGCGATTTATTGATTTTCTTTGTACACGCCCTACCTACCATGATTTCTAAGGTAAAATTTAAGTCACAGCAATCTAAACACAAGTAGTGAACTCTACCATGAAGTAAATGTAGACAGTAAAATAGTTAGAACATTTTATGTGCTGAAGCCTAAGGAGGAAATTTGCACAAACACTATGAAACAAGTGATGAGAAATGCAAATTTACAAGTTAAACATGGAATTCGAACCAAACTCAAGATAACAAGAAAAGGGTGCCTAAACTTACAGGAAGTGGAGAATCAGTGGCCTTGAATTTTCCGAGCCGACGCTTAAAATCAACAGGATTAAGAGCAGCAGCAACAACCTTAATCAAGACTTGATCTTCCTTAATTTCTGGAACTGAAACATTGGACTCAAACTTCAAAACATCAGCACTTCCATATTCAGTGTAAGTCCAAGCCTTCATTTCAGAAGGAATAGAAGTGCTTGTGGATGTTTCAACAGGGGCAGCTTGAGAACTAGCAGAAACTCTAAGTGGCAAAACAGTGGAAAATTGGCTCCTTTGAATGTAATTTTCAGCTTTTCTACTACCCTTTAATCTAAGCACAGAACATGAAGAAAATGGAGAATGAAGAGAAGAGAAAGAAGAGGGAGGGTGAAGGGGTTTGAGTTGAAGAGTAGTGGAAGATAACAGAGCTTCCATTATTCTTCTTATTTCCGACTGTTTTTACCTGAATCTGTTTTTCCTCAAAGCTTAACTTTATCTGTGTGGTAGAGGAGATGAAATGCTTGCTATGGGCTTCTTTTTGGGTAGATTTCAATTTTCAGCCATCCATTTGTTACTAACTTAGTGATTTGAAATATCCTGTCCTCAAAATTTTCCTATATTTTTTTTATGTGGGCGTAAGGAAAATAATAGCCACAAACTAACAAGAGCACTGAAGAGACAACATATGGGCTTTATGGTTTTTTTTTTTGAAGTTTCAATTTGTGACTATGGGTAGATAAGATTTCAAATATAGGTTTTACATTTTTGTTAGCACCTTTTATTATTAGTTGTATATGCCTCTTGACATTGTAGATATACTGAAAGTGTGCATCATACAGTTTAAGGCATTCAGAAACTTCACTTAGGTTAGGGATTAATAAGCCAGGCATGAAACCTTGAAAGTGAAGCAGAAGATGGCCATTTAAAGAATCAAAGCTTTAAAAATAAGAGTTCAAATTACTATACGCTACCATTGTCGAGAATTTTTACATTATTAGTGCAATTTAATTGTTGTAGCATGTTATTATTCTATGTTGTAGATTATACCAAGAGTTACTTATTATCTATCAACTTAACGTGATAGTGTAAAAAAATTATACTGTTGGTGCACATAACACAATCTCAAAAATTAATCACTAGCGTGACAAGAGGTTCTAGACTGTTACATATACTAGACTAGAAGCTCATACATAAAAATGATACAAAATTATACAAATCGTATGTTTAATCACAAGATGAATTAGAGGTCACAAAGTTAAAGTGGATCTATTACTAAAAGGGGCTTGAGGGTTTTTCATCAAACATTTGCTTTCAGTTCATATCTTCTTGTTTTGGAGCACATTTTGGATGTAGCCCATAATCACAACGTTTGCAGAAGAAAGACCAACCATACCCAATCTCCTTACACCCACTGCAAAGATAAACTTGCTGATGTATTAATGCTAGTTCATGCTCATTGTGAATTTCATCTTTGCCTTTCTTGGGCCAACCCATTGTAGTTTTGTCGAGTCGTTGCTGCAGATTCTTTATGTGTTCTTCTGTGAAGGGATACGCTCCTGCACCATGTGTCTCTAACAGCTGCCTTACTTGTGTATTCACAGTGCAGCCACTAGTACTAATTGCTATGGCCACCGGAATGCCTACTATGTTGAATCTGCGCGACAGAAATGTCTTCCTCTCATCGTCGAAAGGGAGTGCTAACCACGGCATACTTGAAAATAAGTTATTAAAGGAAGATTCATCTTGATCGCTAGATATGAAAATCACTTCAAAATTTTCATCTTTCTTCTTGATTTCTTCGTATGTAGTTATGAGTTTGGGTAGAAATTCTCTACTTGGGAGACTCCACTGAGCTGCAAAATACAGTACAATGTTGTTCCCCACTAGTTTAGACACAGGAACCTAAAACAAGAACAAGGAAAAAATAGCATGATTAGCAAACATCAGCTTTATCTCTCCCTTTGAAATGAATTCAGATTTTAAATCACTCATTTCAAGCTATGAAACTTACCTTTAAACCAACATTTGAAATGACAAAATCTCGATCTGCAGTAACAAGAATAGACTCTAAAGTTTGTGCTTCTAGTTTTTCTTTCTTTAGATTAGCCAAAGTAACAAGCTTTTCTTGTGTGAAAGGAAAGGCTTGATCTCCATATTCTTCAACAAGTTTAACTGCATTTTGCTGCAGAGTCTTCCCATCTGGACTAATTACAACTAGCTGCGGTAGAAGTTTATGCTCAAAGTACCTAACAAGTCTCTCACAGTTCTTGTCTTTGAAAGGTAAACCCAACCATGGCATGGTCTCAAAGCCTTGTTTAAAATCCTCATATTTTTCATCCAGAGAAATAAGAGCAATTTCAAAATTCTTTTGTTTAAGCTTTTTATATACATCTGCTAACTTCAAGGTGAAATTCTTGCACCCTTTATGAGAAGCCATAGCAAAATATAGGCCTACTGTTTTCCCTTCTAGCTCTGACACAGAAATCTGAAAACAAGCATGTGGAAAATTAAGCACAAAAACCTGAAATGCATAGAAATCATCAAACTTGAGGACAGTTATTACCTTGTTTTCTTCGTTTGAAATCAAAAAATCGCGGGATTCATGTACCAAAATAGACCTCAAAGACTGATTCTCTTTAGCCTTCTCTTCTTCTTCTCTCAAGTAATTAACTCTTTCAGATGTAAATGGATAGGCCTCAGAACCAAAGTGTTTGATAAATTTAACGCCCTCGTTGCTCAAAACTTTGCCTGTTCCATCAAGAATCACAAAATGTGGAATTGCCCTTACTTTGAACAACTGCTTTAAGTTCTTACGCGCGTCAGCATCAGAAAATGGAACAGCAAGCCATGGCATTTTCCCAAAGTATTCATTAAATGATTCATTATCTTTATCAGATGAAATGAACACTATTTCAAAGTCACCTTTAGGATACAGATCCTCATAAGCTTCCACCAACTTTGGTGTAAACTGGCGACATAAACCACACCACAAACCAGAGAAATACAAGCCCACAATCTTTCCTTTTATGCTGCTAATCCTAACCTACAAACAAGTATATAAGAGTGGTGATGAGGTTGGTTCTTATTCAATCTTTCATATTCTCAGATGAGACTATAGAGGAAGTATGCAAGTCAAGAATTGTACAGAAATAAACTTATACATACCCGTTCACCATTTCTACATATTAGAAAGTCTCTTTGTGTTGAAGACAGTACAACTGTGAGATCATGAGGGATACTTTCTTGATCAATTGCCATAGCCATCAGTTACTGATTCTTATATCCTCAGAACTGTACAGTATATAACGTGTTTCATTTGATATGTTCTGTTTGATTCTATCTTAAGGAAAATGGATAATCTTATAAGGGAATGTGAGCACTTGCTGGTCAATTTCATCTGGACTCTCAAGCTGGCCGGCCATGCCACAAATACATATTAAATTGGTTTTAAGTGCATTATTGAATAAGATAATCCCCTTAAATGGTTTTTAATTAGCCTTACTTGTGAACATGGATTAGAAGTATTTTAGCTGCCTAAACCAAACTTTGAACAACATTTTATTACAATATTATAATCAAATCCAGTATACAATAGTGACAAATGAATTGTTAAGGTGGGCAGTGGAATCTTGATTCCTCAACTTCCATGATTCCTATATATATGCTACTTTGTCTTTACTGAGAAAAGCTACAGACAGCATTTGCCTGCCGGGTTCTGCCAGTAGACTTACTAAAACTCATTTACAGAAACAAATTTGTCTTTGTTTCTGTTTCTGTTTTAGTGGGGGCTGATAAAACATACAAACTTAATTACTACTAGTAATTTCTTTAGCGAGTTCTTCGCCCCCGCAAGTTGAAAGATGAGAGCAATCTTTGGTCCATAAGACCATAACCATTACTACTTTCTAGCTAATTCATTTAACCCTTGGGCATTTGCTACTAATCGTGGCATCGCTGGGAAAGGAGCTTACGAATTGGAGTCTATGGACGGAAAGTCACTACTATCCAACTGGAATGTTGCGCACCTGAAGAGATAGGGAACAACAGCTCATTATACTTGATTTTCACTAACCAATCAAATTAATTTTTCTTATACATATTTAATATTTTAAGTTATCGGTAGAAGAAGAAGAAAAGTAAAATTTTAACTTATAGAACTAATTGGTGTAAATTATTACAAGCTTTTGCGGTCCAGATAAGTGACATCATTTTCATGTCAATCATCTCATTCCAAGACTTTTTGTTAGATTTGGAGGGAGTTTTTGGACTGTAGTAAAAAAAGAATAGATCATTGTCATATAATATATGTGCCTTCTTATATATTTATAAAACATTGCCATAGAGCAAGATTAAAACCATCAACCCATAATAACAAATTAACCTTTCAAACAAATTTCACCATCACAAACCCATCCTTCTTTTGGTTCCTGTTCATCTTTGGCTTCCTCAGGATCCATTTTATTTCCTTTTGGTTCCAAAAAATCACATTCATCAGAATAGAATGAAGCATATCCTACCTGACTCACTGCATCCATCACAATTGTAAGACATACACTCAGTAAGCATAATTCATGCTCGTGAATTTTGTCCGGCCACCCCTTTGCTTTTTCTGCAAATTCTGCCTCAGTCTTCGTTTATATGTTCCTCAGTGAATGGAAAAGCATCAGCACCATAACACATGATCAAATTTCTAGCTCCAGTTGTAACAGTCATTCCTGATGGCACTATAGCTACCAACATTGGGATGCCACGAACTTTGAAAAGACGACTCAAGCATACCTCCCTTTCATCACCAAAGAGAAGAGCTAGCCATGACATTGCAGCAAAATAGTCATCAAAGGAGGCTTGATCTTGGTCACTACTAAGTATTATCACTTATGTATACGGTCAAAATAAATTTTTGCATTCGTACGTCTGATCGAGTTCGAAAGATAATCGATCGAAGTGAGACCCCAAAATGGGTTCCGAAGATGGTACAAACAAGCTTCGAATCCGAAGGGCTGATCAATGTCGAGTTCGATATCATTGTCAAGCTCGGATCCAAATCGAACTATGATGCAGAGTAAAGCTATCAAGCTTATGATCCACAGGCCGACCAACATTGACCCCGAATCAATTCGAGAGCTCGAGTCAGAATCGAGTTCGAGCCAAGATCGAGAGCTCGAGTCAGAATCAAGCTCAAACCAAGATCGAGAGCTCGAGTCAAGATCGAGCTCGCAGACAAAAGCCGTTGCAATCCCACTAGAGAGAATCTTGGCAGGAATTGTGGAAAATCTGATTTATCGTAGGTCTCCCACTGAGCATTTTTAATTATGTTTAGAGCAAGATCCCTCTACTATAAAGGGCATGGTTATCATTTCTGTAAATGTAAAATTTTTTCATGCTTACATTGTAATCAAAACAATATATTTTTCCATAGTAAAAAGTTATTCTTTCAAGCCTCTTAAATTGATTCTACTTGTTTAGTCCTAAAATTCATCCTCCTTACAACCTTATATATTTTGTATTCTTTGCAATTCATACTTATATTTCTATTTATCCTTATAATTTGTGTTAAGTTGCACCACATATCCTTAGAACTACGTACAAATTCAACTTCATCCATTTTTCGGGTAAACAGTTAGGCGCCCACCGCGGGGCTAAGGATAAGAGTGGTTATTTGATACGAATCTGAAGAAACACACTGTTGTGTTTTGCGCTCGGTTCCGAAAATATCTTGGATTTCGGATTAGCAACGACTAACTACCAATCAAATGGCTTCATCAATCGACAACGGAGCCGGTCTTCAAGATTAGAACAATAACTTGACACCAGTACCGAAAGGCCACTTGTAAACGCCATTGGAGCTCGAATCGGAGCGCCAATAGATATCAATTCGCATGTAGCCATTGAGGCGAACCTCCATGCTGAACCCGAGAACAGCATCCATGGTGGCACTCAGTATGCAGCTCGAGATACCCATAACGTCGAGGAAAACGACGTTAGCTTGCGTATGATTTTCGAAATGTTGCAAGCCCAACAGGCAGCAATAGCTTAGTTCCAGAGCCAAACCCAACTACAAAGCAGGCCGGAGCCCAGTCCACCTCGAGAAATCACCCACAGAATGGAGCCAGCCATTGTGAAGTCAAATGAGCAAGAATCGGGGGCTACTCCCGAAATTGCTAAATTGCTCGAGGAACTCACAAAACGAGTCGAAGCCAATGATAAAAAAATAAAAACTTATAACTCTAGGGTTGATCAGATCCCGGGAGTTCCACCAATAATAAAAGGGTTGGATTCAAAAAAATTCGTGCAAAAACCTTTTCCCTCGAGCGCAGCCCCAAAACCAATACCTAAAAAATTCTGTATGCCCGAAATTCCCAAATATAACGGAACGACCGATCCCAACGAGCACTTCACTTCTTACATGTGTGCCATCAAGGGCAATGATTTACAAGACGATGAAATCGAATCTGTGTTGTTAAAAAAATTCGGAGAGACCCTCTCGAAGGAGGCAATGATTTGGTATCACAATCTACCACCAAATTCCATAGACTCGTTCGCCATGTTAGCAGATTCTTTTGTAAAGCACATGCCGGTGCCATAAAAGTGACAACAAGGAAATCAGACCTTTTCAAGATAAGACAAAAAGATAACGAGATGCTGAGGGAGTTCTTATCTTGTTTTCAAATGGAACGAATGGACTTGCCACCGGTCACTAACGATTGGGCTGTTCAGGCTTTTACTCAAGGTTTGAACGAACGAAGTTTGATGGCTTCACGGCGATTAAAGTATAACCTGATCGAATACCCAGCCATCACGTGGGCCGACATGCACAATCAGTGCCAATCAAAAATTAGGGTCGAAGATGATCAATTGGGGTCTGAACCTGCTGTTCGAAGGGATACTAATCGAGATCGAGGTCCGATCGAGGATTTACCAACCGTACAATGGAAGCCACAGAGTCAGTGAATCGAGACACAACCTCAGGCAAAATAACAATAAAAAATGATCAAGGTCAAGGGTCCCGGGTGCTGATGAACAGAAGTAGGTTCGATAGGCCTGCCAGATCTAAGGAAGCACCTCGGTTATCGGAATATAACTTCAGCATTGATGCATCCGCCATCATTTCGGCTATCGGACGCATCAAAGACACTAAATGGCCTCGACCCATGCATACTGATCCTGCCCAGAGGAATCCCAATCAAATGTGTGAATATCATGGCACCCATGGCCACAGAACGGAAGATTGCAGGAAACTAAGAGAGGAAGTAGCCCGGTTATTCAATAAAGGGCACCTTCGAGAATTTTTGAGCGATAGGGCGAAGAACCATTTTAAAAACAGGGATTTCGGCAAGCAAAACGAACAAGAAGAACCACAGCATGTCATTCATATGATCATCGGCGACATCGATACCCCTCAGGGACCAGTGCTTAAACGCACTAAGACATCGATTGTGAGAGAAAAGCGATCTCGAACTCAAGATTACACCCATAGGAACTTTGTCCTTCGATGATAAAGATACAGAAGGAGTCATACAACCTCATAACGATAAACTGGTAATATCCGTACTCATGAATAAAACTAAAGTTAAGCGTGTGTTGATTGATCCAGGTAGCTCGGTCAACATCATCAAATTGAAGGTTGTAGAACAGCTCGGCCTGCAAGACCAGATTGTACCCGCAACTCTGGTTCTAAACGGATTCAATATGGCATGTGAAACCACCAAAGGCGAGATAATTCTACTAATAAACGTGGCCGGAACCATCCAGGAAATGAAGTTCCACGTGATTAAAGGCGACATGTGATACAACGCCCTTTTCGGAAGGCCATGGATCTACAACATGAGAGTTATACCTTCGACCCTACACCAGGTCCTCAAATTCCCAACATCGAGAGGAGTTAAAATAGTGTACGGAGAATAACCAGCCGCAAAAGAAATGTTCACCGTCGAGGAAGCGAAACCAATATCCTCGCCTTCGCCAGTAAAGGGATCGGGCTTAGAAGGGGAACGAGATATTAAATAGCAATCACAGACATCGGCTTTGACCCAACCCGTTAACTAGAAAATCGAAGAAGATGATGATCAGAGGATCCCTCGATCCTTCGTGATTCCTGATGACTCTGACGCCACTGAATCAACGATTGAGGAACTGGAGCAAGTCACACTAGTCGAGCACTGGCCCGAACGGAAGGTATACCTGGGAACGGGGTTGAACCCCGAACTCAGGAAAAAACTTATTCAATTTCTTATCGATAACATAGATTGTTTTGCCTGGTCCCATTTAGATATAACAGGGATCCCACCAGACATAACGACGTATCGGCTAAGCTTGGACCCTAGGTTCAGACCGGTGAAGCAAAAGAGAAGACCCCAGTCCGAGGTAAAGCACGCATTCATAAAGGACGAGGTAACCAAATTTCTCAAGATAGGGTCCATTCGGGAGGTGAAATATCCCGAATGGTTAGCCAATATAGTTGTAGTGCCTAAAAAAGGGAACAAACTTAGAATGTGTGTGGACTATAAGGATTTGAACAAAACAGGCCCCAAAGATTCTTTTCCGCTGCCCAACATCGATCACATGATCGATGCCACAGCCGGCCATGAGATCACCACTTTTCTCGATGCCTATTCCGGGTATAATCAAATCCAGATGAACCCGGAGGACCAGGAAAAGACTTCATTTGTCACCAAATATGGAACATATTGTTATAATGTAATGCCCTTCGGGCTAAAAATTGCAGGGGCTACTTATCAATGCCTAGTAAATAAAATGTTCGAAGAACAAATAGGTAAATCAATAGAAGTTTATATTGATGACATGCTAGTTAAGTCCCTGCTCGGAGAGGACCATTTGACCCATTTGTAGGAAACGTTCGAGAATTTGAGGAAATACAACATGAAGCTCAACCCCAAAAAATGTGCTTTCGGGGTCGGTTCAGGCAAGTTCCTCGACTTCATGGTGTTAAATCGGGGAATCGAGATTAACCTCAATAAAATCAAGGCCATCGAAGACATCATAATCGTGGACAGTGTGAAAGTTGTACAAAGACTAACGGGACGGATTGCAGCCTTAGGCCGATTCATTTCAAAGTCATCAGATCGAAGTCATAAATTTTTCTCTCTACTCAAAAAGAAGAACGATTTCGCTTGGACCCCGTAATGACAACAGGCATTAGAGGAACTAAAACGATATCTATCGAGCCCACCACTACTTCACACTCCAAAACCAGATGAAAGACTTTGCTTGTACTTGGCAGTAAGCGGTGTCCTAGTTCGGGAAGAGCAAGGTACACAATTTCCCGTTTATTATATAAGTCGGACCTTAGGAGAAGCAGAAACTAAATATCCACACCTAGAAAAATTGGCACTTGCACTAATAAGCGCCTCTAGAAAGTTAAGACCGTACTTTCAATGTCACCCCATATGCATATTAACCACTTACCCGCTTCGTAATATTTTGCACAAACCCGAACTATCAGGCCGATTGGCCAAATGGGCCGTCGAACTCAGTGGGTACGATATCGAATATCAACCTCGTACGGCCATCAAGTCTCAAATTTTAGCAGACTTCGTGGATGATTTCACGCCAACCCTCATACCCGAAGTCGAAAAAGAACTCCTGTTGAAATCGGGTAAGTCATCGGGGGTATAGACCTTTTTTACGGAGGGGGCTTCGAACGAGAAGTGGTCCGGGCTAGGCATAGTTTTAAATCCACCCACGGGTAACACTATTAGGCAATCTATTAAAACTACCAGGTTGACTAACAACGAGGCCGAGTATGAGGCCATGATTGTAGGTCTCAAGCTATCTAAAAACTTGGGAGCAGAAGTCATTGAAGACAAATGCGACTCTTTGCTGGTGGTAAGTCAAGTAAACAAAACCTTCGAATTTCGAGAAGATAGAATGCAAAGGTATTTGGACAAACTGCATGTCACTTTGCACCATTTCAAACAATGGACTTTACAGTATGTTCCACGAGAGCAAAACGGTGAGGCTGATGCACTTGCGAATTTGGGATCATCGGTCGAGGAAGGTGACTTGAGCTAGGGGAATGTCGTTCAACTCTCGGAATCCGTGATCGAAGAAGGTCACGCCGAGATAAATTCTACGAGCTTAACCTGGGATTGGAGAAATAAGTATATTGAATACTTAAAGAACGGAAAGCTCCCATCGGACGCTAAAAATTCAAGGGCCCTACGGACTAAAGCTGCTCGATTCACGTTGGCTTCAGATGGAACGCTATGCCGAAGGACATTTGATGGACCATTGGCAGTATGCTTGGGTCCAGGAGATTCTGATTACATCCTACGTGAGGTGCACGAGGGCACTTGTGGGAATCACTCCGGTGCCGATCTATTAGTCCGAAAAATAATTAGGGCAGGGTATTATTGGATCGATATGGGCAAAGATGCGAAGGAATTTGTTCGAAAATATGACAAATCTCAAATGTTTGCACCAATGATCCATCAACCCGGAGAGCAACTTCACTCAGTCCTATCCCCATGGCCATTCATGAAATGGGGAATGAATATCGTCGGCCCTCTGCTATCGACCCCAGGTAAAGCTAAATTTATTTTATTTATGACTGACTATTTCTCTAAATGGGTTGAAGCACAGGCATTCGAGAAAGTAAGAGAGAGATAAGTTATAGACTTTATCTGGGATCATATCGTATGTCGATTCGGGATACCCGCCAAAATAGTATGTGACAATGGGAAACAATTTGTTGGCAGCAAAGTGATGAAATTCTTTGAAGATCACAAAATAAGAAGGATATTATCAACACCGTATCACCCCAGTGGGAGCGGACAGGCCGAATTAACGAACAAAACTATCATTCAAAACCTAAAGAAGAGGTTGAATGACGCTAAAAGAAAGTGGAGAGAAATCCTACCCGAAGTCCTTTGGGCATATCGAACAACGTCAAAATCTAGTACGGGGGAAACCCCGTTCTCCTTAGTATATGGGTCTGAAGCCTTGATACCAGTCGAAGTAGGCGAACCTAGTGCCAGATTTCGATACACAACAGAAGAATCAAATAACGAGGCTATGAACACTAGCCTCGAATTATCGGACGAAAAACGAGAAGCTGCTCTCGTCCAATTGGCCGCCCAAAAGCAACGAATCGAAAGATACTATAATTGAAGAATCAAGCTCCGCCATTTTAAGCTCGGGGACTTAGTGCTAAGGAAAGTCGCCCTCAATACTCGAAATCCGAACGAAGGAAAACTAGGACCGAACTAGGAAGGACCGTATCAGGTTATTGAGAACGTCGGAAAGGGATCATACAAGCTCGGCATTATAAACGGCAAACAACTATCAAGCAATTGGAATGTGTCACATCTAAAACGATACTACTGCTAAGGTACGACCCTCCCATATTCATTTACATTTCAAAACTAACCCCTGCAGAAGTCCGACCAGGAGCTAAGATGGATCCCTCAATACGAAGCCTTAGATCTGAAAGCACGCGTTGCATTCTTTTTCCCTTAGACCGGTTTTTATCCCAAATGGGTTTTTCAGCAAGGTTTTTAATGAGGCAACCAATGATCGTGCTGCACTTACAACAGTATCCTAGGCCTCTTTACAATCGACCTCGAATATTGGGGGGGGAGGGGGGTATTACCCTCAAATATATCAAGTTCTGATGCAAGAAAGTTATTTTGCAACAATGAGGTTCCAATAGGAAAAGTTGTAAGAGCCAAATGGTCAAAACGAACCATGCTCATGTAGTTGGACCGAACCCAAACGCGAAACATGAACACATGTATAATGACTTGCAAAGAAAGTTCTCTTCTTTACCGACATCTTATATCCAAGAAACATTCCTCTATTTGGAGATTTATTACGCAAACAGAATTAAGATAAACTCGACCATTAAGCCTACAGGCTAAATTTATTTCGAGTTCGAGCAAGAACTCACTCGACCATTATGCCTACAGGCTACATTACTTGGAGTTCGAATCATTCACTCGACTACTAAGCCTACGGGCTACATTACTTCGAGTTCGAATCATTCACTCAACTACTAAGCCTACGGGCTATATTTATTTTGAGTTCGAACAAGCACTCACTCGATCATTGCGCCTAC
The DNA here is from genome assembly GCF_000715075.1 of Nicotiana tabacum. NCBI lineage: Eukaryota > Viridiplantae > Streptophyta > Magnoliopsida > Solanales > Solanaceae > Nicotiana > Nicotiana tabacum. The sequence continues at coordinate 37,889,190 of NC_134103.1, forward strand.
GGGATACATTACGTCGAGTTCGAATCATTCACTACACTACTAAGCCTACGGGCTACATCTATTTCGAGTTCGAGCAAGCACTCACTCGACCATTACACCTACGGGCTACATTACTTCGAGTATGAATCATTCATTCGACGACTAAGCCTACGGGCTACTTTCATTTCGAGTTCGAGCAAGCACTCACTCAACCATTATGCCTACGTGCTATATTTCGTCAAGCTCGAATCATTGACTAAACTAATAAGCCTAAGGGCTACATCACTTCAAGTTTGAATAAGCGCTCGCTCGGTTATAGAGGCTACGAAGTCCAAATTTGATTAAGTTGTTTAAATCCTTGTGAAAACATTCATAAGGCATGAATAAAGTCTTCACAAGACCGGAAACAAAACAGAAGCAAGTCGGCAAAAAAAGGGGATATTTCTACATACAAAATTGTTTACATGATTGACTACAACGTAAAAAATTAAGGACTTAGCTTTCTGGTCATCCCCAGGAGCGGCCTCTTCTCTATCGGGCTCCCCCCGTTCTCGGATCCGCTCTTACTCCCATCGTCATCATCATTGTCATCATCATCGTCATCGAAAACCAAGGCTCCAACATCGGCTTCGAGTTCTTTGGCCCTTTTTATCTTTTCAGCGAGGTCGAAACCACGAGCATGGATATCCTCGAGGGTTTCCCTCCGAGATCGGCACTTAGTAAGTTCAGCGACCCAATGTGCTCGAGTATCGACGGTCTCGGCTACCTCTCTTGCTTGGACCTGGGCAGCTTCAGCATCGGCCCGATAGACGGCCACGAGTGCATCCGCATCGGCCTTTGCCTTTCCGGCATCAGATTCGGCCTTGGCAAGTACAGAGGCCAACTGAGCCTCGAGCTCCTCTATCCTTCTTGCTTGAACCGGACCTTTTTCCTTCATTCTCTGAAGTTGGGTTTCGACCGATGATAACTGGGCTCGAGCAGTTTCTTTCTCTGCAGCAAAGTGGTCCATACCTTCTTTACACTACAAAGACTCCGCTTTTATCACGTCGACCTCCTCATGAAGCTTCCCGATCATCTCAATTTTTTGCTGCAATTGTGAGACCGAAAAATTACCCATTGTTCCGGTATCAAGCCCATAGGCTTTTAAAAGTATCATTACCTGCTCAGACAGATTGATCTGATCTCGGTATGCCTTGGCCAATAGGGGTGGGCATATTTCGGTCCGAACCGAAAAAACTGACCGAACCGAAAATATTTTTATTTCGGTTTTGGTTATTCGGTTTTTTCGGTCAGTTTCGGTTTAAAATTTTAAAATTTCAGTTTTTCGGTTCGGTTTTCGATTATTAGTTTATTTGGTTCGGTTAACCGAAAAATCGAATTATTAGCAAACCAACAAATTTTCGGTTGGTTTCAGTCTAATTTACCGAAATTTTGAAAGAAAACCAACAAATTCGTTAGTCCAATTATTACATAGAGAGAGCCCAATATGATAATGTTCAAACCGAAAACCGAACCAAAATAAACCGAACCAAATTTCTTAAACCGAACTTATTTCAGTTCGGTTTCGATTACTACTTTTACAAAATCGAAAACCAAATAACTGAACCGAATTTCTTAAAATCGAACCGACCGAACGCCCACCCCTATTGGCCAACTCATCTCGGAGGTCTTTTATTTCCTCTTCCCTTTGCCCTAAGAGAAGTTTTAGGGAGTTCCTCTCATCAGTAACCCGTTGAAGGTCGGCCTCGTATCGACGCAGCTCGTTTTGGGACCAAGAACATGCTTCTCGATGAACTGCCGCTGCCTGCAAAGAAACAAGAAACGAAGTTAGAAACGAAAAGTAAACACAAAGGTAGTACCGACAAAATAATTTTAAGGCTTACTTGATTCAAAGCCTGCTGCACCCCGTGAAAAAGACTCGATTCATCACTAATACCGGCAACGTCCTCGATACCGGTAAACAGGTCACGAAAGGGATCCTCTCCATCATGAGGCCTGTCTAGATCGAGGGCCCCCAAAGCTTGGGCTTCCCGAATCACCCCTGCGGAAAAAGCGGGAAAGGTGGGCGAATCTTCGATTGTTGCTGCCCCAAATGAATCACTTGGAGCATTCTCTTCGGTTCGAAGGGATTCAAGAGGGGGCCCTTCAGACATATCCCCCATCTGTTGGCTCCGATGGGATACGTCTTCGATCTCCGACAACTCAGGGACTCCGCCCGAATCTTTCTCCGGTATACCCTCAGCTCGAGGCGGAGCCTCATGAAGCATCATCGATCCAGCTGTCGATTGGACATCGGTTGTTCTCTTCGTTTGGGCCGCCAACGCAGACCCATCATTTTCTTCTTCTTCTTCATCTTCATCCCTTAGACGTAGAACTGATTCTACGGTCAAAGGAATGATATTCTTGTTTGGATTACGAGCCGTCCTCTTCTTCAGTTTTGGATCTTCGGGAACGAAGGCTCTTTCCTTTTATTTTCCTTCACCGGCTTTGGGACAGAGGCCAAAGTTTCTTCCTCGATGGACAAGGGCCTCAAACCCGCATCTTTGCCCAAACCTGTATATGGAAAATTTTATTAAAATATTTGGAAGGTATCTCGTTCGAATTATCAAAGAGTACGAGAAAGGGGCTTACCGTGATTTTTGGCCTCCCACCGACCCTTTGACAAATCACGCCATGAGCGCTCGGCGTATGTGGAGGTCGAAACACGAACTCGTACCTAGTTCTTGAGATCGGGAACTGCTCCGGGCATCTAGGGAACTGCTGCATCACAAAAAGAAGAGTACCGATGAGAAAAGAAATAAAAGAACAAAATAGAAGGAAGTAACAGCAGGATCACACTTACATTTCATATTCTACTCCTCAGGAAAGGGCATCTTTCGGTCGGAATCAGGTCCGAAGTCCTCACTCGAACGAACCTGCCCATCCAGCCCTGATCCTTGTCCTTGTCAATGCTCGAGAACAGAGCCTTGGTAGCCCGATGCTGAAGTTTTATTAACCCTCCTTGAAAAAGTCGAGGACGGTACAATCGGATAAGATGGTCGAGGGTGAACGGCATCCCCTCGATTTTGTTCACAAAGTATCGAATCAAGATAACGATCCGCCAAAAAGAAGGATGGACCTGGCCTAGGGTTATTTGGTATTGACGACAGAAATCAATAATAACGGAATCGAGGGGACCTAACGTGAAAGGGTAAGTATACACATTCAAAAACCCTTTCACGTAAGTGGTGATATCTTCGTCAGAAGTAGGAATTATTATTTCTTTTTTATCCCAATTGCAATCTTTCTTTAGTTGTTTGAGGTGCTTCTCAGTTATCGAACACATGTACCTCGATACTGGCTCACATCGGCCAGGGACCGATGAGCCTTTATCGACCTTAAAATCAAAAGTAAGAACACACGCCCCGGGAACGCACTCCTCAGGCCGTGGTTCTGTCGGTGTCTCATCAGCGGCACACTGTGAAGATGAAGCCTTCTCTTTATGAGGAATGGTTTGTGACATTTTCGCCATTTTTGAATTCAAAGGTGAGGAGTAGAAGAAAGTGACAAAGATTTGGTAAAATTGAAGGGGGGCTTTTTGCAAAGAGAAATCACATATTCGCGGGTAAGCCAGAGAATACGAAAAGGGACTTGAGAAATTTGGAGGATTGAAGAGGTAAAAGTAGTAAATGAAAAAAGAAAGGGTTATTTATAGGTTTAGGCGATGGCGGTTCAGTATCAGCGGTGGCCGACCACCATCTGACATGCATTAAATGCCTTGAAAGACTAAATCGGCGGGAAAGATATCACGTGCGTCATGATCGAGCCCGATGAAGACGTCAGCTTATAATCCGATCGAGCCGTTGGAAAATCACATCGTTTCTCACCACATTCTTCCTGAGAAACGAGGGGACTATCCGTATACGGTCGAAATAGATTTCGACCTTCGTACGTCTGATCGAGTTCGAAAGATAATCGATCAAAGTGAGACCCCGACATGGGTTCCGAAGATGGTACAAACAAGCTTCGAATCTGAAGGGCTGATTAATGTCGAGTTCGATATCATTGTCAAGCTCAGATCCAAATCGAACTATGAAGCAGAGTAAAGCTTTCAAGCTTATGATCCAGAGACCGACCAACATTGATCTCGAGCCAAGATCGAGAGCTCGAGTCAGAATCGAGCTCAAACCAAGATCGAGAGCTCGAGTCAAGATCGAGCTCGCGGACAAAAGCCGTTGCAATCCCACTAGAGAGAATCTTGGCAAGAATTATGGAAAAACTGATTTATCGTGGGTCTCCCACTGAGCATTTTTAATTATGTTTAGAGCAAGATCCCTTTACTATAAATGGCATGGTTATCATTTCTGTAAAGGCAAGTTTTTTTCATGCTTACATTGTAATCAAAACAATATATTCTCCCATAGTAAAGAGTTGTTTTTTCAAGCCTCTTAAATTGATTCCACTTGTTTAGTCCTAAAATTCATCTTCCTTACAACCTTATCTATTTTGTATTTTTTGCAATCCATACTTATATATCTATTTATCCTTGCAATTTGTGTTAAGTTGCACCACATATCCTTAGAACTACGTACAAATTCAACTACATCCGTTTTTCGGGTACACACAATTCCAATAGACCATTTGTGGTTCTAATGTTGTCGTATGCTTCTGTAAGCTTTGGTGTAAAAGCACGGCATGGCGGACACCAGTGTGCAGAAAGGTGAAGGAGAATATGCTTCCCTACAAGATCAGGCACCAAAATCTACAAATAGAAAATTTTGATCACTTGTTGTAGTTAAGGAAGGATGCTGAGGGTCTATTGGAAACAGCCTCTCTACCTCATGGTAGGGGTAAGGTCTGCGTACACACTATCCTCCCCAGACCCCACTAGTGGGATTATACTGGGTTGTTATTGATGTTGTTGTAGTTAAGGATAAGCACAAGATATCAACAAAAAGGGTGTCATGTTAATCATAATATAGTAGTCAAAGCATTTTGAATGACATGTACAGAAAGTATATCTCATGCCTAAACTGATTAATGATAGATGAATTGTAACTCATGTTAAATGGATTTGGCTTACAGACATGTACGTATGGGTATAGAACAAAAGATATGTGCATATTTTGTAAAATTATCTGGGATTCTGAAAAAATCTGAACAAAGTACCTAGACCATGTATCATAGAACATAACAATAACACCAAGATGTGATGTTTGAATCTAACCTTTTAACTATCTTTTCCAATGACGGAATCACATATCTCCAGTGATCAAAATCGATTCCAGTGTCTCTGCTTCTCGCTTAGCTTTCTCTATCTGCTCAAGTTTAAAAAACTTCTCAAGTGTAAAAGAATATGACAGGATGCAATGCTCCTCAATAGTTTCAGCAACATTAAAATGAAGTGCCTTCCCGTCTGTTCCAATGATGACTAAGGTAGGAACGGTAGAGAGCTCAAAATAATGGGCCAGTTTGTCACAGGTCTTGTCTATCAAGGGAAGTGAAAACCAAACGCATGCTTGCAAACCCCTTCTTTAAAGGTTCATCATCAAGGGGAATCATCCCGATCTCAAAGTTTTCTCCCTGTGACTTCAGCTTGTCATACATCTCAATCAGCTTCTGAGTAAACGACTCACATTCTTCGAATAAGGTCATTGAGAAATACAGGCCTACAATCTTGTTAACAGGACATAGTGAAATATCATTGATAAGAAATGGCATCTTGAATCAATCTCCCTCTAATCAGCTGCAATTAGAAAGTTTGTTGATTGTGACTCCAAGAAGATTTCAAAGATTGTTGAAGAGAACTCAATATCTAAGAAAAGCATCAGCACAGCTTCTGGAACAGAAAGTTATCAAAGGTTTGACGCTATTTGACAATCATAAAACTTCAATGCTATTTGACAAGGGTTGCAAAACAAAACATTTCCAGAGCCTAAAGATGTTGTTTCTGGATCTGTCAGTCCTGAAAGGTCCACGAAAAAAGGAGCTGGAAGAGAACTTCAAGCGCAACATCGTAGAGTGCAGCAAACCGCATCCATAACATTTGGCTTGCCATAAGGGTGTAAGATCACAAAAAGAACATTATTACTTACATAGACAGTTAAAGTTTTTACAATTTCATCAGCAGTAAATCACATACAAAGCACAAGTTCTAATGTGCCAAGAAACAAAATTACTTCGTTTTAGTCATTAAGATCCGACTCATGGAAAATCATCATAAAACTGGTAGATGTTGGAGAACCTAACAAATTGTGATGAATATGCAGACACACACTTCTCTGAACAGTTCCAGCATTTTCTTCTCTTTGATAAGATAACGAACATCTCCAAAACCAATGCAATTTTAGCAAAGATTTTGAACGTTCGAAAAGCTTATCATAGCGAAACCAACACACCCCAGCGGAGCAGATAACTTGAGATTGGGAAACAAAAAGTTCGAAATCCAACTCTGCAAACCAATATTATATCCTTTGCACAAAAAGCATGACTGAAACCAACACAGGAAAAAGTTAACATTGAGATAGACAGTATCTGGATCAAATACAGGTCAAATGCTTAATGAAACTTGTATTGCACAAAAGACCCACTTGTGGGATTGTACTGGGTGGTTGTTGTTGTTGTAGTAGTATTGCAAAAAAGAGACAAAACAAATAATTTCATGGTAGAAGTGTCTCAGAAAGAACGCTTTCAAACCCCACGAATATGCTTCTTAGCAAATGATTTTGAAAGAAAATTCATGTCTAAAGACTGATGGAGTAGGTAAACAAAGCAAAGAAATGAAAGAAGTTCAGTTTGTCTGCTATCCCCTTATTTTCCTTTCAAAGGAATTTTACCATGGAGAAAGTAAAATTTCCTGACCAGATTGACATGAAGTTTTACATTAATTGAAACCAAGATAAACTTAGCTTTTCCAGTCAAGATTAAGTGCCATCTTTGATCTGACATCTACAGAAGGGAGTGAGCATATGGACTGTAGTACCACAGAATGATCTTTATTAAATGTGCCTTATAATGAAACATAGTTCTGTCTGAATAAGACACGTAGTACTACATAGTCATAAAACAAGATTAAAACCTAAGAACCCATAATAACCAAATTAACTTTTGGAACAAACTTCACCATCACAAACCCATCCTTCGTTTGGTTTCTTTTCATCTTTGCCTTGCTCCTTCTGATCTACCTCCGGATCCAAGTTGTTTTCTTTTTTCTCTGCAATGTCTGCCTCGATTTCCTTCATACGCTCCTCGGTGAATGGAAAAGCCTCAGCACCATGACGCATGATCATGTTTCTGGCCCCAGTTGTAATAGTCTTGCCCGATGGCCCTATAGCAACCAATGTTGGTATGCCTTGAACTTTGAAAAGGCGACTCAAGGATGCCTTCCTTTCATCGCCAAAGGGAAGAGCGAGCCATGGCATTGTAGCAAAATAGTCATCAAACGAGGCTTGATCTTGATCACTAGATATGAAAATCACTTCCAATGGACCATTTTTGGTTTTAATCTTCTCATATGCTTCTTTAAGCTTTGGTGTAAAAGCACGGCATGGCGGACACCAGTGTGCTGAGAAGTAAAGGAGAATATTCTTCCCTACAAGATCAGACACCAGAATCTACAAAGAGAAAATTTTGGTCACTTGTTGTACTTCAGGAAAAGAGTGACATCAACAGAAAGAGGTGTCATGTTAATTATACAGTAATCCAAAAACTGTATACTGAAAACCTTGTTTTATTTATCAGCAGATGATTGAGGAACTCTGAAGCTCCAACATCTCATGTAAACATCACTTATGTCATAGAATCAGCTTACAACGTATATGCAATAGATAGGTGCAGTCCTTTGTTAAATTAACTGGGAAACTTTAGGAGTCTGAACAAATTTATTGGAAATTTTTTTGATACATTAAGGCAAATAAAGGATCCATGTTCTATGACATAACAATAATACCAAGATGTGATATTTTCGTCCTACCTTTTCACCATCTTTTCCAATGACGAAATCATGATCTCCAGTGACCAAAATTGACTCCAGTGTTTGTGCTTCTCGCTTAGCTTTCTCTATCTGCTCAAGTTCAGCAAACTTCTCGGGGGTAAAAGGATATGCCAGGATGCCATGCTCCTCGATGGCTTCAGCAACATTAGAATGAAGAGTCTTCCCATCTGTTCCAATGATGACTAAGGTAGGAAGGGTAGAGAGCTCAAAGTACCGGGCGAGCTTCTCACAAGTCCTGTCTTTTAAGGGAAGTGAATACCAAGGCATGCTTGCAAACTCTTTCTTAAAAGATTCATCATCATCTTCACCATCAAGGGGAATCATCACAACCTCAAAGTTTTCCCCCTGCGCCTTCAACTTGTCATACATATCGATCAGCATCCGAGTAAATGATTCACATTCTTCGAAAGAGGTCATTGAGAAATACAGGCCTACAATCTTGCCTTCAAGCTCAGCAACAGGTACCTAATAGTAATCAAAACATAGTAGTTAGGGAAACTTTAATTAAAGAACAAGAATAAAACATGCAGGAAAAAGAACAGCATCTTGAATCAACCTTCCTCCCATCAACTGCAACTACATAGTTTCTTGATTGTGACTCCAAGATAGATTTCAAAGATTGTTCTCTTTTAGCTGCTTCTTCTTGCTCTTTAAGTTCATTTAGCCGTTCTTGAGTAAAAGGGTAACCTTCCACCCCATGCTCAAGGATGATCTCAACCCCGTTATCTGTCACTACCTTTCCACAGTCATCAAGGATCACTAAGTGGGGTATTCCCTTAACAGCAAACAATTCATTCAGACGTTTACGTGTTTCAGAATCAGAGAATGGGACAGCGAGCCACGGCATTTTAGAGAAGTACTCCTTAAATGATTCATCATCCTCGTCAGCAGTAAGGAAAACAACTTCAAAGTCTCCTTTTGGTAGGAGCTCATTGTACGCCTCTACCAAATTCGGGGTGAAATGTTGGCATGGACCACACCATGATGCTGAAAAATACAAACCAACTTTTTTCTCCTTTAAAGCATCAAGCTTAACCTGAGATTCATATAAGAGTAACTTGCCGTAAATTAGTTAATCTTTTAATCAAAGCTAGCTACTAATTTCCAAAATTCACCTCACCTTTTCTAACACGCATGTCTATACCAATAAAACTAAAAAGTCAGGAAAGTGAAAAAAAGATGCATAGAACTACATTGAAAATGTTGCACTTCTAGTCTTCTACAGAAACCAGAAATGGAAAAATCAGATAGTGGTTCTAAAATCCACCACAAAAGATACTCTAAAAAGATGACTCCTGTCACACCTCACTTTCTTATTCTTGGATACACCTTATACTTACAAACACATTATCAAATTTGAAATGTTAGGAAAAGCTATTCCCGTGAAACCCGACCGCCCGACCCAAACAACTTTTTTGCAACAGTTTCCTTGAAACGAACAACATAATTATTTAGTTAACAGAACGAATTGTTTTCAGAAAAAACAAAACAGAATGAAAAGAAAAATCAAAAAATGATGTTTTTTCATTCCATCTCAAACCATTAAAAATAGAAGTAACCAAGATCAACCCAAACTTACTTCCACAACATCTCGCTAACTCTTGAATATTTACTTTGATCCTTTTATGTATGTTATATTTTCTTTTAATTATTACATGTTTAATCCATCCTATTATTATGTTCATAATTTGTCTTTATAAGTACTTTCATCTTATTTTTTAAACCTGTAAACTACTTAAATTTTTGTTTAAAATTATTTACTTTTTCATGTTACAAACTTCTCAAACAATTCAGGTTGACTTATGGATATTCTTTTTAACATTCCTAAAGCGTAGGTGGAGTAAATAATGTGGATAGCTATGCAAAGTAAAGGGTTATAAATCATAAATCTCTCTTTTTGAATAACAAATCAATCCAAACACTGCTGAGTTTTAAGAATTTCCATTCGAAAGTAATCTATCAAATTTTGAAAACTTTTTCCAGGACATTATCAAAAAATTGTCCAAGACCTAGACAATCTCAGAAGAAAATTTCTTAGAATTTCCATTTGTTCACATATTGTGTACAGAAAGCAAGAAACTACCACCAAGGAACGTGGTGCATACATGCGATCCCTCTACGCTTAACCAGAGGTCCTTGGGAATGGAGAGACCCAGGCCGATCCATGATTTCAAGAGGGGGGTGCACTATTGTAAAGAGGTGGATCTAGAATCACATTTGACGGGTTTAACTTTAGTCTCTTACCCTACCCACTACACTTTTAAAATTATAGGTTCAAAATTATACTTTTTGAAATTTTATTGATTTTCGCATATTTATCTATACTCCATGTCGAAAACAAGACCGTCCGGAGTGTGTTTTGAACCGCTAATTTCAATTGTAGAGGTGCACCCAATAATTATTGCACCATAGGGGTCCTTGAGCATGGGTGCACTCACATATATTTAAGTAATTTTGAAGAAATATAACATTGTTGTACATGATTTAGGGAGAGGAGTATGGGTTCACATGAAACCATATCCTAAAACCTAGATACGCCTAGCAAGCTCTTCCCCATTTAATGGGCCCTATGCGGATCGGGAAGGGGATTAGTCGAGCCAATGGGTTTTGGATACTGGATTGTTAAACCAAAAGAAACAACAAACCACAATCAGATACTCCAATTCAAATCCAATTCATCATTTATCAACATCATATGCCACATTTCTGCTACAATTTACTTCACTATACCAAAACATTAGTAGAAACATGCATTTGTCAATAGAATCGGAAGAAAAACTCAAAACACACACAGAGAACAAACCCAAAATCCGGCTTTATAACATACACAGTAAAAGTTAATGAATATTCAATATTTATAGATACCTGGTCACCGTTGTTGCGAATGAGAAAGTCACGGTCTGAAGAACCAAGTAGCTTCATCAGATCATGAGAATCGTCCCCAGCCATTTCCCTAATCAGTCTCTTTGTTTCTCTTTTTCGTGATACTAACAAAGTTTTGTAGTCTATGCAACAAAAACTTAAGACGACCTGCTTATATAGAATAGAGGAAACTCTCTAGGAAAAGACAAGTTGATTTTTTTGAGTAATATTAGAGGCTTTACTAGATTCTTCTGAATTACTTAGTGATTAAGACTCAACATATTTGTGTGAATTGAGACGGTGTGAAAAAGAGAAAGACGACTTGGGAGTGGACTAGCGGTTGAGTGCAGATTTTATGCGGATGATGTTTCATAGTTGCTATCTCGCTCATGTTAAAAAATAAAAAAATAAAAAAACTAAAAGGTAGGGTCATAAAAAAAATAAGTTTGTAAAAAACCAAAAAACTAATTGACCTGTTTCATAGAGTTTTTGACCAATATTGTCCTTATTTCTTTTTAGATTAGGTCTATTTTGGTCCCTCAAATATAACTCTGAGCATATTTAGCCCCTTAACTATGCTAAAGTGGAGCATCTTTAGTCTTACTGACACTATATATTCAAAAACTAACACTGTTACCCAACTCTGATTCATGAAATAAATCTTCTGCTCTGAAACAAAATGTTTCCTTTCCTTTTATTAGATAACGCAAATTATCACTTTAATTCCTCATTTTTAGATAATATCTTCTAAAATTTTGACCTGTAAATTACATTTTTCAGCTGTAATTTAAGCTGTAATTTTTGGCCACTGTAATTTAAGCTGTAATTTTATATATTTTTCGTCTCATTGAAAATTGGTACAAAAGGGGATATTTTCAAGGTCAAAATTTTAGAAGACATTATCTAAAAATGAGGAATTAAAGTGATAATTTGCGTTATCCAATCAAATGAGAGGAAACATTTTGCTTCAGAGCAGAAGATTTGCTTCATGAATCAGAGTTGGGTAACACCGTTAGTTTTTGAACATATTGTGTTAGTGAGACTAAAGGTGCTCCACTTTAGCATACTTAATGGTCTAAATATGCTCAGGGCTATATTTGAGGGATCAAAATAGACCTACCATTAAAGATAAGGGACAATATTGGCCAAAAACTCATGTTTCATACAACATCCTTAAATTACAGCTTGTTTGGATGGTTGTTACCCATTGTATCGTATTGTATTGTTATCTCAAAACAATGTTTGTTTGATTGTTTAGTTAAAATTGGTTATATTGTATTTTTAAATCCATTATTCCGGAACAATGAAAAGTCCTTTTTTTTAAACAACCAATTTGGTGTGGTGGATTATTTTCTATTTTTCTTTCCAATTATGCCCTAACTTATTACTCCACAATTCTATTTTACTATTTACCTTTTTTTCATTTTAACTCCAAATCTCTAACCTATAACCCACTTTGTCTTTTTTCTACTAACTCCAACATCAAAGGTAAAAAATGATAGGTTTTGCCGCCCTTTTTTTTTTCGTTTTTCTCCTAATTTGATTTTAACTCCAATTTTAATTACTTTAATCTCTCATTAGATATATACTATTGGCGGTTTTCAAATGTATAAAGTGTTATTATTTATCTCCCCAGCTCCTTGTTTCTTTATCATCGTTCTTTTTTTATTGATAATTAACCTTATTTTTCAGGTTTTTTCTCTTGTTTTTACCTGGCAATTGAGTTAGAGTAATATTATTTATGGTATAATTGCTAAGGATTTTATGGAATATGAATAGTTCGTTATGGATTATATGTCACGTTGTTAGAAAACTATTATGTTATGCACTTTAAGTTATGGATTATATGTCATATTGAGAAATATTACTTATGATCTAAATTCTGAGTAGAGTGTACTTAATATTTGTATTTTTACTTTATTATTATTATTATTATTATTATTATTATTATTATTATTATTATTATTATTATTATTATCTACTTATGAATGGAGTGTACTTATTATTATTTTTAATATTATTAAGTTGTTCCACTAATTTTGTTAGAATTTGCATGAATTTAATCGCTTAATCTATTTATAAAACATATTTGGTGATAAATTAATAGAAATGGGTTTTTTTAAATTAATTTTATGCGTAATTCTTGATAAACTTAATATTTAAAATAATTGAGGGTATTTTAGTAAACTTATCAGTTACAGTACAATACGATACAATCAAACTAAACACAAATGTCGTATTCATAAAACGATACGATATAATACAGTACAATATAATACATTATAAAACGATGAGTAATAATGATCCAAATAAAGTGTTAGTTATCAAAGAAGACACGATAGTTTCGTGAAACAATAGAAATAGACTTTTAGTAGTCAATTAAGGAATATCCAAACCAAAAGGTACAACTCTTTATTATTGGTATATTACTTAATAGGAAACTTTATCGGTATGTAGAAATTTTGCAAATGAGATGTTTGAGTCGGTGAAAGGTGTTGGCATTGTGGTGGACTGTCTTCGTCACATACGTAAGAGAGAGTTTAACTTTGTTAAGGAAGAAACTGAAGCTACAAGTATTCTAAGTTTATACTCTCTCTCTTTATCGTTTTTAATTTAAGAGAACATTATTTTGCCATACCAAACTAATAAATGCAATGTATATGTTATAGGAACAAAATTTTATCATTTAACATTTGTTTTGTGACTTCTATAATTAAGCCACCTCCAACAATTTTCCTTTTTTTTTTAAATTTTTAGATAAATAAAAAACACAATGCTCTCTGGTACGATAACCGAGGTTTAGCTTTCTCTCTCTTTGGAAAGTTAAACAAGCACTTTTCCGGTGACTTTACGGCAAGGGACATAGTTTCTCCTCAATCATTCATCAGTGATTGTTCAGAAACTTAGTATACAATCAACATGGGGGACGATAAGATCTATTTTAACTCTGATTTTAAATCTTTCGAAATCACCAGATCATATTCAAGATTTGAAATTTTGTATGACCGGGTCGAGCACAGCAGGAACCTGTTAAGGAGAGTGACTTTTAGTCACAAAGTCATGAAGTGGATTGTTTTTGTTCTCAACATGGCATCAAGCGTCCAGGGAATGTCAGTCAAATGGTGAAAAACAGTAGAACTCTTTGTTGAGTTTTACGGTACTCTTAAATAAAATAAATATGGAAGATTCATCAGCATTATTGCATTACAGGGGGAAAACAAATATGTTACAATCATTCCAGAGGGTACGTACAAAGAAGGATGGGGAAGATTGCATTAAAAATAGATAGATTCATCAATGCTGTAATTATGACGTAAGAGAAAGTTTTCTGCCCAACAATTGACTCTCCTTTTGCTGAAGCAATTAGGGCCAATAAATGGAAAACATTAGGGACCAAAACGTCTCTGATCAAGACTCAGAACTCCAGAATCATCATGTCAGGTAGCTCTGATGCAGCAGACAGTGATCTTTTAGGAAGATGCATTATTGGTAGATTCCACGATTCTTTGCAGAAAATACCAACTCTGAATGATGTCCGACGATGGATCATCACTGTCTGGAAAGCTGCACAAGGAGTTAATGTTTATGAGATGAATGATTCATTTTTCTTGTTTGAACTACCGACAAGAAAAGTTGTTGAACATGTTCTAACTGGGGAATGACGATGGAAAAAGGTGAAGCTGATACTCCATTGGTGGTCTCCCACAACTGGTTGATGGCCAAAAAAGACAGAGAGGAACTGGGTCTGGATTCGACTCCTAGGGCTCCCGCTTAATTTATGGTCTTACAAGGTCTTCAAGGAAATCAGTAATTTTTGTGGGGGATGTATCGAGAGAAGAAATCAGTTTAAAGAATCATATGTGCTAGGCAAGAATTAAAGTGGAGGGGGATGGTTCAGATGTTCCCAAGGAAGTGAAAGTTGAAAGTGACGGATTTATTTGTACTATTCCTGTTTGGTGTGAAATTCCGGTGCAGGTGGAAGCCATAGACCATACCGACGGTGATTTTCCAGATCTCTCTAAGGAGAATAGGACCATCGACCTATCCAAGGAATTAGGGCTAGCTAGGTCTATGAGGAAGATTTTGGTACTTTGTCTATGTTGAGGATGTCATAGCACGTGGGTACATCGAAGAAAGCAATTAATTCAAATTCGATATCACGTGTGGAGACACGTGAGAGGAGCAAAACAGGTTACACTTCAAGATAATACAGGGTTTTGGGCCACATGCCCAAACATCACTCTAGCCCAACTGATCCTCAGATTTTAATTAGGGCCCAAGATCCTCCAACCAATATAATAGAACCTGACCCACTACATCACTCCGGTCCAACTGATCCTTTGATTTTAATTAAAACTCAAGATCCACCAACTCTTTTAAGTGATCCTGACCCAATACTTCTCGAATTAGAAGCTCATTGCAGTCAAATTCCACCAGAAGGATCGTCTATCTCCAATATGTCAGATATCGATACCCCCTCACACAGTGATGACACACACAACTTTCTTGAGACTAGCACAAAATAAATTAATGGGGTTTCTACGAGGGGATCGAACACGACAGAAAGAAACTACTCTCGCTAAAAAGGCCAACAGTCATCTAGCATGCAAGAACCTATCAATGTTCAATCCTACAATGAAAAGATGGATGCAACTCTATGGGTACACAACAACATTATTAGCCTAAGCAACAAATTTGAGGTAAATTTTAAGGATTGTGAAAAAGAGGCTTTTGCCCTTTTTATAAAAATTGACAGTAGAAGGAAGAATTGCAGAGTTGAACTAGCTGAACCAGAACTTGAGACTCCTTCAACTCCAAGATGGAAAGATACAACAAAACTCAAAGGTTTAGTTAGTTTTGATGTAAAATTCAAAAGCAATTGAAAGAGAAATATGGGGAAGTTACAGTCAAGTGGTGCAACATGAAGATAAACATAATCTCATAGAACATTGGGGGGGATAAACAATAGGGAGAAAATGAGCACATTGAAGAGTCTAATACACATGTGGAAAGTAGACATCTATTGCCTGCAAGAAACCAAGGTAGAATGGGATATAGAGGAGTTTGTGAAGCAATTATGGGCAAATAAATGGGTGAAATATGAATGTTTAGAGGCTAGTGATACTAGAGGGGGAATTTTAATGATATGGGATAATAGAGTTTAGAAGGGAGAAGTTACATGTACATGATTACATTCCTTGACATGTACAGAATTACATTCCTTGACATGTAGCTTCATGGATATGACTTATGACTTTTCTTGGCATCTAACGGGGGTGTATGGTCCAAACAACAGAAAGGAAAGGAAAGGGATGTGGGAAGAAATTGAGGCAGCTAGAGGGCTTTGTGGAGGTCTCTGGGTAGTGTGTGGAGATTTTAACACCCCTAGTTATATTTCAGAAAAGAAGAATTGTACCACCTTAACTAGAGATATGATTGATATCTCAAATTTCATTGATGACATGGAATTGGTAGACCTTCCATTAATTGGAGGCATGTATACAAGGAACTGGTATGGGGGGGGGGCTGGGGGCACTCAAGATTCTTCTTCCAGGATTGATAGATTCCTCTTCTCCACAAGTTAGAATAAGGAATTCATGAGTATTAAGTAGTCTATTCAGCAGAGGGTAGATTCATATCATTTTCCTCTCTCCTTGCAATGTGATGATTGGAATACAACAAATCGTATCACAAGTTTGAAAACTAGTGGTTAGGTGTAGAGGGTTTTAATGATCAATTGAAGACATGGTGGGATTCTTTTGTAATTGTAGGTAGACTAGATTATATCTTGGCAAGCAAATTGAAAGATGTGAGAGGAAAATTAAAGAAATGGAATCTAACTAAGCATGGGAATTTGGAGGCCACCAAGTCCAGTATCCTTAACCAGATCTCAGAGTTAGACATAATTCAGGAGTAGAGAAATTTGAATTAAGAGGAAGTTTTACTGAAAGCAAACCTATTCATGGAATTTGAAGAGGTTGCAAAAAATGAGGAGATAGCTTGGAGACAAAGGTCCAGACCCTTATGGATGAAAGAGGGTGACAAAAATACTAAATTCTTTGAAAGGACTGTAAATGCACATAAGAGATACAACAATATAGATCACTAGTGGCAAATGGTATAATATTGGAAGATCCAATAGCAATAGCAATTAAATAGGAGGTAGTGAGGTTTTATCAGTAACTTTTTACTGAGTCTGAACATTGGAGACCAACTTTTAACATGATAGATGGTCCACAAATCACTGATCAAGAGCAATATTGGTTCCAAAGACCTTTTGGAGAACAAGAGGTGCATGAATGCATTAAACTTTGTGCTATTGATAAAAGTCCAGGGCTCGATGGCTTTAGCATGGGTTTCTATTCTCAATGTTGGGACATCATCAAGGGTGACATAATGCAAGCTATCCAAAATTTTCACAGTTAGGAGTACTTTGAAAAGACTCTAAATGCAAGCTACATAGCCTTGATACCAAAGAGAAATGGTGCAAAGAAGTTAAAAAATTATAGACCTATAAGTTTAATCGGCAGCGTGTATAAGACCATCTCCAAACTTCTAGCGGAAAGATTGAAATCAGTGATCTCAAAACTGATTGGCAAACATCAAAGGAAGACAAATAATGGATGTTGCTCTTATTGCTAATGAATATATGGATTCCAAATTAAAGGGGGGAAAGCGAGGAATATTGTGCAAATTACATATAGGAAAAGTTTTTGACCATGTGAATTGGGATTTCCTGATAAATATGCTGAAGCAGATGGGTTTTGGCATAAAATAGAATAACTGGATTAGATTTTGTATTAGTACAAATAGATTCTCAGTGTTGATCAAGGGGTCACCTGAAGGTTTCTTTCCTGCTCAAAGGGGATTGAGGCATGGAGATCCTTTATCTCCTTTCCTCTTCATTATAGCCATGAAGGAATTGAACAATATGTTCCATAAAACCTAGCAGAATAATTGGATTAGAGGCTTCTAGGTTAACAACAGACAATGAGGTAGCATGAAGATCACTAATCTCATTTATGCAGATAATGCTATCATTCTATGTGATGCAGAGGTAGATCAAATGAGGATGTTAAGAGTTATCTTAGTAATTTTTGAAAGGATATCTGGGCTTCACATTAATTGGAGAAAAAGTCTAATTTATCATATTGATGAATCTCAACAAATCCAATAACTTGCTGGGATTCTTGGTGTGAAATTGGTGCTTTTACAACAATATATCTTGGAATGCCTTTGGGGGTTAAATGCAGATCCATTGATAGATGGAATGGGGTCCTGGAGAAATGTGAAAAGAAACTAGCAAGATAAAAAAATCAATACCTCTCTCTAGGAGGCAGGCTAGTCCTCATCAATAGTGTACTTGATGCTCTTCCTACATATACGATGTCCTTATTCCCTTTCCCACCAAAGATAGAGAGGAGAATGGATGCTTTAAGGAAAAAGTTTCTATGGCAAGGCAACAAAGAAAAAGAAGGTACCATTTAGTTAAATGGAAGACTGTTACTCTCAGCAAGAAACATAGAGGTTTGGGAATCAAAAACTTGAGGAAACATAAACAATCCTTCTTATCAAATGGTTGTGGAGATATACTAATGAAGAACATTCATTATGGAGGATGGTAATTAAAGATAAATATGGGGATGAGGGGACTTGGAAAAAAAAAAGTAACCTCTCCATATGGGGTAAGTGTTTGGAAGGCAAGTAGAGCTCTTTGGCAAATTTTCAGCAACAAAATCAGCTTTAGAGTGGGGAATGGGTAGAACACCTCTTTTTGGGAAGACAACTGGTTAGGGCATTAGCCTTTGAAGACAATGCATCCTGATATTTTTTCTATAAATCAGCAGCAAAAGGCCATTATCTATGATGTTTGGTCAGCTCAAGGATGGAATCTCACTTATAGAAGATTTTTAAATAATTGGGAGATCATTAGAATCACAGACTTCTACAACATACTCAAGCAGTTTACGGGGGTGAATCTGAATGTTGATAAGGCATGGTGGATGGGGCACAGTTCAGGAAGGTTCTCTGTTAAATCTTCTTATCATGTGCTTAATCAAACAAACATAATGACTGATCTTTGGCCATGGAAACACATATGGAAAGTCAAAATTCCTTACAAAATAGCATATTTTGCTTGGTTGGTAGTTAAACATGTATGTTTAATATAGGACAATTTGATGAAAAGGGGTATGCAGTTGTGCTCAAGATGTAATCTACGTGGAAGAAAAGCAGAAACTAATAGTCACATGTTCTTACACTTGCATAGTGACTGTTCAAGTTTGGAACATATTCCTAACTCTAACAGGGATACACTAGGCATGCCAAATAGCACCAAGGACCTGCTATCATGCTGCAATAAGGTGAGAAGAAGTGCAAGTAAGAAAAATAGATGGGATCTAATTCCTAACTGCATATGGTGGACTATCTGGAAAGAGAGAAATTCAAGATGTTTTGAAGATAATGCCAACTCAACTCACAAGATAAAAATGAACTGCCTACTGTTATTTCATTTTTGGTGTAAATAAGAATGCATTGTAGACACAGAAGCTTTAATAGATATACCAGGGATTCTGTAAGAAGATAGAAATTTTTGTTGTATATTTTGGTCCATTCCATTGTAATTATGGCCAGGACGGCCTTTGTGCTTCTAAATATCAAATTTGTTACCATCTCAAAATAAAATAAAAAATAATTTTCCTTTTTTTTTTAACGAGAAAACTTTCTATTACTTGGGGGTAACAAAAAAGGGTAGTAAGATAGGGAGATCCAAACCACACTTCATTGTTCATTATACGGAACACTTATATCAACACCGCTTGTACCGCCCCGCAAAGTTTCCCGCCTAAGGGGCCGCAAGCCGAGCCAAACTTGGATGCCAAAGACCAGAGGGTTTTTGCACATGAAGGCAACAATCCCACAGGCCGTTAGGGCCATCATGGAGGCCACACTCTTCCATCAAGATCACATACTGCACAGGTGGGTAGGACCATATCCTACCTGGGCAATCATGGAGGCAACTATCTACTAGCAAGAACTGGGGCACATCAGCTGGACATGACCATTGACACAAAGGCTGCCAACATAATCATAGAGATCACTTGATGCCAGCAGAAAGAT
The DNA here is from genome assembly GCF_000715075.1 of Nicotiana tabacum. Taxonomy (NCBI): domain Eukaryota; kingdom Viridiplantae; phylum Streptophyta; class Magnoliopsida; order Solanales; family Solanaceae; genus Nicotiana; species Nicotiana tabacum. The sequence goes on from NC_134103.1 coordinate 37,909,123, forward strand.
GTGCAACACAGATGGACGGGTCCACTGCCAGCAAATCTGCAGTGGACATTCATTGTATAAATAGACATGTATAGGCCTTGCTAGAAGGCAGATCTTATACACTTGTATTTCTTCTTTGTATATCAAGTAAATCTAAAAATTGTCATTGGCCTCCCAACCTTTGTATGTCTTTCAGTTCATTATCTTTTCAACCTTTGAGTTTGTGTGATTGCCTTGGTTCAAGCATGACATTGTGTTTATTTCTTAGTCAGGACTGAAGTTGAGAGTAACATACACGCTATCTAGCTGTCTGCGCGTAGCTTACTGAAGTTAAGCCCGTGACAAGTTGTATCAGAGCAAAAGGTTAAGAACATGGAAACCGATGAAGATAATGTTAATATTAGGCAACCTTCGTGGGAGAGACGAATCACCAACAAGGAAGCAGAAACAAAAGAGGAGAGGGACGAGCAAAGTGTGAGATTCCGCTATAGTCGTAACAAGTGAGGGACTGACTTACAATCCACCCCCACAACAGGCTGGCCATGGCTAGGAAAGCGAGGGGTCTGCTTCAGATCATTTAGACGTACGAGTAGACCTTACCGAAGCTTGTTTAGCTGCCCTAAATTGGCGCATTGAAGTTGTAGAAGGCAACTTCAACTCGCTTGATCTACTACTCTAGAAGAGCTGGGAGACATCAAGGAAACGTTAGATCATTTGATCGATGAGCACAAGGAAGGACTAACCAACCTTGAGCTTAAGCTGGCCGAGGCTGTATCGGCGTTGCACGGGAAAGTTGAAGCCCTAAAGCAACAACTACAGGCAGCAAGGCTTGCTGGTGGCAATGGTCATGTAACAGTGCGGGAAACCAAGATCGAGGGCCCAAAACCGAAGGAGTTTAGGGGCAAATGAAATGCTCAAGATGTAGAGAACTTCATCTGGAAGATGGAAGACTACTTTGAGCACCTCAACATCATTGATAAGGCTGCCAAGATCCGAGCAGCAATGATGTATCTAGCCGACACCAATATGCTGTGGTGGAGGAGGAAGAAATCCGAGATGGAGAAGGGCACTTGCTCCATCAAAAACTGGGAACAGTTCAAGTTTGAACTGAAATGCCAGTTTTACCCCCAAAATGTTATCAATGAGGCTCGTCAAAAATTAAGAGAGCTCAAACAAACCACTTCAATTCGGGAGTACGTGAAAAAGTTCACCAAACTCATTTTGCAGATTCCTAACATGTTAAGTGATGACTTGTTGTTCTATTTCATAGATGGCCTTCAAAACTGGGCCAAACAGGAATTACAACAACGTCAAGTCCAAGACGTCGATGAAGTTATCGCGGTGGCTGAGTCCTTAAATGATTTTAGGACAGAAGCCACAAAGGAAAAAGACACCAACTTCAAACCTGGTAGAGAACATGGATATCGGGACAAGGGCAAGCAAGTTGCTACCCTGGACCGCGATTCCAAAGAAGAAGGCAACAAGGCGTCTCATTGGCGTGACTGGTATCACCAAAAGAAGAAGGAAGTTGGTCCCCACAATGGTTGTTACATCTACAAGGACCCTAGTCATGGCTACAAGGATTGTCTTTCTGTGAAGAAACTTGGTGCCTTAATTGTGGCCGAGCAGAGGCTAAAAGAGGAGAGAGTCCAGGCTGATGCACAAGCTAGGGGAGCAGTTCAAAAATAGCCGGACATGACTCATCTTGGCAACATGATACTGGGCGTGGTGCTGGCCAAAGAGCCTGCTTTGAAGTAGGTTGCTCAAGGGAAGCCTGACATTACCAAACTAGTTCACTCGTTAGGCAACACTGTGATGGGAAAGGAGCCCCTATCGAGGGAGACAAGATCTTTGTTCGTGGATGCGATATTGAACGGACAGTCTGTCCATATCATGGTGGACACCGACGCGACACACAATTTTGTGTCCGAAGCAAAGGCTAAGTCACTTGGCCTTGTGTTTGGTCATAGCAGTTCGGTGTTGAAGACAGTAAACGCCGATCTCACCAATGTGAATGGAGTTGCCCGCAATGTGCAGCTCAACTTAGGGGCCTGGCAGTCCAACCATACAAAAATTATCAAATTCCGATGTCAAGTGGACCTTCAAATCTTAAATTTTCGTTTTTAGAAGATTTTATAAAAATTTGATTTTTCTCCCAAAATTTAACGGATTCATGATACAAATGAGTATGGAATCATGAAATATAAATAATATAGGATAAGGAACACTTACTCCAATATTGTTTTGTGAAAATCGCCCAAATATCGCCTTACCCGAGCTCAAAAATGAAAAATGATTGAAAATGAGACGAATCCAATTTTCCAGAACTTAAGTTCTGTTTCTCGGAGTTTTACACTTCGCATACGCGGTCAGTGCCTCGCATTCGCGAAGCACATTTTTGTGTTGCCAAAACTTTGCTCTTAGCGAACGCAAAGGCAACCTCGCGAACGCGAAGCCTTTCCAAATTTGTCCTTCGCGAACGCTATACACCCTACGCGAACGCGAAGCTTTAACGCTTGGTGCCCGGCCAGGTCTCGCCTTCTATGCGAACGCGAACGATGCCACGCGTTCGCGATGAACACTGCCCTCTACCCTTTGTGAACACTGCCCCATCTTCGCGAACGTGAAGAGTAAATATCACCTGCCTCAAGTTCCTCTTCGTGAACGCGATTCCTCTATCGCGAACGCGAAGAAGGAAACCAGACAGTGCATCAGAAAATTTTCCAGCAGAGTTTCAAGTCCAAAATTCAACCCGTTAACCATCTGAAACTCACCCGAGCCCTCGGGGTTCTAAATCAAACATGCACACAAGTCCAAAAATCTCATACGAACTTGCTCACGCGATCAAATTGCCAAAATAACACCTAGAACTACGAATTGGACACTAAATCAAAGGAAAGTTTCAAGAAAACTTCAAAACTTATATTTTCACAACCGGACGTCCGAATTTTGTCAAATCAACTCCGTTTCTCACCAAATTCGACAGACAAGTCATAAATATTATAGTAGATCTATATCGGGTTCTGGGACCAAAATACGGACACAGTGTCAATTAATCCAACATCAGTAATTTCTTAAAAATCATTAGGCTTTCAAACTTTTAATTTTTCATCAAAATTCCATATCTCAGGCTAGTGCCCTCGGAATTCGATTCCGGGCATACGCCCAAGTCCCAAATCATGATACGGACCTACCAAAACTGTCAAAATACTGGTCCGAGTCCGTTTGCTTAAAATATTGACCAAAGTCAACTCAATTGAGTTTTAAAGCTCTATTTCGCATTTTAATCTATTTTTCACATAAAAGCATTCTGAAAAATTTTACGGACTGTGCACGCAAGTCGAGGAGTTATAAATAGTACTTTTTGAGGTTTTAGAATATATAATTAATTATTAAATTTAAAGATTATATTTTAGGTCATCATACGCAAGCTCGAAGATGAGACATCGAGCCTAGAGATCGAAATGTATGTTGATACCGAGGCCATCAACAATCGAGACCAAGTATGACTGACTTCGAGTGGAGCATAATAACAGAATGGTGAGATATGAATAATCGGTCGAAGATCATGGCGGAAATCACGAAACAGATCAAATTAAGAGCGGTTATTGGTACCAATCATGGGATTTATTTCCGTAATTAGAATTGCACCATATTTAGGATTCCTCTATTATATAAAGAGGGATCTCATTCACTTGTAAGAAAAACAATCATTATTTAGTGATAAGAATATACATATACGCTGCTTTCTTTATTTTACTTACTGTTCATCATTGTTTGTTCCATCCTCTACTGTTCTTATTAACTAACCTCGAGACTATCTCGAATCGAGGTCGAGGCATTGTTTGCAGACCGGTTTGATTTATTCTATTGTCCAATTTATCTATTTAATTCGTTGTTTATCAATTAGTATTGGTTTAAATCACATATCCTTAAAACCACAATATAAGTTTATATATATATATATATTGTATAGAGTAAAATATGCTATGACACATGGCCGCCCAAAAGAGGGATATGTGGAACCCAAGATGGGGGATGACCAAGACAGAAAACAACTGATTCGTTTGTCATCGGAAAGAATAACGCTAATAAAGATGTGATGAATACTCTTCACCCAATAGCATTTAATAGAGAATATTTCATGGCATTAAGAACGATTGTCCGTTACAGAAAATTTGACATTTATGTTCACCGTTATATCTTCATCAATAACCCTCATAATTGACATTAAAGAGGGGCACGATCCTAGGACCTCCGTCCCTAGAAGTAGCTATAAATAGTGAGCTCAGTTATCATTGTAGGTGGGATTTTCTAACAAACTCATGCAACATTCTATTCAAATCTTAATACAATCTTATCTGCTTGCTTTTTGATTTCATTGTTGTTGTGCCCGAAAAACCTATTTCCGGAACTGCTATTTCTGTTATTTCGTCGCCATCTGAAGGCTAAATATTGTATAATCCTTCAATTATTTTATTATTTCAGGATCAAATTAATTTACTTGTCCAGAAATTACGTATAAATTCAACTGTACCGTTTTACGGGTAAACAGTTTGGCGTCCACCGTGGAGCCTAGACAGCCGTGCGATTGAATTGATCCTTGTCATTTTTACTAACGTATTTTGATTATTTTATCCTAGAAAAAATCATAACAAATGGCAGATAACGTTGTTAACAACACACACAATCTCGAGATTCGAGGGGACCAGCCTCATTTCGAGGACTCAATCAGTGACACCTACAATGAGGGGAATGACACCACACCGGTGCATGACAGGCAGTATCCTCGACATATTCGGGAGACAACTCCCGATGATGCTGAGGAGGAACATGTCGTTGACGCGATAAGGGTCTTGCAAGAGCAACAGACGATCATTCTAGACCACCTCACGTGACATGATAAGGTTATGATGGAGTTGAAGCAGGCATTGTCGGGGGCTTCGAATAATGCGAATACACGAGATCTTATTCCTCCCGGTGCTCCCGCGAATCAAACAACGCAGAGGGTCAACAACAACACTCCTAGAGGCGAAGTTGGCTCCGATCGGACTGGGGAGAGCAAATCCGTCCTAAATAACGGAACGATCCTTTCAAGAATGAACTTTTACGGTTTTTTAGGGAAGTGAACGTCCGCATTGACCAAATACCGGGCACGCCACCAGTGCTAAAAGGCCTGGACTCAAAGAAGTATACTCTATTGCAGTACAAGACCAGTGCGGCACCAGAATTAATCCCGAAGCGGTTCAAAATGCCCGATGTGCCAAAGTATGAAAGAACTTTAGACCCTCAGGAGCACGTTACCACTTGCACAACGACGGTGAAGGGAAATGATTTAGCTCCTCACAAAATTGAATCTGTTTTACTGAAGAAATTTGGAGAAACTCTCACGAGGGGAGCCTTGACGTGGTATTCAGTGTTACCCGAGCATTCCATAGAATCCTTTGAGATGCTCGCGGACTCTTTCATCAAGGCTTATGCTGGGGCCAGAAAAGTACAGGCTCGAAAGACCGACATTCATTTCATAATAAGTTAATCGATTAAGAAAGAAATAGCTTAAACTGTGATTAAATTCAAATGTGACTGAATGATATAATCATCCCATTTAATTTGAGCTTAAATTCAAGTTCGCTTAATTAAAATAGAACATAAAATTAACTTTCAAAGAAAATAAATTAGAGATAAATTTAAAAAATTTGTACTAAATGGACTTTCATATATTTTTTAATTCTCTAATGTAAGTTAAAATTTTATTAGTATTTCACATGACCCGTGAAATAGAATTAATTAACAGTGTCATTTTAGGTGTACCATCAAGTATTAGAAGCCTATCAATTGTGCAGTGCTTCCCTCTGATTGAGAATATGCTAGGGCTAGGCAAAATTATATCAAGATGCTTATCCTATGCAGGGGAGGTTCCAATTGATTATGAATATTGTATTTTCTATCCAAACATAAACATTCTAGTCTTAGATATTTGTGCTACCCTAGAAAATTGTACAATTGATTGAAGGAAATTTCTACAAACTAAAGAAACTGATTTCTCAAGGAAAGCTTAGTTAGCTCGGGGAGGAAATTTATTATTCAAAATTAGCTGAAAGATTCAACAGTCAACACCATTCATATTTTAACATGAAACAGTGTTGCAGTTTGTAAACTATATATCATGTAACTTGTGCAGAAAGAAGGACAAATAATGAATACAATAAGTACACATATATATACTATGGAAAGAGTAGACGGTGGCACCTAGGCAGGCCTCTTAGATGATACAAAAGATTACAAAGGCAAAGAAGTATGTGGGAGATGCTCAGATCATACTGTTAGAATTGCAGCAACTAGAAACATTTTTCATTAAAAGAATGTGGCAAAAATTAAGAGAAAACTATCCAAAAGTCGCAGGGAGGAAGTTGATATACAATAACCATAGATTTTCTAAGTGGTTGTTTATTTTTAACTTAAACTGAGTATTAAAAATAAATTTGCTAAATGAGTCGTAGTTAGAATCCCTTTTGCTACACTTTTTAATACTTTTTTTGTATGTTGCGCTTAAACTCACACCAACCTAGTAAAGATTGCTTCCTGGTGCTGGTTAAAGGCTGCTTCCTGACGTTTGAGCCTTTGTTACTAGAATGAATATTTTTTAAAAGTCAATCCAAACACTCTATATCGTTAAAAATTTGTTATTAGGTAAATTGAATCCCAGACCTTTTCTATCTTAAGAAACAACTGAATCAATGAGTCAAAGTTCTTCCGTGTCTATATAATTGATGATAAATTTATTTATTATTTTTTTATATATAAATATTGACACCACTTATGCAAAGTTTTGTATGTTATAGTTCAAAGTAGTGTGGCACCCGAAACTTACAGATCTTAAATCCGTACAGACCATATAAATCATATTAAAAATGGAGTTACTGAATAACAGAAAATTTGAAGCGAAAGACTCAAAAGTAACAAATAAACTAAAATATATCTTCAAAAAGCAGTTCAGATAAGATGAAAGCACTCAACCTCTCCTTACTTGAATGTTGCAGATGCCCGCTGAGCGAGTTGACCAAATTAAAAGAGCGATGATTTTTAATGGAAAAAGAAAAGTTTCCAAATTCATAATGCTTGATAGACCGAGCATGATCCAAAATTTAAATTTTATGGTTATATTTTACGGTTATGAGTTTATATTTACTATTTGTTCAATTTTAATAAATTTTTATATATAACCAATGTATTTTTGCTATTTACTAGATCCCCCAGTTGACATATAACCAATGAATGTGATAAGACAGAACAAAATTTTATTCGAATTCCAAGTTTTAATAGAAATTTTTTATTGGCGAGCTACAACAGTTGCACCTATTAAAGCAACTAAAATGATTATTGAAATCAGTTCAAATGGAAGAAAAAAATCTATTGATAAATGAATTTCAACTTGTTGACTATTACTTATAAAATTTTGCTCTATAATTTGGTTCGATCTTGTATATATATATATATATAAACGGGGATGAGCCCCACCACTCTGACCTCCGCCCCTCGGACGGCCTCTAACTGGATGGCATGCACCTCTAACTGCCTGACCACCACCTCTAGCTGCCTGACCCCCGCCTCTAGCTGGCTGTGCGGGCGATGGAGCAACTGGTGCCGGAATCATGGCACGAGTACCCTGCTGTGGTCTGCTGCTCATCAACCTAGGACAGTACCTCCTAATGTGACCTGCGTCGTCACACTCAATGCAACCCCGCGGCTGGCCTAACTGTCGAGTCTGAGATGATCCTGATGCCGTTTGGGTTCCTCATGTAGGTATCTCTGTGTTTTTCCTTAGGCCCGTACTGTTATAGTTATATCTTTATCTTGTGTGTTACTGTTACACTTGTTCTTTCACTATATATATATATATACACACACATGTGTGTAGTATATGATGACTAAAGTTCTCTAGCCTTAGACAGAGAAGTCGAGGTCAATTCTTAAAATTGCCATAGTGGATTTTCTATAACGCAAATCCAAATTAGTCAGTTTAGAGGTACCGCACATTGAATGGCTAAACTTAAAGAAAAAAAAGGTTTCTTCACCCAATATAAGCAGGTCCAAGTATATTGACTTCGTCTTGTTGTATGGGATTCCATTCCTCCCACCTTTAAAAAAAAGTCCTAATGTTATCAATGTATTACTTTACCTTGATAAAAAGCTCAAAATAGTCCGGTACCTTTGGACTTGGACTCAAAGCATATTTTTTGAGAAAGTAGTGCATTTTAAGTGTCAAAACTAACCACCGTAAGCCTTCTAACAGAGATATCTGAATATGCACGTGATATTTCCTTCAAAACAAACAAACACCTCTCTATCTTAAAACAAAATGGATCGACTCTCTTCCCCCATTTATTTCCCCAAAGTTTCATAACCCTAGTTTACATATTTGGGAGACCAAGCGGGAAATTAGGTTCGCTCATTCTCTTTCTTGATTTCAAACCTATTTCTTGTGCAACTACAGACACTCATATTTATCAGTTGAAGGTATACAATAATGTGGAGAAGCATAGTCAAGAGGAAGTAAAGGTAGAGCAATGGGCAGAAACAGAAATAAGCTTTTATGTTGATACAATTAGTCAAATGAAAGCTGAGATAGAAAAAGCTGAAAGAAAAAGAGGAAAAATGAGGCAAATGAAAGCTGAGTTTAAACATCTGAAAAGGAAAAAGATGATGACCAAAATGCCTTTCCAGCGTTTCATTTGATTAATATACTCTGTGTAATTGTGTTGTTGTAACATGTAGACTGCAAATTGACATCCTAAAGCATGAATACATGTAGTTGTCGTAGGAAAATGTACCATTTACTTTTCGCTGTAATGGTGGGTATGATTAAATCAGTGTTATTCAATGTTACCTGGTATTATTAATTTCAGATTTCACTTTCTAACTTTGATGACATGATATGAACGAATGTTTAAGTTTTAGTTGGAAAGATTGCTTTACCTGACTCCATTCATCCCTAACATGAAAGTTGTGACAAAGCAAACGACATCCTTGCTTAAAACATTTCTTTGTTACACATGACACTATATTTTATTAGTACAAAAGATTGTTTGTCTGGAAAAGAAAAAGGAAATGGCACAAAATATCAGTAGTAATTCTCACCCATTTGGACATTCTGTTTCACTAAGTAGAAATAACATTTAGTGGAAGCATAAGGTTTGGACATTCTGTTTCATGAGATTCAACTTTGCTTAATCAAATTTACTGTTAAGCATTTGATGTCGTAATCCCGTTTACATGACGGCATCTTTTCAGTATCATTGTAGGGGCATTTACAATATATAGTTCTTTAAATCTTGGGAACAAATAGTTACTACTATTTTGCATAATAGCTTGACAACATTTTAATCAACTCACGGTCCATTTTAATTAACTCAAAAGAAGTCACCTTATCTGTGATAGTATTCTGAACACTGAAATATTTTTGGTAATCACAATAAGAAAACTTTATCTATAGCAGAAATTTCAAACAGCGCAGCACAGTAGCACCACCCCAACACCAAAAAAGAAAAGCAGAACAGTAACAACGTCATTTGAAATATGAGCACTTGAAAATGCAGCAGAATAGTACCACATGAAACTACAATTCATTAGCAGTACTACATCACCAAATATCGAAAAGCAACATAGTAGCAGCACCAAAGAAACTGATAGCAAAACCTGAAAAATGCACAGATAAGCACTTGAAATAAGGATAAGCTACCATTAACATTAAACACATATTAGCACTAGAAAAAGCTAATTTACCAGCAATCCATTTAATTTTGTTATGTCTGTTGAGAGTATATCCAACCAGAATCTATTTCAACTGCTACTTCTTCTGGAGGCCAAGGAGGAATTTTAGTTGATTTAGCCCACAATTGTGGCCCATTTATCGGAAGAATTGCATATTCATAAATTCTTCCGTACGTTTCTACCTTGTAGCAGTCATCCACGTAGTCAAGAATGTCATCCTTCTTAGCCCAAATTGATGCAATAGCATGCTTGCAAGAAATTCCCATGATACTCCATTTTCTATAGCTGTATGTTCGATTCTTCAAATCAACTGCCCAATTGTCACGAATAGTAGCTCCTATAATCTCATAATTCCACTTATTAGATTTTTGAGGGATATATTCACCGGCTGTAGTCTGATTTTTGTGCAATATGTCCTTAATATTTGGACAAACATCACCCAAACTCTATTTCTGCGTTTTCTCCCTATTAGCTAGCATTCTAGCCATGAGAAGATACCGCAATTTCTCCAGAAGTGTCAAGCATCAAGGATCATGCTATTAAACACTTTACACAAGTTATTTAATAAAATATCACACTTGGCATCTGAAGAAAAATGTGAACTTGACCATTCGCTAGGTTCTTTGTCATTGAGCCAAGCAACAACATTCGTATCTAACTCTATCATCCGTACACATGCAAGCATCAAATTCTTCCACAGTAGTAGCCTTTGCAGCAGCCCAAAATACTTTTTTTTTAATATGAACCCACTAAAATCAGCTCTCTTAAAATTGTTATGAAGGTGCCTCGCACAAAATCTATGGCTAACATATGGTAAAACTTCATTAAAAGCTTCAATATAAGACCTTTTTGTTTGTCAGACATAAAGGTCCAACCACTCTCATCTATATCTAAATCAACTGCCAAATAGTTCAAAAACCACACCCATGTCTCTCTACTTTCTTTCTCAGCAATCGCGTAGGCAATGGAAAATATGTTATTATTACCATCAATTCCGACTGCAGATAATAATTGTGTCCCATACATTGGACCTTTCAACCAACAACCGTCAACACCTATTATCTTTCTACATCCAGCCTTGTAACCTTTCTTATAAGCAACAAAACAGATGTATATTCTCTGAAATCTATATGGCTTGTTTGGCACCTCATTATCAGTAAACTTCATGTGAATTGTACTGCCTCGATTTGTTCTATCAATTTCAATGCAATAATCCCATATCATTTTGTATTGATCCTTAATATCACCATCAATTAACGCAATAACTTTCATCTTAGCTCTTTTGGCTTGAGATAAAGTCACTTTAGCTCGTAGATCTAAACTCACCCTATCTCTGAACTCAAGTAAGCTCCAACCGTTGTTTGATTTAATTTCTTTGAGATATTTTCTTGCAATGAAGGATGATGTTATTGTTCTATTTTCATAATTCCACTCCTTCCAAGTATGTGTAGGTTTGTACTTGCTAATCTGAAGCGTCGTGTCCCTTTGCATTTTATATGACATGATTTCCTATTCGCACTTTGGATGTATACAAACAACCTTCATTCTTTCTTTGTCATTTTTCTTCCACTTAATATACTTTTCATTGTTAATCTTATGAGTATCTACGGCATTTTTAAAATCTTGCTTGCTTGCAAAAGTACATTCCAGAGAAAAAATAGGCTTATCTCTATCTGTATGTGGGTTGAAGTGAGAAAAATTGAATTCCTCAGTCTCGGAATCGATATGCAAACTTTTTGTGTCTGCAGAATCAATACTGTCAGATTCCCCTTCTGGAGCGGCCATCTTTCTCTTCCCTTCGACACTAAGAATCTCGCTTTTATCTATAATGCTTTCTACAATTTTTTCATGTTTATCAACAAGTAGATCATCAGACAAATCATCTTCGGAGTCACTAAAATTATCACTAGATGAATTTTTCCGCACAAATTGATGTTTGTCATTATCTCTAGCATTTGATTTATATACCGAATCTATATTTTCTATACTGAAATATGAGTCCAAGTGTTCGAAGTAAATCACAATCACATTGTCATTCGGGATGTTTCTGCCAACTGCATATGCTTCATTATCTGTAGATACCAACCTCCATCTATTACCGGATCTTCCATACCTATGCCAAAAAGTTATTAAATCCTTTAAATATCCACAAATTGCTGCCATGTTCTTGAACTTATCAAGGTTCATTTTTTTCACGTTAACATAATCAATAGAGTCGATGTTGTCCCCAACATAATACTTTTCTAGCATACGTTTCATAATTCCTCCATGGTATATTTTGATACTGACAAATGATGTCTTGGTTATCGCTTCTGAAATTACAAAAAATATATTGTGATATAATTAACAAAAATAATACATATTCAATAAGACTTTAACAGTAGTACATATAGAAAATGTCTAGATTTTAGGCCGTGGATTCAAATCATATTTTTTTTTAAACAACAACAAAGTTGCAAAGGTGTTTTTCTGAACAAAGGGTTCTCTTTACATATTCAGAAACAAGCTTATTGTATAGAATTTTTTTGTGGGAAGGGGTTCGATAAAAGTAAAGAAAAACTAACCATAAATTGGAATCGATTCTCTGCCACTGTAACTCCTTAAAGACATTGTTACTTCCACGGTGTTATTATGCTATTTAAGGGAATATGATGTATGTTACTTTAGGATTTTTTTGAAGATAAGAAACAAAGAAGAGAAACTTATTTGCAGTTTGATCGTTTTACAAAAGGAGAAGCCCAAAGGATGTTGCAACAACAAGAGTTTGAGTTTGGAGGGAAACATATGAGGCACACGTGATAACTTTTGTTCCGTTAGAAGACTCACGATGGTTAGGTTTGAGACTTAAAATGCATCACTTTCTCAAAAGATGTGGACTATTAATGCTCCACCCGAAAGAAATAGGATTACTTTGAGTCCAAGTCTAAAGGTAGCGGACTATTTTGAGCTTTTTCTCACTTTACCTTAATTTATAGGCAAAATACATAAGTTACCTCTGAACTATGGACCAAATTCATGTTACACATTTTATGCGGACGGAAATCATCTTACACGCTCAATCTTTTAAAATTGTGTCTAAGACACTATTTTAACAGCTGGCGTGCGTGTTTTACACACGAGTGAAGTTAAATTTTTTGGGTCTGAACCATTATCAAAATGCCACATATCCCGCCTTTTTTATTTTAAAAAAATTTAGAGTCATTTCAGCTACAAGGATGACGTTTACTCTTTATATTCTTTACCTTCTCCTGTTTATACCACACTAATGACGATTAATACCTATAATTACACTAATATTTCCACAAATTAACAGTTGGCAGATTGTTAAAGAAAGGATTTGTTCAAGTTGGAGATGTAAGCAAGGTATTATGTGAAGATCTCAGTCGATAACATAAGCAAGTTGGCAATCGCTGGAGCTCCGATGGTCAACCGTGAAACGAACAAACGACATCAAAACTATGGGTCGCCGGAGTTTTTAATTTTCCGGCCAACATTTCAGATGAAACAAAAAGGTGAGAAGAAGAGACACAAAAATAAAAATAAGAAACGATGGAGAAGCTCCGTTTCTTGTCAAATTCGGCAGAACCGGCCAAGATCTGACCATTCTTCGGCGAGTTTCCTCCCGATCCAATTATCTGGAATTGGCAAGGGAGCGATTTTGGCTAGCCAGACGGCAACTCCGACCGGTGTCGAGTTGTTTGGTGGCTAGTAGTGGTGAGAGAGTAGTTGGGCAGCTGTTGGGTGTGAAATGAGAGGATAATGGAGGACCTATGATTTGGGGATTATTCCGGTGGATTTTAATGGAAAAAAAATTTTAATGGAAAAGTTGACTAAGAGTAGGGTAGGGAAAGATAGAGAGACGGGTTGAGGAGGGTCCTTTGATTATTTTTGTTTCTTTTTAAGAAAAAAATATTAATTAGGGTGGAAATTAAGTATTTTTTTTTGAGTTATGACACGTGTTAAAACTTAATTGGTACGTGAGATCACACATAATTTGGTAAATTGGTCACCAAAAAAAGTAGTGTGTTTTAGAGACGTTGAGTGTGTAAGGTAATTTTTGTCCGTAAAAAGCGTGTAGCATGATTTGATCTATATAATTTAGGGGTAACTTATGTATTTTGCATAATTTGTACCGTAAAATGGTGTAAATTGTACCGTATATTCGAGTCTATATAATTGGTTAATAAACACGTGCACTTTTATTTTCCTGTACCAAAACCACGTGTACTATTTTAGATACAAACAAGATTATCGTAATTCTCTACAATTCTCCATCTCTTTACTCCTCTAGTTCTCTTTCTTCCTCTGTTACTTCAAGCTAGTATCATCATTGGTGAGTTTCTCAATTATTATGTTTTTGGTACAATGGGTTTCTAAATTCTTCTGCGCTTGCTTTTCTCGTATCTTTCTCTCTTTAGAATTGTTTCATGAATTTGTCTCTTTCTGATTTTACATTTTGGTTGCTACTAATCTTCATGCTTCATAGCAAGAAAACTTGTATTGCTGTCTCTCTCTCTCTTCCTTTAAATATGTTTGTTTTGCTGATATTTTGGGGTTTCTTTTCAAAGTTTTTCCATTTGATTCCAGTTTTTCTCTACTCTTTGTTATATTTCTGAGTTCTGGTGAATATTTTCCCGTAGTATATTGTTGTTTGGATAATTTTTCTTGCTGGGTTTTGTACATCCATATCATTATTACTGTTACGCGGCGCCTTCCTGAAGTTCCTTGGAAGGGCGACGTAAGGCTAAGCAACCGATGTCAGTACGATTGCTGTCCGCCAACTGAGGTCCCCTCCGTACGCTAGACTAGATTGTCAGTGCCGTACGGGAAAATCAATGTCATGAGCAATTGAAAGAGAGCAGAAAAGAGAATTGAGAATGAAAGAAAGCTTGATTGCATTGAATGAAAGCTATTACAGAAAACAAGACGGTGTCGGGGGGGAGAGACACCAGTACAGAGAATTGTTTGCTTGCTTGAAAGTTTTGATTGCTTGGTCCCCCTTAATAATGCTTAAAAAAAATAAACCAAAGTTACATGACTAGATCTATGAAAGCTGAAAAATCACACTTAAAGAAAATGCAGCAAAACTACTATATATTTACAATAAAAAGGACTTAGTCTTCTACAAAGCAGCAGCAAGTCCGTTGGCAGCAACTTTGTCTTTAGCATCAGGGTCTGCGCGCGCGGCATTGTCTACGCACGCGGCGCTGTTGGCATCTGCCTGTGGCTGGGCATTGGCAATGGCTATCGGTGGGGCGACAGAGGCACATGCGCGCTTGTCACTTGGAGCTGCCGAGACCACGGGGCCGACCGTGGCGACGAGCGTTGGGAGGCTGGCCAGGACGCCACGGGGCGCGTCCAAGGGGTCATGGGGCATGGTTGGAAAGCCGCCCATGATATTCTCTCCCACCTGAGTTGGTGACGTCCTCGGCGCATTCCTTGCAAGATAATCATCAATCAGGCTCTTGTAGGCTTTGAGGTTTGTTCCCCTCTCCCAAGTATTCTCCTTTGCATCACATCCCTGCCATTTCACCAAGAACTCCTGGTGATCTTTTCTTGAGGCGTGAATCACTCGATCTTCAAGAATAGCTTCAGCACGCCTTTTCCCGGTTGAATTGGGGCCTCGAATACTTGGTATTGTGAGTTGGCTTCATTAAGGATCCTCCATATCTTCCCGAAAAGGTTTCAGGAGACTGACATGGAAAATAGGATAGATTTTCCACCAAGCTGGGGTATCCACCCGGTATGCAACTTTTCCAATGCGCCTTTCAATGGACAAGGGTCCAATATATTTTTGCAATAGGCGAGGGTCATGGACCCCTGCAAACAAGTACCGCCTTGGGATTTTGACCATCACTTTGTCTCCCACCTGGTATTCAACAAAGCGGCGATTCTGATCAGCATGCCTCTTCATCCGCTTTTGGGCTTTAACTAGATAGCTCTGCACTATCTCCAAATTTTGCTTCCATTCTTTTGAGAAGCTAGCAGCCCGAGGAGATTTTGACATGTTTGGTGCGTTCACTGTGTGTGGGAGTAGCGGTTGCTGTCCGGTAACAATTTCAAAAGCGCTTTTGTTGGTACTTGAGCTCTTTTGTGAATTGAAACACAGTTGAGCAGCATCCAGAAGCTTCACCCAATTCTTCTGCGATCCGGTCACAAAGTGCCGGAGATATTCCTCTAGCATGCCATTGAATCGCTCCGTCTGGCCATCAGATTGCGGATGAAAACTTGAGCTATGACTCAATTTTGACCCGAGGCACTTAAAGAGTTGGGTCCAAAAATTGCTAGTGAAGCGTGAGTCGCGATCACTAACAATGTCTTTAGGTAAGCCCCAATATTTGACGACATGAGAGAAGAATAGTCGAGCTGTATCTTCTGCTGATATATATTGTGGGGCTGCTATAAAGGTAGCATACTTGGAAAACCGATCCACCACAACCAAGATAGTTATGAGATCTCCGACCTTGGGCAATCTGGTGATGAAGTCCAGGGAAATGCTTTCCCAAGGTCTTTTTGGGACCGCTAGTGGTTCCAAGAGCCCTGCCTGCGTCAAGCGGTCTGACTTATCTTTCTGGTATACTAGACAAGTCTTCACATACTGAGCGACGTCATCGACCATTTGAGGCCAATAATATGCACGGCGAAGTAATGCATGGTGTGTTCCTCGCCGGGATGACCGGCCCACAAAGTATCGTGGCATTCTGCAAGAAGAGCCCGTCGCAGATCTCCTCCTTTAGGAACATAAAGTCGGTTCCCTTTCACCTTCAGGAAACCATCTTCGGTGTAGAACTGGCGAGTCTTGCCCTGTCCTACCAAATCAACCAAATACTGTGCAGCAGGATCCTTGATGAGTAGATCCTGTATCTGGTCTTTTATGGTGGTGGTTACTTCGCTTCCCTTTAGGGCGGCGAGTACACACATCGATGCTAGATCAGCTCTCCGACTGAGTGCATCAGCAACATGATTGGTCTTTCCACTTCGGTACTCCAGGTTGAAGTGAAATTCCGCTAGGAGTTCCTGCCACCTAGCCTGTCGACCGTTCAGCTTTGGTTGGGTCATGAAATGGCTAACGGCTGTGTTGTCTGTCTTGACCACGAATGGGGCTCCCAGTAGATAATGCCTCCAAAGGCGTAAGCAATGAACGACAGCCAATAATTCTTTCTCATGGGCGGCATAGCGCCGCTCTGCATCCTTCAGTTTTCGGCTCTCGTACGCTACGGGATGCCCTTCTTGTAGCAATACTCCACCAAGTGCATAGTCGGAGGCATCCGTTTGCACTTCGAATGGCTTGGCCAAGTCAGGGAAGGCCAAGACTGGGCTACTAGACATAGCCATCTTCAATGCGTCGAAGGCCTCTGCCCGCTTGGGGCCCCAATCCCACGGGGTGGCCTTCTTGAGAAGTTCTGTCAGCGGCACTGCAATGAGGGAGTAACTTTTCACAAAACGCCGATAGAAGTTGCATAGACCAAGGAACGACCTCAAGGCATATATATCCTTAGGAGGCGACCATTCTGTAATGGCCTGAATCTTCTGCTGGTCCATCTTGATCCTCCCTTCCTCGATGACATGTCCGAGGAAGTCAATTTATTTCTGAGCAAAGGAGCACTTGGATAGCTTCGCATATAATTCGTGCTCCCGCAATCGGGCTAGGACCTTCCGCAAATGCTCCAGGTGTCCTTCCAGTGTCTGGCTATATACGACAATGTCATCCAAATAAACCACGACGAATTCATCAATGTATTCTCGGAAGACTTGGTTCATCAAGTTGCAAAATGTGGCTGGCACATTAGTCAAGCCAAAGGGCATAACCAGGAAGTCGTACGACCCATATCTTGTCACACAGGTCGTCTTGTGCTCATCACCATCTGCAATCCGAACTTGCCAATAACCTGTCCTCAGGTCTATTTTGGTGAATACCATCGCACCACCCAGTCTATCAAACAAGTCTGCCATTAGCGGAATAGGATACTTGTTTTTCACGGTGATTTTGTTTAGAGCCCGGTAATCCACACAGAGTCGTAAACTACCATCATGTTTCTTTTGGAATAGCACAGGCGACCCATATGGGGACTTGGAGGGCACGATGATCCCTGTGTCTAGCATTTCCGTCAATTGTCTCCGAAGCTCGGAGAGTTCGGGTTGTGACATTCTGTACGGCGCCCGGGCAGGTGGCTTCGCACCCGGCACCAACTCAATCTCATGGTCCACAGTTCGCCTAGGCGGAAGGCGCTTTGGCATGTCTTGTGGCATGATGTCTTCAAATTCCAGAAGCAACTCCTTCACGGGTGCAGGAATGGGACCCGAGGAGCGTTCTATATCTTCCATGCAGAGGGTAGCCAGGAACGTGGGTTCATGTCTTTTTACCCCCTTCTTCAACTGCAAGGCCGAGATGTTCTCGGCTGCCATCTTCATGGGAATGCACGGAATAATGCAGGGCTTGGCCCCATTTGCTCCCATCATCAGTAGCATGTCTGCATACGGTGCGGGCATGGTATTGGTCTGTCTCAGGAATTCCAACCCCACTATTAACTCAAAGTCATCTATGATCACTACGCGCAGGTTGAACTTTCCTTCATAAGGGCCAAGCTTCACTGGTACTTCTTTGGCTATTCCACCCACTGGTTGAGGTGGTGAGTTGATAGCCTTCACACGACCTTTGCCCTTTCCTACAACTAGTCCAAGACGCTCCACCTGAGTCGAGGCTAAGTAGTTGTGGGTGGCACCCGTGTCTATCATTGCCCGAATGGGCTTGCCATTTACCTTCATGTCAACGAACATTAAGGTCCTCTCTTGATGAGGAGGAGTCCTCAAATTCGCCTTCTTATTTCCTTTCATGACAATTGGACATGGGTCCTTCTTCTTACGGATACCGGCACTGGTTCCCGCTAAGGACTCAGAAATGGAGCCAACAATTGCATTGAATGCACCTACTGGCTCGGTCTGGTCCGCATCATCGGCGTCGTCATCCGTCCCATCCTCAAAAGCTTGATGGGCGTTTATCTGTGCATGTGGGCATTCATTATTCCAATGTGGTCCGCCGCAATGACGACATCCTGAGGGGGGCTTCCTCCCCCGATCATTGTTGTTAGATGCAGCACTAGTACTGCCGGAAGAGGGAGCCTTGTATTTGGGTGCACTCCGGTCTCCTCCACTTCTGCTAGGGCCACCAGTGTTTGGTTGGCCCCCTTTGTATCCTCCTCGGACAGGCTGTTGAGGCCTATCCTTCCGGGCTTCCACTTGGTAATCCCCAAGGCACTCTGCTGCTTGGATTGCCTTAGGCAACGTGTCTACCCTTTGTCTCTGCAACTCCATCCGGGCATAAGGTTTCAACCCTTCCAGGAAGGTGAAGAGTTTGTCTTTGTCCCACATGTCACGGATGTTCAGCATGAGTGCGGAGAATTCCCGCACGTAATCTCGCACTGATTTGGTCTGGCGGAGCTCCCGCAACATTCTCCTGGCATTGTACTCAACATTTTCGAGGAAGAACTGTAGGCGTATGGCTGCCTTCAGTTCCGCCCATGTCTCGAGGGCATCTTCGCCGGCCTTGATGGCTTCGTACTTCACCCGCCACCAGAGTTTGGCATCACCCTGAAGATACATGGCAGCAGTTGCTACCTTCTTAGCTTCTTCTAGGCCTCCCACGGCATCGAAGTATTGCTCGATGTCGAAAATGAAATTTTCCACTTCTTTGGCATTCCTAGCTCCACTGTATGGCTTTGGCTCGAAAATTTTCAACTTTTGTGCCATAGGGGCGAGGTTCACACTACCCCCAAATTGGTTTCCACCTCCTCGAAGTAGGCCTTGTAAAGCAGCATTGACAACGTTGAGCTGACCTGTCAAGTTATCTATAGTTTGTTGCATGGCAGTCACCCTGTCTGCCTCTTGTTCCCTGTTGGCTAAATCCTCGGCACGCTCCTGCTGGAGGACCTCAAATTTACCAAAAATTTCAGCTGCCTCTGTGGCTGCTGTTTGCCGGTCTCCTTCAGAGTCGCGACTGATGTTTTCTATGTCAACTTCGGCCTGGATGAGTCTGCGGTTCAGGTCGTCCAACCTTTGCACTAGGCTGGTTTTTAGATCGGGCACCATTTCCATGATGGGCCGTAATGCGTCAACCGTTCCCTCAAGGGTCGCGATGCGATCCCCATAATTCACCATGGTCAGAAATGGTGGTAATTGCAATGTAATCCCTCGTCCGATGTCGAGCCTAGGCTTTGATACCAACTGTTACGCGGCGCCTTCCTGAAGTTCCTTGGAAGGGCGACGTAAGGCTAAGCAACCGATGTCAGTACGGTTGCTATCCACCAACTGAAGTCCCCTCCGTACGCTAGACTAGATTGTCAGTGCCGTACGGGAAAACCAATGTCATGAGCAATTGAAAGAGAGCAGAAAAGAGAATTGAGAATGAAAGAAAGCTTGATTGCATTGAATGAAAGCTATTACAGAAAACAAGACGGTGTCGGGGGGAGAGACACCAGTACAGAGAATTGTTTGCTTGCTTGAAAGTTTTGATTGCTTGGTCCCCCTTAATAATGCTTAAAAAAAATAAACCAAAGTTACATGACTAGATCTATGAAAGCTGGAAAATCACACTTAAAGAAAATGCAGCAAAACTACTCTATATTTACAATGAAAAGGACTTAATCTTCTACAAAGCAGCAGCAAGTCCGTTGGCAGCAACTTTGTCTTTAGCATCAGAGTCTGCGCGCACAGCATTGTCTACGCGCGCGGCGCTGTTGGCATCTGCCTGTGGCTGGGCACTGGCAATGGCTATCGGTGGGGCGACAGAGGCACATGCGCGCTTGTCACTTGGAGCTGCCGAGACCACGGGGCGGACCGTGGCGACGGGCGTTGGGAGGCTGGCCAGGACGCCACGGGGCGCGTCCAAGGGGTCATGGGGCATGGTTGGAAAGCCGCCCACAATAACAACAACAACCCAGTATAATCTCACTAGTGGGGTCTGGGGAGGGTAATATGTACGCAGACCTTACCCCTACCCTGAGGTAGAGAGTCTGTTTCCGATAGACCCTCGGCTCCCTCCCTCCAAGAACTCACCATCTTGCTCTTGGGGTGACTCGAACTCACAACCTCTTGGTTGGAAGTGGAGGGTGCTCACCACTAGAGCAACCCATTCTTGTCATTGAGAAGAACTAGAGGGTATTAGAAAAAAACAAACAAGAAACTGGGAAAGCATTGCTAAAGAGATTGTCTATGTTTATAATGTTAGAGCACCTATTAGTAGAAGTATGTGACAATTAGAGGCGGGTTGAGCCGATTTTTGGGCGGGTCAAAATGGGTTGAGTTAATATATGGGCGGGTCAGTTACTTGTGCTGAGATAAGTTAGGTCAAGATGGACTAAAATTTGGATCATAGCCTAACCCGCCCAATACTTACCAAGCTTTAATTAATATGTATTGTTTTCTTATGATCATATATAACATATCAAACCAAAAAAAAAATTCTAAAATATTTTGATAAAATAACTCATGGATCAATTTGGACTAAAAATTAACCCAACTTTAAATGGGTTGAGATAAGTTGGGTCAAGATGAGTTAAGTTTAATAAATGGGTGGGTTAATAATCAGCTCAACCTGTGGGTCATTTGGGCTTGGGCCAAATTTGACAGCGCTATTTACAATCTTTATTTTTCTAGTTTTAGTCCTTTACAGGTTATAGTTCTGTGTTATGCTGAGCTATTGTTTTGTATATCTTACTTGGTGATTAATAAAATGATCAGTACGAAAAAAAAAAACGCTTCTATGGTTGGGGTTTCAATTATCGGATTCTTGAACTTCCGTTAAAATATATGAGATTGGCCATAACAAACTCCAACATAACTTCCTTCTACTGAACTAAAAGAAGCCAGTCAAGAAAAGAACAAGAGTATTCCCAAGGAACAACAAAAAACTCATATGATAATTTAAGCAAAATCAAGACAGAAGGCAGAAGTAAAAACCAACAAAAAGAGAAGGTTCAACATCAAATAAGAAGAATAAACACAGAACAGTTGGGATGAGAGAAAGAGTAAATACCCCTAACTTATAATGATGTGTTGGTAGTCGCATCTACGCCAAAGGGACTAAGCAGAAAGGAATAAAGATTGCACAGATAGCTTGGTTCAATACCAATGCTGATGACAATGCACAGTAAAACAAGGTTGCAGCAAAGATAAAGCAGACCAAGAAAATGAAGAGAATAAGGAGTAAAAAGATACAGATGAAGAAAATGATGACTACAAGGATGGAAAATATGATGAAGAGAATCGAATTGAAGCTGAAAGGATAACAATTCTGGAAACATGACTACTTGGAGAAAGTTGATTATGAGGAAAACTCATATATTTATGTAGAAATGTAGCTTATCTCCAAGTGAGAAGGGTCCAGAACCAGTAGAGTATTCATGTGAAAAAGTAGAACCTAAAAGTCTCACAAAGTCACCTCCTAGGCTCTTATAACCAAATAGAAGGAACAATCTCAAACATAAACTTAGTTATCTTCACTATGATTAATCTCATACAGAATATAGGTAATGAAAATAAAAGGCACCTGCTATACTCTTTTGCTCGGTATTTATCAAGAAAGCTGTGTTCCACAAACTTTTACAATCCCGAGAAGCTGTTCTAGCCAACTCAAATCTGCCGGATAGATGAAGATTTCAGGAAGATCAAACAGAAAGATCTAACTAAACATTGTAAATCAAAACTGCTACGAATTAATCGAGGTAAAAAGACAATACCTTCCTTTAAGAAAAAAGCCAAAACAAGGGAATCATCTCCAATCATAAAACTTTGAGGCTATTTGACAAGGGTTGCAAAACACAATATTTAATTTGCTTAGTTATGAAAGATATGGTTTTTGGATCTGCCAATCTCAGTGGATCACCAAAAGTTGAAAAACATTTCAACCACAGGTACAACATATAGAGTGCAACAAGTAACTGCTTCATCAGACACCAAGCATCCATAATACGTGCCATGGTGGTAAGATCACAAAAAGAAACATTTTACTTACATAGACAAGTTAAAAACTCATAAGTTCACCAGCAGAAAAATCAAAAGATAAACTATTATGCGCAATTTCTGGTGTACCGAGAAACAAAACCACTTGCATCCTGCTCATGGAAAATCACGACTCATGGAAACTCATCATAAAATTGGTGGAGGGTCTTGGGCAACCTAACAATTTCGCAGCCAATCCTGACGAATATGGGGATACACAATTCCTTGAACACAAGCTGCAGCGTGTTCTCTTTACCATGATAACAAACGTCTCCAGAACCATTGCATTTTTTAGCAGAAATTTTGAAAGTTCAAAGAGCCTATCATGCCTCGCCGTCCGACACATCCCAATGAAAATGGGGCAGATAATATTAACACTCTTGAGATTGGGAAATACAGAGTTTGAAATCCAACTCTCCAGATCGATATTATCTCCTTGGCGCAAATAACTTGACTCATAGCGGCATTGCACAAAATTAACCTGTATATAAACAATATAATCTAGATCAAATACAGGTTAAAATTCATGATAAATCTGTCCCACATATTCAAAACCCACGGATTTGGTTCTTCACAAATAATTAATAGCAAATTCCTATCTATAAGACTCATTGAGAAGGTAAACCAAGCAAACAATGAAAGATGTATTTGCATTCTCCTCTAGAAAACTCAGTATGGAGAGGAAAGAGGGTGCGATAAATCATCAAAATATGAATGAATGTACGAAGAAGAGCAAAAGATGTGGGAAGTTACTTCAACGTCCATGTGTATGTTGAGTGTCTCCAAATGAGGCGAGGCCCGCAAAAGGCTTGCTACTCCATACAAATTATACTTCGTTATGTGCAACTTCAGTGTTAGACATTTGCATTTCAATTCTGGAAGCTGCGCTCCATCAAGCTGCATCATGAACAGAACCTGGTGCAGTAATCCCAAGGAAACTAGTCAAGAACAGAAAAATAGAAACAATAAAAAAAATATACATCACAGATAAAGTTTTTACGGCTCTATGACAAAAGTAAATATCTAAACCTTTAGACATCAATATCAAAATGCTAATTTCCAAAATTTATCTTTTGCCCGTACGACAATAGAAATACCTGATTTAAAAGTTGACAGAAAACTTACATAAAATGACAAAAAGGTGAAAGATTCTTTTGTCACAGAAATTTTCATGTGTATAAAAGCTTTCAATTACTCCACACCGCATCCTGCAACTGTTTGCTAAAAACCAAATAGAGCAACTATAAAGTAATTTTGATTGAGTAACAAACCTCTGCAAACCAAGTCCCAATTGTTAGCTCATTTACATGTCTCAACTTTTGAAGATAATCTTGAACAAGGGTCCAAAAAAACCCGATGGTAATCACGACAACTGTTATCCTGGATCTCACATCTGATATCAAAAGTAAGCTCAGCACTGACCAAGGAAGACACATTTACTAGCCTACACTTAAAATCATCAAGGTGTTCTGAAATCACCAAATGCTGAAGATATGGAGCAACAATTTCCAATGAATGATCACCTCCATACAGCTGCCAAAAGTTGTGCAACTTCAGTGTCTTCAAATTTATATTTTTAATTTCCAGATGCTGAAAACCATGGAAATAAGTCAGTTCCATAGTTTCTAAAGAATGACAACCTGTTAATAACTTCACAATCGCTTCATCGTCTAACTCCACTGTCATAAACTTCACCGTCTTCAGAGATTTCCACGATATAACAACTCCCTTATCAAAGGCACAATTACGTAAACCCAATGTTACCAATGACGAGCAAGTGTAAAATGATTGAGGCAATATGTACACCTTAAAAAAGGTTGAGTTCAATACAACATGTTCCACTTTACTATTTATAACATAAGTAAGCCACTGATCGATATGCAAGCTGTAACTAAGCATGTCCCAGCAGTCGAGATAAAATTTTCTTATTTTCGAAGAAATACGTTGAGCAAATGCGTAGTCTACGAAGGGTACGCATATTTCTGCTTCTGATGGAGAATCACAAAGTAAAGTGAGATTATCAATAGAAGTCCAGAGGTACTGCCACCGTTTTGAGACAAGACATGTCCTGACAGCATTCTTCGTCGACGGCAAAAGAGAGATAATTCGAGCGAGGAGCGACTCTGGCAACTTGTTGATTCGGTCTAGGGCTCCATCATCTTCGGCGATTGTCTCCATTAACTTCGGTTTCTTCATCACTGTGGTGTGCTCTCCTTGGGTTTTTTCCACTGGTTCTTTAATGATCTGCAGATTTGTTTGGGAAATGAGCATTTGAGTCTATGTAAATAAGAAACACATGAGCCATGGATTTGAGGGAGATCAGTGGTGGAGATGACATCTCTACTGTACGGCTACGATTGAGATGATTAACGACCTAGATTTTATAACTGGTCCTAATAACTTTGAATCCAGAGTTTTACTTATACTAGTTTTTAATGCAAAAAGTCAAACATCCAAATAGAACTAATCCCTGCATTATTATCCTGCATAACTAATCCTAGAACCAAACAACCCCTTAGAGAATAGAGGTACTAAGTATTTCTCGCTCATTTTGAGTTCCTGATCGAGCTGCCAAAATTTATGAGACTTGATTATTTTCCATATCAGGAAGAGTGTTATTTATGTCATGCCAATTCGTTGACTTGTTTTTCTGCCATTCCTAGAAGAAGAGAAAGAACACTGAGTACTCCACTTTGCCAAGTATTCCTACATTGTTAAACAATAGTTGGAATTTTTCTTGGAATATCATGGCAAATTCTGAATAATAAGTGGGAAAATTAAATCTGTTTGATCCATGTGTAATGTTCTACCAGCTGATACTTTCACAAGATCATAAAGCTAATATAACTATATTAGAGGCTATTTCCAAGGCTGTAACCGAAGAATTCAAATGGTAATCAAGCTTCATAAGCTGAAAATTTTGCTAACAGAGAATTTATTTTTTGAATCATAGATACTTAATTAAGGGAACTGACCTTTTATATTTTCTTTGATAAGTGTTGGTTCTCTCTCTCTCTCTCTCTTGGGAATTATATCAAACACGTTGCATAACAAAACTAAATTCCCACATTTCGAATAGAAAGTAGTCAATGACAATTTGGTATTCTGGTTTTATTTTTGAGTACCAATTCCACTTCCAATAATCTTCTCAATATGCAACTTTTTATCTATTTTTATATGTGCATGTTCAGCTTACACATTCAACCTTTCCAAAGTATATCTAAGACACACCTTTTTTATGTTTGACCACTTTATCTCAGAGATTGTATCACATGCGCTAATTAAATCTTGACACGTGTCATAACTCAAGTAAAAAAAGAAAATGCATAATTTGCATCTTTTTTTCTTTAAAAAAAACAAAAATAATCAAATGACCCCTCCTCAACCCGTCTCTCTATCTTTCCCTACCCTACTCTTAGTCAACTTTTCCATTAAATTTTTTTCCTCCACTAAAATCCACCGGAATAATCCCCAAATCATAGGTCCTCCATTATCCTCTCATTTCACATCCAACAGCTGCCCAACTCCTCTCTCACCACTACTAGCCACCAAACAACTCGACACCGGTCGGAGTTGCCGTCTGGCTAGCCAAAATCGCTCCCTTGCCAATTCCAGATAATCGGATCGGGAGGAAACTCGCCGAAGAATGGTCAGATCTTGGCCGGTTCTGCCGAATTTGACAGGAAACGGAG
Source organism: Nicotiana tabacum (assembly GCF_000715075.1). Taxonomy (NCBI): domain Eukaryota; kingdom Viridiplantae; phylum Streptophyta; class Magnoliopsida; order Solanales; family Solanaceae; genus Nicotiana; species Nicotiana tabacum. The sequence continues at coordinate 37,935,561 of NC_134103.1, forward strand.
CTTCTCCATCGTTTTTTTATTTTTTATTTTTGTGTCTCTTCTTCTCACCTTTTTGTTTCATCTGAAATGTTGACCGGAAAATTAAAGACTCCGGCGACCCATAGTTTTGATGTCGTTTGTTCGTTTCACGGTTGACCATCGGAGCTCCAGCGATTGCCAACTTGCTTATGTTATCGACTGAGATCTTCACATAATACCTTGCTTACATCTTCAACTTGAACAAATCCTTTCTTTAACAATCTGCCAACTGTTAATTTGTGGAAATATTAGTGTAATTATAGGTATTAATCATCATTAGTGTGGTATAAACAGGAGAAGGTAAAGAATATAAAGAGTAAACGTCATCCTTGTAGCTGAAATGACTCTAAAATTTTTAAAAATAAAAAAGGCTGGATATGTGGCATTTTGATAAAATTTAACTTCACTCGCCTCTTTTTGTGTAAAACACGCACGCCAGCTGTTAAAAATAGTGTCTTAGACACACTTTTAAAAGATTGAGTGTGTAAGATGATTTTTGTCCGTAAAAAGTATGTAACAAGGATTTGGTCCATAGTTCAGGGGTAACTTATGTATTTTGCCTACAAATTAAGGTAAAGTGAGAAAAAGCTCAAAATAATCCGGTACCTTTGGACTTGGACTCAAAGTAATCCTATTTCTTTCGGGTAGAGCAATAATAGTCCACATTTTTTGAGAAAGTGGTGCATTTTAAGTCTCAAACCTAACCACTGTGAGTCCTTTAACAGAACAAAAGTTATCACGTGTGCCTCATATATTTCCCTCCAAACTCAAACTCTTGTTGTTGCAACATCCTTTGGGCTTCTCTTCTTGTGAAACGATCAAACTGCAAATAAGTTTCTCTTCTTTGTTTCTTATCTTCAAAAACACCCTAGAGTAACATACATCATATTCCCTTAAATAGCATAATAACACCGTGAAAGTAACAATGTCTTTAAGGAGATACATTGACAGAGAATCGACTCCAATTTATGGTTAGTTTTTCTTTACTTTTATCGAACCCCTTCCCACAAAAAAATTCTATACAATAAGCATGTTTCTGAATATGTAAAGAGAACTCTTTGTTCAGAAAAAACATCTTTGCAACTTTGTTGTTGTTTAAAAAAAATATGACTTGAATCCACGGCCTAAAATCTGGACGTTTTCTATATATACTACTGTTAAAGTCTTATTGAATATGTATTATTTTTGTTAATTATATCACAATATATTTTTTGTAATTTCAGAAGCGATAACCAAGGCATCATTTGTCAGTATCAAAATATACCATGGAGGAATTATGAAACGTATGCTAGAAAAGTATTATGTTGGGGGCAACATCGACTATATTGATTATGTTAACGTGGAAAAAATGAACCTTGATGAGTTCAAGAACATGGCAGCAATTTGTGAATATTTAAAGGATTTAATAACTTTTTGGCATAGGTATGGAAGATCTAGTAATAGATGGAGGTTGGTATCTACAGATAATGAAGCATATGCAGTTGGCAGAAACATCCCGAATGACAATGTGATTGAGATTTACTTCGAACACTTGGACTCATATTTCAGTATAGAAAATATAGATTCGGTATATAAATCAAATGCTAGAGATAATGACAAACATCAATTTGTGCGGGAAAATTCATCTAGTGATGATTTTAGTGACTCCGAAGATGATTTGTCTGATGATCTACTTGTTGATAAACATGAAAAAATTATAGAAAGCATTATAGATGAAAGTGAGATTCTTAGTGTCGAAGTGAAGAGAAAGATGGTCGCTCCAGAAGGGGAATCTGACTTTATTGATTCTGCAGACACAAAAAGTTTGCATAGCGATTCCGAGACTGAGGAATCCAATTTTCCTCACTTCAACCCACATACAGATAGAGATAAGCCGATTTTTGCTCTGGAATGTACTTTTGCAAGCAAGCAAGATTTTAAGAATGCAGTAGCTACTCATAAGATTAACAATGGAAAGTATATTAAGTGGAAGAAAAATGACAAAGAAAGAATGAAGGTTGTTTGTATACATCCGGAGTGCGAATGGGAAATCATGGCATATAAAATGCAAAGGGACACGACGCTTCAGATTAGGAAGTACAAACCTACACATACTTGCAAGGAGTGGAATTATGAAAATAGAAAAATAACATCATCCTTCATTGCAAGAAAATACCTCAAAGAAATTAAATCAAACAGCGGTTGGAGATTACTTGAGTTCAGAGATAGGGTGAGTTTAGATCTACGAGTTAAAGTGACTTTATCTCAAGCCAAAAGAGCTAAGATGAAAGCTATTGCGTTGATTGATAGTGATATTAAGGATCAATATAAAATAATGTGGGATTATTGCATTGAAATTGATAGGACAAATCCAGGCAGTACAGTTCACATGAAGTTTACTGATAATAAGGTACCAAACAAGCCATATAGATTTTAGAGAATATACATCTGTTTTGTTGCTTGTAAGAAAGGTTACAAGGCTGGATGTAGAAAGATAATAGGTGTTGACGGTTGTTGGTTGAAAGGTCCAATGTATGGGACACAATTGTTATCTGCAGTCGGAATTGATGATAATAATAACATATTTCCCATTGCCTACGCGATTGTTGAGAAAGAAAGTAGAGAGACATGGGTGTAGTTTTTGAACTATTTGGCAGCTGATTTAGATATAGATGAGAGTGGTTGGGCCTTTATGTCTGACAAACAAAAAGATCTTATATTGAAGCTTTTAATAAAGTTTTACCATATGTTAGCCATAGATTTTGTGCGAGGCACCTTTATAACAATTTTAAGAGAGCTGGTTTTAGTGGGTTCACATTAAAAAAAGTATTTTGGGCTGCTGCAAAGGCTGCTACTGTGGAAGAATTTGATGCTCGCATGTTACGGATGACAGAGTTAGATACGAATGTTGTTGCTTGGCTCAATGACAAAGAACCTAGCAAATGGTCAAGGTCACATTTTTCTTCAGATGCCAAGTGTGATATTTTATTAAATAACTTGTGTGAAGTATTTAATAGCATGATCCTTGATGCTTGACACTTCTGAAGAAATTGCGGTATCTGCTCATGGCTAGAATGCTAGCTAATAGGGAGAAAGCGCAGAAATGGAGTTTGGGTGATGTTTGTCCAAATATTAAGGACATATTGCACAAAAATCAGACTGCAGCCGGTGATTATATCCCTCAAAAATCTAATAAGTGGACTTATGAGATTATAGGAGCTACTATTCGTGACAATTGGGCAGTTGATTTGAAGAATCAAACATGTAGCTATAGAAAATGGAGTATCATGGGAATTTCTTGCAAGCATGCTATTGCAGCCATTTGGGCTAAGAAGGATGACATTCTTGACTACGTGGATGACTGCTACAAAGTAGAAACGTACAGAAGAATTTATGAATATGCAATTCTTCCGATAAATGGGCCACAATTGTGGGCTAAATCAACTAAAATTCCTTCTTGGCCTCCAGAAGAAGTAGCAGTTGAAATAGATTTTGGTTGGATATACTCTCAACAGACACAATAAAATTAAATGGATTGCTGATAAATTAGTTTTTTCTAGTGCTAATATGTGTTTACTGTTAATGGTAGCTTATCCTTATTTCAAGTGCTTATCTGTGCATTTTTCAGGGTTTGCTATCAGCTTCTTTGGTGCTGCTACTATGTTGCTTTCCGATATTTGGTGATGTAGTACTGCTAATGAATTGTAGTTTCATGTGGTACTATTCTGCTGTATTTTCAAGTGCTCGTGTTTCAAATGACGTTGTTACTGTTCTGCTTTTCTTTTTTGGTGTTGGGGTGGTGCTACTGTGCTGCGCTGTTTGAAATTTCTGCTATAGATAAAGTTTTCTTATTGTGATTGCCAAAAATATTTCAGTGTTCAGGATACTATCACAGATAAGGTGACTTCTTTTGAGTTAATTAAAATGGACTGTGAGTTGATAAAAATGTTGTAAGTTATTACGCAAAATAGTAGTAACTGTTTGTTCCCAAGATTTAAAGAACTATATATTGTAAATGCCCCTATAATGATACTGAAAAGATGTCGTCATGTAAACGGGATTACTATATCAAATGCTTAACAGTAAATTTGATTAAGCAAAGTTGAATCTCATGAAACAGAATGTCCAAACCTTATGCTTCCACTAAATGTTATTTCTACTTAGTGAAACAGAATGTCCAAATGGGTGAGAATTACTACTGATATTTTGTGCCATTTCCTTTTTCTTTTCCAGACAAACAATCTTTTGTACTAACAAAATATAGTGTAATGTGTAACAAAGAAATGCTTTAAGCAAGGATGTCGTTTGCTTTGTCACAACTTTCATGTTATGGATGAATGGAGTCATGTAAAGAAATCTTTCCAACTAAAACTTAAACATTCGTTCACATCATGTCATCAAAGTTAGAAAGTGAAATCTGAAATTAATAATACCAGGTAACATTGAATAACACTGATTTAATCATACCCACCATTACAGCGAAAAGTAAATGGTACATTTCCCTACGACAACTACATGTATTCATGCTTTTAGGATGTCAATTTGCAGTCTACATATTACAACAACACAATTACACAGAGTATATTAATCAAATGAAACGCTGGAAAGCCATTTTGGTCATCATCTTTTTCCTTTTCAGTTGTTTAAACTCAGCTTTCATTTGCCTCATTTTTCCTCTTTTTCTTTCAGCTTTTTCTATCTCAGCTTTCATTTGACTAATTGTATCAACATAAAAGCTTATTTCTGTTTCTGCCCATTGCTCTACCTTTACTTCCTCTTGACTATGCTTCTCCACATTATTGTATACCTTCAACTGATAAATATGAGTGTCTGTAGTTGCACAAGAAATAGGTTTGAAATCAAGAAAGAGAATGAGCCTAATTGAGATCATTACCCCATAATTGATGCTCTATTACTGCATTTCACGTAGAAGAATAGAGTCTTTGAAGAAAACCAATCCAGCGAACCTAATTTCCCGCTTGGTCTCCCAAATATGTAAACTAGGGTTATGAAACTTTGGGGAAATAAATGGGGGAAGAGAGTCGATCCATTTTGTTTTAAGATAGAGAGAGGAGTTTGTTTGTTTTGAAGGAAATATCATGTGCATATTCAGATGTCTCTGTTAGAAGGCTCGCGGTGGTTAGATTTGAGACTTAAAATGTATCACTTTCTCAAAAAATATGGATTATTAATGCTCCACCCAAAAAAAAATAAGATTACTCTCAGTCCAAGTCGAAAGGTACCGGACTATTTTGAGCTTTTTCTCAAGGTAAAGTAATACATTGATAACATTAGGACTTTTTTTAAAGGTGGGAGGAATGGAATCCCATACAACAAAACGAAGTCAATATACTTGGACCTGCTTATATTGGGTGAAGAAACCTTTTTTTTCTTTCAGTTTAGCCATACAGTGCACGGTACCTCTAAACTGACTAATTTGGATTTGCGTTATAGAAAATCCACTATGGCAATTTTAAGAATTGACCTCGACTTCTCTGTCTAAGGCTAGAGAACTTTAGTCATCATATACTATATATATATATATATATATATATATATATATATATATATATATATTGAAAGAATATGTGTAATAGTAACACACAAGATAAAGACATAACTATAACAGTACGGGCCTAAGGAAAAACACAGAGATACCTACATGAGGAACCCAAACGGCATCGGGATCATCTCAGACTCGACAGTTAGGCCAGCCGCGGGGTTGCATTGAGTGTGGCGACGCAGGTCACATTAGGAGGTACTGTCCTAGGTTGATGAGCAGCAGACCACAGCAGGGTACTCGTGCCATGATTCCGGCACCAGTTGCTCCATCGCCCGCACAGCCAGCTAGAGGCGGGGGTCAGGCAGCTAGAGGTGGTGATCAGACTGTTAGAGGTGCATGCCAGCCAGTTAGAGGCCGTCCGAGGGGCGGAGGTCAGAGTGGTAGGGCTCGATACGTTTATATATATATATATATATATATATATATATATATATATATATATATATATGTGTGTAAAATAGATTACAAGATCGAACCAAATTATAGAGCAAAATTTTATAAGTAATAGTCAACAAGTTAGAAATTCATTTTTCAATAGATTTTTTTCTTCCATTTGAACTGATTTCAATAATCATTTTAGTTGCTTTAATAGGTGCAACTGTTGTAGCTCGTCAATAAAATATTTCTATTAAAACTTGGAATTCGAATAAAATTTTGTTCTGCCTTGTCACATTTATTGGTTATATGTCAACTGGGGATATAGTAAATAGCAAAAATACATTGGTTATATATAAATTTTATTAAAATTGAACAAATAGTAAATATGAACTAATAACCGTAAAATATAACTAGTTTAATATAAAACTTTAAAGACTGAAACCATAAAATTTAAATTTTGAATCATGCTCCGTCTATCAAGCATTATGAATTTGGAAACTTTTCTTTTTCCATTAAAAATCATCGCTCTTTTAATTTGGTCAACTCGCTCAGCGGGCATCTGCAACATTCAAGTAAGGAGAGGTTGAGTGCTTTCATCTTATCTGAACTGCTTGTTGAAGATATATTTTAGTTAATTTGTTACTTTTGAGTTTTTCGCTTCAAATTTTCAGTTATTCAGTAACTCCATTTTTAATATGATTTATATCGTTTGTACGGATTTAAGATCTGCAAGTTCCGGGTGTCACACTACTTTAAACTATAACATACAAAACTTTGTGTAAGTGGTGTCAATATTTACATAAAAAAAAATAATAAATAAATTTATCATCAATTTTGTAGACACGGAAGAACCTTGACTCATTGATTCAGTTGTTTCTTAAAGATAGAAAAGGTCTGGGATTCAATTTACCTAATAACAAATTTTTAACGATATAGTGTGTTTGGATTGACTTTTAAAAAGTATTCACGCCGATCCATAATAAGTGATCTTTTGACCGTTTTATTTTTGTCTAAAGTAAGTGTCATTTTTACGTAATCAAGAATGACTCTCCCCATCCTTTGTAGATAGGTCAAATTGTAAGGATGGACTCTCTCCATCCTAGCTTTGTTTTGAGAGGTGAGGCTTATACCCCTTCTATGTTCCTTTTGACTTATCAATATACTCCCCCATGGGGAGCTTTGATTATTACAAAATAAAAAATAAAAAATAAAGAAAGAATGAACTAACTTTATTTTTTCAAATTTGCCCTTATTTACATATCCAAACGTGTCAAGTTAACAATATGCAAATTTTTATTAAGGGTAATTTAGTTAAAATACTTATTTATTTTTTAGGAGTTAATATTTTATTAAGGGGTGTGCCAAAGGCAAAAAAATCAATTATTGTGAACCGGAGGGAGTAGCTTATAAGCTAAAAGCCAAAAGTCATAAGTTGTTAATACCCAATTTTTGACTTTTGGCTTATTTTGTACTTTTCATGCCTAAAAGTAAGTGCTTTTAAGCACTTTTTATTATTGTCAAACACCACAAAAACTAAAAAAGTACTTAAAAACCAATTAATACTTAAAATAAGTCAATCCAAACACCCTCTTAACAAAGGCTCAAACGTCAGGAAGCAGCCTTTAACCAGCACCAGGAAGCAATCTTTACTAGGTTGGTGTGAGTTTAAGCGCAACATTCAAAAAAAGTATTAAAAAGTGTAGCAAAAAGGATTCTAACTACGACTCATTTAGCAAATTTATTTTTAATACTCAGTTTAAGTTAAAAACAAACAACCACTTAGAAAATCTATGGTTATTGTATATCAACTTCCTCCCTGCGACTTTTGGATAGTTTTCTCTTAATTTTTGCCACATTCTTTTAATGAAAAATGTTTCTAGTTGCTGCAATTCTAACAGTATGATCTGAGCATCTCCCACATACTTCTTTGCCTTTGTAATCTTTTGTATCATCTAAGAGGCATGCCTAGGTGCCACCGTCTACTCTTTCCATAGTATATATATGTGTACTTATTGTATTCATTATTTGTCCTTCTTTCTGCACAAGTTACATGATATATAGTTTACAAACTGCAACAATGTTTCATGTTAAAATATGAATGGTGTTGAATCTTTCAGCTAATTTTGAATAACAAATTTCCTCCCCGAGCTAACTAAGCTTTCCTTGAGAAATCAGTTTCTTTAGTCTGTAGAAATTTCCTTCAATCAATTGTACAATTTTCTAGGGTAGCACAAATATCTGAGACCAGAATGTTTATGTTTGGATAGGAAATTGAATATTCATAATCAATTGGAACCTCCCTGCATAGGATAAGCATCTTGCAGTTCATGATATAATTTTGCCTAGCCCTAGCATATTCTCAATCAGAGGGAAGCACTGCACAATTGATAGGCTTCTAATACTTGATGGTACACCTAAAATGACACTGTTAATTAATTCTATTTCACGGGTCATGTGAAATACTAATAAAATTTTTACTTACGTTAGAGAATTAAAAAATATACGAAAGTCCATTTAGTACAAATTTTTTAAATTTATCTCTAATTTATTTTCTTTGAAAGTTAATTTTATGTTCTATTTTAATTAAGCAAACTTGAATTTAAGCTCAAATTAAATGGGGTGATTATATCATTCAGTCACATTTGAATTTAATCACAGTTTAAGCTATTTCTTTCTTAATCGATTAACTTATTATGAAATGAATGTCGGCCTTTCGGGCCTGTACTTTTCTAGCCCCAGCATGAGCCTTGATGAAAGAGTCCGCGAGCATCTCAAAGGATTCTATGGAATGCTCGGGTAACACTGAATACCACGTCAAGGCTCCCCTCGTGAGAGTTTCTCCAAATTTCTTCAGTAAAACAGATCCAATTTTATGAGGAGCTAAATTATTTCCCTTCACCGTCGTTGTGCAAGTGGTAACGTGCTCCTGAGGGTCTAAAGTTCCTTCATACTTTAGCACATCGGGCATTTTGAATCGCTTCGGGATTAATTCTGGTGCCGCACTGGTCTTGTATGGCAATAGAGTATACTTCTTTGAGTCCAGGCCTTTTAGCACTGGTGGCGTGCCCGGTATTTGGTCAATGCGGACGTTCACTTCCCTAAAAAACCGTAAAAGTTCATTCTTGAAAGGATCGTTCTCGTTATTTAGGCCGGATTTGCTCTCCCCAGTCCGATCGGAGCCAACTTCGCCTCTAGGAGTGTTGTTGTTGACCCTCTGCGTTATTTGATTCGCGGGAGCACCGGGAGGAATAAGATCTCGTGTATTCGCATTATTCGAAGCCCCCGACAATGCCTGCTTCAACTCCATCATAACCTTATCATGTCGCGTGAGGTGGTCTAGAATGATCGTCTGTTACTCTTGCAAGACCCTTATCGCGTCAACGACATGTTCCTCCTCAGCATCATCGGGAGTTGTCTCCCGAATATGTCGAGGATACTGCCTGTCATGCACCGGTGTGGTGTCATTCCCCTCATTGTAGGTGTCACTGATTGAGTCCTCGAAATGAGGCTGGTCCCCTCGAATCTCGAGATTGTGTGTGTTGTTAACAACGTTATCTGCCATTTTTTATGATTTTTTCTAGGATAAAATAATCAAAATACGTTAGTAAAAATGACAAGGATTAATTCAATCGCACGGCTGTCTAGGCTCCACGGTGGACGCCAAACTATTTACCCGTAAAACGGTACAGTTGAATTTATACGTAATTTCTGGATAAGTGAATTAATTTGATCCTGAAATAATAAAATAATTGAAGGATTATACAATACTTAGCCTTCAGATGGCGACGAAATAACAGAAATAGCAGTTCCGGAAATAGGTTTTCCGGGCACAACAACAATGAAATCAAAAAGCAAGCAGATAAGATTGTATTAAGATTTGAATAGAATGTTGCATGAGTTTGTTAGAAAATCCCACCTACAATGATAACTGAGCTCACTATTTATAGCTACTTCTAGGGATGGAGGTCCTAGGATCGTGCCCCTCTTTAATGTCAATTATGAGGGTCATTGATGAAGATATAACGGTGAACATAAATGTCAAATTTTCTGTAACGGACAATCGTTCTTAATGCCATAAAATATTCTCTATTAAATGCTACTGGGTGAAGAGTATTCATCACATCTTTATTAGCGTTATTCTTTCCGATGACAAACGAATCAGTTGTCTTCTGTCTTGGTCATCCCCCGTCTTGGGTTCCACATATCCCTCTTTTGGGCGGCCACGTGTCATAGCATATTTTACTCTATACAATATATATATATATATATATATATTAGAAGGGTATTGTATATTTGGTTAGGCACTAAGCTTATATCTTGTTTACCCTAAAAATTGAGTAACAATTAAACTTATATTGTGGTTTTAAGGATATGTGATTTAAACCAATACCAATTGATAAACAACGAATTAAATAGATAAATTGGACAATAAAATAAATCAAAGATATATATATATATATAGACACAATTGTTTACCCTAAAAATTGAGTAACAATTAAACTTATATTGTGGTTTTAAGGATATGTGATTTAAACCAATACCAATTGATAAACAACGAATTAAATAGATAAATTGGACAATAGAATAAATCAAACCGGTCTGCAAACAATGCCTCGACCTCGATTCGAGATAGTCTCGAGGTTAGTTAATAAGAACAGTAGAGGATGGAACAAACAATGATGAACAGTAAGTAAAATAAAGAAAGCAGCGTATATGTATATTCTTATCACTAAATAATGATTGTTTTTCTTACAAGTGAATGAGATCCCTCTTTATATAATAGAGGAATCCTAAATATGGTGCAATTCTAATTACGGAAATAAATCCCATGATTGGTACCAATAACCGCTCTTAATTTGATCTGTTTCGTGATTTCTGCCGTGATCTTCGACCGATTATTCATATCTCACCATTCTGTTATTATGCTCCCCTCGAAGTCAGTCATACTTGGTCTCGATTATTGATGGCCTCGGTATCAACAAACATTTCGATCTCTAGGCTCGATGTCTCATCTTCGAGCTTGGGTATGATGACCTAAAATATAATCTTTAAATTTAATAATTAATTATATATTCTAAAACCTCAAAAAGTACTATTTATCACTCATCGACTTGCGTGCATAGTCCGTAAAATTTTTCAGAATATTTTTATGTGAAAAATGGATTAAAATGTGAAATAGATCTTTAAAACTCAATTGAGTTGACTTTGGTCAACATTTTAAGCAAACGGACTCGGACCAGTATTTTGACAGTTTTGGTAGGTCCGTATCATGATTTGGGACTTGGGCGTATGCCCGGAATCGAATTCCGAGGTCCCTAGCCTGAGATATGGAATTTTGATAAAAAATTAAAAGTTTGAAAGCCTAATGATTTTTAAGAAATTACTGATGTTGGATTAATTGACACTGTGTCCGTATTTTGGTCCCAGAACCCGGTATAGATCTACTATAATATTTATGACTTGTCTGTCGAATTTGGTGAGAAACGGAGTTGATTTGACAAAATTCGGACGTCCGGTTGTGAAAATATAAGTTTTGAAGTTTTCTTGAAACTTTCCTTTGATTTAGTGTCCAATTCATAGTTCTAGGTGTTATTTTGGCGATTTGATCGCGTGAGCAAGTTCGTATGAGATTTTTGGACTTGTGTGCATGTTTGATTTAGAACCCCGAGGGCTCGGGTGAGTTTCAGATGGTTAACGGGTTGAATTTTGGACCTGAAACTCTGCTGGAAAATTTTCTGATGCACTGTCTGGTTTCCTTCTTCGCGTTCGCGATAGAGGAATCGCGTTCGCGATAGAGGAATCGCGTTTGCGAAGAGGAACTTGAGGCAGGTGATATTTACTCTTCACGTTCGCGAAGACGGGGCCGTGTTCACAAAGGGTAGAGGGCAGTGTTCATCGCGAACGCGTGGCATCGTTCGCGTTCGCATAGAAGGCGAGACCTGGCCGGGCACCAAGCGTTAAAGCTTCGCGTTCGCGTAGGGTATATAGCGTTCGCGAAGGACAAATTTGGAAAGGCTTCGCGTTCGCGAGGTTGCCTTTGCGTTTGCTAAGAGCAAAGTTTTGGCAACACAAAAATGTGCTTCGCGAACGCGAGGCACTGACCGCGTATGCGAAGTGTAAAACTCCGAGAAACAGAACTTAAGTTCTGGAAAATTGGATTCGTCTCATTTTCAACCATTTTTCATTTTTGAGCTCGGGTAAGGCGATATTTGGGCGATTTTCACAAAACAATATTGGAGTAAGTGTTCCTTATCCTATATTATTTATATTTCATGATTCCATACTCATTTGTATCATGAATCCGTGAAATTTTGGGAGAAAAATCAGATTTTTATAAAATCTTCTAAAAACAAAAATTTAAGATTTGAAGGTCCACTTGACATCAGAATTTGATAATTTTTATATGGTTGGACTCGTCTCGGAATGGTTGTTCGAATTTCGTAAGTTTTTCCGAGATTTGAGACGTGGGCCCCACTGTCAATTTTTAAAGTGAATTTCAGATTTTATCTGAAAAATTAGTAAATTCATATGGAATTAATTTCTACGATTTGTATTGAGTATATCGAATTGTTTGTAAATATATTTGAAGCTTTTGGAGTCAAATTTAAAAGAAAAAGCTGTGGTCGAGTAATTGATTGAAATTGCAAAGCGAGGTAAGTGTCGTGGTTAACCTTGACTTGAGGAAATAGAACCCTTAAATTATTTGTTATGTGAAATACATGTGAACGACGTATAGGCGAGGTGACGAGTGTCTATATGTTGTCAAACTAATTATTTGCATAATTATTTAAAAATCCTAAATTTATTTTAATACACGAATTAATTGTTATAATAATTATTTCTCTCATATTCTTTGTCAAATATTAATTCTTGAATTCCTGCAATAATTGATACATGCTTATTTGAGTTATGTGCATTAATTGCTACTTGACATTTAGCATATTAAATTTTAAACTGCCTATTTTTTTCCTGATTTCCATAATAAATTGTTATTTATCATTGTTTGTTTCATAATTATTGTATACTTGTTTTCTTATAATTTCATATTAATTGTTGCAATTATTGGGGCAATTTCTTTTATAAGAATTGGCAAATGAATATATTGGAGGAGCGGGTTGCACGCCACAACGGAAATGAAAAGTAATATATATATTGGAGGATCGGGTTGCACGCCGCAACAGACTTATTAAAAGTTCATATTGGGTGATCGGGTTGCACGTCGCAACAGACTTATTAAAAAGTCCATATTGGGGGATCGGGTTGCACGCCGCAACAGACTTATTAAAAAGTCCATATTGGGGGATCGGGTTGCACGCCGCAACAGACTTATTTAAAAGTCTATATAAACTTGATTAAAATAAGTATATGGGTGGATTGAAAATGAATATGTTGTGTGAGCGGGTTGCACGCTGCAACGGAAATTGATTGAAATAATAATTAGTTATGACTGCTGAGTCGGCTTCAACTATTAGAAATGAGTTACCTGATTTAATTCTATTATTGTGGTTATTACTATTATTGCGTACATGTTAATGTAAGTGACTTGCCTTAGCCTCGTCGCTACTTCGTCGAGGTTAGGCTCGACACTTACCAGTATATGGAGTCGGTTGTACTGATACTACACTCTGCACTTCTTATACAGATTTCGGTGTTGGTCCCAGAGGCGTACCATAGACTTGCTTGGATTTCAACTACCAGAGAAGACTTGAGGTATAATTGCATGGCATTCGCAGTTCTGAAGTCCCCGTCTACTTTAATTTAGATGTGTATTTATTTCCAGACAGCTTTATTTTATTCTGACCCTTATTTGTATTATTCTAGAAGTTCGTGCACTTGTGACACCAATTCTAGGATGGTATTTAGACATTGTTATTTTTATGGATTATTCACTACATTTCAAACTTTACTTCCGCGTTTGTTTCTTTGTTATTAATAAATTTAAATTTCTTTTAAAAATGGCTAATATTATTCTAACGTTGGCTTACCTAGCAAGTGCAATGTTAGGCGCCATCACGGTCCGAAGGTAGAAATTTTGGGTCGTGACAGTTGGTATCATAGCATTAGGTTAGATAGGTCTCACGAGTCATGAGCAAGCTTAGTAGAGTCTGAAGGACCGGTACGGAGACCTCTGTACTTATCTCTCAGAGGCTATGAAGTTTAGGAACAATATCACTTCTTTCTTATTCTGTCGTACGATTTTATTTTATCATCAATGATTGAACCATTCTACTCTTATTCTCTCGCAGATGGTGAGAACACGTAATACATCTACCAATGGACATGAACCAGAGCCCCTGGTGGCAACTATGGCCAGGGGTAGAGGTCGAGGCCGAGGTCGTGCTAGAGGTCGAGGCAGAGGCGGAGGCAGAGGCATAGGTAGAGATCAATTTAGAGATCGAGCAACTGCACCTGTTTTAGAACCTCAGGTGGATCTTCAGGATGAGGTTCCAGTTCAGAATGTACCAGTCGGACCAGTTCTGGTTCCAGAAGAATTCATAGCTACTCCAGTACTTCAGGACACTCTAGTCCGTTTAGTGAGTCTTATGGAGGGCGTGGCCCAGAATGGTACATTTCCAGTGGCACCAGCCGTCTCACAGGCTGGGGGGAGCACAAACTCCCACTACTCCCGCTCCGGAGCAGATGGCTCCCCAGAATCAGGCTCCAGCAGCCCCGCCAGTTGGGGTAGTTTAGCCAGTTATTGCGGCACAGACCGGTGATAGGCCCGCCACGTCTTTTGAGGCCTTATTGAGACTGGATAAGTTTACTAAGCTCTTTCCAATTCACTTAAGTGGTACACCTCCTGAGGACCCACAAGATTATCTTGATCGCTGCCATGAGGTGCTGCGGAACATGGGTATAGTTGAGACCAATGGGGTTGATTTTGCTGTATTTCAGAAGATGAGTTCCGCCAAGAGGTGGTGGAGAGATTATACATTGTCCAGACTAGTTGGATCGCCTGCACTTACCTAGAAGCAGTTCTCTCAGCTAGTTTTGGAGAAGTTCCTTCCTATCACACTGAGAGAGGATTACCGCAAGCAATTTGAGCGTCTACAATAGGGCAGTATGACTGTTACTCAGTATGACTGTTACTCAGTATGAATCCTGTTTTGTGGATTTGGCCCGTCATGCTCTCCTTATACTACTTACTGAGGGAGAGAGAGTGAGGAGGTTTATTGAGGGACTCACTCACCCTATCAGGCTTCAAATGACCAAGGAGACCGGAAGTGAGATTTCTTTTCAGGCAGGTGCTAATGTCGTGAGGAGGGTCGAGATGGTTCTTGCAGAGGAGAGTGGGAAGAGGTTTGATAAGAGGCCTCGTCAGTTCGTTGGTTTTAGTGGTGCCTCGCATGGAGGCAGGGGTAATTTTGGTAGGGGTCATCCTCCTAGACCGTTTCATTCAACACTTCATGCATCTCACGGTGCTTCAGGGAGTCACGATCCTATTATGACTTACTCTAGGCAACCAGTATTCAGTGCATATTCAGCTCCTATCAGTGCACCACCACTCCAGAGTTACTACAGTGGTTATCCGGCCCATTTGGGTCAGCTTCAGCAGCCACGACATCAGGATGTGTGTTATGAGTGTGGGAACATTGGTCACATCATGAGGTATTGCCCTAGATTGGCGAGTAACAAATCTCGACAGGATTTTCGTGCAATCATACCGGCACCGGTTGCTTCACCGCCTACTCAGCCAGCTAGAGGTAGGGATCAGGCAGCTAGAGGTGGAGGTCAGGCGATTAGAGGTGGAGGTCAGGCCATTAGAGGTGTAGGCCAGCCAATTAGAGGCTGTCCCGGGGACGCAGTTCAGAGTGGTGGGGCCCAGCCCTGATTTTATGCTTTTCCAACTAGGCCTGAGGCCGAGTCATCTGATGCTGTAATCATAGGTATTATTCCAGTTTGCCATAGAGATACTTTAGTTTTATTTGATCCAGGATCTACTTATTCCTATGTGTCCTACTATTTTGCTTCATATTTGGTTGTGCCTTGTGATTCGCTGAGTGCTTCTGTGTGTGTATCTACACCGGTGGGAGACTCTATTGTAGTAGTTCATGTCTATCGCTCGTGTATGGTTACTATTGGTAGTCTTGAGACTAGTGTGGATCTTCTACTTTTTGATATGGTAGATTTTGATGTCATCTTGGGTATGGATTGGCTGTCCCCTTATCATACTATATTGGATTGTCATGCCAAGACAATAACCCTAGCCATGTCGGGGTTACCTCGGTTAGAGTGGAAAGGAACTCCTGATCATTCTGCCATCAGGGTTATTTCTTATATGAAAGCTCGGCCTATGGTAGAGAAAGGGTGTCTAGCCTATTTGGCTTATATTCGCGGTCCTAGTGCGGATGTCCCTTCTATGGACTCAGTACCAGTTGTTCGTGAATTTCTAGAAGTATTTCCTGCAGATTTGCCGGGGATGCCACCCGACAGAGATATTGACTTCTGTAATGATTTAGCTCCAGGCACTCAGCCCATTTCTATCCCACCATACCGTATGGCCCCGCAGGAGTTGAAAGAATTGAAGGAGCAGTTACAAGACTTGCTTGATCAGGGATTCATTAGACCCAGTATCTCGCCCTGGGGTGCACCGATATTATTTGTAAATAAGAAAGATAGTTTTATGCGGATGTGTATAGATTATGGGCAGTTGAATAAGGCCGCTATCAAAAACAAATATCCGCTGCCAAGAATTAATGACCTATTTGATCAGTTTCAGTGTGCCAAGGAATTTTCGAAGATCGATTTGAGGTCTGGTTACCATAAGTTGAAGACTAGGGCATCTGATGTCCCTAAAACAGCTTTTCAGACTCGGTATGGGCATTACAAATTCCTAGTGATGTCATTTGGGTTGACAAATTCCATAACAACATTTATGGATTTGATGAATCGAGTATTCAAGCCCTATTTGGATTCTTTTGTGGTTGTATTCATTGATGATATATTGATTTACTCCAGCAGTCGAGAGGAGCATGAGCAGCATCTTCGGAGTGTGCTTTGGACTTTGAAGAATAATCAGTTATATGCTAAATTTTCAAAATGTGAATTTTGATTAGGCTCAGTTGCCTTTTTGGGGCATGTTGTATCAGCAGAAGGCATAAAGGTGGATCCTAAAAAGATTGAGGCTGTTCAGAATTGGCCTAGACCTACTTTAGTTACAAAGATCCGGAGTTTCCTGGGTTTAGCAAGTTATTATCGTCGGTTCGAGGAAGGGTTTTCATCTATAGCAAGCCCATTGACCAAACTAACCCAAAAAGGTGTTCCATTCAGATGGTCAGACGAGTGTGAGTTGAGCTTTCAGATGCTCAAGACTGCTTTGACTACGACACCAGTGTTGGTATTACCCACAGATTCAGGATCGTATACGGTATATAGTGACGCATCTCACATTGGGCTTGGTGCAGTATTAATGCAAGCTGGCAAGGTGATTGCATATGTGTCGCGGCAGTTGAAAGTTCACGAGAAGAATTATCTTGTTCATGACTTAGAACTGGCAGCCATTGTTCATGCGCTGAAGATTTAGAGGCATTTCCTCTACGGTGTCTCGTGTGAGGTATTTACTGATCATCGCAGCCTTCAGTATCTGGTCAAACAAAAAGATCTTAATTTGAGGAAGAGAAGATGGTTGGAGTTGTTGAAAGACTATGATATCACCATTTTGTATTACCCCGGAAAGGCCAATGTGGTGGCCGATGCTTTGAGTAGAAAGGTTGTGAGTATGGGCAGTCTTGCGTATATTCCGGTTGGTGAGAGGCCATTAGCTGCAGATGTTCAGACTTTGGCTAATTAGTTAGTGAGGTTAGATGTTTCAGAACCCAGTCGGGTTCTAGCTTGCACAGTCGCTCGGTCTTCTTTATATGAGCGCATCAGAGAGAGGCAGTATGATGATCCTCATTTACTTATCCTTAAGGACACGGTGCTGCACGGTGATGCCAAACAGGTTGTTGTAGGGGAAGATGGATTTCTACGAACACAGGGTCATATTTGTGTGCCTAATATTGATGAGCTTCGTGAATTAATTCTTGATGGGGCACATAGTTCCAGGTGTTCTATTTGTCCAGGTACCGCCAAAATGTATCAAGATTTGCGGCAACATTATTGGTGTCTGAATTGTCAACAAGTTAAGTACGAGCATCAGAGACCTGGTAATTTGCTTCAGAAGTTAGAAATTCCTGAGTGGAAGTGGGAGCGCATCATTATGGATTTTGTTGTTGGACTCCCACGGACTCAGAGAAAATTTGACGCAGTTTGGGTCATTGTGGACAGGTTGACCAAGTCAACACATTTCATTCCAGTGGAGGTTACCTATTCTTCAGAGTGGTTAGCTGAAATTTACATTCGTGAGATTGTCCGCCTACTCGGTGTGCCCGTGTCTATTATTTCAGATCGAGGTACACAATTTACCTCAGACTTCTGGAGGGCTGTACAACGTGAATTAGGTATGTAGGTTGAGTTGAGTACAACATTTCATCCACAGACAGACGGACAGTCATAGCTTATTATTCAGATATTGGAAGATATGTTTCGCGCTTGTGTTATAAACTTTGGAGATTCTTGGGATCAATTTTTTGCCACTTGCGGAGTTTGCTTATAATAATAGCTAACAGTCGAGCATTCAGATGGCTCCATATGAGGCATTATATGGAAGGCGATGTCGTTCGCCAGTTGACTGGTTTGAACCGGGAGAGGCTCGGTTGTTGGGTACCGATTTGGTATAGGATGCCTTGGATAAGGTCAAGATTATTCAGGATCGACTTCGCACAGCTCAGTCCAGGAAAAAGAGTTATGCCGACCGTGAAGCTCGTGATATTACATTCATGGTTGGAGAAAGAATATTGCTCTGGGTTTCACCTATGAAAGGTGTAATGAGGTTCGGAAAGAAGGGCAAATTGAGCCTTAGGTATATTGGATCCTCTAAAATTCTTGAACGAGTGGGTGAGGTAGTCTACAGGCTTGCATTACCACCTAGTTTATCAGCGGTTCATCCGATGTTCCATGTGTCTATGCTCCAAAAATATCATGGTGATCCGTCCCATGTGTTAAATTTCAGCTCAGTCTAATTGGACAAATATTTGACTTATGAGGAGGAGCTGGTAGGTATTCTAGCGCGACAGGTCTAGAAGTTGAGGTCTAAGAGTTATCCTTCAGTTCGAGTGCAATGAAGAGGTCAGCAAGTAGAGGCATCTACCTGAGAGTCCGAGTTGGACATGCGGAGTAAATATCCACACTAATTCACCAGCTCATGTACTTTTTCTAACATCGTTCGAGGATGAATGTTTGTTTTAGAGGTGGAGAATGTGATGACCCAAAATGTCATATTTAAATATAATAATTAATTCTGTGTTCTAAGACCTCGAAAAATACTATTTATTACTCCTCGACTTGCGTGCACAGTTTGTAAAATTTTTTGGAAAGTTTTTATGTGAAAAATGGATGAAAATGTGAAATAGAGCTTTAAAACTCAATTGAGTTGACTTTGGTCAACATTTTAAGCAAACGGACTCGGATCAATATTTTGACAGTTCCGGTAGGTCTGTATCATGATTTGGGACTTGGGTGTATGCCCGAAATCGAATTCCGAGGTCCCTAGCCCGAGATATGGAATTTTAATGAAAAATTAAAAGTTTGAAAGTTTAATGATTTTTAAGAAATTACTAATGTTGGATTAATTGACACCGGGTCCGTATTTTGGTCCGGAGCCCGGTATAGGTCCACTATAATATTTATGACTTGGCTGTCAAATTTGGTAAGAAACAATGTTGATTTCACATAATTCGGACGTCCGTTTGTGAAAATAGAAATTTTGAAATTTTCTTGAAAATTCCCTTTGATTTAGTGTCTGACTCGGCAAGGCTTTGCGTTCGCGAGGTTGCCTTCGCGTTCGCGAAGAGCAAAGTTTTGGCAGCACAAAAATGTGCTTCGCGAATGAGAGGCACTAACCGCGTTCGCGAAGGGTAAAACTCTGAGAAACAGAACTTAAGTTCTCGAAAATTGGATTCATCCCATTTTCAACCATTTTCCATTTTTGAGCTCGGGTAAGGCGATTTTTGGGCGATTTTCACGAAAAAATATTGGAGTAAGTGTTCCTTATCCTATATTGATTATATTTCATGATTCTATACTCATTTGTATCATGAATCCGTGAAATTTTGGGGAAAAAAAAATCAGATTTTTATAAAATCTTCTAAAAATGCAAATTTAAGATTTGAAGGTCCACTTGACATCGGAATTTGATAATTTTTGTATGGTTGGACTCGTCTCGGAATGGGTGTTCGGATTTCGTAAGTTTTTCCGAAATTTGAGACATGGGCCCCACTGTCAATTTTTAAAGTGAATTTCGAATTTTATCTGAAAAATTAGTAAATTCGTATGGAATTAATTACTACGATTTGTATTGAGTATATCGAATTGTTTGTGAATATATATGAAGCTTTTGGAGTCAAATTTAAAAGGAAAAGTTTTTGTCGAGTAATTGATTGAAATTGCAAAGCGAGGTAAGTGTCGTGGTTAACCTTGACTTGAGAAAATAGAACGCTTAAATTATTTGTTATGTGAAATGCATGTGAACGACGTATAGGCGAGGTGAAGAGTGTCTATATGTTGTCAAACTAATTATTTGCATAATTATTTAAAAATCCTAAATTTATTTTAATACACGAATTAATTGTTATAATAATTATTTCTCTCATATTCTTTGTCAAATATTAATTCTTGAATTCCTGCAATAATTGCTACATGCTTATTTGAGTTATGTGCATTAATTTCTACTTGACATTTAGCATATTAAATATTAAACTGCCTATTTTCTCCCCGATTTTTATAATAAATTGTTATTTGTCATTGTTTATTTCATAATTAAATCATAATTATTGTATACTTGTTTTCTTATAATTTCATATTAATTGTTGTAATTATTGGGGCAATTTCTTTTATAAGAATTAGTAAATGAATATATTGGAGGAGTGGGTTGCACGCTGCAAAAGACTTATTAAAAGTCCATATTTGGGGATCGGGTTGCACGCCGCAACAAACTTATTAAAAAATTCATATTGGGGGATCGGGTTGCATGCCGCAACAGATTTATTTAAAAGTCTATATAAACTTGATTAAAATAAGTATATGGGAGGATTGAAAATGAATATGTTGTGTGAGCGGGTTGCACGCTGCAACAGAAATTGATTGAAATAATAATTGGTTATGACTGCTGAGGCGGCTTCAACTATTAGAAATGAGTTACCTAATTTAATTCTATTATTGTGGTTATTACTATTATTGCGTACAGGTTAATGTAAGTGATCTGCCTTAGCCTCGTTACTACTTCGTCGAGGTTAGGCTCGGTACTTACCAGTATATGGGGTCGCTTGTACTGATTCTACACTCTCCACTTTTTGTGCAGATTTCAGAGTTGGTCCCAGTGGCATACCATAGAGTTACTCGGATTTCAACTACCAGAGGAGACTTGAGGTATAATTGCACGGCGTCCGCAGTTCTGAAGTCCCCATCTACTTTACTTTAGATGTGTGTTTATTTCCAGACAACCTTATTTTATTCATACCCTTATTTGTATTATTCAAGAAGCTCGTGCACTTGTGACACCAATTCTGGGATGGTATTTAGACATCGTTATTTTTATGGATTATTCACTACATTTCAGACTTTATTTCTGTGTTTTTTTCTTTGTTATTACTAAATTTAAAAATTGTTTTAAATTTTTTAATATTATCCTAACGTTGGCTTGCCTAGCAAATGAAATGTTAGGCGTCATCACGGTCCGAAGGTGGAAATTTTCGGTCGTGACATTGGGTCTGCTTTATTACGAGGCTATCCCCGATGCAACTTCCTTATCTCGATCAAACAGCAAAATTGGTTAGGCCCGATTTTGACCGTATACAGATAGTCCCCTCATTTCTTGGAGTGTAACGAGAAGAAACGAACATAGCCTTCGATTTAGTACCTAGACCAATTATGACGTCACACACGTGACGTAAGTTACGGAGGCGACCGAAGCGTCGCGTCTACACAGTTCTCAAGATCATTAATTAGTACCAGTTTACGGTCGGCCACTAGTGTTTTTAAACCGTCATAGCAGATATTATAAATAGACCATCTTCATAACTTTCCAAATTTCCCTTAATCTTCAAAAACTCTTTTACTCCCTTCAAGCTTATCAATTCCATCGGTTCTTCAAACCCCGTTTGCCAATCTTTTCTTAAAACAACAAGTTTTGTCTTCTTCTTTCTTTTTCCTCATATAACAATGGCGAAAACATCAAAAGTTGTTCAGCAGAAGGAAAAAGCTTCCTCATCGCGGCCGGCTGGTGATAAAACGTTGGTGGAGCCACGCATCGAAGAGTGCATTCCCGGGTCATGCGACCTCACTTCCGATTTTAAAGTTGAAAAACCCTCTTCGGTTCCTGACCGATGTGATCCCATGTCGAGATATATATACTCGATAACTGAAGGCGATCTAGAGCAGGTGAAAAAAGATTGCCACTGGGAAGACAAAGTGGTGGTGGGTCCTTCCCCCGAAGAGGATATCACCACTCATATGAATGGGGTTTTTAAGTATTTACACTTACCCTTTCACGCTTGGTCTCATTGATCTTGTTATAATCGACTTCTACCGCCAATACCACATAACCCTAGGCCAAATCCACCCCTCTTTTTGGCGCATCATTATTTTTCTCCAATTCTTCGTGATCAAGGTCGAAAGGATGCCTTTCACCCTCGATCATCTCATTAGACTATACAGCCCCCATCTCTATCGAGGCAGGTTAGTAAGGCTTCAGCGCCAAGCCATAAAGGTGTTGTTCTCGAGCATAGACGAGGACAAAGATCGAGGATGAATGGGCCGGTTTGTTCGAGTCCGGACTTCTGACATAATCCCGGCCGAGAAGATGCCATTCCCCGAGGAATGGAACATGAAGCGTAAGTATAAACCCACCAACAACTTTTGTTGATTGTTTTGCTTCCTTTATCTTTTCTCATCTACATCCTTCCTTATGGTGCAGCAGTCTTTTGGGTGCCCGGTGCGATCCCGAACCTTGCAGACTGGGTTAGAAAATTGGCCTCGCCTTCCTCGTAGGCTGAGCACTCGTGGCGCGATTTGGCCGAGGGCTGATGGGAGGCCAAAAATCACGGTAAGATTTTCTGTCTGTGTTCAATACCTTCCTATGAAATGCTTTGTTTTCACTTGATTTCCTCCCATACAGGTCTTGGAGACAAAGCCGTCATGAGTCCACCTTCATTTGGGAAATGGGAGGTCTCAAAACTGACGGAGGATAAGAAGAGGAGAAGAGCCTCGCCTTCTGATATTCCAACAGTGTGCTGGTGGCTCGAAAGAGGGGAAACGTCGAATAACAAAACCAGCTGGGTCGGTGGTTGTCGAGAAGGTATCGGAAGATGGTCCGAGCAAAGTCCCTAAGTCATCGGGGGCTGATGATGTCTCCTATCGTGACGAACAATCGACGGGCGTGCCTGAAGGGTCCGGTTCCGAGGCCCTTCGAAAAGGAGAGAGTGCCTCAAGTGAGTTTCTTGGGGCAATCAATATTGATGATTCTCCACCTGGCCCCACATTTTATGAAGGGAAATTTTGGGAGGCTCGGTCTATTGAGACCCCCTATGTGGGAATGACCCATAAAGGGAATGACGTATTCTGTGGTTGCTTCACGGGGGTCGATGACCTTTCCGACGTGGATGCAACGATCATTTTTTATGAGGCTTAGTGACTCCTGAGCCAGGTAAATTCAACCCCCATTATTAGGTTTGCATTTGCTTTTATTTCCTTTTGACTGATTTCCTTCCTTTCTCCATAGGCTGTGACTCTCCATCGAGAAGCGTTCTCCAAATACCGAGCTGAGCTGGCCCGATGTGAGGCTGATCTCAAAAAGCTTACGGAGGAGAGAGACGCCCTCAAACTCCTCTATGTGCAAAAAGAAGGGGAGATCAGGGACCTCCGAGCCGAATTGGCAAGATCTCATAAAGAGTAGAGCGATCTCATCGAGCAGGTAACGTAAATTTTCAGGGAGCTTGACATATTAATTTGATATTGGCGATTAACACTTAGATCCTATAGGTTCAACAGAAGGCTAAAAAGATTGAACAGCTTCGCGAGGAGGCTAAGGTGAAAGAGACAAAGACTTTGGGGTGGAAGCAGAGCATGGACCACCTTGCCTTGGAGAAATATACGGCTCGAGCCCAGCTGTCTTCGCTTGAGAGTCAAGTCTGAAGCGTGTAAGAGGAGAGCTTGGCCCAAGCCAAGAAAATTGAACAACTTGAGGCTCGGTTGGCCACTGAGCTTGCAAAGGCCACATCCAAGGCGGAGGCGGTCGTGGCCGTTTACCGATCCGATGCTGAAGCTGCTAACGCTAGAGCAAAGGAAATTTCCGATGTTGCTCAGGTTCTATTATCCTGCGTTGCCGAGTATGCTAAGCGTCAGTCTCGGAGAGAGACTCTCGAAGAGATTCATGCTCGTAGCTTTGACCTCACGGCCGATGTCGAGAAAGTTAAGGTACTGGAGGACGAAGCCAAAGCTTTACTCTCTGATGACGATGACTCCGGGAGCACGAGTGGATCCGAGATGGAGGATATGAAGATCAAGCTCCCGAGGCGGACTAGGCACTTAGGATTATTTCTTCCTTTTTTGTGTAAGACCTTTTGTGGTCTTTGTAAATACTTTGCATATATGAAAGATTCCTTTTCTTTCCATTTCGTCTCCGATTTTTTATTTATAATAAATTCTGTTTTGGCTTTGCCTGGTGAAAACTTTGTTGCAATCGGGTTGTTGTAGCCTCTATAATCGAGTGAGCAATAGCTCGAACTCAGAGTAGAATAAACCCTTAGGTTTTTTAGTTAAGCGAGGGAGAATCCCAGAGCTCAACAATATGTTCGGGATTTTGATTTCGGATACCTTAATCGAAGCCATAATTGTACTGTTTTTATAGCCGAGTTCGAGTAATTCTCGAACTCACAGTAACAGACCCCTTAAGGTTTTATATCAAATAATGATGAATCCTCGAACTATATTCAAGTCAGTTTTATTTGAGCTCAGAATAGTGGAACCCTTAGATACGAATTGAGTGAGAACAAAATCTCGACCTCTAAGTATATTGGCCCTTAGGCTCTTTAGATTGGGCCGATATGGCCTCTAAAAGATGACTATTTTTTTTCCTTTTCCGGCTTAGAAGACTTAGTAAAAAATTTCTTTATGACTTAACACGTATTCTTTACCCATTAGGGTTTTTGAGGGTTCGATATCGATTGAAACCCCTTTGCTTTTTGTGCCTTAGCACGTTTGTGTTAAGATAATTTGATACTTCTTAAGGTTTTTCGAGAGCTGATTTAATCGAAGCCCTTTTGATTACTTGCCGATGGTAGCCTTTTTTAACCGATTTTTCAAAGAATTCAAAGGCCTATTTTTATTGCGGGATTCGGACGTCTCCGAGCCGCCTTAATTTGGTTGTAGCCTTTGGGTATGCCTCTTGGGCTTATTTCCAAATAACACTTCGAACTTGTTCGAAGTGTTAGTTCCCGAGAGTGATGTCCTTGGCCTATTAATCGAGGGGTGCCTCTTTGAGGTCTTATGAATTTGAGTTTAGAGTACTCGAATATGTCGATCATCGACGGCAGTCCCCGAGTGTACGAGGTATATTTGCACTTGGCCCTTGAGCCATTTCTCACAAAATCATAGGAATAGAGCTTGTATAGTAGAAAATTTTCTTTGAGACACATGATGTTTGATATAGAAAGAATGCTTCTTTGTATAATTTATACATGCGTACATGTTTTGCCATCGGGGATCGACTAATCTATACGGACACGGTTCATTTGACCGTTTAGCCCATTACAAAGTTTCTCTATCGAGATCCTTTGACACGAAGTATTTTTCTCGAAAGTGTAACATCCGAGGGTGATGCCGATGCCCCCAGTATTCGAGGTTGATTGTAAAGAAGCTTTGGATACTGTTGAATTGTCCTCAGGTAGCACATAACTGTTGCCTCGTTAAAAACCTCGCCGGAAAAACCCACTTGGGACAAAAACCGATCTAAGGGAAAAAGAGTGCAATACGTGATTTAAAACTTGAGGTCTCGATATCTTCGATCGAATATCTGCAGTGAGTTAGTGTCGAATATATAAATGAAAAAAGGGATAAAGTCACACCTTAGCAATAATACCGTTTGAGAAGCGATATGTTCTAATTATTTGGCAGTTGTTTGCCATCCATTGTGCCGAGCTTATAAGATCCCTTTCCAACGATGTCGAGGACTTGGTAGGGTCCCTCCCAATTTGGGTCGAGCTTCCCTTCATTAGGATCTCGAGTGTTGATGGTGACTTTCCTCAGGACTAAGTCCCCGACTCTGAAGTGGCGAAGGTTGGTTCTCCTATTGTAGTATCTTTCGATTTGTTGCTTTTGTGAAGCCATTCGAACGAGTGCGGCTTCTCGTTTTTCATCCAATAATTCGAGGCTAGTATTCATAGCCTCGTGATTTGACTCTTCTGTTGTATGTCAAAACCTGGCACTGGGTTCCCCGACTTCGACTGGAATCAAGGCTTCAGAGCCATATACTAAGGAGAACGGGGTTGCCCCGTAGTGGACTTTGATGTTGTTCGTCGTTCAATATTTTCTTTAGGTTTTGAATGATAGTCTTGTTCGTCGATTCGGCCTGTCCATTCCCACAGGGTGATACGACATTGATAATATCCTTTTTATTTTGTGGTCTTCAAGGAATTTTGACACTTTGCTGCCGATAAATTATTTTCCATTGTCACACACTATTTCGGCGGGTATCCCAAATCGACATACGTTGTGATCCCAGATGAAGTCTATAAACTCTTTCTCTCTCAATTTCTCGAATGCATGTGCTTCAACCCATTTAGAGAAATAGTCAGTCATAAATAAAATGAACTTAGCTTTACCTGGGGGCGATGGTAGAGGGCCGACGATATCCATTCCCCATTTCATGAATAGCCATGGGGATAAGACTGAATGAAGTTGTTCTCCGGGCTGATGGATGATCAGTGCAAACCTTTGACATTTATCACGTTTTCGAACAATCTCCTTACTCTCTTTTTCCATGCTATCCAAGTAGTATCCTGCTTTAATGATTTTGTGAATCAGTGATTCGGCGCCGGAGTGGTTCCCACAAGTGCCTTCATTGACTTCTCGTAAAACATAATCGGTGTCTCCTGGTCCTAAGCATACTGCCAATGGTCCATCGAATGTCCTTATGTATAATATTCCATCTTCAGCCAATGTGAATCGAGCAGCTTTGGTTCGTAGGTCCCTCGATTCTTTAGGGTACGATGAGAGCTTTCCGTTCTTCAAGTATTCAATATATTTATTCCTCCAATCCATGTTAAGCTTGTATAGTTTATCTCAGCATGACCTTCCTCGATCACAGATCTCAGAAGTTGAACGACAGTCCCCGAGCTGATCTCATCTTCCTCGACTGATGACCCCAAATTTGCAAGTGCATCGGCCTCACTGTTTTGTTCTCGAGGTACATGCTGTAAAGTCCATTCCTTGAAACGGTGCAAAGCTACCTGCAGTTTGTCCAAATAACTTTGCATTCTATCCTCTCGAACTTCGAAGGTTTTGTTTACTTGGTTCACCACTAGTAAATAGTCACACTTGGCTTCAATGACTTCTGCTCCCAAGCTTTTAGCTTGCTCGAGACCTACAATCATGGCCTCGTACTCGGCCTCATTGTTAGTCAGCATAGAAGTTTTGATAGATTGCCTAATAGTGCTACCCGTGGGCGGCTTCAAAATGATGCCTAGCCCGGACCCCTTCACATTCGAAGCACTGTCTGTGAAGATGGTCCATACCCCCGATGATGTACCGGATTTTAACAAGAGTTCCTTTTCAACTTCGGATACGAGGGTTAGCGTGAAATCGACCACAAAGTCCGCTAAAATTTGAGACTTGATGGTTGTCCGGGGTTGATATTCGATATCGTACCCACTGAGTTCGACGGCCCATTTGGCCAATCGGCCCGATAGTTCGGGCTTGTGCAAAATATTATGAAGTTGGTAAGTGGTTAATATGCATATGGGGTGACACTAAAAGTATGGTCTTAACTTTCTAGAGGCGCTTATTAGTGCAAGTGCCAATTTCTCCAAGTGTGGATATCTAGTTTCTGCTTCTCCTAAGGTTTGACTTACATAATAAACGGGAAATTACGTACCTTGCTCTTCTCGAACTAGGACACCACTTACCGCGATTTTCGATACTGCCAAGTATAAGTAAAGTTTCTCATCTGCCTTTGGAGTGTGAAGTAGTGGTGGCCCGATAGGTATCGCTTCAATTCCTCTAATGCCTGTTGGCATTCTAGGGTCCAGGCGAAATCATTCTTCTTTTTGAGTAGAGAGAAAAATATGTGGCTTCCATCCGATGACCTCGAAATGAATCGGCCTACAGCAGTTATCCGTCCAGTTAGCCTCTGCACGACTTTTACACTGTCCACGATGGTGATGTTTTTGATGGCCTTGATTTTATCTGGGTTGATCTCGATCCCCCAATTCGATACCATGAAGCCAAGGAACTTGCCCAAACTGACCCCGAAAATACATTTCTCGGGGTTGAGCTTCATGTTGTATTTCCTTAAAATCTCGAACGTTTCCTGCAAATGAGCCAAATGGTCCTCTGCGCGCAGGGACTTAACTAGCATGTCATCAATATAAACTTCCATTGATTTACCTATTTGTTTTTAGAACATTTTATTTACTAGGCATTGATAAGTAGCTCCTATATTTTTTAGCCCGAAGGAAATTACATTATAACAATATGTTCCATACTTGGTGATAAATGAAATCTTTTCTTGGTCCTCCGGTTCATTTAGATTTGATTGTACTCGGAATAGGCATCGAGAAAAGTAAGGATCTCGTGGCTGGTCGTGGCATCGATCATGCGATCGATGTTAGGTAGTGGAAAAGAATCCTTGGGGCACGCCTTGTTTAAATCCTTATAATCTACATACATTTTAAGTTTGTTACCTTTTTATGGACTACAACTACATTGGGTACCCATTCGGGATATTTCACCTCTCGAATGGACCCTATTTTGAGAAGTTTAGTTACCTCGTCCTTTATGAATGCGTGATTTACATCGGACTGAGGTCTTCTCTTTTGCTTCATCGGTTTGAACCTAGGGTCCAGGCTTAGCCGATGCGTCGTTATCTCCGGTG
Organism: Nicotiana tabacum; assembly: GCF_000715075.1. NCBI lineage: Eukaryota > Viridiplantae > Streptophyta > Magnoliopsida > Solanales > Solanaceae > Nicotiana > Nicotiana tabacum. Next base: position 37,964,684 of record NC_134103.1, read on the forward strand.
TGATCCCTGTCATGTCTAAATGGGACCACACAAAACACTCTATGTTATCAATAAGAAATTGAATAAGCTTTTTCCTGAGTTCGGGGGTTAATCCCGTTCCCAAGTATACCTTTCGCTCGGGCAGGTATTCGATCAATATAACACGTTCTAGCTCTTCGACAGTTGATTTGATTCTTTTGGTAAGCTCCTCGAGGATTTTCATTACTGCAGGATTAGTTCCCGACTCGTTACCATTCGACCTTTCCGGTACTTGCTCGGTACAACGAGTAATTTCCGGCTCGACCCTATTCGGAGCTCTATGTTGATTTTGTAACTGAGCAATAACGGCTTTCTGAGCCTGAAGCATCTCGAATATCACTTGGAGACTGACTCCTTCATCTCTTCTACCCTGTATTACTTGGCCACTAGATCGGCCTTCTCTGCATACACTCCCATCAAGATCTGCGCCTAGGTCCGCATTTAGAGTAACGTGCGAACTGACATCGACTGGGTTGGCAACCGGTGCTTCCCCGAGATTAGCCTGTGGCACCTCGACTCCTAGAGCAATCACATTTTCGTTTTCACCGTGGAGTCTGAGGCCACTGTCACCGTATGTGGATGCGTTTTGTGAGTTTGACATGTTTCAACCTCAAAGCAAAGATACTTGACAAGAACAAGCGTAAAATAATGTATTTTATCAGAATCATTACTGAACAATCACTATTATCCTTAGCCCCACGGTGGGCGCCAAACTGTTTACCCTAAAAATTGAGTAACAATTAAACTCTTATTGTGGTTTTAAGGATATGCGATTTAAACCAGTACCAATTGATAAACAAAGAATTAAATAGATAAATTGAACAATAGAATAAATCAAACCGGTCTGCAAATAATGCCTCGACCTCGATTCGAGATAGTCTCGAGGTTAGTTAATAAGAACATTAGAGGATGGAACAAACAATGATGAGTAATAAGTAAAACAAAGAAAGCAACGTATGTGTATATTCTTATCAGTGAATAATGATTATTTTTCTTACAAGTGAATGGAATCCCTCTTTATATAATAGAGGAATCCTAAATATGGTGCAATTCTAATTACGGAAATAAATCACATGATTGGTACCAATAACCGCTCTTGATTTGATCTGTTCCGGGATTTTCGCCGTGATCTTCGACTGGTTACGGATGTTTCGCCATTCTGTTATTATGCTCCCCTCGAAGTCGGTCATACTTGGTCTCGATTGTTGCTGGTCTCGGTCTCAACTTACACTTCGATCTCTAGGCTCGATGTCTCATCTTCGAGCTCGGGTCTGATTTATTACGAGGCTACCTCCAATGCAACTCCCTTGTCTCGATCAAACAGCAAAACCGTATACAATTTTTTTTTTCAAATGAACGTCTTCAGTTTGCAAAGAAGATTCGGAAAATATTTATCCGAGTAAACTTCAATTATGTATGCCATATTCTTTTTTTTATTTTTAAAAGAGCCCATCAAAAACCCTCTCCTTAAAAGGAATGAAAGCAGAGCGTAACAGTAAAAGAGAGGGCCATGAGGCTGCATAAATTTTTTTTTTGGTCTTCAATTTCTTTCTCCTTTCCTTCTTTCTCTCGCCTGCTTCCTTTTTCCTTTTCTTTTTTAGCGTCTGTTGGTTTGGATCACCAAATTTTAATGAAGGTTTGTTTAGTTGATAGAATACCTATGCTCCATATTAGTAGATTGGAGGTTCGAATCCTTTAGAAGTAGGCATGGCCATAAAATCGTCTCTAGCTCAGCTCGATTAATTTAACAAACTTTAATTAGGCTCGCTATTATATCAAATTTAGTTGAACTTAGCTTGCACTCAACTCAACTTAATATTATAGTGAACCCAATTAGGCTCGATTCAGGCTCAACCTGCTAGACTGGACGTCCAGTCCTATTTAGAACTTAGAAGTAATTAAAACGAGAATGTTTTTAATCCTTCCGAAAATAACCAAGGTGAATAAAAGGTTTAATAAAGTGTAAAGTGATTACAATAAGCATATTAATGGTCTAATCATTGGAAGACAAAAGAATCCTACCCCCAACTCAAGCAAGATCATATCCTACATTACTTTCCCGAAAGCCAAGGAATAAAGAAACGAATCAAAGCAAAGTGCGTCCCAAATTACTCCCATCACTATATATTTTTCTCCATTTTTTTCTTATTTTTGCATCGGAAAACTCTTCTTTGACACTTTTATTTTTGTTGGTGGATTCATACCTACTTTTCCACATTTCACATTATGATTATTTTCTCCTTTTTATCCCACCAATGCAAACAATATGACCACCTTCACTTTTATGCCCAAAATCATCATGACTGAAGATTAGATCACAACATTATACGGCGATAATTAAAGGCCATTTCACATATGACATATCCTCCTCGATTTCAGCAACTTGTTCTACTCCATTAGCGAGAAAATAATTAATCTCTTATTTTCAATCCAAATCCCAATTAGATTTCAATTTGCTTTTTCCCAATAAGTTATTCTCCAAATCATTGTTTCCTCCGCACTATTGTTTTGAGTTTATATTTTAAGTTCGGACAGTAAAAAAAACTTTCCTAACAGATTGCGTTGATCTACAACATATAACTCTACAGATTAAGCCTAATATGATTATGTGAAAATTACAACAATAATATGAAAGTTCTTTACATCATGAAAATATATAACTTAAATTTTTTTTTTTTGAAGTTTGAAAAGTCAAAAGTTCTAAGGGACATGATCTACCGTGTGTTTAACCTTTCAGAAAAGGTGACAATGATCCTACAATTGTGTGCTGAGAACACTGTTGGAAAGTCGAAGATTGATGTACATTCATCATTGAATATGGGCAATATCTCCAGACATCCAAATAGTGAGATGTGGTGAAAAAATGTGGGCTGGAGTGAGTACTTGTGATAACAAATCATAATAACTCATATAATTTGTTATTTGTTTAGTTGATTCAATTAATTGCATAAAACAAGAAGAATATATATGTGTATCACTTATTCAATCAAATGTTGTGCATGATTATTTTATGCAGGGACGGATGTAAAGTATAAGGTATGAGTTCAGTAGTTTTGATATATATATATATATATATATATACACAGAAGATGCTTTTTGCCCAATAGCTACATAAACACATATTAAATTTTGACCTTGTTGATTGAGGATCGTATCTGTGGCTACTGCTGTTTTACCGGTCTGTCTGTCCCCTAATAAATTTTCATATGTTTGGAAAAAATCCAAATCATTAGAAGTTTAAAATCTCGTGATTAATATGCTAATCAACTAAGCATTATTGTAAAAGTACCATAACAGATCTAGACAAATTCAGGCATGTAAGTTCTGTACTGACTACACTGACATAACAGTCTCTGCTGCATTATTTATAGACATAATACAGAGTAATAAGACAGTAAAGTGAAAGTAGCTGAGCCATGTTGGAATAAGAGACTTTCATGGGGCGTTGTGAAATTCAACAGATTAGTGAAGTATTCAAAGGGAGGAAAGCCAAAATCTTACTTTCTCTCCTAACAAAGCAAACAAAATTAAAATACTCTTCCTTCCTGCAGTAAAGGACATCAAGAATATCTTTAGTTGTCTCTCTTTATTAAAGAAAAAGCACCCCTTTTTTGAATTCAAAACCCCCCCTCAAACCAAACCAAGAATATATGTAACCTAATGGAGTACAATAACCCCACATGTATGATTCTTGATAATTGCTTATTATTCCATTGCTTCTCCTAAGTCTTCTCTTGTTTCACTCAAACACCTTAGAGATATTAGCCTAGAACCCTATCACACCAAAATCAAGAATCATGCTTTATAAAATGAAATATTCCCACATGTATTGTTTTAGCTAATGTTTGTTCTCCCATTACTTCTCAAAGACATTCCTTTGGTTTCACTCAAAGAACACAACCTTAGATTTTAGTCTAAAAACAAGTTTGCCCCGTTAGTCAAACTACTGAACTCAATCGCTTTCAGCTGTTGACCTCTGTTCTGCTTACCCTAACTTGTCTCAGCCAAAATTCCAAGAAAATGTCTCAATTGGAACCGCAACAACCCGTTCAAGTCTATCCTAATAATCCAAACAATTTCCCTAATCAGGCAAACAATATCCCAACTCAATCTTCTTCTTCTTCTTCTTCTTCTTCTCATTCAAATGGTTCATTTGTCAGTGTTTTCGTTGTCTTGGCTATAGTTTTGGTGATATCTCTCATTGCTTGTGTCGTTGGACGTCTCTGCAGCAAGAAAAGCCATGGTCCTAAGGTGAAGAAAAGCAATGGTCACCCACAAAAACAGAAAGAGGGAAAACAGAAGCATAATGAATTTCATCAAAGAGGTCAAGGGGATATAGAATTTGGATTTGATAAGAGAATTGCAAGTTCTAAAGTGGCTGCAGCACATGGAGATCATTATAAGGGGTCTAAGCCTTTTAAGAATATTGCAGGTAAAGGAGGAGTTAGATTTGCTGATGATCATATTGATTTCAAGCCTGGTCCATGAAAATTAAATACAGTAGAAAAAATGTTCATAGAGGAACTCCCTCTATGCACCAATTAGTTAGTAGCTTATAAAATTTTCTGTTACATGGAAGGGTAAGGTAAAGGGACCAGTAAGAATCGAACCACATGTTGTGTGCCGGTACCTTAATTATAGTCTGTTGTGTTTCTTCTTTTTTCTTTTTCGTTAATTGTAGCTTTTGCTTTGGGTTTTTGTTTAATATTTATGCTCATGCAACAAGTTTGTGCTTGGGTTTGTCAAAAGTGTAGTATTTCAGTTTATCATCAATTGGAAGGATAATTTCACATTTACTAACTACTATTTGTTTTTATCAAAGTCATATAACTTTATTTTATCACACAAAAATTATAGTGACAGTAAAATAATTTTTTTCGAAAAGCTAAATATGTTGCTTTTCCTTCATTTCATTTGTGATTACCTGCCTACATTCGCACGCTAAGCAACTCAAACGGCCAACCACTCTAAAACTTAGCAGTGTTTTGGATAGTAGATGTCTCAAAGACGATACACACAATTCATATATAATTTCATTTAAATTCTGTAGTTTTAGTTTTTATATGTAAAGTTATTAATAATTTTATCTAATCTATTTAATATTTTTTGAGATATACACGTTGTGGGACTGTTTTAAGGTTTTAACTTTTTATGAGTTATGAATTAATAATCGAATCCTTTTTCAATTTATGGTCTAGAGAGTGATTCCCCAAAAGACATTTTTTCTCAATTTATGATCAACAATTTAATCATACTTTTTTATTATGAAAATTTGTACTTTCTCATTTAAAACACTAAATATTTTTCTAAAAATAAATTACTATATAACCTATTAAAAAATTTTGGGGCCTCATAGCAGCTGCTTTAGTAGCCTTACCTTGGGCCGGCACCGGATCATCCACTCACCTGCATCTGAAACGAAATTAAAATCAATAAAATAAGAGAAATATAGTTTTGGATAATTAGACGTAGCAGTGTAAGGGGTTCAAAATTATTTATTATCAACTAGTGAACTGTCCGCGTGAGCGTGAACTAACTCGCCAAATTTATGATTTAATTTTTTTAACACATAAATATGGAAAATGATAGTATGTTCTAGAAAGAAAAGATAACCTGTAGAGTTATAACATAGAGTACTCCATATCTTATTAAAAATCATTTAGTATTATACAATGATATGATGCATGAAAAGTTAATCCTCATCAATAACTTTCAATGCCTCTGTTGTGGGAAGCAATAACTTTCAATGTCTTCCCTTCCCACAGTACAATATTTACTGAAATCAACTCATGTGCCGTAATTGGAACCAATCTATTCTATACATTTCTAAATTTAAGCACAAGCAACACTCAATATTACCAATTTTCACCTATTTCAAGAGCTTAATTTTGTCACGATTTCCTTAGGTTCGATTTTATTGGCTTTCATGTTAGTTACAGTTTTCCGAATCAAACCAATAAGCGGTCGTTTGATATGAGGTATAAGAAGGTATAGTGCTGGTATAAAAATTTAATATTATTTTAATACTTTGTTTGGTTAGCAAATCTGGTATAAGTTATCCTGGGATTATAATTACTACCGGAATAACTTATACCTTGTAGAGGGTGGGGTACTTAGTGTCGGGATAACTTATAACTTCTTCTTAGAAATTATGCAATTGTCTTTTCTAATACAACATACCAAACAGTGGATAAAAACAATACCGGGATAACTAATATATTCCTGCATAACTAATCCCAACATAACTTATCCCAACATAGCTTATCTCTGCATAAGCCGTATTCAAACCAAACGACCCCAAGTGAATATAGTGTCTAATGAAACCCCTAATTTTCTTTTAATATAATCTACTCCAATATGTTATTTTGACATTTGGTACACAATGAAGGAAGCTATCAACCAAATCAAAATTCAAAACATGCTTTAACTTTGATCCAACTTGCAAATCTCTAAGTAAAAACAATCATGTAACAAATAGTATGCTGGATCAGTTGAAGTCAGTGGAAAAGCCTGTGATGACTATTCATTTATCTAAAACAAATTGTTCGTTCTTTTTGGACAGCCTGGGCAAGAACTTAAATAACTAGAAAGCAAATACAGTAAACCCCAAAATAAATGCCAGAAATAGTGAAATACGGGCGAATTGCTTAAATTAATGCGAAAAAATCTACCTGATACGCAGATATATCACATATGTAATAAAATCTGCAAATATACCACATGTGTAATGCCAGTCAGATTGACTTCTTCTTTTTCTTCATATGGACTCAGAGGTTGACTTCTTTTTCATTCATAGAATTGAATCTCGCAATATGTCTGCCTTTCCAAGTAAAAGCATGTGGATTGCATGCGCAAATTACATCTGATACGTAGAATATTGCATATGAAATATAATCGAAAAATATGCCACATGTGTAATTCCACTCAGAGGCTGACTTCTTTTTCATTCATAGAATTGAATCTAACCATAAGTCTGCCTTTCCAAGCTCTACATTAGGGGCTCGTAGTAAAAAATATAAAATTGTCGCAATACATATCAAATGGCATCTGAACCATATTGTCGGAGCTCGTCTCCACTAAAAACTTTCTTCAAAATCATGCTCATGAGCCCTCACCATATGAAACCGCTGAAACACACTGAAGAAAGCACTGTACGGAGACGTATTACTTAGCTATATTAAAATTGATGTACAATAGTCTTGAAATGACATAATAACTCCAAGAATGGAGAAATTACTAACCTTGCATCCATAGAAGCAACGTTCAGCTCCATATCCTTTGTATTTTCTTTATCTTACACAATGTACGAACCAAAATAACAATTGTAAAGAAGATCCAAACAGGACTAACCCTGAAACCATAAAACTTTTAAAAAAAAACTTCCACCATGCTACCGCCTGCCTTCTTCTGCTCCCATGCTTTTCTTGTTTCTACGTAAATAACTTCACCCCTCTTCTCACATTCAGCAGTTCTATTTTCTTGCTTTTTTTCTATAAAATCAGACCAATACTCTCTTCTAAGACTCCCCCTTTACACTTTCTATTTCTTTAACTGTCACGATCCAAAATCTCACCACAGGAGTCGTGATGGCACCTAGTCTCTAAGACTAGGTAAGTTGATTTTCATTGCATTTTTTTGAAGCTATTTTTTTTTTTGAATTAAATAAATAATCAAAACTAACAGCGAAAATAATTACAATATACAACCTCCCAAGACTGGTAGTACTGAGTCACGAACTCTAATTAAAGACATAGAATGATCACGAGAACCGAATATACAATACTGTTTGATTACAAATTAACAGTACAATGAAATGAAAAGACTCCAAGGGATTGCGACAACCAAGCAGCTCTACCTTGAATCCTTACGATCCCGCTTTAACTTTGCTCAAGTCTGTTATCTTCAATACTTGGTTCTGCACAAAAAGGTGCAGAAGTGTAGAGTGAGCACACCACAGCGGTGCCCAGTAAGTATCAAAACTAACCTCAATGGAGTAGAGACGAGGTACAGTCAAGGCACTCGCTAGTCTAATAACCTGCGCAATATAGTATACAAAATAATAGAAAATAAATAATCATAAAGGCAGGATAAAACAACCAGTGATATGCACAACAGACAACAAGAATACCATTAATATCACTCAACAATTAATAAACACAATTACACCTAATTAAATCAAACCCTTCAAATAAATGTCTTTCACATAGTTCTTCCAAATAACTCTCTTTCAAATATAATTTTCTCAAATAATTATTTTTCAAATATAATTCTTTCAATAAATCTTTTCAAATACAATTTCCTCAAATAAATATCTTTCAAAATACAATTCTTTTATATAATACTTTCTAAGTTAAAATCCTTCCAAATAAATATTTTGAATATAATTCTTTCAATTAAAAAGTCACCATGTGACACCTCATTTCAAAATCATCAAAATACGGGTCTCAGTCCATTTTCATATTTTTCGTAAATACGGGTCTCAGCCCATTTTCATATTTCAACGGCACCTCGTGCCCATAATTAAATTATCATATCTGTCCGGCACCTCGTGTCCTCATTTCATATCACAACTGCACGGACAATTCACGTGCCAAATATCATTATCATTTCATCACAGCACCTCGTGTCGATATTTTATATCACAACTGTACGGACAATTCACGTGCCAATATCCCCATTTCATATCACACTTCACGGCACATCGTGCCCACATTTCATTAAACCGCCTGGCAATAGCCACAGGCTCCCATTTCAACATAAATCAGATTATTATCAATTTACTAACAACAAGACAAGTTTCACAAGGTATAAAAATAAACACAAGAAAATCACAACATCACATGAAAATTGTCAACACCACAACCCCACATCATCACATATCGTTCCTGACAATAGCCACCCTTATCGCTCCTATTGCCACCCTTATTGCTCATATAGCCACCCTTATCGCCACCCTTATCGCTCCTATAGCCACCCTTATCGCTCTGCCCAGACAATATTCCAACAAACACAACAGTGAAATACCACCTTTATAACCACATAATATCAACGGTGAAATGACACCCCTATCTCCCCAAAATAACAACTCACACAACACAACAATTTACACGGAAAATTATCACAGCAACATAATAAAATCAATTCATATCACAATTTGCCCAATGGCCACAACCAAATTCCAAAGATATGACAAAATTAATTAATTTCACAACAAATAGCCGAAGGCTCCACACAATGCATATAACACCCAAAAACAATCAATGGAGATAGAAATTACTCAGCATAAAGTAAAACCTTCATTAATGCAAACTTAAATAATTATATAATCACTTATTCTTAAGCTCGCTTAAATTAATTATTTGCATAAGAAGATTCATATTGGAATTAATTTCCAAGAAATATTAAACCAACAATACTCAAAAAATTTCATAAATATTTAAAGTAACAATCACATCAACTTATCATATAAAAACAAATTCAACAATAAAGATTTAGGCATGTCAAACAGATAATTTAATAATTTTTCATAATTTTCCAATTTACTACAAAATAATGCCTAATACTTTAATTCAATGAATTTTGCACGTATAAGCCCGAGTACGTACTCGTCACCTCACGTACACGGCTTTTCATATTTCACAAATGGCATATAAGACTCAATGCCTAAGGAGTAATTCCCCCACTCGAGGTTAAGCACGATACTTACCTTTTTGAAGTTAGGCTGATATTCTAAAATAGCCTTCTTGCTTGAATTGGCCTCCGGACAGCTCAAATCTATCCAAATTAATTGTATAACTTCATTAAAATTTATCGAAAATAATTTCGGATAATAATACGTCGACTTAAAATTTTATTCCAAAAAGTCAACAAAAGTCAACGCGGGGCCCGCCCCTTAGAATCCGACAAAATTTTCATGAAATCTGAACAACCATTCCGATACGAGTTCAACCATACCAATTTTCTCGAATTCCAATAACAACTCGACCTCCAAATCTTAATTTTTCGTTTTCAAATTTCTAAGTTCAAACCCCCGATCTATACCTCAAAAATATGTAATCTAATCGGATTATTCGATGATAATTCAATATTATGGAGTAAAAATGATCACAAGGGACTTACCTCAAGTTTTTCCGTGAAAACCTTGCTCAAAAATCGCCCAACCCGAGCTTGAAATGCCCAAAAATGGCAAAAGCTCGGAACCCCTCTATTTTTGTATTGCCCAGGGGTTTTCGCATCCGCGATGATTTCTTCGCACCTGCGGCTTCGCATCCACGGCGAATTTTTTGCACCCGCGGCCTTCGCATCTGCGGCCAAGTTTTCGCACCGGCGGCCTTCGCATCCGCGGTAAATTTTTCGCACCCGCGGCCTTCGCATCCGCGGCATATTTTTCGCACCCGCGGTGCCTGGCCAGCCCATGAATTTTCCGCTTCCGTGACTCATTTCTCGCATCCTCGAGCTCGCATCTGCGGCCCTTTTTCGCGCAGGTGCGATCATACCAGATGCCCAGCTGCTTCAACTCATCCTCCAAATCGAAATTCGATCCGTTAGGCATCCAAACTCACCCGAGGCCCCCCAAGACCCCAACCAAACATATCATCAAGTCCTAAAATATCATACAAACTTAGTCAAATTCTTAAATCATATCAGACAACATCAAAACGACGAATCGCACCTCAAATCAAAATCTATGAACTTTGAACTTTCAAATTCTTTATCTTGTGCCGAAACACATCAAATCAATTTGGAATGACTTTAAATTTTGCACACAAGTCATAAATGACATAACAGACCTATTCAAATTTCCAAAATCGGATTCCGACCTCGATATCAAAAAGTCAACCCCCCGGTCAAACTTTCCAAAAATTCAACTTTCGACATTTCAAACTTAATTCCACTACAGACCTCCAAATAATTTTTCTGACACGCTCCTAAGTCCAAAATCACCATACGGAGCTATTGACGTCATCAAAATTCCATTCCGGAGTCATTTTTTTTTTCAAAAGTCAACTCTCCGGTCAATTCTTTCCATTTAAGCTTCAAATTAAGGATTGTTCGTTTAATTAAATTCCGAATCTTTAGTAAATCAAACTCGACCACACCCGCAGGTCATAATACATATTGCGAAGCTGCTCGAGACCTTAAGTCATTGAACGGGGCGTTAATTCTTAAAACGACAAGTCGGGTCATTACATTAACTTCTCCAAAGCTCACATGTAATTTTGAGTTTTTCATCTTAAATCTTATTGTTGCCTTCTCTCCCCTTGTTATTTATCACATCAAACACCTTCTCGACTTCACTATCAACAATTCAGAATATAAAAATACATGAAAAACCAACCATATAGATTAGATATAAGCAATTCACAAAATCAGAAGGGGAAATTTACCTCTAGCGAGTAGTAGTGCTAAAGTTTCAGCAGTGGTACATTACTTACTAACCTTTGTCCTACTCAAACCTTTTCACTTTTATTAGATCTAGCTAGTTGAACTCAAAAAATTAAACAAAACAAATGTTCTATATCATAAACAAACTAATCCATCCATAAAGACTACTACTTATCAAAGGACTACTACTTGGGAAAGATAAAAACAAAACACGCCCCTATTAATCCATCGATTGTATACACTGAATTAGATACTCGATATGACACACCTATAATCTGTGAATAAATTTAAGAAATAATTAACATACATAATTTTGAATACGAAATAGTCTTAAAGGTTCAAAACAACCAACCAGATAGAATACTATCAGATATAGGCCGAGAAGTTTCTATATACATGTTGACCTTTATCCTACTCAAACCTTTTCACTTTTATTAGATCTAGCTAGTTGAACTCAAGAAATTAAACAAAACAAATGTTCTATATATCATAAACAAACTTATCCATCCATAAAGACTACTACTTATCAAAGGACTACTACTTGGGCAAGATACAAGCAAATCATGCCCATATCAATCTATCGGTTTTATATACCAAGTTAGATACTCAATATGACATACCTATAATCTGTGAATAAATTTAAGAAATAATTAACACACACAATTTTGAATACGAAGCAGTCTTGAAGGTTCAAAAGAACCAACCAGATAGGATACCATCAGATATATGTCACGAAGGTTCTATATACATGCTGACCTTTATCCTACTCAAACCTTTTTACTTTTATTAGATCTTGCTAGTTGAACTCAAAAAATTAAACAAAACAAATATTCTATATCTTAAACTAACTGATCCATCCATAAAGACTACTACTTATCAAAGGACAACTACTTGGGAAGGATAAAAGCAAAACACGCCCATATCAGTCCATCGATTGTATACACTGAGTTAGATACTCGATAAAACACATCTATAATTTGTGAATAAATTTAAGAAATAATTAACATACACAATTTTGAATACGAACCAATCATATAGGATATCATCAGATATATGCCAAGAAGATTCTATATACCACCATCTTAAAAAGAGGTTCTACATACCACAATAACAAATATTACAATGGAAATAAAAATAAATTCCAGTAAATTGGAGTGATAGTTCAGTTGTTTACCTAACAAATAGGTTATCTTCAGTATATAAATAAAAAGGTTGCCCGGTGCACTAAACTCTCGCTATGGCGGGGTACGAGGAAGGGCCGGACCACAAGAATTTTCAGTATGTGAATGAACTTCACAAATATGTGGGGCAACACTGCAGGTGTTAAAACCAAAAGATCTGAAGCACCTCCTTTAGGTATATTTTATTAGCGGGATGGACATCACCTTGGTTTACACAAAAATAAAAGACATTATTTACCATAAAAGAATGCTTACTTTGTGAGAATCATTGGTTTGATAAGCCTTCTCGATTTTCCTTCCCAATTCCATCAAACGTAAGAACCAATCTCACTCAATTAAATAAGGTAAATTAAAACATTGTTAAAGTCTGGCCTTTCTGCAATTTTTTAGATAACCTCTTTCAGCTAGTAATATAGGCAATATTTGTTATCTATACATCATTTCGTTTCACCTACTTCATGTGCTTCTTCTCTTTTTCGCTTTTCTAAGGCCTTACCTACGCCTTCACCATTCAAGAAAATAAGAGAAAAAGGGGAAAAACAAAAACTTAGATAAAGATCAGAAGGTGAAAATTCGACCACACACACACACATTATGGGTCGATGTGATCATGAAAATAATGGATCAATGAGATATCTTTGGACTCAGATAGAGAAGATGATTGACCCTGTGACGGAGTTTTTGGGGCCAAAAGTTGGTTTAGAGTAAGCTTTCGTTTGGGAAAATTTAAACGTAAAGAGAAAAGGGATTTTAAACTAAACATTGCAAAATTAAAACGAAATTGAGGAAGTAAATTCTTCGGAGAACATAAAAAAGCACAGAAGAAATAAATTAGGGTATTACCTGGAAATTGTTCTTCGTAAGTAGAGAGATGCGAAGCGAATTGTTCAACGCCAACTTCATCTCCTCCGCTTTGCATTTTTTAAAATCAAACTACTTAAGATTCCAACAAAACTACCCAAATATTTCTGAATTTTCAGTGACGAATTTGAGTTCCAGGTGTGCGTCGTAGAAAGAGAGTAGAAGATATTGTCGAAAAATATGACTTTTCAATATAGGAAGAGACTATTCAATAGGAAAAATAACTTTTGGGTATTTTTTTTAAACTATTACAGTAAATCAAAATTTTTAAAGGCAAATAAATGAGAAAAAGGATAAATAGTCATTCATGCCTTACATAATGCCACATCACCTCTTTTATGTCTCTCAATTATAATTATATATAGATTTCACCTACTTCATGTGCTTCTTCTCTTTTTCGCTTTTCTAAGGCCTTACCTACGCATGCACCATTCAAGGAAATAAGAGAAAAAGGGGAAAAACAAAAACTTAGATAAAGATCAGAAGGTTAAAGTTCGACCCCACACACACACATTATGGGTCGATGTGATCATGAAAAGAATGGGTCGATGAGATATCCTTGGACTTAGATAGAGAAGATGATTGACCCTGTGACGGAGTTTTTGGGGCCAAAAATTGGTTTAGAGGAAGCTTCGTTTGGGGGAATTTAAACGTAAAGAGAAAAGGGGTTTTAAACTAAACATTGCAAAATTAAAATGAAATTGAGAAAGAAAATTCTTCGGAGAACATAAAAAAACGCAGAGAAAATAAATTAGGGTATTACCTGCTGAAGTTGTTCTTCGTAAGTAGAGAGATGCGAAGCGAATTGTTCAACGCCAACTTCATCTCCTCCGCTTTGCATTTTTTTAAATCAAACTACTTAAGATTCCAACAAAACTACCCAAATATTTCTAGATTTCCGGTGATGAATTCGAGTTCCAGATATGCATCGTAGAAAGAGAGTAGAAGAAATTGTCGAAGAATGTGACTTTTCGATATAGGAAGAGACTATTCAACAGGAAAAATAACTTTTGGGTATTTCTTTTAAACTATTACAGTAAATCAAAATTTTTAAAGAAAAATAAATGAAAAAAAAGATAAATAGTCATCCATGCCTTACATAATGCCACATCACCTTTCTTATGCCCCTCAATTATAACTATATATAGATTTTACCTACTTCATATGCTTCTTCTCTTTTTCGCTTTTCTAAGGCCTTACCTACGCCTGCACTATTCAAGGAAATAAGAGAAAAAGGGGGAAAACAAAAACTTAGATAAAGATCAGAAGGTGAAAATTCGACCTCACACACACACACATTATGGATCGATGTGATCATGAAAAGAATGGGTCGATGAGATATCTTTGGACTTAGATATAGAAGATGATTGACCCTGTGACGGAGTTTTTGGGGCCAAAATTTCGTTTAGAGGAAGCTTTCGTTTGGAAGAATTTAAACGTAAAGAGAAAAAAGGGTTTTAAACTAAACACTGCAAAATTAAAATGAAATTGAGAAAGAAACTTCTCCGGAGAACATAAAAAAGCGCAGAGAAAATAAATTAGGGTATTACCTGCTGAAGTTGTTCTTCGTAAGTAGAGAGATGCAAAGCGAATTGTTCAACGCCAACTTCATCTCCTCCACTTTGCATTTTTTAAAATCAAACTACTTAAGATTCCAACAAAACTACCCAAATATTTCTGGATTTCTGGTGATGAATTCGAGTTCCAGGTGTGCGTCGTAGAAAGAGAGTAGAAGAAATTGTCGAAGAATGTGACTTTTCAATATAGGAAGAGACTATTCAACGGAAAAAATAACTTTTGGGTATTTCTTTTAAACTACTACAGTAAATCAAAATTTTTAAAGGCAAATAAATGAGAAAAAGGATAAATAGTCATTCATGCCTTACATAATGCCACATCACCTCTCCTATGCCCCTCAATTATAATTATATATTGATTGCTTGTTTAATATGTTACCCACAAAGTTAAAATGATGATTTTTGAATTGATTTCATGTATAATTATTAAACTCTATTTTCTATAACAGTAAAGTCACGAAATTATTTTATTTCATAGTAAACTAATTGAACTATTTTCCGTAAGAGTAAAGTCACACAAGACACAACAAACATAAACTTTAATGGAAAAGCTCGAGAATCTTTACGAATATCTAATATGATCAATCTCATAAAATAAAAATAAAAAACTGGATTAAGAAGAAAAATAACATAAGAGATGTTGCGGAAGATCGTGGGTTAACTAGCACACAATCACACACAAAGCAAATAAAGAAGAAAAACCAACACAAGAATTTAACGAGGTTCGGCTAAGCCTAATCCTCGGGGCAGAAGCAGAGAAAGTTTTTCACTATAAATGAGAAGAAAAACACAATACAATCTATAGAATCATCAACTACAACCCCTATATATAGATCCCAAATAGTCTCAAACCTATAAGAGAAAGGTTTCCTAATTTGACCAGGACTATAGGTTTTCCTTTCTCAAATCTATTAGGACAATGGGTTTTCCTAAACCTATAGGGATTATGGGTTTCCTAAAAATACAAGGAATAATTCAAGTCACAAAATAATATATCTTCCCCTTGGCTTGAATCTCTTCATCAATAGGAACAACGTCTCTCTACCTTGCCCTCAGCCCTCGCGATGGCTCTATACATTGCCGCACACATCAACCAAGTCTAGGCAATGCCTAAACTTGTTAAGATACTCAATCTCTTCGGTCATAACACTAATCCCTCGATTTGGTTTCGTACTCAGAATAACTTCTGGATAGCTATAACACTCAAACGCATCAACGGTCTCTGCAATTGCCAAAGAAAATCCCACAAGATTCGTATATCCAAAAAGATTCCCATCAACTACGTTTGCAAACCTTTGCGGTCGGTTGATCACTCTCTTCTCTCTGCATGTTGCAATGCTATATGGTTGTTATTGCGCAGGTGCATTAATATTATCATGTTGATATGTATTTTCTAGCTCATCCACTTCCTCTCCTTTTGAACTACTGGGTTGAGCTAGTGGAGATTCAATTTCTAGCTCTATGCAGTCACTGACACCACAATATGTTTCTGCTATTGCCTTCTCCCTCTAACTGTCCAGTGAGGCAGATTCATTAAATGTCATATCCCTACTGACAATTAGCCCTTGAGTCTTTTGATATGTGCACCACAACCTATAACCTTTCACTCCAATTGCATACCCTAAAAATATGCACTTTTTTGCCCTCGGCCCAAGTTTTCCATCCCTCACATGAGCATAAGCAGGACAACCAAATATCATTAAATTTGAATAATTAGCAGGCGAACCGGACCATACCTCAAAGGAGTTTTGAACTTAATAGTTGTGGATAGAAATCTGTTGACCAAATAACAAGTTGTAGTGATTGCTTCAGCCCAAAATTCCTTGCTAACACATGAGTGTGAAAGCATGCTTTGTGCCATATCACAAAGCGTTATGTTCATACGTTCTGCAATACAATTTTATTGTGGTGTTGCAACACAAGTGCGGTGTCTCACTATGCCCTCTCTGCTGCAGAAATTATCGAACTCGAAATTGCAAAATTCTAACCCATTGTCAGTTCGAAGACGCTTAACTTTTTTTTCCGTCTGCCTCTTAACCATCGTCTTCTATTTAGTGAATGTAGAAAATGCCTCATCTTTTGCATTCAGAAAATACACCCACACCATCCTTGGGTAATCATCAATCAAAGTTATAAAATACCTGGCACCGCTCTTGGAGGGAACTCTGTTTGGACCCCACAAGTCTGAATGTATATAATCTAACTTGTCTCTGGTCTTGTGCTCGACCTTCTTGCTGAACTTTACCCTTGTCTATTTACCAAACACACAATGCTCACAAAAATTCAAAACTTGATTTTGTACCCATTCAGCAAATTCTGCTTACTCAACAAAGACAATCCCTTATCACTTATATGACCAAGTCGCAAGTGCCATAATTGAGACTGATTCAAATCAATTTTCCCAGAAGCTACAACAGCTTCCCCTTCAACTACACTGGCCTGAAAATGATATAATATAGAATGCAGTTTACCTTTCATGAGTACCATGGAGCCTTTACACACTTTAAGTATTCCATTCTCAGGGTGAAATACCCTTGATCATCCAAAGTCAAAAGAGAAATTAAATTTCTCTTTATCCAAAGAACATGCCAACACTCAATATTTCTGATAATTCCATCAAACATTCTCAATTTGATGTTTTTAATCCCCTCTAATGATAATGGATTATCATATCCCATGTAGACAGTACCACTCATTTGCTTGTAAGTTACAAACCAATTCTTGTGTGGACACATGTGAAAAGTAGCACCAGAATTAAGAACCCAAGAATTCTGTCCATGTCTAGAACTCACAGCACGGGCTTCCCCTACATAGTCACTATCATCAGAATTATTTCCAGCGTCAACAATATTTGTCGAGTTATCTATTTTCTGCTTCCCTCTTTTCTCCTTCAGCTTAGGACAATCTCTCTTGTAGTGACCTTGCTCCCCGCACTAATAACAGTTTTGCTTCCTTGCTCTAGACTTTGATCTGGTGGTTGATTTTTTCCTCTTAAAGTCCTTTTATTGTTTTCTTCCTCTAATCACAATACCCTCGGCCTCAATTCTGTTGTTTGGAAATCTCTTTTTCAACTCTTTAGATTTTAGTACATTACTAACATCTTACAGTGAAATGTTGTCTTTCCCATATAGCAGTGTATCGAAAAAAGTATCATGAGACGGTGGTGAAGAACATAACACAATCAAGGCATGTTCCTCACTCTCAATTTTGATATCTACGTTCTTAAGGTCTATTATAATTGAATTAAACTCATAAAGGTGAGTTTTAACAGGTGTACCTTCGTTCATACGGAGATTGTATAACCTTTTTTTTAAAGTAGAGGCAGTTTGTTAGCGATTTCTTAGAATCCAGATCTTCCTGCTTCTTCCATGTTGTTGCTGCAGAAGTTTCTTCAGCAATTTTCATAACAACACTATCTGTAACGATCATGAAAATCGCACTCAAAGCCCTCTCCTTCATGTCTGCCTTCTTTGTCTCTGTCTCCCCTTTAGGAAAATCCCCATCAATTGCCTTCCATAACCCTTGTAACACCAGTGACGATTTCATTCTAATCTTCCATAGACTGAAACTAGAACCCCCGTCAAATTTCTCTACTTCATACTTTATTGAAGATGATGAAGACATCTTAACCCTAGATTATATGTAGAAACCCGAACCTTGCTCTAATACCAAACGAAATATTGTGAGTTAACTAGCACACAAGCACACACAAAGCAAATAGAGAAGAAAAATTAACACAAAAATTTAACGAGGTTCGGCTAATCTTAATCCTCATGGCAGAAGCAGAGCGAGTTTTTCATTATGAATGAGAAGAAAAGCACAATACAATTTATAGAATCCCCAACTTCAACCCCTATATATAGATCCGAAATAGTCCCAAACCTATAAGAGAAATATTTTCCAATTTGACAAGGACTATAGGTTTTCCTTTCCCAAATCTATTAGGACAATGAGTTTTCCTAAACCTATAGGGATTATGAGTTTCCTAAAAATACAAGAAAATAATTCAAGCCACAAAATAACAAGAGAAAAAATAGGATTTAAAAGAAAATACTTTCTATTAGGGGTGAGCGTTTGGGAAATTCAGATTGGATATGAGAATTTCGGTTTGAATTTTAGATTTTCGGATTCAAGAAATGAAAATCCAAATAAGCTCGGATTGGATCAAATTTTTGAAGTTTAGTTTTGGATTAATCGGTTTGGATATTTTCAATTTTTTTTATTTTGAACCTATATGTTGATATGTTTCTTCTTCTTACAAAAATGAACATCTAGGTGAAGTATTCATGTTAAATTGCCTAAAACATTCCTCATTATCATTGCAATCATCCAAATAAGTTCAAGTAATAAAATTATCATCAAGAAAATACCACAGAGACATTAATTAGGCCGATAAGAATTAACAATAATAAAATCATATCCAAATAGAAAGTCTCTGACAATAACTTAGTAATTAGTATTGAATATATGAGATAATATCTAATGACTACAGTATTCAACATATTACTATTTTCTTACGGATAATGGACTACATATAAAATATAAAAAATTTAGATTTTCGGATATCCAAAAATTCAAAGTACCAAATTCAATATCCATAAATTCTAAAAATAAAACACAAAATTCAATCTGTAATTCGAAAATCCAAACCAAAAATCCAAAAAATTCGGATTTCGGTTTGCATTTAGGGTATGACCAAACTATGCTCACCCCTATGTAATGACCGAGTCAGTCGTTTTAAGAGTTGTAGACCCGTCCTCTAATTTATTATTCATTTTGTACTTTATTACTATTATGTGACTTGCCGGGGTAGACAGTTCGGGTCTGGAGAGATTTTGAATGAATTGAGACACTTAGTCTCAAGGTTGAAAACTTAAGTTGAAAAGGTTGACTGGATATTGACTTATGTGTAAACAAATTCGAGATGGAGTTTTTATGATTCCAATAGTTCCGTATGGTGATTAAGGACTTAGGAGCGTGTCCGAAAAATTATTTGGAAGTCCGTAGCTAAATTAGGCTTGAAATGGCTAAAATAGAAATTTAAGTTTGGAAGTTTGACCGAGGAGTTGACTTTTTGGTATCAGAGTCAGAATCCAGTTCTGAAAATTTTCATAGCTCCGTTATGTCATTTATGAGTTGTGTGCAAAATTTTAGGTCAATCGGACTTGATTTGATAGGTTTCAGCATCGAATGTAGAATTGGAAATTCTTAAGTTTCACTAAGCTTGAATTGGGGTATGATTCGTGGTTTTAGCATTGTTTGATGTGATTTGAGGTTTCTACTAAGTTCGTATGATGTTTTAGAACTTGTTGGAGTATTTGGTTGAGGTCCCGGGGGACTCGAGTGAGTTTCGGAAGATTAACGGATCGATTTTGGACTTGGAGAACAACTGAAGAATTTCTGGTGTCCAGCTCTGGTTTCCTTCTTTGCGTTCGTGAGCGAGGTCTCGTGCTCACGAAGGGGAACTGGGGCAAGCGAGAATTTGTTTTTTGCGTTCGCGAAGAAGGGACCGCGTTCGCAAAGGGTGATGGCAGTGTTCATCGACAACGCGTGAAGACGTTCGCGTTCGCGTAGAAGGGCGAGGCCAGGCTGGGATAGTGGGGATTAAAGCTTTGCGTTCGCGTAGGCCAAGTTTGGCAAGGCATCGCGTTTGCGAGGTTTCCTTCATGTTCGCGAAGAGTAATTTTGGGCAACACAATTTTATGCTTCGCGAACGCGAGGGACCTGTCGCGTTCGCGAAGAAATTATGCCTGGACAGAAAGTTTAAGTTCTGAAATAGGACTTAGTCCCATTTTCTATTTTTACCGATTTAGAGCTCGGGGAGAGGCGATTTTCGGAAGCTTTTCAAGGAAAATATCAGGTTAAGTGTTCTTAACTCAATTTTAATTAAAGAGCCCGAATCTATGGTAGCTTTTAACATTTAATTGATGGATTAAGTTGGAAATATTGTGAAAATCCCTAAGTTTAGATTGAAGATTTGAGGGTCGAATTGATGTCGGAATTTTATGATTTTGGTATGGATGGACTCGTGGTTGAATGAGCGTTCATATTTTATAACTTTTGCCGGGTTTCGATATATGGGCCCCACATGTGATTTTTGAGTTAAATTTCGGATTTTTGTTGGAAATTTTATACTTTCATATGGAATAAATTCCAATAATTTGTATTGATTAAATTGGATTAATTGTGACTAGATACGAGACTTTCGGAGGCTAATTCACGAGGCAAAGGCATAGTGGAGTAAAGAATTTCACGGTTCAAGGTAAGTGACTTGTCTGACCTTATGTGGGGAAAATTCCCATTAGGATTGGTATTGATATGATAAATATGATGTGTAAAAAGTCGTGTACGAGAGGTGACGAGTGTGTACACGGGCTAAATATGAAAAACTCTGGTTTTAAATCGTGTAGATCTCAGTTATACATTAATTAAATTATTTTATCCGGTTATATTCATCATCATTGATCTATTTTTTATATTTTAAATTTGCGTGACATATTTTCTGCTAATTGCTTTACCTGTTTAGTTGAAACTTTGTTTCTTTTATTTTGCGCTCAATATTTGAAAGTTGAATTTCTTAATTGAATTATTATTAGTATGAAGTAATTGATATTTTTAAATTTGGTATTGAGGCAACGTGCTAAAAATTATGAAATATTATTTTTGCTGACTTATTCATTTTCGAATATTTTGTGAGATTTTTATACTCATTGTGATTGAGCCGTGAGCTCCTTATTGAGGATAAATTCTTAGAAGATTGTGACTTATTTCTATTGGGTTTTGAGAGTTGTGATTATTTGAGTTGTCGTTCTTATTTATTTCAGTTGTTAAGAATTGAGTTTCATATATATATTCTGTTATTCTGCATAATTGATAGGCTTACCTAGTCTTTGAGACTAGGTGCCATCACGACGTCCTACGAAGGAAATTTGGATTCATGCCAAGTTGGTATCCGAGCTCTAAGTTCATAGGTGTTATGAGTCACAAGCAGGTTTAGTAGAGTCTCACGGATCGGTACGGAGACGTCTGTACTTATCTTCGGGATGCTATGGAACTGTTAGGAAAATGTTCACTTCCGTTGACTTTGAAATTCTAAAATCTTGTCTTTATATTCTCTCACAGATGGTGAGGACACACACAAATGGATCCGATGATCAGACACCCACGCCCCCTGTTGGAGCCGCAAGAGGCCGAGGAAGACCACGTGGTGCAGCCAGAGCACCTGCACGAGCTGCTGTAGAGGAGCCACCAGTAGCTCCAGTTGGAGAGCAAGCACCTGAGACGCCTGTTACTACCCCTGCACTTCAGGAGACTCTTGCCCAATTTTGAGCATGTTTGGCACTCTAGCTCAGGCAGGATTTATTCCACTTGCTCCTGCCACATCTCAGGCCGGGGGAGGAGCACAGACTCCCTCCGCCCGTACCCCAGAACCACGGGCCCAAGTTGACCATGCCCTAGAGGTTATACCAGTGCAGCCAGTTGTCCCAGTTCAGCCCGAGGTTAGGGCAGCAATTTCAGAGGGGGAGCAACTCAGGCTCGATAGGTACAAGAAATACCACCCTCCCACTTTCATCGGTTTGGCTTCGGAGGATGCTAAGAGTTTTCTTGAGGAATATCATTGTATCCTCCGTACTATGGGTATTGTGGATTCTAGTGGGTTTTCTTTCACGACATTCCATCTTAGAGGAGTGACCTACCAGTGGTGGAGGGCATATGAGTTGGATAGTCCGGCTGAGGCAGCTTCACTCACTTAGACTCGGTTTTTAGATATGTTCTTGAGGGAGTATGTTCCTCAGAGTCTCAGAGATGCATGGTGCACAGAGTTTGAGCAGTTGCACCGGGGTTCTATGACCGTGTCAGAGTATGCGGTCTGATTCAGTGATTTGGCTAGGCATGCACCAGCCTTAGTTGCTACTGTTCGAGAATGGGTTCGCCGATTTATTGAGGGGCTCGACCCTAGTATCAAATTCAGTATGGCCCGAGAGTAGGAGATG
The DNA here is from genome assembly GCF_000715075.1 of Nicotiana tabacum. Taxonomy (NCBI): domain Eukaryota; kingdom Viridiplantae; phylum Streptophyta; class Magnoliopsida; order Solanales; family Solanaceae; genus Nicotiana; species Nicotiana tabacum. The sequence continues at coordinate 37,987,700 of NC_134103.1, forward strand.
GACATCGCATACCAGCAGGTAGTGTCAATTGCTAGGAGATTGGAGGGTATGCCGACCCGGGAGAGAGAATAGAGGGAAGCTAAGAGACCTCGAGATTCTGGCACATATAACAATTCTCGTGCCCCAGCTCCAGCACGTCATGGTAAAGGCTATGTGGGTCGTCCTATTCATTCAGCATTTATAGCTGCCAGTGGTACTCCGACTACTCCCAGACCTCAGGTTCCATATTATGCACCACTAGTGTCTACTGTAACTCCTTGCACGGGGTGCTTTCAACGGTCAGTCCAGTCGATCAGGCCCGAGCCAGTCCCATCAGCCACGTCCTCCGAGGGATGATTTTGAGTGTGGTGACACTTGTCATATAATAAGGGATTGCCCCTCCACCTGCACAACCAGCTAGAGGTGGAGGTCGGACAGGTAGAGGTCGCCTTAGAGGGGGAGGTCAGGCTAGATATTATGCCCTTCTTGCTAGGACAGAGGCAGTTGCATCTGATTCTGTTATCACAGGTATTGTTCCGGTCTGTTATAGAGATGCATCAGTCTTATTTGATCCAAGCTCCATTATTCTTATGTGTCATCTTATTTTGCCCCGTATTTGGGCGTAGCTCGTGATTCTTTGAGTTTTTCTGTTTATGTATCTATACCCGTGGGTGATTCTATTATTGTTGACCGCATGTATCAGTCGGGTTTTATTGTTATTAGTGGTTTCGAGACCAGAACTGATTTATTATTGCTCAGTATAGTGGATTTCGATATTATTTTGGGCATGGACCGGTTGTCGCCCTATCATGCTATCCTTGATTGTTATGCCAAGATGGTGACGTTGGCTATGCCAGGTCTACCGCGGCTAGAGTGGAGAGGTACCTTAGATTATGTTTCTAGTAGAGTTGTTTCATTTCTTGAGGCTTAACGAATGGTTGAGAAGGTGTGTGATACGTATCTGGCTTATGTGACAGATGTTAGTATTGATACTCCTACTGTGGAGTCAGTTCCGGTAGTAAGGTATTTTCCAGATGTATTTCCAGTGGATTTTCCGAGTATGCCGCCCGATAGAGATATTGACTTTGGCATTGATTTTTTACCGGGCACTCATCCCATTTCTATTCCACCATATCGTATGGCCCCAACAGAATTGAAAGAATTAAAAGAGAAATTATAGGAACTGCTTGATAAGGGTTTTGTTCGGCCCAGTGTATCACCTTGGGGTGCTCCTGTCTTATTTGTGAAGAAGAAGGATGGTTCTATGTGGATGTGTATTGATTACCGCCAGTTGAACAAGGTTACAGTGAAGAACATGTATCCATTGCCACGTATTGATGACCTATTTGATCAGCTTCAAGGTGCTAGAGTGTTCTCAAAAATTGATTTACGGTCAGGATATCATCAATTGAAGATTTGAGAACCAGATATTCCAAAGACTGCCTTCAGGACTCGGTATGGTCATTACGAGTTCCTTGTAATGTCATTTGGGCTGACCAATGCCCCCAACAACATTTATGCACTTGATGAATAGTGTATTACAGCCATATCTTGATTTATTTGTCGTAGTATTTATTGATGATATCCTGGTGTACTTACCGGAGCAGGGAGGATCATGAACAACACCTGAGGGCTGTGAATTTATATGTAAAACTTTCAAAGTGTGAATTCAGGCTTGATTCAGTGGGACTTTTGGGTCATATAGTTTCGTGCGAAGGGATCAAGGTAGTTTCGAACAAAATTGAAGCAGTGCAGAGTTGGCCCAGACCGTCATCAGCTACTGAGATACAGAGTTTTCTTGGCTTGGCGGGGTATTATCACCGATTTGTAGAGGGTATCTCTTCTATTGTTGTACCTATGACCAAATTGACCCAGAAGAGTGCTCCATTCAGGTGGACCGAGGAATGTGAGGAGAGCTTTCAAAAGCTCAAGACAACTTTGATTACAGCCCCAATATTAGTGTTGCCTACAGGTTCAGGATATTATACTGTGTATTGTGATGTGTCATGCATTGGTCTCGGCGTAGTGTTGATGCAAGACGGTAGGGTGATTGCCTATGCCAGACAGTTAAAAGTACATGAGAAGAATTATCCGGTGCACGACCTTGAGCTAGCAGCTATTGTTCTTGCCTTGAAGATTTGGCGGCATTAATTATATGGTGTCCATTGTGAGGTTTATACCAATCACCAGAGTCTACAACATCTGTTTAAACAAAAGGATCTTACTTTGCGGAAGCGGAGATGGTTGGAGTTGCTTAAGGATTATGACATCACCATTCTTTTATCATCTCGGAAAGGCCAATGTAGTGGCCGATGCCTCGAGTCGTAAGGTGGAGAGTTTGGGCATCTTAGCATATTTACCGGTAGTAGAGAGGCCTTTAGCCTTGGATGTTCATGCCTTGGCCAACCAGTTCATCAGATTGGATGTTTTCGAGCCGAGCTGAGTTTTGGCTTATGTGGTTTCGCACTATTTTTTGTATGATCGTATCAGGGAGCGTCAGTATGATGATCCTTATCTGCTTGTCCTTAAGGACGCAATTTAGCACGGTGATGCCAAAGAAGTCACTATTGGGGATGACGATGTATTACGAATGCAGGGCAGGCTATGTGTGTCTAATGTAGATGGTTTGCATGCGTTGATTCTCCAGGAGGCTCACAGCTCACGATACTCCATTTATCCAGGTGCCGCGAAGATGTATCAGGATTTGAGGTAGCACTACTGGTGGAGACGGATGAAGAAAGACATAGTGGAGTATGTAGCTTGGTGCCTAAATTGTCAACAGGTGAAATATGAGCATCAATGATCGGGTGGATTGCTTCAGAAGATGGAGATTCCAGAATGAAAATGGGAGCGGATCACTATGGATTTCGTTGTTGGGCTCCCACGGACTTAGAGGAAGTTTGATGCAGTTTGGGTAATTGTGAATAGATTGACCAAGTCAGCTCATTTCATTACGTGGTTACTACTTACTCTTAGGAGCAGCTGGCTCAGGTTTATATTCGCGATTGTCAGGCTTCATGGCGTACTTGTATCTATTATCTCTGACCGGGATACGCAATTTACATTAGGGGTGAGCGTTCGGTACTTCGGTACGGTATTTAATAATTATTGTTCGGTATTTCGGTATTCGGTATATCAATTGTGCATACCAAATACCGTACCAAAGTAGTTCGGTACGGTTCAGTATTTTTTTATTTGGTTCAGTACGGTTTCATTATGGTTTCAGTATCATACCAAAGTCTTTCAAATCTTCCAAGATTATGCTATGCCTAATTGCCTCTTGCCTAACGTCTCTTATGACTTCTGTTGAGAATTCAACCACTCAAAGGCAAACTCAAAGCCATTTTTTCAAGAATAATTAATTCGCTGACACTGTTTTGATTGTCAAATCAGAGAAGAGAAATGGAATTGATGGTGTATATTCCTCAAAAATAGTAATTCTTTAAATGCTCAAACTACTGCCCGTAAGTCTCTAAGCCTAAGGAGGCTGCTAGGCCCACTAAGGGATTAGGGAATTAGGATTTATGGGGCTTGGGGTATGGGGCTTAGGCTTATTGGGCTGGAAAATAGAAATATAGGTTGGCTTGGACTTAAATATTTCGGTATTTCGATATACCGAAATATCTAAAACTCAATACCGAATACCGTATCGAAATACCAAAATTTATGTACCGAAGTATATCGAAATACCGAAAAAACCAAAACCGAAATACCAAATTAATTAGGTTCGGTTCGGAATTCAGTTTTTCGGATTTTATGCCCACCCCTAGTTTACATCAGAGTTCTGGAGAGCCGTACAATGAGAGTTGGGTACTCGTGTGGAGTTGAGTACAACATTTTACCCACAGATGGACGGGCAGTCCGAGCGCACTATCCAGATATTGGAGGATATGATTCATGCGTGTGTGATGAATTTTGGGGGTTCTTGGGATCAGTTCTTGCCATTTGCAGAGCTTACAACAACAGCTACTAGTTGAGCATTCAGATGGCTCCGTCTAAGGCCTTATTTGGTAGGCGGTGCCGGTCTCTAGTGGGTTGGTTCGAGCCGGGCGAAACTAGACTATTGGGTATAAACTTGGTTCAAGATGCTTTGGAAAAGGTTAAATTGATTCAGGATCGGCTTCGTACAGCCCAATCTAGACAAAAGAGTTACGCCGATCGAAAGGTTCGTGATGTTGTATTCATGGTTGGTGAGCAGGTCTTGCTCCGGGTTTCGCCCACGAAGGGTGTTATGAGATTTTGGAAGAAGGGCAAGTTGAGCCCTAGGTATATCGGGCCTTTTGAGATTGTTGAGAGAGTTGGAGAGGTGGCTTATAGACTTGCACTACTACCTAGTCTCTCTGCAGTTCATCCAGTGTTCCATGTTTTTATGCTTCGGAAGTATCACGTCGATCCATCTCATGTGTTAGACTTCAGTTCAGTCCAGTTGGACAATGATCTATCTTATGTTGAGGAACCAGTGGCTATTTTGGACAGACATGTTAGAAAGTTGAGATCGAAGAGCATTGCTTCAGTAAAAGTACAGTGGAAGGGTCATCTGGTCGAGGAGGTGACTTGGGAGACCGAGCATGGTATGCATAGCTGCTATCCTCATCTTTTTATCACTCCAGGTATAATTCTAAACCCGTTCGAGGACGAACATTTGTTTAAGAGATGGAGGATGTAACGACCTGGTTAGTCATTTTAAGAGTTGTAGCCCCCGTTCTCTCATTTACTGCTCATTCTGTACTTTATAACTGTTATGTGACGTGCCGGGGTAGTCAGTTCGGGTCTGGAAAGATTTCGGAATCAATTGAGATACTTAGTTTCAAGGTTGAAAACGTAAGTTGAAAAAATTGACCGGATATTGACTTATGTGTAAACGACCTCGGAATAGAGTTTTGATGATTCCAGTAGGTCCGTATGATTATTTTGGACTTAGGAGCGTATTCGAAAAATTATTTGAAAGTCCGTAGCTAAATTAAGCTTGAAATGGCTAAAATAGAAATTTAAGTTAGGAAGTTTGACCGGAGAGTTGAATTTTTGATATCGGAGTCAGAATCTAGTTCTGAAAATTTTTATAGCTCCGTTATGTCATTTATGACTTGTGTGCAAAATTTGAGGTCAATCGAACTTGATTTGATAGGTTTCGGCATATAATGTAAAAGTTGGAAATTCTTAAGTTTCATTAAGCTTGAATTGGGGTATGATTCATGATTTTAGTATTATTTGATGTAATTTGAGGTTTCTACTAAGTTCGTATGATGATTTAGGACTTGCTGGAGTATTTGGTTGAGGTCCTGGGGACTCGGGTGAGTTTCGGAAGGTTAACAAATCGATTTTGGACTTGGAGAAGAGCTGAAGAATTTCTGGTGTCCAGCTCTGGTTTTCTTCTTCGCGTTTGCGAGAGATATCTCGCATTCGCGAAGGGGATTTGGGGCAAGCGAGAATTTTTTTTTCGCATTCGCAAAGAAGGGACCGCGTTCGCGAAGGGTGATGGCAGTGTTCATCGCGAACGCGTGAAGACGTTCGCGTAGAAGGGCGAGGCCAGGTTGGGGTAATGAGCATTAAAGCTTCGCGTTCGCAAAGGCCAAGTTTGGCAAGGCATCGCGTTTGCGAGGTTGCCTTCGCGAAGAGTAATTTTGGGCAGCACAATTTTGTGCTTCGCGAACGCGAGGGACCTGTCGAGTTCGTGAAGAAGGAATGCCTGCACAAAAAGTTTAAGTTCTCCCATTTTCTATTTTTACCGATTTGGAGCTCGGGGAGAGGAGATTTTCTGGAGATTTTCAAGGAAAACATCGGGGTAAGTGTTCTTAAATCAATTTTCGTTAACGTACCCGAATCTATGGTAGTTTTTAACATTTAATTGGTGGATTAATTTGGAAAAATTATAAAAATCCCTAAGTTTAGATTAAAGATTTGAGGGTCGAATTGATGTCGAATTTAGTGATTTTGGTATGGATGGACTCGTGGTTGAATGTTGTTCATATTTATAACTTTTGTCTGGTTCCCTAGATGTAGGCCACGAGCGATGTTTGAGTTAAATTTCAGATTTTTGTTGGAAATTTTATATTTTCATATGGAATGAATTCCAATATTTTGTATTGATTAAATCGAATTAATTGTGACTAGATACGAAGCTTTCGAAGGCCAATTCACGAGGAAAAGACATAACAGAGTAAAGAATTTCACGGTTCAAGGTAAGTGGCTTGTCTAATCTTGTGTGGTGAAAATTTTCCCTAGGATTGGTATTGATATGATAATTGTGATGTGTGGAAAGTCGTGTACGCGAGGTGACGAGTGTGTACACGTGCTAAATGTGGAAAACTCTAGTTTTAAATTATGTAGATCTCTATTACACATTAATTAAATTATTTTATCCGGTTATATTCATCATCATTGATCTATTTTTTATATTTTAAATTTGCCTGACATTTTTTCTGCTAATTGCTTTACCTGTTTAGTTGAAACATTGTTTCTTTTATTTTGTGCTCAATATTTGAAAGTTGAATTTTTTAATTGAATTATTATTAATATGAAGTAATTGACATTTTAAAATTTGGTATTGAGGCAACATGCTAAAAATTGTGAAATATTATTTATGTTGAGTTATTCATTCCCGAATATTCTGTGAGATTTTTATACTCATTGAGATTGAGCCGTGAGCTCCTTATTGAGGATAAATTCTTAGAAGCTCGTAACTTATTTCTACCGGATTTTGGAAGTTGTGATTATTTGAGTTGTCGTTCTTATTTATTTCAGTTGTTAAGAATTGAGTTTTATATTTATATTCAGTTATTCCGCATAATTGATAGGCTTACCTAGTATTCGAGACTATGTGCCATCACGACATCTTACAGAGGGAATTTGGGGTCGTGACACCCTACTTTCTATATTTCATTTTATGTATCACTATTTCCTTTTTCTTATATTTTTCAAAAGAAATATTATATCTCTATATTTGAAAATAATAACTTTAAAATTTATATTTTATCTTGAATGACAAACTTTTATACTCACAATATTATTATATTTTATTTAAGACTATAAGTAAAAATGTTTCTTTATTTTTAAAATTTCATGTGCAATCAAACAACCGCCACATATCTATATATTATTAAAAGGATAGAAAAAAGCCCTCTCCTTAAGCCAAGTGGCAGTCTAGAAAAAAGGCGCATATAGCATAAATAGTTAATAATTAGTTATTTAGTTAATAATTATTTATTGGTTATTGTTTTTAAATTTAAATATCTATAAAATAAATTATTTTATAATAAAAAACAAAAAAAATAAAAATCTATCCATTCAAATTGGAGAGTAATTTCAAGTTAGAATTTTTAATCTATATATTATTAAAAAGAGAGGAAAAAGCACGCTTCTTAGGCCAAGTGGCAGCCTAGAAAAAAGCCACATGCCACAAGTAGTTAATAATTAGTTATTGCTTATTGTTTTTGAATTTAAATATCTATAAAATAAAATATTTTATAATAAAAAATAAAAATTTAAAAAAATCTATCCATTCAAATTGGAGAGTAATTTCAAGTTATTAAATTATTTTAAAATAAAAAACTAAAATAAAAAAAATAAAAAAACTACCGATTCAAAATTTCTTTGTTTTTCTAATAATATTTGTTTTTATTTTTAAAAATAAAAAAATATTTATTCACAAAATAAAATAAAAAATATTTCAAGATTACTAAAACATATATATCTTCTCTTCTATTACAAAAAGAAAGCAAGCAAACAAAAATATTAAATAAAATAATATGCTAATAAAACTTTTTATTAACAATGTAAAAATACTAAACATTGGATAACAGAATAAAGAAAAATATAGAATAAAAAAGTTATTCAATGACTATATAAGTCTCTTTAATTTAATAGAGATTTTGTTATTGGTATATCATATTGACAAACAAGATGACAATTAAAATTTATTAAAGCAATACGATCTAATATGTTTAAACAAATCCGATCACAATTTAATTTATTTAATATTTTTTAATAGTGACCGCGCATCGCGTGGCAGAAATATTATTCAATGACTATATAAGTCCCTTTAATTTAATAGATATTTTATTATTGAGTATATCATATTGACAAATAAGATGACAATTGAAATTTATTAAAGCCATACAATCTAATATGTTCAAACAAGCCCGATCATAATTTAATTAATATTTTTAATATTGACCGCGCATCGCGCGGGTACAACTACTAGTGCTTAGTAAAATTCAAAGAAGGGATGATAAGTGTCATCACCAGAAAAATTATAATTTTAAAAATTTATCTATATCTATCTATATATAATAGGAGAGGCAAAATAATGATGGGATGACAAGTGTCATCACCAGAAAAATCTAAATTTGAAAAAGCAAAATAAATAAATAAAATGCTTAGTAAAATTCAAAGAAGGGATGTCAAGTGTCATCACCAGAAAAATTATAATTTTAAAAATCTATCTATATCTATCTATATATAATAGGAGAGACAAAACAAGAATAGGATGACAAGTGTCATCATCAGAAAAATCTAAATTTTAAAAAGAAAAATAAATAAATAAAATGCTTAGTAAAATTCAAAGAAGGGATGACAAGTGTCATAAGCAGAAAAATTCTAATTTTAAAAATTAAAATAAATAAATAAAATACTTAGCAAAATTAATAAATTAATAAAGGATATGATAAGTAATACAATATATTGTTTTAATTATCTATCTATATATAATAGGAGAGACAAAACAATGCTAGGGGGATATAATATTAACAATATAATAATACTAAATATTGAATAATTTATATTATATTAAAAGCACGAATACCCTTAGTGAAATGTCGTTCGCCTTTTTTACCCTTTAAAATTTAATTTCACATTAGGAAAAATAATCATTTAATTATTCTAATATTTATTAAGACTTTAAATCAACTAAAATTCTTGCATATTAAATAATTGCCTTATTTGAACTACTAGGTAAGAAATTCTAAGTACTAAGTACTTGCTAATCTATCTATTTATAATAGGAGAGGCAAAACAATGATAGGATGACAAGTGTCAACACCAGAAAAAAATCTAAATTTGAAAAAGCAAAATAAATAAATAAAATGCTTAGTAAAATTCAAAGAAGGGATGTCAAGTGTCATCAGCAGAAAAATTCTAATTTTAAAAATTAAAATAAATAAATAAAATACTTAGCAAAATTAATAAATTAATAAAGGATATGATAAGTAATACCATATATTTTTTAATTATCTATCTATATATAATAGGAGAGACAAAACAATGCTAGGGGGATATAATATTAACAATATAATAATACTAAATATTGAATAATTTATATTATATTAAAAGCACGAAGGCCCTTAACGAAATATCGTTCGCCTTTTTTGCCCTTTAAAATTTAATTTCACATTAGGAAAAATAGTCATTTAATTATTCTAATATTTATTAAGACTTTAAATCAACTAAAATTCTTGCATATTAAATAATTACCTTATTTGAACTACTAGGTAAGAAATTCTAATATTAAAAAATCAAATATGAATTAAAGATTTACCTTATAGAGCTATAAGATAAACATAGTAATTAAGTAATGTATAAAACCTAACATAGAAACTTCCGATAACTTATACTTTCTTTATGGTGTTGAATCAAACGGTAAATAAGGAATTGAAAGAATCAAATCAAATTTGACATTAGTCTTGTTTATTATAGGTCCTCGGTAATTTTTCTTCTTTTATTTTTTGGACTATCATTACCATGAATCCATGACAAAGAATAAGTTGATCAAATATTTTATGTAAAAGACTTTCTGTGGATTAAGTACGTAATAAATAATAGGAACTGATATTGCGTGTATTAAAAATAAAAGTATGTTTCGTCTGTTACTCATTATTAATGTATTATCTATTACTCCTTCTAATATTTTAACAAATATTTTCTCATATAGTTTTGAATATCTCTCTTATTTTTACTTTATTTTACTTTAAATTCTTTGGCTCTGATATCGTATTTATCTGTTTTATTTAACAATCTAAGCTTGCTATTAATATTTATCAATTTCAAAGACTTACATGTTTGATACTAACTTTTACTATAACTAAAACATATCTTAGTGTATTTATTATGTAATTTAAAAAAACATTATACTGAGAGACTAAAAATTTTAAATCAACTAAATTTTATACATTAAATCATTTTTTGAATTATATAGGTTTCAATATTAATATCTTGTATAATATCAGTTGGCACTCCTATGATTTTTTTATTCTCAATTATAGATTTATAACTGATCATAAAATTAAAATTAATTAATTTTATATAATTTAATTATCTTAATAACAATAAAAAAGAAACATATAGAGAAAAACTTTTTTTGTGAAAAATTATGTTTCATTCTCTGGTTATATACAAATACAAGTACAAATATAAATCCTACTAAATACTATTATTAGGTATAATTTATCCCAATATTCATAATTATTATATTTTTTATCTCAACATCAAATTTTTAAAAACTCTTGGACGAGACAGAATAATTGCACATAAGATATACAAAATTTAATAATATTTATATAATTTTTACAAGTGTTATATTATCGATATAAGGTACACACGCAAAATGCGTACCCTAAGGCTAGTACTATATTAAAAGCACGAACGCCTTTAGCGAAATTTTCTCGAAGTTTGCAAACACTAAATATGTATTTTATTTTATAATTTGAATATATTTTTAATACTTATCTTATTTTTTAAAAATTATTTATTCACTGACATGAAAAGCACGCGCAAAGCGCGTACCCTAAGACTAGTATAATTAAGAAACATAGCAAAAAAGTTGTTCGATAACTATATAATTCTTCATTTTAATTTAATAAATATTTGTTATTGGGTATATTGTATTAACAAATGAGATGACAATTAAAATTTATTAACGTAATACGATCTAATATGTTCAAACAATCTCGATCACAAATAAATATAATACTTAACAATATTCAAGGATAGGATGACAGGTGTCATCACCAAAAAAAATTTATTTTAAAAAATAATATTTAGTAAAATTAATAAATAAAAAAATGCATGGAGCAAAACAATTAGCAACAATGATAGGAAGATATAATATTAACAATGTAATAATACTAACTATTGAATAATATAATTAAAAAATAAAACAAAAAAGTTGTTCGATAACTATATAAGTCTTCTTTTTAATTTAATAGATATTTGTTATTGGGTATATTGTATTAACAAATGAGATGACAATTGAAATTTATTAAAGCAATACGATCTAATATGTTCAAACAATCTCGATCGCAAATAAATATAATACTTAACAATATTCAAGGATAGGATGACAAGTGTCATCAAAAATTTTTAATTTTTTTAAAAAATAATATTTAGTAAAATTAATAAATAAAAAAATGCATGGAGCAAAACAATTAGCAAAATTAATAAATTTAAAAAGGATAGGATAAGTAATACAATACTTTTTTAAATTATTGTAAGAAAAAATAAGTATACATTATTAACAATGTACTAAATATTAGATAATGTAATAAAGAAATACACAACAAAAAAGTTATTGGATAACTATAGAAGTCTTCTTTTTAATTTAATAGATATTTTGTTATTGAGTATATTATATTAACAAATAAAATAATAATTAAAATTTATTAAAACAATACTATCTAATATGTTCAAACAATCTAGATCACAATTTAATTTAATTGATATTTTTTAATATTGACCCGGGCGTCGCGATAGTTTAAAAGAAATAGGAGTAGTATATTATTGAAAAAAAACAGCCGGAATTTAAGGAATGTATAATGGGGAAGAAAAAAAGGCGGGAATTAGAAGAAATATTAAGAAGAAAATTGAAAGCTGGGAAAAAGGGAAAAAGGGAAAAAACGAAAGCACCGGAAAACGCAGCAGTGTCGCCGGAGATCATGGCTTCCGGCAATTTTAGCGTCTATGCCGGTTCAAGTAGTGTGAGAAATCAATCGGCGGAGAAACGAACCGAGAGAGTCACGGGAATCCTAGACCGAATCAGTAAGTTACCGGATACACTCCTCGTTCAAGTTCCATCTCTTTTGCCTACGAAGGATGCTTTCATAACTCGTCTCGTCTCAAAACGGTGGCGGTACCTCTGGACTTCAATTGATTGCTTATTTTTCTGTTTCCCATATGATTTGAACCTTAAAAACTTCATATCCTTCGTGGACTATGCATTTATTGCACTTTTTCAAAAATTAAATATTTTATCTCGATGTTGACTTGCGTAGATATGATTTCAAAATCAGCCGATGGCTTAATATTGTTGTGGATAACAAAGTGGAAGAAGATGTTATTGTATTCAAGTAGTGATGGCATTTACAAATTACTTCAAATGCATATGCACTTGCTCGTCATTGATAAATTTGAATTTGGGGCATTGTGCATTAGGTAGAGCACTTGCTTGTTATTACGTGGAAGGCTCTGAGAACTTTGACACTTTTCTCAGTAGGGTTAGATGATGAAACTGTTGCGAACTTACTGTTGGGTTTTCCTGCTTTGGGGACTTCGGAATTGCTTTTTGTTAATGGTTTCCGTAAGCGGAAAATTGGAATCTATGAAAGTGACTTCCTATAACTTTTGCTCTTGTTGCACTCATTTACTTTTTGATGTTTTACGTGCCCCTTAGTTGCTCTCCTGACTGAAAATTGTTCTGAATCACCACACTTCAGCCATAAAATTGTCATGTTTTCACTTTTAAATGCGATTTCCATTAGGCTTTGGACCTTTATTTGATCCAGATTATATTCTCTGTCTCCAGTTTTATTGTTCCTACCGCTGCCCCTTTGTGCCAGGGTATTTGGGTCAAGGAGATCATATCAGTTTGGAGAGTTGGATTTCAAACTATGCATTTCCCAATCTCAAGAAAGTTAATGTTGTCTTCTCAACAGGGATATGTTTGAAGCGCTATGATAGGGTTTTCGAGTTTTTAGAATTTTTGCTAAAGAATGCCATCGTCTTGGAGAAGTTTGTTACCATTTCAAGGAGAAGGAAATGCTGGTTGGGTAGAGAGAACTGTATGTCCATATATTCACGACGATTGGCTAAGAAATTGTCAGATTGTCCAAGATCCCTTACCATTATTATGCCTAGCTTCCACGAGTCAGTTGATCATAACTAGACTGCAAATTCTGGTTCTTGGCACACCAGAAATGCCGCCTTATATGTTATTTTTTGAATGAATCTATAACTTGTATATTTAAGTAATAACAGTTTTTTTGTGAACTTAGTGTTATGTCATACCAAATGTCATGGATGTTGGATTCTCATGTAGAGTTGCTTGTTGCACTCTAGGCATTACATGTGCTTGGAATTTTCTGTCAACTCTTATTTTCCTGGACCTGTCAATATGAGCAGATCTACAAGTCACATCTTTCGGATTATTAGGTTCCTGAAATGTTGTATTTTCCTACCTTTGTCAAATAGCTTTATGGTTCTTAAATTGGGCAACGGTTCCTTTTTTGGCTTTTTCATGGAAGAGGAAGAGGTACATACTGTTTGTTCACCTCAAATAATTCTTACGATATAATGCTGCTTACTGCTTTTACTTGAGATTCGCGTCATAAAAGAGTATTTGATTAAATCTATCTATTTGATTTCCCTAAAATCTTCATTCATGAGATAGATTCGAGTTGGCCAGATCAGCATTTGGGGGGGGGGGGGGGTGTCAAGTCTTCTGTGTCATGGAACTTATCAGGCCTTAGGGCCAAGAAAGGGCTGAGTAATTCTCCTCCTTGGCCATGCCTGAGTTCTCACAACAAGTCCTGTGGCTTGAGCCTGACACTTGTCAATTGGACTCCCCTAATGGAGAGTGGGATATCCTTTTGTTATTGTCTCCTATGATTATTAGTGAATATTGTAAAACAGGTAACAAATTGTCTTGCAATTGAGTATAATAACTCAGTCCCAACACTGCGTCTTCTAGCAGATTCCCAAATTCCATTGTTCCTACAGTTGAATCGAAAGGTCTTACTGTAGTTGCTAATTAGTGAGCATAATTCTGACTGCACCCGCAACCATATGCCTCGTCTGGTCTGAGTGCCTATAATATACAGATGGTCAACGAGTGACATAGGCTAATAAGCTTCATGGACCTGTCTTTCGATCAAATTTCGTATAGCTATGAGATTTTTCTTCCCTCCGTGGAGGTCTCTAAGCAATCTATTCCCTATATATGTAGTAGTGATGTTAATGTGGTTTTGTGTTAAGAAGCCCAGGAAGTATCTGTGGGGCTCATATTAAAGAAAAACAAAGAAGAAAATGGGAGGTTCCTAATTTTGTTGACAACTTTGTTGAAGAAAATGGGAGGTGCCTAACTTTGTTGAAGAAAATGGGAGGTGTCTAACTTTGTTGAAAAATTATAAGACTAAATCAACAACACATCATTCTTTGTAGTAGTTGAATGACATCTCTTACTATAAATAGAAGCCTCCATTCTTCATTTCAATCACACCAAAATAAGTGAGAAACAACAAAAGTTAGAGAGAGTAATCCACAGATTGTAGTCTCTGAGATAAATAGTGAGAGTGAGTAATATCGTAGTGAGGTGTTTTAAATAAAGAGTGTTATTTTTTTTCAAGATTGTAGTAGTCTCTTGACACTATTAAGTTGTAATATTATAGTGGTTATATTGCTCCGCTCGGGTATTATATTTTATCAATTAAAAGAGTTAGTGTCGTTGTTACTCTCTTATGTTATTATTATTTGTCGTGGATATTATTCCTAGGCGGGATTATTAGTTTTTCCAACAACGTGGTATCAGAGCCATGGCAAATAATGGTACGCTGTCTTTTTAGTACCCCCGTCTCACAAAAGATAATTATGAGAAATGATGTCTACGTATGAAAGCCATTCTTGGCTCTCAGGATGTGTGGAAAATCGTAGATAGATGGTATGCAAAACCCGATAATGAGGAAGCTCTGCCTCAAAATGAAAAAGATGTCTTGGCAAAGACAAGGAAAAATGATCAACAAGCCCTCACGCTCATCCATCAATGTCTGGATGATGCCATGTTCGAAAAGGTGGCATATGCTACCACCTCAAAGGAAGCTTGGGAGATTTTTCAAAATTCTCTTCAAGGAGTTGACAAGGTGAGGAAAGTAAAACTTCAAACTTTAAGGGCTGATTTTGAAATTTTAAAAATGAAAGAATCCGAATGCATTTCAGATTAGTGTTCAAAAGTGAAGGCTGTTGTAAATCAATTAATAAGATATGGGGAGGACATAAAAGATGTCCGTGTGGTAGAAAAGATCCTTCACACTTTAACACCTACATTTGATTTTGTAGTGTGTGCTATTGAGGAGTCTAAAGATTTGGAATCTATGATGGTAGAGCAATTGGAGTGTTCTTTACAGGCCCATGAAGAAAAGATCAAGAGGAGACAAGAAGTGCCATTGGAGCAACTTCTTAAAACTCAGGCATCCTTCAAAGAGTATGGAGGTAAAAAGAGCTATCGAGGGAATGGACGGGGACGAGGTCGTGGCAGTCATGGAAGAGGAAGAAGCAACGCTAACAACTTCAACAATGAAGTTAAAATCCACCAGACTTTCAGAGGTCGTAATCGTGGACATAGAGGAGGAAGAGGACGTGGCTACTACTAAGAAAATAATGGACAAAGGTATGACAAATCAAAATTTGAGTGTTATAATTGTCATAAATTTGGCCATTACTCTTGGGAATGTCGTAGAAATGTTGAAGAAAAAGCTAACCTTGTTGACGATAAGAAAGAAGAAGTTGAGTCAACGTTGTTATGACACTCAAAGAAGAAG
Organism: Nicotiana tabacum; assembly: GCF_000715075.1. NCBI lineage: Eukaryota > Viridiplantae > Streptophyta > Magnoliopsida > Solanales > Solanaceae > Nicotiana > Nicotiana tabacum. The sequence continues at coordinate 38,003,476 of NC_134103.1, forward strand.
ACACACATGATTGCAACTCGTAGTATTTGGACAATGGAGCAAGCAATCATATGTGTGGATGCAAAGAGAAGTTTGTGGAGATCAATAAAACGGTGAGAGGTAATGTGTCCTTTGGAGATACCACAAAGATTCAAATTGAAGGGATAGGTACGATTCTGATCTCCTATAAAGATGATAGTCACAAGTTAATTCAAGATGTTTATTATATCCCAAAATTAAAAAGTAATATTTTGAGTTTGGGCCAACTTCTTAAAAAGGAATATGACATCCACATGAAAAATATGCATCTTTGGCTTAGAGATTCAAGTGAAATTCTAATTGCTAAAGTGCATATGGCTAAGAATAGATTATTCTCTCTGAATCTTAAGACAATGGATGCAAAGTGTTTGAAGGCTAATGTGCAAGATGAATCATGATGTTGGCACATGCGATTTGGACACTTAAATTTTGAAGCGCTCAAATCAATGGGAGAAAAGAACATGGTGCATGGGATACCATCAATAAGCCATCCCAATCAATTGTGTGAAGCTTGTCTTCTTGGAAAACATGCAAGGAGGAGTTTTCCAAAGGAGGCCATGTCAAGATCAACCAAGCCGCTTCAGCTTGTTCACACTGATGTGTGTGGACCAATCAATCCACCTTCCTTTGGTAAAAGTAAATACTTTCTACTTTTCATTGATGACTTTAGTAGAAAGACTTGGGTTTATTTCTTGAACCAAAAATCTGAAGCTTTTGCTACTTTTAAAAATTATAAAGTACTTGTAGAAAAAGAAAGTGTCTATGAAATAAAAGCTTTAAGGTCCGATAGAGGAGTCGAATTCACTTTAAATGAATTTAATGACTTTTTTAAATCTCATGAAATTCGTTGCCCTCTAACGGTACCTTATTCACCCCAACAAAATGGAGTTGCAGAGAGAAAGAATCGAACGATTCTTAATATGGCTAAATATATGTTAAAAGCTAAAAATATGCCCAAGGAATTTAGGGCAGAAGCTGCATCTTGTGCAGTTTATTTGAACAACAGGTCTCCAACAAAGAATGTTAGAGATAAAACCCCTCAAGAAGCATGGAGTGGAAGAAAGACAAGTGCCAAGCACTTGAGAATCTTTGGGAGCATAGCCTATGCTCATGTGCCACATCAAGGGAGAGCGAAACTTGACGATCGAAGTATCAAGCATATGTTTGTTGGCTATGATATGAGTTCAAAATGCTACAAGCTATACAACCCAAGTAGCGGCAAGATGGTGGTAAGTCGCAATGTTGAATTTGATGAAGAATTGGACTGGGAAGCTCAGGAAGAAACTTCATATGATTTTCTTCCATACTTTGGTGATGAAGAAGAACCAGAGACCGTGAAACCTGTGTAGGATACAACTCCACTTCCTTCTCCAAAAAATATTGCATCTCTCTCTTCTCAAGAAAGTTCAAATGAACAACCGCAAAGGACAAAGAGTATTCAAGAACTCTATGAGGACACAGAGGAAGTTACTAATTTTAATTTTTTATATTATCTCTTTGCTAATAGTGAACCAATTAACTTTGATGAAGCTGTTGAAGACAAAAGGTGGAGACAAGCCATGTAGGAGGAGATCGAGTCAATAGAGAAGAACAACATTTGGGAGTTAACAACACTTCCCAAGGGTCATCGAGCAATTGGAGTTAAATGGGTATACAAGGCAAAGAAAAATGCTGATAGAGATGTGGAGAGATACAAGGCACGACTTATGGCTAAAGGTTACAAGCAAAGGCAAGGCATTGTCTATGAAGAAATCTATGCACATGTTGCCCGCATGGAGACAATTCGTTTGCTTATCTCTTTGGCGGCACAAATGAAGTAGAAAATCCATCAACTAGATGTCAAGTAAGCTTTTTTGAATGGCTATCTTGAAGAAGAAGTCTATGTTGAACAACCATTGGGCTTTGTGGTCAAAAACCATGAAGATAAAGTGTTGCGGTTGAAGAAAGCTTTATATGGATTAAAGCAAGCCCCACGAGCATGGAATAGTTGCATCGACAAGTATTTTCAAGACAATGGGTTTACTTGTTGTCTCCATAAATATGCTCTTTACCTTAAAGTTTATACTAATAGAGATATCTTACTTGTTTGTCTTTATGTTGATGATCTTATTTTCACGGGTAATAACCCAAGTTTGTTTGAAGCTTTTAAGAAAGATATGTCTCGTGAGTTCGAGATGACAGATGTAGGGCTCATGTCATACTACTTGGGCCTAGAAGTGAAGCAGACGGAGGATGAAATTTTCATCTCTCAAGAAAGCTATACAAAGGAGATTTTGAAGAAGTTCAACATGCTCGATTGCAACCTCGTGAACATACCGATGAAGAGTGGGACAAAATTGTCCAAGTTTGATGAAGGAGAAAATGTGGATCACACATTTTTCAAAAGTCTTGTAGGAAGTTTGAGGTACTTGACTTGTACCAGGACAGATATACTTTTTGCAGTTGGAGTAGTAAGCCGCTTCATGGAAGCTTCTACCTCCACCTATTTGAAAGTCACTAGAAGAATTCTTCGTTACCTAAAAGGTACGATCGACTTTGGGTTATTTTATTCTTCTTCTAATGATTTTAACCTTATGAGATTTTGTGATAGTGATTATGTGGGAGATATTGATGATAGAAAAAGCACAAATGGCTTTGTGTTTTTCTTGGGTGATTCTGTTATTTCTTGGAGTTCAAAGAAACAATCCATAGTTATTCTCTCGACTTGTGAAGCCGGATATATAGCAGCAACATCATATACCTGTCATGCTATTTGGCTAAGAAGATTATTGAAGGAGCTCAATTTGCCACAAATTGAAGCTACAGAGATTTGTATTGATAACAAATCTGCACAAGCACTCGCCAAGAATCCAGTGTATCATGATCGAAGCAAGCATCTAGATACAACATATCATTTTATTAGAGAGTGCATTGCCAAGAAGGAAGTCAAGCTCAAATATGTGAAGTCTCATGATCAGGCTACATATATATTTACAAAACCTCTTAAGTTTGAGGATTTTCAGAGATTGAGATCAAGTCTTGGAATGAAAAAGAAAAAATAAAATTAAGGGAGAGATTTGTGGGGCTCATATTAAAGAAAAACAAATAAGAAAATGGGAGGTACCTAATTTTGTTGACAACTTTGTTGAAGAAAATGAGAGGTGCCTAACTTTGTTGACAACTTTGTTGAAGAAAATGGGAGGTGCCTAACTTTGTTGAAAAATTATAGGATTAGTCCTATGATTTGTAGTAGTTGAATGACATCTCTTACTATAAATAGAGGCCTCCATTCTTCATTTCAATCACACCAAAATAAGAGAGAAGCAATATAAGTTAGAGAGAGTAATTTGCAGATTGTAGTCTGTGAGATAAATAGTGAGTGAGTAATATTGTAGTGATGTGTTTTAAATAAATAGTATTATTTCTTTCAAGATTGTAGTAGTTTCTTGACACTATTAAGTTGTAATATTATAGTGGTTATATTGCTCCGCTCGGATATTGTATTTTACCCATTAAAAGAGTTGGTATCGTTGTTACTCTCTTGTGTTATTATTATTTGTCTTGGATATTATTCCTGGGCGGAATTATTAATTTTCCCAACAGTATCTTGATATCAAGTCTCTTCTTCTTTTGATTTTACAGTTAACTTCTAGCTGAGAAATTATAGGCGAGGTACATGTGCTTATTATTTTCTTTTCAGTTCGCGGATAACTCTTGTTAATTCGTTCCAGGTGAAAAGTAATCGAGTGGAGTATTTTCATTCCTTTGGAATGCTATCGTTCTCTTGCACGTGTGGTAAATATCTGATGGAATGTCTGAATGGTATATAGAGAGCCTCTATTATAGATATTTGCCCAATTTTTCTTTTGATATTTTTTGGTGAATGCTGTTATGGTGTAAGTTTTTGAATAATGATGATGATGAACTTTGATAGTTTTAAACTTCTAATGTCCTTTTGGTGAGATCGAAGTCTTGGTAGAACAAAGATATCTCGCATCAAACTGGTTCGTTGTTTAATTACTGGTACAGTTTAATATGAATGCTAGATGTTTTTTTTCTTTCTCATTAACAATAAAATAATTTTACTTTATAAAAATAAAGCTAGATGTTATAGGATCCTACATGACAATTCAATTCCAACCTTTTCTTTGTGTCTTTAGTTTGAGTATTAAGGTTTGAAAATTGTTGTAGTGAAACAAGTTAAAAGTTAATTAATAAAACATAATACATGTTGTATGATTATCCAGAATTCCACTTGAACTCAAATATTCACATACAAATTGAATCAACCTAAACTTTACTTAAAAGAAAAGGAAGAAAAAAAAAAGCAAAAAGAAAGAAGAAAAACTACTACAATTATTTCCAAGAATTGGACAATAGTAGAAACAAACAAAAGGGTTTCTAAGACTGCATTTTCTTAATAAACAAGAAGAAATACCATTGTATCACCAACTTGGAAAATCATTATGCAGCTTTGATCATCTTCAATCTTAAAGCTATCAATAGGATACTGTCATCCAACTCATGAATATCATCAAGAACAAATATGCACACACAAACGAGTATGATGGTTTATTGGAATCTGTTTCTTGATCTTGCTTTTGATCCTGTTCTTGTTCTCCAAGTATAATCTTCATCATTTCTTGGTAGAATTTCCAAGTAATTAAAAGATGTATGACTTGAAAAAATATAGAAGGAAGAAAAAATACAATTCTATCTAGCCAATAACGATGCCATGTCCTATGTGTGACATATAAAGCAGGAATTGCCCATGCTACACCAACTATACCAATCATTGTGGCTTTCCTTTCTTGTACATCTTTTATTTCTTCCATTTCCTCTAATTTCATATTATCTCCATCTTTTTCCATTTTCAGTTTGTGATTTTCTGAAGGTTGATAATATAATTCCCTCCTTTCCCTCCTTGAGTTTTTTTTGGGTTAAGTTTTTTCCTTTTTTCCCTTCTCTTTGGAGAGGGGAGGGAGTGAGGGCAGGAAGCAAGGAGGATGGGAGTCTAACTTCTTAGTTCTTACTGATAATGGAAATAAACAATAGTTTGGTAAAGAAATAAAGATTTTGATGTGCTAAAACAGATTTTTATGAAAGGTTAAGAGACAAGTTCTCGCATTCATTCATAGTTTAAAAGTGATGGATAAGATGCAATCTCTCAGCATCTCTAGTTTTTATTTATTAGAGCTTATATCTTTTTTCTTTTTCTTTGAGAATTCTGAATTCATGGAAATTTTACCGTTTATTTAATATATAAAAGAATCATATAAATTTGAAAATTGTTCTTCCTTTTTTCCTATTCAATTTTGATATTGTTCACATTAGAGTGCCTTTAAAATCACCCGATATCTGATTCCAAAATAAATCTATGATATAATCGATTAAGCTAATGATTAGGCAAGGCCATGTGGAATGGAGGCCCTATCCAATTCCAATTCATGTAGACCATATAAGCTATACGTGTTGGATTAAAGATTAAGCTCAATTTAATTCGGAAAAAAAAATTAGGTCATACCAAGTGTTTACCCGGAAAATCGGATATAGTTGAATTTATAAGTAGTTCTAAGGATATGTGATATAGCTTGACATAAATCGTACGTAGAAGTAGAAATATTTAGATTTTTGGCTATAGAAATGGGATACAAATTATTGAACTAGAAGAGTGAGTATGCCGAGTAAAACAAGCTTAAGAGGTTTATTTTTTAATAAATAGAAGTAGTCTTTCTTAAAATGTGTGGGCCTCTTCGTGCTTACAAGGATTCCCCCCTTTATAGTAGGGGGATGTTACTTTATTTATAATAAAAAATATATAGTGAAGAACCCATGATGAATTATCTCTTCCTCGATTCCTGCCAAGATTCTCTCCCCTAGTGCGGTTGCAACGCCTCCTGTTTGCGAGCTCGATACTGGCTCGAGCTCGGTATTAGATCGAGCCCTCGGCCTTGAGTTCGAATTCGACATTCGGGGTGAGTGTCAATCAGTCTGTGCATCTTCGACAACCTTGTCTTTGCCTTGTGTTCGATTTGGTCATGGGCTTGATAATGATATCGAGCCGATTCCTCGATCGGTCTTGGAACTCGAGGCTTGTATGTACTATCCTCAGAACTCGCCTCGAGCTCTCACTTTGATCGCTTACCATTCGAACTCGATCAAACATACGGAGGACGAAATCTATTTCGACCATATACAGATAGTCCCCTCGTTTCTCAGGAAGAATGTGGTGAAAAGCGATATGATTTTCGACGGCTCGATCGGATTATAAGCTGACATTTTCACTGGGCTCGATCGTGACGTATGTGATAGCTGTCCCGTCGATTTAGTCTTTCAAGGTATTTAATACACGTCAGACGGTGGTCGGTCACCGATGATACTGAACCGCCACGGTATAAACCTTTAAATAGCCCTTCCATTTATCATTTACCACTTTTACATCTTCAATCTCCCAAATTTTCTTACTCTTTCTGCCTCTATTTCGCCACTTGTAGAGCCACCTTCATCAGCGTTTGGCACCATCAACCTTTCATCTTCCTTCGCTTTTCTTTCTCTTACATCAATGGAAAAAACTTCAAAAACCATACCTCAGAAGGATAAAGCTTCTTCTTCACGGCCGTCCGGCGACAAGGCGCCAGTAAAGCCGCCTCCCCATGAGTACATTCCTAGCCCGTGTACTCTGAAGATCGATTTTAAGGTTGAAAATCCTTTGTCTATTCCGGGTTGATGCGAGCATATGTTGATGTACATGTACTCGATAACAGAGGGCCATCTCGAGGTTGTGAGGAAAGACTGCAACTGGGGTTCCGAGGTTGTGTTGCAAATTCCCTCTCCCGAAGAGAGCGTCATCACTCATATGTAGGATTTTTTAAGTGTTTATACTTAGCCCTTCACGTTAGGTCCCGTCGACCCAGTGATAATTGATTTTTGCAATAGATATCAGGTTACCCTCGGTCAAATTTATCCTTCTCTATGGCGTATAGTAACCTTACTTCGCTTCTTCTCCAATAAGGCCGGGGGCCTGGATTTTACCCTAAATCACCTCATACGATTATATCGGCCTTCAAATCTTTCGAGGACTAATCAGGCTTCATCGTAGGGCATCGAAAGCTTTGATGTTGAGCATTGACGAAGACAAGGATCAGGGTTGGATGGGCCGTTATATTCGGGTGAGGACCCGTGACCTCATTCCGGAAGAGAAGATGTCGTTCCCCGAGGAATGAAATTTCGATCGTAAGTGGTTTTCATAAGGTGTTGCTTTTCATATCTTTCTCCGATTCTATCTGATATCTTTCTCCGATATACAACTGCCCCTTGGATGCCACAAGCGGTACCCGACCTCGAGGATTGGGTTCGAAAGTTAGCCTCGACTTCCTCTTATGCCGAACACGCTTGGCGTGATTTGGAAAAAGGTAGATGTGAGGCCAAGAATCACGGTAAGGGTCACTTCTCGTATTCTTCGAAATGTTTTTATGCTCCATTCGTTACCGATTTCCTTTCATGCAGGTGTAACCAAGGATGGCGTTTTGAGGCCTTCGAGTGGTGAGGAAGGAACCAAGTCCCCGGTCCCGGAACTGGGGAAAGATAAGAAGCGAAAAGCCGTCTCTCGGTCAGAGGACCCCAACCCCAAAACTCGAAGGGTGAGGAGGAAGGCAATCTCTCTTTCGACGGACTCGGTCCAACGACTAAGAGAAGAAGAAGAAGATGATGCCTCGGCTTTGGTGATCCAATATGCAAAATCTATCGAGGTCACCAGACCTTCTGAGCTGATGACGGCTATACCGGTCGGGGTCGGTTCCGGTACCCCGAGTCTCGATCAGAGCATCCCGAGCGATTCGCTTGGGACTATGACAGTGGGTTATTTGCCTTCTCTTCCGACCTATTCTGAGGAGGCGTTAAAAGTGGCTCGAGAATTGAAGACCCTCGATATGGGTGGAGGCTCTAGTGTAGGGGACCCTTTTTGGGATTGCTTTACTGGAGTCGATGATGCCTCCGACCTTAGTGACGTTTCTCCTCTCCTAGAAGAGGCCCAACGTTTCATTTCTCAGGTAATGATTTTACTGTGCTTGGTTTTTTCGTTCTTTTCTAAACTTGACTTGTGTTTTTTTTCTTTTTTCCTACTATGCATGCCATTAGCAGGTTTCGAGTCGACCTCAGCTAGTGTGAGGTCGAACTTTAAAGGATCTCGGGAGAGAGAGATGCTCTGCGGCTTCTTTGCAGCCAAAAGGACGAGGCTCTAAAGGACCTCCAAGCAGATTTGGCTAAGGCTCGTGAAGAAGAGGCCAAACTAGATAAGCAGGTGAGCCTCGTTCTGTTAGAGTATAGGTTTGACTCAATTGTGGAAGCTAACCCTTCGTTATCTCAGCTGCAACAAAAGGTAGAAAAGATCGGGTTGCTTCAGGAAGAAGTCGATCAAATCAAGGTCCAATGTAACCGGTGGAAGGAAACTATCGACCGCCTAGCTGTAGAAAAAAAACCATCTTGGCCAAATTATTATCGGCCGATGTTCAACTTCGAAGCGTCAAGCAAAAGGGTTCGGCTCAAGCCAAGAGGATCGAGGAGCTTGAAACACGACTTGTTGAGGCCAAGGCGGAGGTTGAGTCGTCGAAAGTCATGGCGGAGAACTCCATTGCCGTGTATCGAGCTGATGCCGAGGCTGCTCAAATGGAGGCAAGAGAGGAGGCGGATACTGCTGACACTCGAGCACATTGGGTTGCCAAACATGCTAAGTATCGGTCTCGGAGGGAGATACACGCTCGAGCTTTCGACCTTGCTGAAGAGATAAAAAAGGCTAAAGAGCTCGAAGCTTAAGCTGAAGCCTTGGCTTCTGATGGCGATGATGATGATGATGATGATGAAGGTAGCAAGAGCGGGTCCAAAAATGGGGGGAGCCCGGTGGAGAAGAGACCGCTCTTGATGATAACCCAGAAGCTTAGCCCTTAGCTTCTTCTATGTTGCATTCATTTATGTAAACCACCCTTGTATATATATACAAATATCCTTTTCTTTTATTGCCTTGCTTCGTGAAAATTTCATTCATGCCTTGAAGATGTTTTTATGAGGATTTAGTTAATTTTATCAAATTCGGCCTTCGTAGCCTTTATGGCCGAGCGAGTGTTCGCTCGAGCTCGAAATAAAAGTAGCCCACAGTCTTAGTGGTCGAGGGGCGCTTGAACTCGAAGCAAGATAGCCTTTAGGCTTTGATAATTGAGTGAGTGATTGTTTCGAACTCGAACTCAAAGTATATTAGCCCACAGACTTTTACGATCGAGTGAGTGATTGCTCGGACTCGAAGTAAAAATAACCCTTAGGTTTTTAATAATTAAGCAAATGATTGTTTTGAACTTGAACTCAGAATATCTTAGCCCGTCGGCTTTTAATGACCGAGTGAGTGATTGCTCGAACTCGAAGTAAGATAGCCCTTGGGCTTTAATTTGAGTGAGTGATTGTTTCGAACTTGAACTAGGAATATCTTAGCCCGTAGTCTTTTTATGACCGAGTGAGTGATTGCTCGAACTCGAAGTAAGATAGCCCTTGGGCTTTAATTTGAGTGAGTGATTATTTCGAACTCAAACTCAAACTCAGAATATCTTAGCCCGTAGGCCTTTATGACCGAGTGAGTGATTGTTTCGAACTCGAACTCAGAATATCTTAGCCCGTAGGATTTTTATGACCGAGTGAGTGATTGCTCGAACTCGAAGTAAGATAGCCCTTAGGCTTTAATTTGAGTGAGTGATTGTTTTGAACTCGAACTCAGAATATCTTAGCCGTAGGCCTTTTATGACCTAGTGAGTGATTGTTTCGAACTCGAACTCAGAATATCTTAGCCCGTAGGATTTTTATGACCGAGTGAGTGATTGCTCGAACTCGAAGTAAGATAGACCCCAGGCTTTTAATAATTGAGCGAGTGATTGTTTCGAACTCGAACTTAGAATATCTTAGCCCGTAGGCCTTTTATAATCGCTATCAAAAATCCCTTTGATAGTGGTTGGCCTTTAAACCTGTTTGAATCATGAAGCAGGAAAATCTTTTCAAAGTGTGAGATATCTGAAAAAGAAGTTCTCCTTTATAAGTCATTACACATGTGTTTGTATCTTGTGCCAGAGTCCAAGCGAAACTACGTGGGCATGGTTCGTTTTGACTATTTGGCCCTTACACTTTTCTCTATCGAGACCCTGTTTGTCATGAATTTGATATGGAGCAACTTTCTTGTGCTGAAGTTGATTTATTCGCTTGGTAGCCCCCCAGTATTCGAGGTTAATTATGAAGGAGCCTTGGATACTATTAATTTGTCCCTGGGTAGCACATAGTTGTTGTCTTGTTAAAAACCTTGTCAGAAAAATCCATTTGGGATAAAAGCCGAACTTGAGGGAAAAAGAGTACAACGCGTGCTTTGAAACCAGTGGTCTTGATGTTTTTCATCGAATTCCTGCAATGAGTTTGTAACGACCCGACTTGTCATTTTAAGAATTAACGCACTGTTCAATGACTTAAGGTCTTGAGCAGCTTCGTATTATATGTATTGACTTGCGTGCATGGTTGAATTCAGTTACTGGATGATTCAAGGTGATTTGGGACACTTGGTCCCTAAAACGGAAGCTTAAGTCTTGGGATTTTGACCATAGTCGGAAATGTGTGAAGACGACTCCGGAATGGAGTTCCGTTGGTTCTGTTAGCTCCGTTGGGTGATTTTGGACTTAGGAGTGTGTCCGAAAAATTATTTGGAGGTCCGTAATAGAATTAGGCTTGAAATGGCGAAAGTCAAATTTTTGAAAAGTTTGACCGGGGAGGTTGACTTTTTGATATCGGGGCCGAAATCCGATTCTGAAAATTGAAATAGCTTTGTTATGTCAATTATGACTTGTGTGCAAAATTTGAAGTCATTCCAGATTGATTTGATGTGTTTCGGCACAAGATATAGAATTTGAAATTTCAAAGTTCATTAGGCTTGAATTGGGGTATGATTCGTGGCTTTGTTGTTGTTTGATGTGATTTGAGGCGTCGAGCAGGTTCGTGTTATGTATTAGGACTGGTTGGTACGATTGGACGGGGTCCCGGGGCCTCGGGTTTGATTTGGGGTGATTCTGGACCAAGTTTAGGTGTTTTGATGCTGCTGGTTACTGGTTCTGGTGTTGTTCTTCGCGTTCGCGAAGAAGGATTTTGCTGTTAGGACTTTGTTCTTCCCGTTCGCGAAGAGGTTCTCGCGTTCGCGAAGAGAGGAAATTTTGTTGTTCGTTATCTGACTTTAGAGGCTCATATCTCGCAATCTATAAAGAATTTGGAGATGATCCAAAAATAAAAATTGTAGCTATTTGTGTCTAGTTTTCCAAAAGGTAAACCATTTGTCATTTGGAGTTGTGTACAAAAAGTTATGATGGATAAACTATAGGCTGTCCGGGAAGAGTTTGGAAATATCTGTTGCACAGGGCTGGCTTTGAAAGCTTATATCTCGTAATCTATAAGGAATTGGGAGATGAGCAACAAATAAAAATTATAGCCCTTGGAGTCTAGTTGTCAGAAAGTCAAACCATTAATCATTTGGAGGTATGTACAGAGAGTTATGACTATTATACTAAATGCTGTCTGAAAAGAGTTTGAAAATGACTTTTGAAGAATTTATTCATCGCGAACGCGAGGGGAGTCTCGTGAACGCGGAGAACAAACCCCTTGGCAGCAGAATAAATTCCAAATTCGTGTCATTCTTCCATTTTTGGACCAAGGAAGCTCGGGTGAGGCGATTTTTCGAGAGGTTTTCAAGGAAAACATTGGGGTAAGAATTCCTAACTTGATTTTGGTTAAATTACATGAATCTATTGTTGTTTTTATCACTAAATTAGTGAATTGAGTTGAAAAATTTAGAAAACCCTCTTGGTTTAAATTTAAGATTTGGAGGTCAATTTGTTATTCGAATTCGATAAAATTGGTATGGTTGAACTCGTATCAGAATGAGTGTTCGAATTTCATGAAAATTATATCGGGTTCCGAGAGACGGTCCCGCGTTGATTTTGGTTGACTTTTTGGAACAAATTTTTAAGTCGACGTATTATTATCCGGAATTATTTTCGATGAATTTTAATGAAGTTATACAATTAATTTGGATAGATTTGGGCAGTCTGGAGGTCAATTCAAGAAAGAATGCGATTTTGAAATATCGGCATAACTTCAAAAAGGTAAGTGTCTTGCTTAACTTCGAGTGGGGGAATTACCCCTTAGGTATCGAGTCTTATGTGCCATTTGTAAAATGTGAAAAGCCGAGTACGTACTCGGGCTTATATGTGCAAATTTTCTTGGTTTAAAGTTTTAGGCATTCTTATGTATTAAATTATATAATTGTTGGCATTAGTAAATCCTTGAATTATCATGCATCGTTCCTTGTTTGTCAAATTTGTATTTTATATAATATATTTAGTGTTATTGTCACTTGGATTTTACGTGAATTCCGTGTGTTTATTGATTTGATATTTTCTTGGAATTAAATCCACGATGGAACTCTTATCTGCAAATATTTATTAATTAGTTTAAATTGAGGAGTTAATATAATTATCAAGAATTTGGATTAATGAAGGCATTGCCTTATACTGAGTATTTTTCACCTCTGTTGATTGTTTTGAGATTTATTATACGTTGTGTGGAGCCTTGGGCTATTTGTTGACAAATTTATTGATTCTGCTACATATTTAGAATTTGGTTGTGGTCAGTGGAAATTGCGATATGAATTGTTGTATTGTGTTGTGGTTTAAACACTCTCCTTGATATTATTTATGCTTCCTACCTTACTTGTTAATGATATACATGTGCTTGGTAAGGAAGAGTGTAAAGCACGAAGGGTGATGCCGTGCCATTTGAGAGTGTAAAGCACGAAGGGTGATGTTGTGCCATTTGAGAGTGTAAAGCATAAAGGGTGATGCCGTGCCATTGAGAGTGTAAAGCACGAAGAGTGATGCTATGCTATTTCATTTATATTATCAGGTGAGGATGAGAGTAAAAGCACGAAGAGTGATGTCGTGCAATTATATTTATGTTATCATATATTCATGGCACGAAGGGTGTTTCCGTGCAGGCGAGGACGAGAGACATACATTATATTATGATATCGTTTTGTTGTGTATACATTCATACCTTTATCTTGAGATGTTATTGTGCACCTATATTTTCTGTGTGACTTGTAGTCGTTGTTGCTTCATGTGTGTCTCCACTTTATTTCTTTTATTGTTATTGGCATTTCTCCTACCTAGTTGGTACTATTATATGTATGCACAGTGAGGAAGATATAAATGCATGAAGGAAGATATAAATGCACGAAGGGTGTTGCCGTGCCAATTGATTTGAATCAAATATATATATATTGGGTGAGAATGAGCTAAGTGCACGAAGGTATTGCCGTGCCATTTGATGTGATATGTTGAATGTATTCCTCACGCCAGGAAAGTTAAATGAGGCGTCACGTGGTGACTTTTATTCGAAAGAATTATATTAGAAAGATATTTATTTGAAAGAATTATATTATAAAGATATTTACTTGAGAGAAGTATATTTGAAAGATATTTATTCGAAAGAATTATATTAGAAAGATATTTATTTGAAAGAATTATATTCAAAAAATATTTATTTGAAATAATTATATTATAAAGATATTTACATGAAGGAAGTATATTTACTTGAAAGAATTATATCCTAAAGGTATTTACTTGAAAGAATTATATTTGAAAGATATTTACTTGAAAGAATTATATTCGAAAGATATTTACTTGAAAGAATTACATTCGAAAGATATTTACTTGAAAGAATTATATTCGGAAATATATTTCTTGAAAAAGATTATATTCCAGAGATTTTTATTGAATAACTTAGATAAAAGATGTATATTCTGAAGGACCTGATTAATTGGCTGTACCTGTGTTTATTACTCGTTTGAGCAATATTTATGGTGTTCCTGTTACCTTGCTATTTAAATCACTAGTTGATTGATGTTGATATTGCTGCTATTTATTTTCTATTATTTTTGCACGCTATATTGCACAGGTTATTAGCCTAGTAAGTGTCTTGACTGTACCTCGTCTCTACTCCATTGAGGTTAGTCTTGATACTTACTGGGTACCGACCATGGTGTACTCATACTACACTTCTGCACATTTTTGTGCAGAACCAGATATTGGAGATATCGGACTTGAGTAGAGTTAAAGCGGGATCGTAAGGATTCAAGGTAGAGCTGCTTGGTCGTCGCAGTCCCTTGGAGTCGTTTCATTTCATTGTACTGTTAATTTTTAATCAAACAGTATTGTATATTCGGTCCTCGTGATCATTCCATGTATTCAGTTAGAGTTTGTGACTCAGTACTACCAGTCTTGGGAGGTTGTACATTCATATTTGTTCCGCTGTTAGTTTTGGTTATTTATTTAATTAAAAAAAATGGCTTCAAAATGTAATAGAAATCGACTTACCTAATCTTAGAGACTAGGTGCCATCACGACGCCCGTGGTGGAATTTTGGGTCATGACAGAGTTAGTGTCGAATGTGCGTATATAGACGATAGAGGAGAAAATCATACATTAACAGTAATATCGATTGAGAAGCGATATGTTCCAATTGTTTGGTAACGATTTTCCATCCATTGCTCCAAGTTTATAAGACCCTTTCCTGACTATATCAAGGTCTTGATAGGGTCCTTCCTAATTTGGGCGGAGCTTCCCTTCATTAGGATCTCGAGTGTTAATGGTGACCTTCCTTAGGACCAAGTCTCCGGCCTTGAAATGGCGGAGGTTGGTTCTTCTGTTGTAGTACCTTTCGATTCGTTGTTTTTGTGCAGCTATTCGAACCCATGCCGCCTCTCGTTTTTCATCTAATAATTTGAGGCTAGTATTCATTGCCTCGTAGTTAGATTCTTTTGATGTATGTTGGAACCTTGCACTTAGTTCCCCGACTTCGACCAGAATTAGAGCTTCGGATCCATACACTAGGGAAAATAGGGTTGCTCCTGTGCTGAATTTAGATGTTGTCCGATATGCCCAAAGGACTTCGGGAAAAATTTCTCTCCACTTTCCTTTAGCTTCATTCAATCTTTTCTTTATGTTTTGGAAGATAATCTTGTTTGTTGATTTGGCCTGTCCGTTCCTGCTAGGATGATATGGTATAGACAGAATTCCTTTTATTTTATGGTCTTCGAGGAATTTCATCACTCTACCGCCGATAAACTGTCTACCATTGTCGCATGTTATTTCTACTGGTATCCTAAATCGACATACGTTGTGGTCCCAGATGAAATCTATAATCTCTTTTTCTCTCACCTTTTCGAACGCCTGTGCTTCAATCCATTTAGAGAAATAGTCAGTCATAAACAGAATGAATTTAGCTTTACCCGGGGCCGATGGTAGAGGGCCGACGATATCCATTCCCCATTTCCTGAATGGCCATGGAGAAATGACCGAATGAAGCTGCTCTCCGGGTTAGTGGATCATTGGTGCAAACCTTTGACATTTATCACATTTTCGAACAAACTCCTTAGTGTCCTTCTCCATGCTATTCCAGTAATACCCTGCTCTGATGATTTTGCGAATTAATGGTTCGGCGCCGAAGTGGTTTCCACAAGTGCCTTCATGAACCTCTCGTAAAACATAATCGGTGTCTCCTGGTCCCAAACATACCGCCAGTAGTCCGTCGAACGTCCTTCCATACAATGTTCCATCTTCAACCAGCGTGAATCGAGCAGCCTTGGTTCGTAGAACCCTCGATTCTTTAGGGTTCGATGGGAGTTTTCCGTTCTTTAAATATTCAATATACATATTCCTCCAATCCCAGGTTAAGCTCGTGGAATATATTTCGGCATGTCCATCCTCGATTACAGATCTGGAGAGTTGAATGACAGTCCCTGAGTCGATCTTATCTTCCTCGATCGACGACCCCAAATTTGCGAGTGCGTCGTCCTCATAGTTTTGTTCTCGAAGCACATGTTGTAGGGTCCATTCTTTGAAACGGTGTAGAGTTACCTGTAATTTGTCCAAATACCTTTGCATTCTATCTTCTCGAACCTCAAAAGTTTTGTTTACTTGGTTCACCACTAGTAAAGAGTTACATTTGTCTTCAATGACTTCTGCTCCCAGGCTTTTAGCTAGCTCGAGACCTGCAATTATGGCCTCGTACTCGGCTGTTAGTTAATCTAGTAGTTTTGATGGATTGTCTAATATTGCTACCTCTGGGAGGTTTCAGCACGATGCCAAGCCCGGACCCCTTCACATTTGAAGCACCATCTATGTAGAGGGTCCAAACCCCCGACGACGTACCCGATTTTAACAAGAGTTCATTTTCAACTTCGGGTACGAGGGTTGGCATGAAATCGGCAACGAAGTCCGCTAAAATTTGGGACTTGATAGTCGTACGGGGCTGATATTCGATATCGTACCCACTGAGTTCGACGGCCCATTTGGCCAATCGACCCGATAGTTCGGGCTTGTGCAAAATATTGTGAAGTGGGTAAGTGGTCAAAACGCATATGGGGTGACATTGAAAGTATGGTCTTAACTTTCTAGAGGCGCCTATTAGTGCAAGTGCTAATTTCTCTAAGTGAGGGCATCTAGCCTCTGCTTCCCCTACGGTCCGACTTACATAATAAACATGAAACGCTCTTCTCAAATTAAGATGCCACTTAGCGCGATTTACGATACTGCCTAGTATAAGTACACCTTCTCATCTGTCCTTGGAGTGTGAAGTAGTGGCGGGCTCGATAGGTACCGCTTCAATTGTTCTAGTGCCTGTTGGTATTCCGGGGTCCAGGCGAAATCGTTCTTCCTTTTGAGTAGGGAAAAGAATTTGTGGCTTCGATCTGATGACCTCGAAATGAATCGGCCTAAGGAAGCTATTCGCCCGGTCAGCCTTTGCACTGCTTTCACGCTATCCACGATGGTGATGTCTTCGATGGCCTTAATTTTGTCGGGGTTGATCTCCATTCCCCGATTCGATACCATAAAACCAAGGAACTTGCTCGATCCAACCCCGAAAGCACATTTCTCGGGGTTGAGCTTCATGTTGTATTTTCTTAAGATCTTGAACGTTTCCTGCAAATGAGTCAAATGGTCCTCTGCGTGCAGGGACTTAACTAGCATGTCATCAATGTAAACTTCCATCGACTTACCTATTTGTTTTTCGAACATTTTATTCACTAGGCATTGGTAAGTAGCTCCTGCGTTTTTTAGCCCGAATGGTATTACATTATAGCAATAGGTTTCGTACTTGGTGATAAATGAAGTCTTTTCCTGGTCCTCTGGGTTCATTCGAATTTGATTGTACCCGGAGTAGGCGTCGAGAAAAGTAAGGATCTCGTGGTCGGATGTGGCATCGATCATGTGATCGATGCTAGGCAGTGGAAAAGAAACTTTGGGGCATGCTTTGTTTAGATCTTTATAATCTATGCCCCTTTTTAGGGACTACAACTAAGTTGGCTAACCATTCAGGATATTTTACTTCCCAAATTGACCCTATTTTGAGAAGTTTAATTAACTCATCCTTTACAAATGCGTGTTTTACCTCGGACTGAGGTCTTCTTTTTTGCTTCACCGATTTGAACCTAGGGTCCAAGCTCAGCTGGTGCGTTGTTATCGACGGTGGGATCCCTGCCATGTCTAAATGCGACCAAGCAAAACAGTCTATGTTACCGATAAGAAATTGAATGAGTTTTTCCCTGAGTTCGGGGGCCAATCCCGTTCCCAAGTATACCTTTCTCTCGGGCAGATATTCGATTAATATAACCTTCTCCAGTTCTTCGATCGTTGATTTGGTGGCGTCGGAGCCGTCGGGGGTGATGAAAGCTCGAGGTGTCAGAAACTCTTCCTCGTCATCCTCTATTTCCTGTTCCACCGGTTTGGTCGAGACTGATGGCTGTGATTGCTATTTGGTTTCTCGTCTATCTTTAGTGCTCGATCTTTCCGAGGCTGATAGTGTTGGTATCGGTGTTACCTCATCGTTTGCAAACATTTCCTTCGCAGCATGTTGCTCCTCGTATACTGTTTTCACGCCGTCCGACGTAGGAAATTTCATTACTTAGTGGAGGGTCGAAGGCACTGCCTTCATATTTTGGATCCAAGGTCTTCTGAGTAGGGCATTGTACCTCATATCCCCTTTGATTACGTGAAATTTGGTATTTTGGATGGTTCCAGCTACATTCACTAGTAGAGTAATCTCCTCTTTAGTCGTTTTACTGTCCACATTGAAACCGTTCAAGACCCGAGCTACGGGCACGACTTGATTCTGCAAACCGAGCTTCTCCCCTACCCAAGATCGGATGATATTCGCAGAGCTACCCGGATCCACTAAAACATGCTTAACTTGAGCTTTATTTAATAGGATAGAAATTACCATAGCATCGTTGTGAGGTTGAGAGATGCCCTCGACTTCTTCAATTCCGAATTATAAAGTGCCCTCGGGTACATAATCTCGGGTTCATTTTTCCCCTGTGGCCGGTATCTTGCCGTACTTGAGCACGTTTTCTTGTGGAGTATCGACCCCACCGATGATCATATGAATGATATGCAGAGGTTCCTCTTGTTTATCCTTTTTGTTGGCTTCCCTTTCTCTGAAGTGATTCTTGGCTCGGTCACTGAGGAAATCTCGAAGGTGGCCCTCATCGAATAGGCCTGCTACCTCTTCTCTTAATTGTCTGCAATACTCGGTCATGTGTCCATGCGTGCCGTGATATTTGCACATCGAATTTGTGTTTTTTTGGGAAGGGTCAGTTTGCATGAGTCTAGGCCACCTAGTATCTTTGATTCTTCCGATCGCCGATACAATGCCCGATGCGTCGACACTGAAATTGTACTCCGATAGCCGAGGTGCCTCTATAGGATCGCCATATTTATCGAAGCCACTCTTGCTCATAAGCCCCCGAGAATTTTGTCCTCGATCACTCCTTCGATTGTTCCGAGCGGAATTGTGCACTGAGCCGTTGTTCATTCGATCTGCAATGTACGGTTGATATCGGTCTCTGTTCGACCTTTGTTCTTTGTCGATATCCCTTTGGGTTTTAATAGCTGCCTTGTTCTGGTGCATGGATCTGGAAGGAGCTCCTAACTGGTCGTCTTCGACCCTGATTTTTGACTGATATCGGTTGTGTACATCCGCCCAAGTTATTGCTGGATACTCGATCGAAGTTTGCTTCAACCGACGTGATGCTATTGAACTTCGCTCGTTCAACCCTTGGGTGAAAGCTTGGACGACCCAATCATCTGTGACCGATGGCAATTCCATGCGTTCCATTTGAAATCGGGACTCGAACTCCCTTAGCATTTCATTACCGCTTTGCTTTACTTTGAAAAGGTCTGATTTCCTTGTTGCAACCTTTATGGCACGAGCATGTGCCTTTACAAATGAATCCGCTAACATGGAAAAGGAATCGATGGAATTTGGGGGCAAATTATGATACCAAATCATCGCTCCCTTCGAGAGGGTCTCTCCAAATTATTTCAATAACACGGATTCGATCTCGTCGTCTTCCAAATCGTTACCCTTGATGGCACACGTGTAAGAGGTGATGTGCTCGTTGTGATCAGTCGTACCGTTATATTTGGGAATTTCGGGCATACGAAATATTTTGGGGATTGGTTTTGGGGCTGCACTCGAGGGAAAAGGCTTTTGGATACATTTCTTCGAATCCAGTCCTTTTATCATTGGTGGAGCTCCCGGGATCTGATCGACTCTGGAATTATATGTTTCTACTTTTTTATCGTTGGCTTTGACTTATTTTGTGAGTTCCTCGAGCAATTTAGTAATTTCGGGAGTAGTCCCCGATTCTTGTTCGTTTGACTTCACTGTGGCCGGTACTGTTCTGTGGGTGATTTCCCGAAGCGGATCTGGATCTGGCCTGATTTGTACCTGAGTTTGGCTCTGTAACTGAGCTATTGCTATTTGCTGGGCTTGTAACATCTCGAAAATCATCCGTAAGCTGACTCCGATCTCCTCCACGTTATGGGCATCTCGAGCTATCCGCCCTGAATGCTTTTTTTTCGGTTCGGAATGTTGGTTCGCCTCAAGAGCCACTTGTGAATTGACATCTAGTGGTACTTCAACTAGGATTTCAGGTACTTCAACTAGAGCTTCAGTGACATCGTTAAGTGGCCTTTCGTCCTTGAGTATCAAGTTGTTGGTTTCATCCTAAAGGCCAACTTCGTGGTCGATAGGTAAAGCCATGAATCGAGGGTTTGCCATTGCTGATTCAGAGTTGTAAACTGGTGTGTATTGTGGATTTGTATCAAACAACTACTGTTATCCTTAGCCCCACAGTGGGCGCCAAACTGTTTACTCAGAAAATCGGATATAGTTGAATTTATAAGTAGTTCTAATGATATGTGATATAACTTGACATAAATCGTACGTAAAAGTAGAAATATTTAGATTCTTGGCTATAGAAATGGGATACAAATTATTGAACTAGAAGAGTGAGTATGCTGAGTAAAACAAGCTTAAGAGGTTTATTCTTCAATAAATAGAAGTAGTCTTTCTTACAATGTGTGAGCGTCCTCGTGCTTACAAGGATTCCCCCCATTTACAGTAGGGGGATGTTACTTTATTTATAATAAAAAATATATAGTGGAGAACCCATGATGAATTGTCTCTTCCTCGATTCTTGCCAAGATTCTCTCCCCTAGTGCGGTTGCAACGACTCCTGTCTGCGAGCTCGATACTGGCTCGAGCTCGGTATTGGATCGAGCCCTCGACCTTGAGTTCGAGTTCGACATTCGGGGTGAGTGTCAATCGGTCTATGCATCTCCGACAACCTTCTCTTTGCCTTGCGGTTCAATTTGGTGATGGGCTTGATAATGATATTCAGCCGATTCCTTGACCGGTCTTGGAACTCGAGGCTTGTATATAATATCCTCGGAACTCGTCTCAAGCTCTCACTTCGATCTCTTACCATTCGAACTCGATCAAATGTACGGAGTCCAAAATTTATTTCGACCGTATACACTAAGATATTCTTTTCTTAGCTCATTCTAAGATCCGAATTACATATTGATTGTACATTTACATTGAGACAGAGATTCGGTCTATGGAAAGCCCATAGGCCATAATCAAAATTCAAAACTATGCCACGCTACTGTAAACTTCTGTCGTAATTCCATATTGATAAGAATAAGATGAATACAAGAATAAGGAGACAAAACAAAAAGCTGGAACAATTGAGTATTACTAGAAAAATTGAGAACGCAAGAAGGGATCTACAACAAATCCAGCAACAGATAATCAGTCAGTGCACAAAAGATCTATTAAAGCTGGAAAAAGAAACCATTCTGAAGCTAGAGAAATGGTCTCTCATTGAAGAGAGTGCAATGCAACCGAAGGCAAGAGCAACCTGGATCAAACTTGGTGATGCTAATACCAAGTATCTCTCTGCAGTGGTGAAGGAGAGACAAAACAAAAAGCAAATACTGGAACTTGTATCCTTGACTGGAAAATCTTTATCTGATCCTGAGGACATTAAAAAAGGAGGTTCTAGATTTCCATAAGGGGCTGATGGGAACATCTGCGCAGGCACTTCCACCAGTAGACAAACTTATTATGAGGAATGACCCTAAATTGAATCAGCTACAAATAACAATGTTATGTAATCCAGTGACTGAGGAAGAGATTACTGAAGCTGTAGCATCCATTGGCGATGATAAAGTACCAGGTATTGATGGATATAATGCTTTCTTTTACAAGAACGTTTGGCATATAGTGAAGAAAGAGATAAGTGATGCAGTCATAGACTTCTTCATATCTGGGAAGATGTATGCTCCTTTTAACTGCACAATAATTACTTTGATTTCTAAGGTTGCAAATCCTAGCACAGTGAAAGAATACAGACCAATTGCCTATTGCTCAGTACTCTATAAGATCATCTCTAAGGTGTTGGTTGCTCGGCTACAGAAGGTTATATCTCATGTGATTTCTGAAGCACAAACAAGAATTATCCCAGGAAGAAGAATTGCTGATAATATTATATTGGCACATGAATTAGTCAAAGGGTACACCAGGAAGAACATTTCAGATAGAGTCATGATTAAAATTGACTTGCAGAAGGCATATGATTCTGTTGAGTGGGTCTTCTTGGAGCAGGTTATGGGGGAGCTAGGTTTTCCAGATAGATACATTTCTTGGATCATGCAATGTGTCAAAACTGTCAGCTATACTATCATGGTAAATGGGGAAACCACTGTGCCTTTCTCTGCTGCCAAAGGTTTAAGGCAAGTGACCCCATTTCCCTTTTTCTCTTTGCCATTTCTATGGGGTACCTGAGTAGGAATTTGAATGGCCTTAAACAAGATAAAAAGTTCAAGTATCATCCAAGATGTGCAAGACTGGGGATAACATATTTAAGCTTTGCTGATGACCTTCTGTTGTTTGCAAGAGGGTATGAAAGTTCAGTAACAACATTACAAAGCTGTTTCAAACAGTTTTCCAGTGCATCAAGATTACAGGCCAATATGAGTAAAAGTTATGTATATTTTGGAGGAGTTCCCCAGCCTATTAGAGATAAAATTGTATCTAAATTGCATTTTGTGTATGGGGAACTACCATTCAAGTACGGTGATATCCCATTGTAAACAAAGAAGCTATGTTTGATCCAGTGAAAGCCTCTTATTGATAGAATTGTAACCAAAGTCACTTCATGGACTGCAAAAAAAGCTCTCATATGCTGGGAAACCTCAGCTAGGCCAAAATGTTCTGTTTGGTATGCAATCCTATTGGGCACAAATGTTTACATTACCTGCAAAGGTGCTGCAAATCATAGAAGGGCATTGCAGAAGCTTTTTGTGGTCAAGAACCAATATTATCACCAAGAACGCCTTGATCGCATGGGACAGAGTGTGCATACCCAAAGCAGGAGGAAGGTTGAGTTTGACAAACTTGAAATGCTGGAACAAAGATGCACTAGAAAAATCTTACTGGGATCTATCTCGCAAAAAGGATAGCTTATGGATCAGATGGGTTCATGTATACTACATAACGGGTAGACAGATGAATGAAATACCTATTCCTCAACAAGTTTGTTGGATGATAAGGCAAGTCATCAACTCTAGGGAGATAGTGAACCAGCTTCACTGTGATTTTAACCCAAGAAAGAGCATGATCATGCAAATATACTTACAATTGCTGGGAGATTATCCAAAGGTTCCATGGAAGTGTCTGATATTTAAAAATGATGCATGACCAAAATGATGTTGCATGGGAAGTTACTCACTACAAATAGGTTACTCAAGTGGGGACTAGTAATAGATTCAAGTTGCAGTCTATGTCATAACCATCAAGAATCAAGAGATTACCTCTTTGTGGAATGTAAATTTGCGGAAAAGATATGGACAACAATACTTTATTGGGTGAATGGAGCCAATTTCCAGGGGACCAATTGGGAATCACATCTCCAGTTGGCAATCAAAAATGCTAAGGGAAGAAGCCAGACAACCCAAATTTTCAAAATGATATACGTGGAGTGTACTAATGCAATATGGATGGAGAGAAACGGAAGAGTTTTTTAGAAGAGAGCCACTGAATGGCAAAGCATAACACGAGAGATTGCATACATTTGCAACATCAGAGCTTCAGAAGGAATAAGGAACCTAGTCCAAAGTTTTATGATGTAAAGTTCGCATTCTGTACTAGTGTTCTTTAATGTAGCTGAGCTCAAGGAGTACTTTTAGATATGAAGTCTTTAGAGATCTTTTCGTTTTCCTTTGAATAGCTAAGTGAGCTATAGTTGTGCTAAAGTTTTGTATTGTTTCAAAATCTCTGGTGATTAATAAAATTATTAGTTACCAAAAAAAAAAAAAAAAAGATAGGGGTATTATCACTTTTTGCCCGCGCCAAAAACTATTTATATTTATTAGCCAAAAAAGTATATGAAATTTGAATATTTTTTGTATATAACATACAGAATGTATATATATACAAAAAAAATATAAAAATATACATTTTTGGCTATTATTTTGAAAGCGATTATACAGTATCATTTTCCCAAAGAAGATGGACTGTGTTATCTTGGGCTCAATATCCGCTCAAACAAGACGTTAAGAGTCATATTGATTCTTCCCCGATAAGTATGGACAAGGAATGAATGCACCTTTATCTCCGATGAACAAAAACAAAAACAAGAACCAACATAAGGGATAGCTCAAATACATGCGGGCCTAAAATCAAAGTTTAATATGAGGCCTAAATTTTGGAGCAACATATAATCAAACAACACTAAAACAATTACAAAATTGCTTAGAGAGCACTTTTTAATTTTGTCATCTCTTAGTATCCTTGGCAATGACATATGTCAGGAAGGGGATTAAAAATGGTGTCTGAAGCTATATTTTTGGATCGTGGGACTTTTATCAACAATTGGGCCTGGTCGCAGTCCAACTTGAAGGCGGTAATTAGTAACCCAACAACTATTATGAGTCCAAGTAGAATTATTTTCTGTTTTTCCTAAAGAGGCAGTTGTGGTCAATAGATTATTCTAGAAGTAGCTAGGTGTCCAGGTATTAGAGGTTTGTTAGAAAGGGGTCCATTTTACCATTTTAGGAATGAATATATCAGTACTAGGTTCTGTATGAGAATATTCAGCCTTGATAATGAAAGCTTATATTGGATAAAAACAATATCCAAAAATATCAAAAGCGTAACAATTTTGGTATCATAGCGGTGGTCTTGGCATCATGATAAGAGATCCAGAGCGAAATTCTTTTGTTGAAGAAGGATTAAAATCATTGGAAAATAAGTTTTTGTCTTTGGCAGCAGGAATCAACACAAATTTTGAAAAAATGGATGATCGTCAGGTTACTTGCAGGTGGAATTTACCTTACTTATATCATGCTATTTCATCTATTGTGTCTTCCATGCCATAGATAGATTGTTAATTCTTTGATTACTTTAAAGTTACTTCTTATGTTGATATTATTCCGATATTGGGTATTGATAACGTAAAAAATATTGATTGGTTGTTAACACTAATCGTAAAAAGATTTTCATATGATGAGTTGTGTTCAAATATCATTGTCGAAGTTGATTTTCTTCCCACCTTGCTTATTATTATTATTATTATTATTATTATTATTATTATTATTATTATTATTATTATTATTATTATTATTATTATTATTATTATTATTATTATTATTATTATTATTATTATTATTATTATTATTATTATTATTATTATTATTATTATTATTATTATTATTATTATTATTATTATTATTATTATTATTATTATTATTATTATTATTATTATTATTATTATTATTATTATTATTATTATTATTATTATTATTATTATTATTATTATTATTATTATTATTATTATTATTATTATTATTATTATTATTATTATTATTATTATTATTATTATTATTATTATTATTATTATTATTATTATTATTATTATTATTATTATTATTATTATTATTATTATTATTATTATTATTATTATTATTATTATTATTATTATTATTATTATTATTATTATTATTATTATTATTATTATTATTATTATTATTATTATTATTATTATTATTATTATTATTATTATTATTATTATTATTATTATTATTATTATTATTATTATTATTATTATTATTATTATTATTATTATTATTATTATTATTATTATTATTATTATTATTATTATTATTATTATTATTATTATTATTATTATTATTATTATTATTATTATTATTATTATTATTATTATTATTATTATTATTATTATTATTATTATTATTATTATTATTATTATTATTATTATTATTATTATTATTATTATTATTATTATTATTATTATTATTATTATTATTATTATTATTATTATTATTATTATTATTATTATTATTATTATTATTATTATTATTATTATTATTATTATTATTATTATTATTATTATTATTATTATTATTATTATTATTATTATTATTATTATTATTATTATTATTATTATTATTATTATTATTATTATTATTATTATTATTATTATTATTATTATTATTATTATTATTATTATTATTATTATTATTATTATTATTATTATTATTATTATTATTATTATTATTATTATTTTGTACGTGAGGATGAGACTAAAAAAACGAAGGGTAATGTCGTGCACTTGATTTTATATTATTTGGTGAGGATGAGAGTAAAAGGACGAAGAGTGATGTCATGAATATTTGTTGATTTCATTGTTTTTACTTGATATCTGGATTATGAACTTGGCTTTGTGATTTCATTAATTACTTATGAAAGATATTTACTACGTGATACTTTACTTTATGTTCCCGATTGTTGTCCTTTTTTATATATCCCTGCCCCAATGTACTTTTGATTTCTTACTTGTTATTCTGTTACTATTGATATATAACTACACATGTTTATAGTAGGTGTCTTGTCTTAGCCTCGTCACTACTTCGTTAGGGTAGGCTCGACACTTACTGAGTACACTGGGTAAGTTATAATCATACTACACTACTATACTTCTTGTGTAGATCCTAACATTGGTACCAGCTGAGTCCCGAGAGGTACTTAGTAGATACCAAGCGGTGATTCAAGGTAGAGCTGCATTCCGTTCGTAGGCCTAAGAGTCACTTTCCTATTTTTATTTTACTATTTTATTTTATTTCAGACGGTGTTGTATTTATTTCTGAATATTTTATTTAGTTTGATCTAGAATCTCATGTACTTGTAACTCCACATCTTGGGGTATTCATATTAGATGTTAGTTTTTAGACTTATTGTGCTTATATCAGAAATTGTCTTTCCGTTATGTTATTGTTCTATTGTTAGTATTTTATAGTGGTTCTTCCTATTTATTTGTTGTGTGTTGGCTTGCCTAGCAAGCATTGTTAGGCGCCATCACGACCACGATTGGTTAGAATTTTGGGTTGTGACTAGTTGAAATCAGAGCACTCGGATGCCTAGGTCTAATGTGTCATAAGCAAGCTTAGTAGAGTCTTGAGGGTCGGTACAGAGACATCTGTACTTATCTTCTGGATGCTATAAGGCTTTAGGGAACTCCACTTTATTTCTTTCTCTATCGTGTGAATTTATTCTATCATTGAGTTTGAATTATTCTATTCTTATTCTCTCACAGATGGTGGGACATGTATGGCATCCGTAGCTTATTAGGAGCCGAGCCCCAGACTGCAACCACTACAAGGGGTAGAGGCCGGGGTCGAAGTAGATCCAGAGCTTGGCTTAGAGCACACGCAGTGGCACCTGTTGTTGAGCCTCAGATGGAGCAGGATGGTGAGATCCCTGTTCCGACCGAGCCAGTAGGACCAGCTTGGGTCCCAGAGGGGTTCATCACTACCCTAGTGCTTCAGGACACCTTAGTACGCATGGTTAATCTTATGGAGAGTATGGCTCAGGCCGGTGCGTTTCCAGTGGTATCAGTCATTTCTTAGGCCGGGGGAGGAGACCAGACTCCCCCTACTCACACTCCAGAGCGGATGGCTCACGAGTATTAGACCATAGCAGTTTTACCAGTTGGAGCAGTTTGGGTTGTTGTTGCTACATAGCCTGGGGAGAGACCTGCGATGTCAGCTGAGGGGCTGAAGAGGTTGGACAAGTTCCCTAAGTTCCCCCCCTCACTTTAGTGGTATACCTTATGAGGACTCGTTGGATTTCTTGGACCGTTGCGATGAGATATTGTGCAACATGGGTATAGTGGAGACTGGAGACAAATAATTTAACTTCACAGTATTTCATATGCATGGTTCTGCCAAGAGGTTGTGGCAGGTTTACGAGCAGCGCAGGCCATCAGGCTCACCTCCTCTCACATGGGCTCAATTCTAACAATTGTTCTTAGAGAAGTTCATTCCCTTCATTCAGTGCCTTCAGCAGGGTAGCATGATTGTTACTCAATATGAGATAAGATTTGTGGATCTATCACGCAATGCAGCTATCTTGATCCCTATTGAGGGGAGAAGGCGTGGAGGTTCAAAGATGACCTTACGTATGGTATCAGGCTACAGATGGCCAGAGAGATCGAGGATGATATTTCTTTTACTCGGGTACTGGAGATCGTATAGAGGATCAGGCGTATTAGAAGCTAGGCTACAAAGATGACCTCAGAGAAGTGGCCCCCTCATTTTGGAGGATTCATTGGTGTCTCGTCTGGACGTGGGGGTTCTTTTGGTGGAGGACATACTATCAGGCCGGTTCAGTTAGGTCTACAAGTTACCCATGGTGCTTCAGCAGTTAATGTGCTTATGGATCTCATCCCGAGCAGCTGGCATACAGTGAACCTTCGGCTCAAATTATTGCACCTCCGATTCAGAGTTATCATGGTGGTTATTCAGGTCGACATGGGCAGTTCTAGGGTTAGCAGTCACGCCAACAGAGGACTTGTTAGACATGTGAGGACCTGAGGCACGTCGCGAAGTTTTGCCCTAGGTCACATAGCAGCATGTCACAGTAAGGTACTCATGCCATGATTTCAGCACCGATGGATCCACCACCCGCACAACCAACTAGGGGGAGGGGGGGTTGTTCGAGAGTTGGAGGTCAGAGGTGGATTCCATTTAGCGAGAGGTTGTTCGAGAGTTGGAGGTCAGGTTGGTAGGGCTCAGCCACATTGTTATGCATTTCCAGCTAGACCTGAGGCTGAGTCATCCGATGAAGTTATTACAGGTATTATCTTAGTATGTCTTCGAGATGCTTTCGTGTTGTTTGATCTGGGTTCTACATATTCTTTTGTGTCTTCATATTTTGCTTCAAATTTGAGTATGCCTCATGATTTTCTTAATGTTCCTATTTCTGCGTCTATACCGGTTAGAGATTCTATTGTAGTTGGTCGGGTGTATTGGTGTTGTGGCATTACTATTAATGGTTTTGATAATGTTGCTGATCTTCTGTTATTTTATATGGTGGTGTAATGAACCGATCTGTCATTTTGAGATTCAACATTACATTCAGTGGTTTAAGGTCTTGAGTAGCTTTGTATCTTGTATTATGACTTGCGTATATGGTCGGTTTTGATTTTCGGGCGATTCGGGATTGATCTGGAAGAATGATTCTTGTGTTAGAAGCTTAAGTGGTAAGAGTTGATCGGAGTTTGAATTTTGCATAGACGATTCTGAAATGGTGTTTCGATGATTCCAATAGCTTCATACTATGATTTTTGAAATTAGGCGTATGTCTGGATTTGGAGGTCCATAGGTTGATTTGATGCTTTTTGGCAAAAGTTGAAGCTTTGGAAGGTTGAGAGGTTTGATCGGGAGTTGACTTTATTGATATCGGGCTTGGCTTGTGATCCGGGAGTTGGTATAGCTCTGTTGTGTCATTTAGGACCTGCATGTAAAATTTGAGGTCATTCCAGGTTGATTTGATAAGATTCAGTGCGAGTTGTTTAAGTTGAAAGTTCATCAGTTCATTAGGCTTGAATTGAAGTGCGATTCATGGTTTTGATATTGTTTGATGTGATTTGATGCGTCGAACAGGTCCGCGTTACGTTATGGAAGTTCATGTTGATATCCACGGTTTAGTTCAAGTTGTTGCGAACGAATTTGTCGAAGTGGTGGAACGAGCTTATTGTTGGTATGATTGGACGAGGTCCTGGGGGACTCGGGTGTGTTTCGAATGGGATACGGGCCATTTCTTCATGTTTTGGGGTTGCTGGTGTTTGTTTCCTGATGTCTGCAGTTCATCGCGTTCGTGGAAGTAAGAAGAGGATCGCGAAGTGTAATTTGAATGTATGGGATTTTGCTCATCACATTCGCGAGATCTCAGTCGGGTTCACGGAGCCACAAAGGGAATGACCATCGCGTAGAGGAAGAGTTGGAAGGGCGCCATAACTTATCTTTTGCGTTCGCGTACCTGACATCGCATTCGCGAAGTATAGTTTTGGCTGGGGTCACGTTCGCGAGGTTTAGACCGCTCTCGCGAAGAAGATTTTTGGCTGCTTATGATTTTGTTCTTCACGATCACAAAGCATGTTCCGCGATCGCAAAGATAAACACATGGGCAAGCATAAGTACAATATTTCGAGGGCTTTTGTTATTTTATCAATTTTTGAGTTAGATAGCTCGCATTTAGGTGATTTTGGAGGGGAGTTTTACGATTTGGATTTGGGTAAATGTTCATGACCTAGATCTGATTATATTTTATTATTCCATCTTTGTTTTTAACATTAATTATTGATTTGAATTGGAGAAATTGAGGATTTTTGTAAAAACTTTCTAAAACATAAAATGAAGATTTGAAAGACAATTTAGGGTTAGAATTGGATGATTTTGGTATGGTTGGACTTGTATCGGAATGGGTGTTTGGATTTTGTGAGCTTTGTAGGGTTCCGAGGTGCGTTCCCTGGTTGAGGTGGTGGTTTTCATTAAAGATCGAAGCTCTATTATCCGAAATAGTTTCCTATGACATTTATTCATGATATTAAGTTATTTTGGCTAGATTCGAACCATCCGGAAGTTGTTTCACATGGGGAGGTCTATTTAGAGTATTGATTTAGCTTTTTTGAGATAAGTGTCTTGCCTAACTTTGTGTGGGGGAACTGTCCCTTAGAATTTAGGTTTATTGTATTATTTGAACTATGTGAAAGACATCTACGTAAGGTGACAAGTACATACTCGGGCTTATATGTGGAAATTGATTGGTTTAGACTCTTAGGCTTCTTTCATGTATTTATTTGAAGTTGTTAGCACATGTTATATCTTTTATTTATCAAGTTTACTCTCACATGCTTTATTTCAAGTTGTTAGCACATGTCATAACTTTTACCTGTCAAGTTTACTCTTATATGCTTTATTTGAAGTTGTTACCTCTTTTATTGTAATGTGACCTCCTTTATTGTTGAGTTATTCTTAATTGAAATTGTTGTTACATGATATCCTTTTGTTGTCGGGTTACTCTCATGCATTTAGATGTAGTTTCTAGTTCATGCCATCTCTTTCATTATTAGCTTATGGCATACATTAGAACTCGAAGTTGCCATTCCATGGAAATACCTTCATTATTGAGTTTATTCTTAAGAAATTAATTCAAGTTGGAGTTATTGAAATCCATTAACCTGCTTTAGTTGAAGTTGTCATTTAATGGAGTATTGTTCATTGTTGAGTTATTTTTTCCCATTTATTTTGTTGCTATTGAGATTCTTGTACACATTGTGATTGAGCTATGGGCTATGTGTTTTGGTAATATTGGTATTGTTGTTTTGGAAAGGTTTGTGGCCTATAGTCACTTGTGGTACGAGTTGTTATGTCGTGTTGTTGTTATGTTAGCACATGTGATTTGTTGTGTGGATTGGTTGTGGGTATGCGGAGCATAAAAGTGACATCTCACTATTGTTGATTGTGGGGAGTGACACGGGTGGCTATTGATATATTGTCTGGACTGAGTGATACGAGTGGCTATTGTGTTAATGTCTGGGCAGAGTAATACGGGTGACTATTGTGGTATTGTCTGGGCGGAGCGATACAGGTGGCTATTATGTAGAGTGATACGGGTGGCTATTGTGTTAATTTCTGGGCGGAGCGATAAGGTTGGCTATTCTGATGTTGTCAATGCGGAGAGATAAGGATGGCTATGTCAGCTATGATATGTGACAACCTTAGGGCATAATGTTGATTATATTCATGTGATGGTGTGATTTTCCTTGTGTGTGTCATGCACCTTACATAACTCGTTATGTTGTTTCTAATGAGCTACTCGATGTCATTGATATTACTTGTTGACTTGGATTATAATAGTACACTTGCACATGCATACACTGTAGCATGCCACTTATACTAGTTTAGCTGTATGAAAGTTGAAATTCATTAATCATGCCCATGTACTCTTGTATTATCTGCTGCCATTGTGATATTGAGCATGTGACCATGAATGGCAGATTGTGGTATTGAGTCTGTGACCTCGCCGGGCGGATTGTGAGCCTGTGACCATGCTGGGCGGATTGAGATATTGGCACGTGAGTTGTCCGTGCGATTGTGATTAATAATGTGGGCACAAGGTTCCGTGAGCTTATGACTTGTGATTTGGGACTCGGGATTTGTGTTTATGAGATGAGGTATCTCGAAGAAATTTGTGGTGAAATTTTTGTTAGAACGGTTTGATTATTCGGTTGTCTTTTGTCTCCCTTAATTGGTTCCATTGGGCACTTAAACGATGTTCAGATTACTTTACTAGTTATATCACATGTTTATTCCTTATTGCCAATTACTAATTCTTGCTTCCATTATTAGCTTTATGCTTATATACTACAAATATTTTTTGACTAGTAGGTGTTTTAACTTGTACCTCGTCACTACTCCCTCGAGGTTAGTCATGATTCTTTCTAGGTACCGACCGTGGTGTACCCATTGTCGCATCCCTGTTTCTCGCGAAAGCGGGCATCGATGTGTTACAACTCTTTTAAAGGAGGTATTAAAAGAGGTGAGTCACCACCTAATGATTTTTAAGGTGCGTTAGGGCACCTATTTGCGAATGACTCCAGTTTAACTGGTCAACGCCACCAAAGAGCGCTCTAATTCAATTCTAAGTCGTACCCTACGTGTGTACTACCCGTCCCATACCTATGGTCCAGGAGGTTTTGGACCTCTATTTGGATGGTTCTAGACCTTATCTAGGCTGCTCAAAAATGCAAAATTAGGCGACAAACTAAACATATAAAGACTTCACATAAAAGCAATTGAGTGCTCACATTGAACTCCACACTTAAGCAGCGAATGCACACAAACACAGATGTCAATTAGGAAGCTGCATAATCCAGAATCTTAAACTTATAGACATGCTTTCTAGGCAATTTTTGAGTCAAAGTATGCAGGCAATTTCAGATGCAGGACATTGCTTATAGGTAGAATTATTCAGGTATTACAAGATGATTATTGAAGGTTTTAGGTTACCAATCCTATATGTGTTATGCCTAGGTGATCTACGCAATTGAGTATAACAAAATATGCTGGGAAAAGTCCTAGAATTATCCAGGTTTTCCTAACAGTGACGCTCAGAAAACAGTGTTTGAGTAGTCTAGTATTAACTAACTAACGAGCAATTATTTCCTATAGACAGGATCTCTAACGCACAACACTTTAAAGCTTATTTTATCGTCATATCTTAATGTTATAGGCATGATTTCTAGTAGGCGATGAGGATTGACAGAAACATCGATGAGAAACTAATTCCTATAGGCAGGTTCTCTAATAACACATAACAATAAATATAATTGCAGCATTTGGCGTTTGCAAGTAGACAATGTGTATGTGTGTGCTTCTTCTAATGTTGTGATTTCTACAGTGTAAATGTAGTCGAACAACACATATAGCAAATAAATTACCAAGTCATATAGGCATGTTATCTACCCATTTTGCATGTAAATCTTAAATTCTACCCATTTCCCTTTTACTAACACCCCAATTGTTTATAAAAAAGTTATTACAGGCCCAATAATGAGTAAAAATATAAATGTTACACAACAGTAACAATAGGCCCACAATAGGCTCAACAAGAAACAAACAGCATTGTCTGGGCCTTCAACAACTCTCACACAGCGTACCCAGACCTCTAATATGGGCCATATCCGACACACAACCCCAAAATCCATAAAGGAGCCCAAAGTCAATTTATTCAACCATAGAACAAAGTGTTGCACCATTTAAATCAGCCAATTCAGGTACACATCAAATAACATGATGGAATAGGATGAATAGGAGTAGTTTGAGATTTAGGGAATGACTAAGGACCAAGCCCTAGTGTGTTCAGAGTTCACAAGGGTCTCAATTGAACCCCGACCAGTGCTCATACTAGGGTGATCAATAATAGAACCTAGGTAGCCTTGGCTTTCAGCCGGCTAAGAATGAGAACTCAAGAGAGAGCATAGATGACAAGTGAAGGATAGTAAACCAAGGTTGAGAGACAAAGCTGAGGGGATACAAACATAGTCAAGTTGAACATATAGAGAAAATTATCAAACATGGCTTAGGGGATTTAGAACAGATTCAGCAAAGATTCAGAAGAACAAGTTCAACACATAGTGCATAAGTGGTCATACATTAGCAGAACAAGTTTGCAGGATTGGTGGCAGTAGCATACACAAATTCATAATAAAGGAAGAGATCCAAATTATGCTAAGTATAGGTCCTGATGTTATGAAACGGTCATGCTAATTTGGCAATAGGACAACATTTAGACATGAGAAAAGCAGATTACAACTACTGGTGAATCAAAGTGGGTGGGGGGGTTAAACATGCTAAAGGGCATACTAACATGATCAAACATGCTATATAGGCAGGATATCATCACAACAATTCAAAATAGGATAGGAAACATATTTGTGCCATATGGTGAGTGTACATACTCAGGTTTTGAACACAATTGACTAGCTAATGAAAGAAAGCACAAATTATGTTGGCAAAGAGTATTCAAATAACAAGATTGATGGCCTAAGGCAAAATTAAACACCAAGAGATACTAACAAGTGTAAAGGTCCCAGACAGTAGTAATTCATAACACATGGACTAGTCAAATTTGGAAAATATCTAGTTAATAGAACCAGGTTTAGGCATGCTTGAAGCTAAAAGATAAAGAGACCTAACAAATTGAAGAAAGCAAACAGAATTGCACACAAAACAGTCCAGAAAAATATATTTAACTGACGAACTTCAGGAGTGAAAACATATGCAAATCATAGAT
Organism: Nicotiana tabacum; assembly: GCF_000715075.1. Lineage (NCBI taxonomy): Eukaryota > Viridiplantae > Streptophyta > Magnoliopsida > Solanales > Solanaceae > Nicotiana > Nicotiana tabacum. Next base: position 38,038,105 of record NC_134103.1, read on the forward strand.
ACATAGGAATGAAATTACAAAGTCTAGTAATTCACCAGTTAAGCGAAAAACAGTAAAGAATGAACTTCCACAGAAAACCCAGAACCCCAATGCGTCAAAGTTCCCAAGAGCTTCGATGAACTCAGGGCAGTGCTCGCACCAAGAACAGGTTAAGTAACAAGGTGTTAATGGCCTTGGCTTTTAGCTGGCCAATACATAATATAGAGCAAAAAAGTAGCAAAACCCCAATTTTTAGTGAAGAAAATAGATTTCAACGTCTGTCTCAAGAAGGGAAAATGGGGCTTTATATATCAGTTAACATTGAACGAACACATAAGGGAATGAAATAAATCAAACAACAAATAAGGAAAGGAAACATGCAAAATCAGTTCGAAATCAATTTAGGAGAGAAATTCGATAAACCATAGTTTTTTTAGGGAAAGTGTAAATAACAGAAATTCAAATAAAATCGGACTCACATAATACAGTGTTGAATGTATGTAGATAAAATAGTGCTCAAAATCAAAGATTCGAACCCTTTTTTGTTCGATTTCGGAGATTATGGCTTGCCATGTTTATGCAAGCACTTAGGTAACACCACAAACGGACAACCAGTACCAGAAGGATTCGAATATGGCAAGAAAATAGTAGTCGAATCTCATTAGGAGAGGGATTAAGGAAGGCGGCTAGGGTTTAGAAAAGAGAAGAATAGAGAGTTTTAGGGCGGTGGGTTAGAGGGAATGGGGGATTAGGGTTTGGGGTTGGGTAATTAAAAGGGGTAGGTTAATTGTGGGCCGTTGATCTTAGAGATCAACGGCCAGGATTTTAAAAAGGGGTTGGGGCGGGTTAATTAAACTGGTACCGACCGGGTTTATTAAAGGGGTGTTTGGGTTGGGCTTTTGATGAGTGAAGTGGAGTGGGCTAAAGGTTTGGGCCTAATTTGGTCCAGAAATAGCCTTGTATTGGGCTATAAAATAAATATACGAAATTATTTTAAAACTAATTCATAAAAGAGATTAATAAATAATAAAAACATTCATTTATGCAGTAAAATGATTTAGAATACTATCTTGACATTATAAAATATATAAAAAATGTTTTTAGCACAAATAATACAATAAAATATAATTATGCATAGAATATAGGCTATTCTTTGCAAAATTATGTAAATAGCCTAAAAATACGAAATATAATTATATAAAACAAAGTAAAATATTATGAAGCATATATATAGATGTAAAATAATAAACTGGATGATTGAGACATTATAAAAATAATTTAAAGGATAATTTATAAATATTGAATGATTTAAATGCAAGAAATATTGATTTTGAAGTTGTAAAATTATGAAACATTATGGAAAAATATTTGCATAAATCTTGTAAATTAAATAATAATGCAAAATGATATTTTGAAAGTATATATATTACTTAAAAAATATATGAAGGCAAAATTGGGTATCAACACCCACACTACACTTCTGCACATATTTGTGCAGATCCAGGTATTAGAGATATCAGACTCAAGCAAAGTTAGCTTCTTGATCGCGAGAACTCTAGGTCGAGCTGCTTGGTCATCGCAGTCCCTTGGAGTCTTTTTCCTTTTGAATGTACTCTCAATTCGTTATCTGGATAGTATTGTATTTTTAAATTTGAGATATTTCTATGTATTCATCTAGTGTTTGTGACTCTATATTACCTAGTGTTGGGAGGTTGTTGTGATTATTGCCAAGTAGGCGTGTTTCACCTTTATTTCGATATTTATATTAAACTTTTCTTTTAAAGTATCATTGTTAAACTAACTTAACTGTTGTAAGTAATCGACTTACCTAGTCGTAGAGACTAGGTGCCATCACAACGCCTAAGGCGGGATTTTGGGTCGTGACAAGTTGGTATCAGAACTCTAGGTTCTTAGGTTCTACGAGTCACGAGCATAATTAGTAGAGTCTTACATAACGATATGGAGACATATGTACTTATCTTCGAGAGGCTCAGAACTATTAGGAAATTTCACTTGTTTTATTACTGTCGTGCGGGTCTGTTGATTTTAATGTTTGAGCCTTTGTATCTCTTTTATCTCACAGATTATGAGGACACGCACTACCGGATCAGTCGAGCAGACACCCGTGCCCCCTGATAGAGCCGGGAGAGTCTAGGGCTAAGGTAGAGGCAGAGGAGGAGCACGTGCCACAGCTAGAGCACTTGCCAAAGAAGCAGCTAAGGAGCCACCAATAGCTCCGATTGGGGGAAAGGCACTGGAAGCGCCTATCGCTACCTCCGAACTTCAGGGGACTTTAGCGTAGTTCCTGAGCATATTTGGTACATTGACTCAGGAGGGATTAATCCCAACTACTTCATAGTTTAGGGTAGGAGCTCAGACTCCATCCGCTCGTACTCCAGAGCATCGGGCTCACATTGGTTAGGTTCTAGGTGTTATGCCAGTACAACCTGTTATTTCGGTTCAGCCTGAGGTTAGGCCAGGGGCATCACAGGATGATCAGAAGAGGCTTGAGAAGTTTAAGAAATATCACCCTCTTACTTATAATGGCGCAGTGACTGAGGATGTATATAGTTTTCTAGAGAAGTGTCACTGTATTCTCCGCACCATGGGTATTGTAGAGGTGAACAAAGTTTCTTTTACTACATTTTAGCTGTCAGGAGCAACGTATCAGTGGTGGCAGGCTTATGAGGAGGGTAGGCCAGCTGGTGCAGAACCACTCACTTGGACTCAGTTTTTAGAGATGTTTTTGAGGGAGTTTGTTCCTCAGACCCTCAAGGATGTGTGGCGCACAGAGTTCGAGCAGCTGTACTGGGGCACTATGACATTGTCGGAGTACGCCATCAGGTTGAGTGAGCTGTACCGACATGCACTGACCTTGGTTTCTACAGTCAGAAAGCAAGTTTGCAGATTTATCGAGGGACTCAATTATGGTCTTAGATTTAGCATGGCTCGGGAGTTGGAGATTGATACTCCATTTCAGCAGGTAGTGGAGATTTCCAAAAGGTTAGAGCGAATTCTGGGTGTGGAAATGGAGGATAAGGAGGCCAAGAGGTATCGAGGTTCTGGAGGATTCAGTGGATTCTACTCTTCAGCCATGACTCATCACGGTGGAGGCTCAGGTAGTTGGTCAGTCCATTCCGCACTTTAGACTACTCGTGGTGCTCTAGCTAGTCAGGGACCTCAGGTTACTCATATAGGGTAGTCATCTTTAGTGCACCACTTGCACGGGGTTCCTATAGCGGTTATTCCAATTATCCGACACGGACTCAGTACCAATAGTCACGCCCACAAATGGGTTGTTATGAGTGTGGAGATACTAGGCACATCATGAGGGATTGCCCCAGACTTGGGAGAGGTGGATTTCATCAGGGCACTCAGGTTATGGGATCCATTCCAATTGCTACCCCACCTACACAACTAACTAGAGGTTGAGGATGGGCGGGTAGAGGGTGTCCTAGAGGGGGAGGCCCGACCCATTGATATACTTTCCCTTGCAGGGCTGTGGCCGTTGCACCAGATGATGTCACTATCGGTATGGTTTTGGTTTGTCATAGAGGAGCATCAGTATTATTTTGATCTGGTCTTATTTATCGATGTGATTTCTCCTATCTGCCTTATATATGGGTGAGTTTCGTGATTCTTGTACCTCTGTTGAGAGATTCTATAGTGGTAGCCCATGTCTATCGTTTTAGTTTGTTCACTATTGAGAGCTATGAGACTAGAATGAACTTTTTATTACTCATTATGATAGGTTTTGATGTGATTTCGGGTTACAATTTGTGATTTAGGTGCTCTACCGGTATAGAATGTTTGTTACGTATTGTGATATTATTTCACAAAATTGAGTTAGTGGAAGATTTTGGTTGGTGTGATGTGTATTCTACTTGTGATTCAGAGCTGGGGATGGGATCCTCGTATTTGCATATGGATTGATATGTTTGGACCGGGCTACGTGCCGTAGTGGAGTTATGTTAGAATGAGATCATTGTGATTAGCTCATGTGTTTTATTTCTCCCTTGTGGAATGGATGTGTAGTATGATACTGATGGGGAGGTGTATCTGTTATCCTTGTTTGATAGCTCTCTCATGTCTTCCTCTTTTCGTATTCAGTCATATTTGAGTTGTGCTTATTGCGTTTAGCTTGCGAGGTATATGCCCAAGTGGCGTTGGGGGTGACTTGTTGATTGGGTGAGTATTTATGAGATATTCATGTTTCTTACATCATTAGAAGTGTTCGGAAGGGTTGGGACAAGGTTCTAGTTGATATGAGTTTATTTACCGGTGCTGGGTTTGATTATGGACAGCTATTTAGGGTCGGAGTTTTTGCTATGGACATATGTGTGATGTGTTGCATAGTATGGTTATACCATGTGAGCATACTTATGGTTCGGTGCATCTGGTTGAGATTGATACTGAGTGTTTATGTGGGAATCAAATCTTTGCAGAATGATCAGATGTTGAAATATTTGGTTCTAAGGCCTATCGGTATGGGTAGCAGGAACAATCTTCAGTTGAGATAGTGTCGTCAGTATTATGTGGATTGGGGTGATGTGGGATCACCGGTGAGTATGTGTAGGGTGAGTTCATTTAGTGATTTGATGAATTCAGAAAGGTTCTTGGCACTTTCGAGGATGAATGTTTGTTTAAGAGGGGGAGAATGTAATGACCCAACCGGTCATTTTGAGATTTAACATTCCGTTTGGTGGTTTAAGGTCTCGAGTAGCTTTGTATTGAGTATTATGACTTGAGTGTATGGTCGATTTCGGTTTTCTGGAGATTCGAGATTGATTTGGAAGAATGATTCTTATTTTAGAAGCTTAAGTGGTAAGAGTTGACCGGAGTTTAAATTTTATGTAGACGACTCCAGAATGGTGTTTCGATGATTCCAATAGCTTCGTATGGTGATTTTGGACTTAGGCGTACATCCGAATTTGGATTTGGAGGTTCGTGGGTTGATTTGATACTTTTTGGTGAAAGTTGGAAAGTTGAAGATTTGGAAGGTTGAGAGGTTTGATCGGGAGTTGCCTTTGTTGATATTGGGCTTGGTTTGTGATTACGATAGTTAGTATAGATTCGTTGTGTCATTTGGGACTTGCATGCAAAATTTGAGGTCATTCCGGGTTGATTTGATATGATTGGGAGCGAGTTATGTAAATTTAAAGTTCATTAGTTCATTAGGCTTGAATTGAGGTATGATTCGTAGTTTTGATGTTGTTTGATTTGATTTGAGGCCTCTATCAGGTCCACATTATGTTATGGAACTTATTGGTATGATTGGATAGGGTCCCTGGGGCCTCAGGTGTGTTTCGGATGGGCTACGGGCCATTTCTTCATGTTTTGGACTAGTTGGTTTTTTTACTGATATCTGTAGTTCATCGCGTTCGGAGAAGTAAGAACGCGATCGCGAAGTGTATTTTGAGTGGCTGGGATTTTTCCCATCGCATTCGCAAGATCTCAGTCGCATTCGCGGATCCACAAAGGGAATGAACATTGCGTTCGCGTCCATAGCCTCGTGATCGCATAGAGGATTTTTGGAAGCTTATTATTTTGCTCTTCGTGATCGCGAAGCATATTCCGCAATCGCGAAGAGGAACATCTGGGCAGACTTATAAGTACAATATTTCGAGGGCTTTTGTTATTTAATCAATTTTTGAGTTAGAAAGCTCGGATTTGGAGGGGGTTTTCACGATTTGGATTAGAATAAGTGTTCTTGACCCGCATTTGATTATATTTCAAGATTCCATCTTTTTTTAATCATATAATTAGTGATTTGAATTGGAGGAATTGAGAATTTTTGTAAAAGATTTCTAAAACGTAAAATGATGATTTGAAAGCCGATTTGAGGCCGAAATTGGATGATTTTAGTATTGTTGGACTTGTATCGAAATTGGTGTTCGAATTTTGTGAGTTTTGTCGGGTTTCGAGGTGCGGGCCCCGGGCTGAGTTTTTGGTTTTCATTTAAGATCGAAGCTTTATTATCCAAAATTGTTTCCTATGGCTTTTATTCATGATATTAAGTAATTTTGGCAACATATTAGTCATCCGGAGGTTGTTTCATACTGGGAGGTCTATTTAGAGTATTGATTTAGCTTCTTCGAGCTAAGTATCTTACCTAACCTTATGTGGGGGAACTGCCCCTTAGAATTTGGGTTGATTGTATTATTTTAATGATGTGAAAGACGTCTATGCGAGGTGAGAGTGCGTACTCAAGCTTATATATGGAAACTGTCCGGTTTAGACTTTTTGGCTTCTTTCATGTATTTATTTTAAGTTGTTAGAATATGTTATATCTTTTATTTGTCAAGTTTACTCTCACATGCTTTATTTGAAGTTCTTAGCACATGTTATATATTTTTCTTGTCAAGTTTACTCTTATATGTTTTATTTGAAGTTGTTACCTCTTTTATCGTAATGTGACCCCCTTTATTTGTTGAGTTATTCTTAATTTAAATTGTTGTTACATGATATCCTTTCGTTGTCGGGTTATTCTCATGCATTTAGACGTAGTTGCCAGTCCATGCCATCTCTTTCATTGTTAGCTTATGTCATACATTAGAATTCGAAGTTGCCATTCCATGGAAATACTTCATTATTGAGTTTACTCTTAAGCAATTAATTAAAGTTGAAGTTATTGAAATCCATTAACCTACTTTAGTTGAAGTTGTCGTTTAATGGATTATTGTTCATTGTTGAGTTATTTTCTCCCGTTTTATTTTTTTGCCATTGGGATTCTTGTACACATTGTGATTGAGCTGTGGGCTATATGTTGTGGTGATATTGGTATTATTATTTTGGAAAGGGTTGTGGCCTATGGGTAGTTGTGGTACGATTTGATATGTCGTGTTGTTGTTATGTTAGCACATGTGATTCGTTATGTGGATTGGTTGTGGCTATGCGGAGCATAAGGGTGGCATCTCACTATTATTGATTATGCAGAGTGATACGGGTGGCTATTGATATATTGTCTGGGTAGAGTGATATGGGTGGCTATTGTGTTAATGTCTGGGCGGAGTGATACAAGTGGCTATTGTGCTATTGTCTGGGTGGAGCGGTACGAGTATCTATTATGTGGATGATACAGATGGCTATTGTGTTATTGTTTGGGTGGAGCGATAATGGTGGCTATTATGATATTGTCGATGCGGAGAGATATATGTGGCTATGTTAAGGATGATATAAGACAGTCTAGGGGAATATTGTTAATGGTATTCATGTGATGGTGTTATTTTCCTTGTGTGTGTTGTGCACTTTACGTGACTCGTTGTGTTGTTTCCAATGAGCTACTCGATGTCGTTGATATTACTTGTTGACTTGGATTGTAATAGTACACTTGCACATGCATATACCATAGCATGCCACGTATACTAGTTCTTGAGTATGAAACTTGACATTTATTAATCATGCTCATGTACTCTTGTATTATCTACTACCATTTTGATATTGAGCATGTGACCATGACGAGCGGATTATGGTATTGAGCCTATGACCATGCCAGGCGGATTATGATTGTGAGCCTGTGACCATGGGGGCGGATTGAGATATTGGCAAGTGAGTTGTCTATGCAGTTGTAATTATTAATGTGGGCACAAGGTGCCGTGAGCTAATGACTTGTGATTTGGGACTCGTGACTTCATGTTTATGAGATAAGGTATCTCGAAGAAATTTTGTGGTGAAGCTTGTGTTGGAACTATTTGATTATTCGGTTATCTTTTGTTCCCTTAATTGGCTCTATTGTGTACTTAAACGGTTTTCGGATTACTTTACTGGTTATATCACATGTTTATTCTTTGTTGCCAATTACTAATTTTTGCTTCCATTATTAGCTTTATACTTATATACTTCATACAGTTTATGACTAGTAGGTGTCTTGACTTGTACCTCGTCACTACTCCACCAAGGTTAGTCTTGATTCTAAGTGGGTACCGACCGTGGTGTACTCATACTACACTTCTGCATATTTTTGTGCATATCTAGGAATTGGAGATATAAGACTCAGGCAGAGTTAGCTTCTTGATCGCGAGGATTCAAGATAGAGCTGCTTAGTCATCATGGTCCCTTAGAGTCCTTTTCCTTTTGATTGTACTGTCAATTCGTTCTTCGAACAATATTGTATTTTTAATTTTGTGATATTTCTATGTATTCATCTAGAGTTTGTGACTATATTACCTAGTCTTGAGAGGTTGTTGTGATTTTTGCGCGTAGGCTTGTTTCACCTTTATTTCGGTAATTATATTAAATTCTGATTTTAAAATATCATTGTTAATCTGGCTTAACTGTTGTAAGTAATCGGCTTACCTAGTCTTAGAGACTAGGTACCATCATGATGCCTATGGCGTGATTCTAGGTCATGACAATTGGATTTTGAGGTTATTCTTGGTATGGATTTGTTGTCCCCGTATCACGCTATCTTGGATTGTCATGCCAATACTGTGACTTTATCCATGCCGAGTTTGCTTAGATTAGAGTGGAGAGGGACCCTCAGTCAGTCCACTAGCAGTATGGTTTCATATTTGAAGGCTCAGCGCATGATCAAGAACGGGTGTTTGGCGTATTTGGCTTATATTGATGATTCTAGTGTGGAGGTTCCTTTCATGGATTCGGTACCGATTGTGAGTGACATTCTTGAGGTGTTTCCTACATATTTGTCTAGTATGCCACCCGATAGGAATATCGACTTTTGCATTGACTTGGTTTCGGATACTCGTTCTATTTCTATTCCACCTCACCGTATGGCTCAAGCTGAGTTGAAAGAATTGAAGGATCAATTGCAAGATTTGCTTGACAAGGGATTCATTTAACCTAGTGTCTTACCTTGAGGTGCGCCGGTGTCGTTTGTTAAGAAAAATGACGATGAGATTGTGCATAGATTATCGGCAGTTTAACAAGGTCACTATCAAGAAGAAATATCCATTTCCTAAGATTGATGATTTATTTGACCAACTTCAGGGTTCCAAAGTGTTTTCCAAGATTGATTTGAGATTTGGCCATCATCGGGTGAATATTAGGGCATCGGATGTCCCTAAGACAACTTTTGACTCGATATGGTCACTACGAGTTCTTGGTGATGATATTTGGCTTGACTAATGTTCCAAAGCCTTTATGGACTTGATGAACCAAGAGTTCAATGCTTATTTGGATTCCTTCATGATTTTCATCATTGATGATATTCTGGTTTACTCTTGCAGTAAGAGGATCATGAGAAACACCTACGAATTATACTTCAGACTCTGAAGGATTGTCTGCTAAACACCAAGTTTTTGAGGTGTGAGTTCAGTTGTATCTTCTGAGGGTATCAAGGTGGATCCTAAGAAGATTGAGGCAGTTCAAAACTGGCCTAGACCTACTTCAACTATAGAGATTCAGAGCTTCTTGGGTTTGACAGGTTATTATCGCCGGTTCGTGGACGAGTTTTCATATATTTCAGCCCTATTGACTAAGTTGACCCAAGAGGGTGCTCTTTTTAGATCGTTCGACGACTGTGAGGCGAGCTTTCAGAAGATCAAGACCGCATTGATTACAACTTCAGTGTTGTTGTTGTCTATAGGTTCAGGTTCTTACATTGTGTATTGTGCTACATCGTGTATTGGACTTGGTGCGGTGTTGATGCGTGACGGTAGGGTGATTGCCTACACATCTCGTCGGTTGAAGGTTCATGAGAAGAATTACCATGTATATGATTTAGAGTTGGCAGCCATTGTTCACGCGTTGAAGATTTGGAGGAACTATCTATACGGTGTTCCATGTGAAGTCTATATCGACCATCGAAGTCTCCAACACTTGTTCAAGCTCAAAAACCTTAATTTGAGGTAGCGGAGCTGGTTCGAGTAATTGAAAGACTATGATATCACCATTTTATATCATCCAAAGAAGGCCAGCATAGTGGCCGGTACATTGAGTAGGAAGGCAGAAAGTATGGGGAGTTTGGCATTAATACCAGCAGTGGAGAGGTCATTAGCCATGGATGTTCAGGATTTGGCCAACCAATTCACGAGGTTGAACATTTCGGAGCCTAGTCGGGTTCTTGCTTGTGTTGTGGCAAAGTCACCATTGTTGAGCGCATCAAGGCTCGCCAGTTTGATGATCCACACTTGTTGGTGTTGAAGGACACAGTGTAGCGGGGTGGTGCCAAGGACATTGTAATTGGAGATGATGGTGTTATGTGGCTTTAGGTCCACATTTGTGTTTCGAATGTTGATGGGTGGACCGGTGGACTAAGTATGCACACTTCATTCTAGTGATGACTTCATATTCTTTAGAGCGGTTGGCTCAGATTTACATCCAGGAGATTATTCCCAAGCACGGCGTGCCCATATTTATCATTTCAGACCGAGGTTTGTAGTTTGCATCATATTTTTGGAGAGTCGTGCGGCATGAGTTGGGCATGCGGGTCGAGCTTAGCACTGTGTTTCATCCTCAGATGGACAGAGTGTCTGAACGAACTATTCAGATTTTGGAGGACATGTTACGGGCATTTCTCTATGGAATTCGGGGGTCAGTGGGACTAGTTTTTACCTCTAGTGGAGTTCGTCTACACCAACAACTATCAGTCTAGCATTAAGATAGCTCCGTATGAGGCTTTATATGGGAGGTGATTGTCATTCTCAAGAGGGTTGGTTTGAGCCCGGTGAGACTAGATTATTGGGCACCAATTTGGGTCGTGATGCTTTGGAAAAAGGTTAAGGTGACTCAGGAGTGGCTTCGTACAGCCCAGTCCAAGCAAACGAGTTATGCAGGCCGGAAGGTTCAAGATATGGCTTACATAGAAGGTGAGGAGGTTCTTCTGCGAGTGTTTCCTATGAAGGGCGTGATGCGATTTGGGAAGAATGGCAAATTGAGCCCGACATTTATTGTCCCATTTGAGATCTCGGAGAAAGTTGGGTAGCTTGCTTATAGGCTTTCATTACCTCCAAGCGTAGCAGGGGTACATACGATATTTCGCGTTTCCATGCTTCGGAAGTACCATGAGGATAGGTTACATGTTTTGGACTTCAGCACGGTACAACTTGATAAGAATTTGACCTATGAGGAAGAGTCGATGGCTATTCTAGATTGGCAGGTTCAGAAGTTGAGATCTAAGAGTTTTCCATCTGTGAAAGTGCATTGGAGAGGCCTACCGATTGAGGAGGCTATGTGGGAATACAATTCCTATATAAGGAGTAGATACCCGCACCTTTTTGGCAGTCGAGGTACATTTCTATGTCTGTTCGAGGACGAACATTACGTTTAGAGGTGGAGAATGTGATGACCCGATAGGTCATTTTTAGTACTAGCCCCCTTATCTATGTTACAAGACCTCCTGTAGCTTTATTTGATGATATATGACTTACGTGCGTGGTCCTTGTCATTTTTAAGAAAGCTTATATGTGAAATTTTAATGAAAATATGATTTTTGGCTTTAAAACAACTAGAGATGACCACAGTAAACATTTTTGTTAAACGACTATTTATAGTTGTTTGACGATTCCGGTAGGTTCGTATGATATTTTTGGACATTTATGCATGCTTAGTTGAGGTCTCTGGTGACTCGAGGGAGTTTCAGTGCATTATGTAAACAATTGGAAAATTAAGTTTTAAACTTGAAAATATTGAGTTTTGATGATTGATTCTTGACATTTGATATTATTTTGATGATTTGAGTTAGCGAGCGAGTCTGCATGATTTTATTAAACTTGTGTGGATGTTTGGATTGGATCCCGAGAGGCTCGGGTGGGTCTCGGATGCGTTATTGTTGGTTTTGAATAGCTGATGCTTCTGCTAGTTTCATGTACTCCAGGTCTTGCAATTGCGATGACCTGTTCGCAATTGATTATTCCACTTTTGCGAAGCCTGGCTCGCAAATGTGATATCTGGGGAGGATACTGTGATCTTTGCTTTTGCAAAAACTTTGTCGCAATTGAGATCTGGAGGGCATCGCTTCAACGATGGCACTGTCGCAAATGCGACCGGTGATTGGGCTGGGCAGCCTTCGTAAATGCGAAGGCAGTGTCACTTTTGTGATCGGTGGGCTCTTTGAAAATGCAAGGTATGTGTCGCAAATGCAACAACTGAAGGATCAGAGGTTGTTTGATTTTGCGACCAGCCATTCGCTTTTCTGAACATTGCAATTGCGAACAAGTGTTCACAATTATGATATCTGCAACTGGGTAAATTGTGGGGATTTCGGGACATAGCTCATTTTACACCATGTTTGAACCCTACACTCCATATAGGTAAGTTTTGAGAGAAATTGCTTTCCAAATTCACATGTAAGCAACTTTAACTTATTTTCAATCAATTTCAATTACTTTTCATGAATTTTATCCTCAAATCTATGAAATTTAAGGTAGAAATTAGGAGTTTTGAGTAGAACTTAGGGAATATGTGAAATTGAGATTTAGACCTCGGTCCGATTTTGAAACAAATCACATATCCGAGCTCGGAGGTGAATGGGTAGTCGGAATTTGGTCATAACCTTGGATTTTGACCACGTAGGTCCGAGTTATCTTTTTGTTGACCTTTTCAATTATGTTGAAGATTGAATCTTTTGTATTCGTAGGTAGTTTCTAAAGCTTGATTTGATTTGTGAACTATATTTGACCGGATTGGATTGGTTTGGAGGCTTGTTCTAAAGGAAAATCCATGGTTGATTGTGTTCGGGAAAGAGATAAGTGTCTTGATTAACCTTGATTTGAGGGAAATAAGGTAGAATCGAGTCTATTTGCTATGTGAATTATGTGTTGGGGGCGGCGTATATGTAAGGTGTCGAGTGTATAAGCGTTGGACATGGGATAAGCATCCAGGTGGAATTTGCCTTACTTGTACCATTTTATTTCGTGTATTATGTCTTCCATGCCTTAGATAGATTGTTAATTCTTTGATAACTCGCTTTAACGTTACTTCTTATGGTGAGATTACTGCGATAATAGGTGTTGAGAACGTGGAAATTGTTGATTGATTGTTGGCACTAATTGTTTACTGATTTTCATATGATGAGTTGTGTTCAAATACCATTGTCGAAGTTAATTTGCTTCCCACCTTACTTGGTATTGTGTTGTTGTGATTGCTTGGTGAGAAAAAGTAAAAAGCATGAAAGGTGTTGCCGTGCCTTATTTGCATATTGATATCATTGCTTGACTGAACGTGAGGATAAAGCACGAAGGGCGATGTCATGCACATGCTTCATTATTATTATCATACAAGGATGAGAGTAAAAGCATGAAGGGTGATGTCGTGCACTTGCTTCATATTATTTTGCATGTGAGGATGAGAGTAAAAGCATGAAGGCTGATGCTGTGCACTTACTTTTATATTATATGATGAGGATGAGAGTAAAAGCACAAAGGGTGATGTCATGCATATTTGTTAATTTTATTATTTTTACTTGATATCTTGATTGTGAACTTGGCTTTGTGGTTTCGTTAATTACTTGTGAAAGAGGTTTACATGGTGATACTTTACTTTATCTTCCCGATTGTTGCCCCTTTTTATATGTCCATACCCTATTGTTACTTTTGATTCCTTACATGATATTTCATTACTTTTGATACATAATTGCACATGTTTATAGTAGGTGTCTTGTCTTAGCCTCGTCACTATCTCATCGGGGTTAGGCTCGATACTTACTGAGTACATTGGGTCGGTTGTAATCATACTACACTTCTACACTTCTTGTATAGATCCTAACATTGGTACTAACAGAGTCCCTAGAGGTACTTAGAAGATACCAGGCGGTGATTCAAGGTAGAGCTGCATTCCGTTCGTAGTCCTTAGAGTCACTTTCCTATTTTCTTTGTACTGTCTCATTTTTTTTAGATAGTGTTGTATTTCTTTCAGAACATTATATTTAGTTTTGATATAGAAGCTTATGTACTTATGCCTCCACATCTTTGGGTATTCGAGTTAGATGTTGGTTTTAGACTTATTGTGCTTATATCAGAAATTGCCTTTCCGTTATGTGATAGTTCTATTGTCAGTCTTTTATAGCGGTTCTTCCTATTTATCTATTGTTTGTTGGCTTAACTATCAAGCATTTTTAGGCTCCATCACGACCTCGATTGGTTGAGATTTCAGGCCGTGACACTAGCGTAGCATTTAAGACTAGTCAGAAGTGCAAACTCTTTTCGGCCAATAAACAAATTGGTTTGCCTTCAAAAAGGATCCATAACTCATTCTTCTTCGCGCATATTATTCAATGAAAAAGAATATACATATACTATGTTAAAAGCATAAAGGTGTAACAACCCAACCGGTCGTTTTGAGCATTTGCATTCTGTTCAGCTGTTTGAAGTCTTAAGTAACCTCATATGATGTATATGACTTGTATAATCATCAATTTTGGATTTAGGTGATGCAGGATTGATATGGAGGAATTATTCTCAACTAGGAATCTTTAAGTTGGAAGATTTGACCAAATTTGACTTTGGTGTATTTGACCTCGGATCGGAGTTTTGATAGTTCTGTTAGGCCCGAATAGTGATTTTGGACTTGGGCGTATGCTTGGATTTGCATTTGGATGAGTCCCTAGAAGGTTTCGGCACTATTTGGCAAAAGTTAGAAATTTAAAAGTTTGGAATGTTCGTAAGTTTGAATGAGAGTTGACTTCGGTATTATCGGGTACAGATTGTTATTCTGGGGGTTGGAAAATTCGGAACTTGTGTGAAAACTTTCATTATGAGGTGATTTGGTCGGGTTTGACACGAGTTTTGGAAGTCGGAAGTTCAAAAGTTCATTAAGTTTGATTTGATGTGCAATTCGTGGTTTTGATGTTGATATGTGTGATTTGAGGCCTCAAGTAGGTGAGTGTTATGTTTTGGAACTTGTTGGTATGTTCGAATGTGGTCCAGAGGGGCTCGGGTGAGTTGCGGACGTGTTTCGGACCATTTCTCTTTCATGTGTTGTTGCTGGTCTTAGCTGGCTCTGGTGTTGCGCACCTGCGGTTGGAATTTCGCATGTATGTCTCAGAAGCAGATTTTATGGACGCACCTGAGAAGAGGCTGGAGTTGGGCTATCTACGTCGATGTTGGATTTTGTGCGCACACGCAGAAGCGGCACTAGCAGTGCAAAAGTGCATTTTGGGCGAGGTCATGTATGTCCGCAGATGCGGAAATTCTGCGCAGGAGCGATAAGCGCAGATACGGATATGGAGCGCACCTGCGGTGTCCCAGATCTGCATTTGGGTGCACAAGAGTGAAAAGGCTGGATTTGAGTGGTCTTCGCATCTGCGATGTAATCTCCGCATATACGGTGTCACAAATGCGACTGTTGTTACGCAGAAGCACAAATCTCTGGAAAGAAGCTTATAATTCGAGGGTTTGCTCATTTTATTTGCAACATGAGATTTAGAGCTTGAATCTGGGCAATTATGGAGAGGATTTTCACTACATGGATTGGGGTATGTATTTTTTACTCGTTTTTTTATTATATTCCATGATTCCATATTCGATTTTGGCATTTGATTGATAATTTTAAAAGAGAAATTGGGAGTTTTTGTTTAAATGTTTCTAAACTAAATAATTGAATTTTGAACATCGATTCGGAGTCGGATTTGAGTGAAATTAGTATGGTTAGACTGGTAATTGAATGGGTTATCAGAATTTGTGTTTTTTGTCGGGTTCCGAGGTGCGGGATCGGGTTTGACATTTTGGTTGACTTTGAGCTTTTGATTAAAGATTCAACCTTTTTTCGTTTGGCTTTGTCTACTTTGGCATTTTTTAATGTTTTTAAGTTACTTTTGGCTAGTTTCAAGCCGTTCAGAGGTCGATTCGTGCGGGGTGGCATTTCTAGAGTATTGTTTGGCTTGCTCGGTATTTGTTTTGGCTTGCTTGAGGTAAATATCCTACCTAAACATGGTTGAGGCACTAGTGCCTAAATTATTTGTGATAGCTATGTGCTAAGGGTGCGTTTATGTATGGGGTTTGAGCCCATGCGCGAGTACCGAGGTGTTTGTCCATGTTCGAGGTAGTGCTTAGGCTATGATATGCCTAGAATTGATTGTTAAGCTTTAAGCTATGATGTTTCTCTTACTTGTAACCTTGTTGTGAACTATTTGATCCATGTTTGAGGATTTCATAGAAACTAATTCACTGAATGAACTTGATAATTGATATTTCCGTTATAAAATTATCGATTTGAGCTGTGATAACACACTTTGCATATGCCTACACTTTAGCATGTCGTTATACCAGTCCAGGAGCATGGAATTTGACACTAATTCATCATATACGTGTATTCTTGTATATTTACATTTGTGCGATATGAGTTGGACTGGATGCTTGTGAACACGCCGGGCGGATCGTATTGTTATGGTTGTGAACACGTCGAGCGGACTATATTGATATGCCTGTGACCACGCCAGGCTGATTATGTTGTTATGCCTATGACCATGCGAGGCAGATTGTGTTGTTATACCTGTGTTTACATCGGGCGGATTGTGCTGTCATGTATGTGACCACGCCGGGCGGATTATGATATTGAGCCTGTGACCATGCTGGGCTAGTAGCACATTGAATTGGTTGTGATTGCGTATGGATATGGATACATCCCCCTAGGGTTACCCTCTCATGTTTCTCTCTTGATGGTGTACAGGTGCATTATGAGAAACCAACGGGTTTCTGTTTGATGTGATCTTTGGGAGAGCTTGTTATTTGTATTTGTATTGGGTTGCACGCCGCAACAGACTGTTATTTGGTTATTGCATTTCATCTTTACTTGCATTTTCCTATATTGTTTACCTGATTTACTTGCATATCTTCATTATATGCTGGATTGTTGACTGAGTAGAATACTTTAAAACAAATAATTGTGAGCACCAAGATGGCTTTACCTATGATGTTCCCGATTTGATTATATATCTGTTCTATACTTGTTGAAATTATGAACTGTACATGTGATGATACTTATTGATTATATGGGATCAGTTGTACTTATACTACACTTCTGCACCTTGCATGCAGATCTATGTATTGATATGTTATGGATGATAGGAGCTGGCATTGAAGACGTACCTGCATTCCGTATATGGCTATCACTTGTCCTTGGTAGGTTTAGATTTGAATTTTGTTCATGTACATTCCAAATAGATGTTGTATTTTTTATTTCCCTTTTGTAAATCTAAGTCTTAGTGGCTCATGACTTGTACTACCAGTCCTTGGGGAGTTGTATAAAGATTCTATTATTTTATTTTTGTCTCTTATCACTATCATTAAATGGTATTTACTGTTATTTGGATTACCTAGCGGGTTAGGTTGGGTATCATCACGACTAGTTGGATTTTGTGTTGTGCAAGTTGGTATTAGAGCTTTAGGTTCATAGGTTCGACGAGTCATAAGCAAGTGTCTAGTAGAGTTTTGTGGTTGGTATGGTGATGTCCATACCTATATTCGAGAGGCTATAAGCCATCTAGGATAAACCTCCCATATTTGTTTCCTTATCGTGCGACATTAGTTCAGCTTGAAGCGTATCTCTTTGAATTCCTTCCACTCTTTCATATGTTATGTTAGCGTTCGGTAGCAGCTGGACATCGATGGCTTATAATTCCATGAATGAAGTGCGAGATGTGTTTTTGGTGTTCTGGTGATGGGACAGTTTTGAGGACTTGAGGCCAGGTTCGGACTGCAGCTTGGGCTCGCTGGTTTCGGTTGAGTGAGTATGTATTTTTGGACTTGTATGTACAGTAGTATCCCGACGAGTGGTATTGATGTGTCCGTGGGTGGTTGGATGGCTATATGATTAGTATGATGTGACTGCTGGGTGTGTTCATATGGTTTGGATTTGACGAGAAGAGGTTTCTTGGGATGTAGAAAGGACTATTTGGGTGCTTGATTTCTGTCTTGATATGTTGTACAACCTTGATTTATGAGCGTGTTTAGGGATCTTTCGTGTTGTTCATTTGCGGGATGAAGTGGATTCTTATGTTTTGTTGATGAGCTTAGACTCGGGAGGATTTAGTGAATGCATAGTGATTGTGACTATGGTAGGGCATAAGAGATGTCAGTTTGGGGCTAAGCGGGTGGGTTATCTTTTACGGGGGTGGTCTACGGATGTGTAATCCTAATGATGTTTGTGTGGAGAGTTTTTTTTCTACCAGTGGGTTGTGTGTGATGCAATTTGAGTTTGGATAGCTTGAGAAAGTTGACTTGACTGTCTCGAGGATGAATGTGAGCTTAGCAGATGATTTGAGGTATCTCATGATTTGTGTTACATGAGCTTATGAAGGATTTAGTTGAATTACAGTGCGGGATCATGGCGGTTATAAAGTAAAGGTATTGTGGGTTATCGAATATTGTGTTTGATGACTTTGAGCCAAGTGGGGGAGGTTGCTATCGACGATCAGATTGCATAGTTATGTATTATGTTAGTTTTGGTCTGACGCATATTTGCGGATCAGTTATGACTTGTAGAGGTCGGTTTTGAGGATGACTCGAGAAAGAAAAGTTTTGGATGCATGATGTATTATACTTTTTTTTGGACATATTGGAAATCTTGGAATGATTTGGGTTACTAATTGTGTCGAATGTTATGTGCTAAGGAAAGGGACTTGCTCGGTTGCTTAGAGATGCGGGTTAGTTCTTTGGATGTCGGTGTGCTAAAGGAACACGGGTTATTTGGCTCTTTTGAGTGGTGCAATTGAGATTTGAGTAGAGTGAATAACTTTCGTGAAGGTTCTAATGGGTTCAAGATTCATATGTGGTATTTGTGAAATTCCTATATTTGTATATGGCTATCTTTGATATTTGCATTAGATGGTGCCAGGACTTACGGTATTTCTGTATCACTATGGATTATACATTTCAATATTTGAGAGGTTAAAGAAACAACTTTAGATTCACATAAGGTCTCTTCAGTGAGGCTATCTCGATTGCGGTATATTTGGGCCCCTAAGACGACATATAACGGCTCATGGGCTTTAGCACAATGTGGTTTCATGCTAGGATATCTTATTTTGAGCTTTGGGAAAGGATCGTAGTGTGCTGGAAAGGAGAAGTATAACTTAAAGGAAATTCGGATGGAACTCGAAGAAATAGGTCAGTTTGGTAGTAGGTTGAATCAGCATAGTAATAGAAATGATTGGTTCTTTTGGTTCTTATAATCTGGTGAGACTTTACCGTAGTTTTGTGGAAATATTCTTGAGTTTTGGCGACCTGCATGACTTGGTTGAGTCAGAGGAATTCAATGTTGATGGCTTGGTTATGCGCAAATGGATTTTGAAGAGTTCTCGATAATTTCTACCATGACATGGGATGGGTATTTTCTACAGGCATGGGGAGTTTGTTACGTGTTGTGATTTTCTCTTGGATGGGGGTTGCGTGGAAGGTTTCGTACTGATGGAATAAGTGTCATTCTTGTGACTCAGGGTGGATAATGGGGTTCTCGTGTTTTCATATACTAGCATGATATATGCGGTACTACGTGTGGAATTGAGATTTGCATGTGCAAGTTGCAGTTCAGTTTCGAAGGGAAGGCATGAGTTCTAGGCAGTACAGACAGTTTTAGATGTCTAGAAGAATGCTGGTACTATTTGATATCACCCAAGAAGAGTGTGTATTTTGGAAGGCGCATTGTGTTTTAACTTACGAATACTTCATTGGTATTGCGGTACTCTCCTGGTTGATCGACTGCTAATGTTCAGATTTTTTATATGTGGCATGGAGGAATTATGGAAGTATATCTCATGGAATGATTGTGTATGAAAGATGTGTCAGTAACTTGAGTAGTCAAATTGGGATTAGATATGGTGATTCTAGTAATCTAGGGATCTGAAGACTGAGAGTTCTCAGAGGCAGATTGTTCCTTGGTTACAGATTGTGAAGGTATGGCCAAAGTTAGACAACTAAAAGTATATGTCATGGGTAGGTTATTGTGAAATTTTGGAGTTTTATCTATCTATGTGTGAATGATCGAAGTTGGTTTGGGGCCCCATTGGTAGGACTAATGAGAATGTGAATTCTATACCATATCGGATTTGTTGACTCTGCACTACTATTGTTGAGGGATGTGCCATTCAGTTAGAATTAATCTTATTCATATCTGATATGTTCCATGTGTTGCTCTTCTATTCTGCAATGGATTGTGAGATTGTTGACTATTAAACACGTGATATGGTTCTGTTTAGGTCTAGTGATGGAATTCGAGCAAGATGGTTCTTGGGGTGTTGAATGGTTAGTTGCACCTTGGTTATGGTCTTTCCTGTTTGTGGTATATGGTGCTATCTGTTTCTCCATGGTTATGGTCATGCACTCCGCGTATTCGTTATTGTTATGCTTATGGTTGCTGATTGTGAGTATCATGATTTGAGGTATTTCATATGGACTGGTGTTTGGATAGGGTCATGCATTAAGGCAGAGTTAAGTTGGGTTATTATCCTTTGGGTTGATTTTGTGTCTCTTAGTTCTCCCTGTGTAATTGGTTTATAGCATTGTGCTAGTGGTGGTGCTTGTTGAGCTTGCAGGACGGTTATCTCATTTGATTCACTTTCCATTTCATATGGACATAGTTGTTGCTTATTGGTGCACGGATTGCACAGTTTGTGGCTTAGGTAGTATTGGTGTGGCATGTCAGTAGAGCAACTTGCATTTGATGAGATGAGCTCATTGGACCTAGAATGAGTGCTATGAGATTTGATTTCAGTATGTTTGAGAGAATAATATCGGAGGTCATCTTATAATTTTGCAATGGTTCTTATCAGTTTGTGCAGGATGAGTTTACACAATGATTTGATGTCTTTGGAATGACTTTTGGCATGTGAGAGGATGAACGTATGTTTAAGTGGGGGACAATGTAACGATCTAATCGGTCGTTTTGAGCATTTGCATTCTGTTCAGCTGTTTGAAGTCTTGAGTAGCTTCACATGATGTATTATGACTTGCGTTAATTATCGGTTTTGGTTTTCAAGTGATGCAGGATTGATTTGAAATAATGGTTCTCAACTAGGAAGCTTTAAGTTGGAAGACTTGACCAGGTTTGCATTTGGTGTATTTGATCTCAGATCAGAGTTTTGATTATTTCATTAGGTCCGGATAGTGATTTTGTACTTGGGTGTATGCCCGAATTTGCATTTGGATGTCCCTAGAAAGTTTCGGCACTATTTGGCAAAAGTTGGAAATTTGAAAGTTTGGAGAGTTCATAAGTTTATCGAGAGTTGGCTTCAGTGTTATCAGGTTCGGATTGTTGTTCCGGGGTTGGAAAAGGTTTGTTATATCATTAGAAGCTTGTGTGCAAAAGTTGAGGTCATTCCGAGGTGATTTCGTATGGTTCGGCACTAGTTTTGGAAGTTGGAAGTTCAAAAGTTTATTGAGTTTGATTTGATGTGCGATTCGTAGTTTTGATGTTGATATGTATGGTTTGAGGCCTCAAATAGGTTTGTGTTATATTTTGGAACTTGTTGGTATGCTCGGACGGGTTCACGAGGGGATGGGGTGAGTTGCAGATGTATGTCAGACCATTTCTCCTTCATGTGTGGTTGCTAGTCTTAGCTGGTTCTGGTGTTGCGCACCTGCGGTTGGAATTTCGCAAGTGCGATGGTCGCAGAAGCTGATTTTATAGATGCACCTATGAAGAGGCTGGAGCTGGGCTATCTATTCCTATGTGGGATTTTGGGCGCACCTGCGGAGCTGCAGAAGCAACACTAGTGGTGCAGAATCACAATGTGGGCGAGGTCATGTATGTCCGCAGATTGCAAAAGTTCTGCGCAGCTGCGATGAGCACAACTAGTGTAGCTGCGATAGGTGCAAAAGTGGAGCGCACCTACAGTGTCGCAGATACACATTTGGGCGTGCAGGAGCAGAAAGGATGGATTTGAGTGGTCTTCATATCTGTGATGTAATCTCCGCAGATGCAGTGTCGCAGAAGGGAATGTTGTTTTCAGAACCGGAAGTCTCTGGGCAGAAGCTTATAATTCGACGGTTTGCTCATTTTATTCACAACTTGAGATTTAGAGCTCAGTTTTAGGCGATTTTGGAGAGAATTTTCACCACATGGATTGGGGTAAGTATTTTCTACTCGGTTTTGATTATATTCCATGATTCCATCTTCGATTTTGGTATTTGATTGATGATTTTAAAAGAGAAATTAGGGTTTTTTGTCTAAACTTTCCTAAAGTAATTAATTGAGTTTTGAACATCGATTCGGAGTCGAATTTGAGTGAAATTAGTATGGTTGGACTCATAATTGAATGGGTTGTCACAATTTGTGAGTTTTTTCTGGTTTCGAGGTGTGAGTACGGATTTGAATATTTTGTTGACTTTGAGCTTTTGATTAAAGATTCAACCTTTTTCGTTTGGGTTTGTCCACTTTGGCATTATTTAATGATTTTGAGTTACTTTTGACTAATTTTGAGCCGTTCAGAGGTCGATTTGTGCGGGATGGCATTTCTAGAGTATTGTTTGGCTTGCTCGGTATTTGTTTTGGCGTGCTTGAGGTAAATATCCTACCTAAACTTGGTTGAGGCACTAGTGCCTAAATTATTTGTGATAGCTACGTGCTAAGGGTGCGTTCATGTATGGAGTTTGAGCCCATGCACGAGCACCGAGGTGTTTGTCCATGTTCGAGGTAGTGCTTAGGCTATGATATGCCTAGAATTGATTGTTAAGCTTTAAGCTATGATGTTTCTCTTACTTGTAACCTTGTTGTGAACTATTTGATCCAAGTTTGAGGATTTCATAGAAACTAATTCACTAAATGAACTTGATAATTGATATTTCTGTAATGAAATTTTCGATTTGAGCTATGATAGCACACTTTGCACATGCCTACACTTTAGCATGTCATTATACCAGTCTAGGAGCATGAAATTTGACACTAATTCATCATATACATATATTCTTGTATATTTACTTTTGTGCGATATGATTTGGACAGGATGCTTGTGAACACACCGGACGGATCGTATTGTTATGGTTGTGAACACGCCGAGCGAACTGTATTGATATGCCTGTGACCACGCCAGGCTGATTGTGTTGTTATGCCTATGACCATGCGAGGTAGATTGTGTTGTTATGCCTGTGTTCACGTCGGGCGGATTGTGCTGTCATGCATGTGACCACGCCGGGCGGATTATGTGATTCCTTTTATCATGCCAGGCGGATTATGATATTGAGCCTGTGACCACGCCGGGCTGGTAGCATATTGAATTATCCGTGCTTGCATGTGAAGATAGATCCACTCCCATAGGTCACCCTATCATGTTTCTCTCTTGATGGTGTACACGCGGATTGTGAGAAACGATGGGTTTCTGGTTGATGTGAGCTCTGGGAGAGCTGGTTATTGTTATTTCGATCGGGTTGTGCGTCGTGACAGGCCTTATTGGCTCATCATTTTTTGGATCGAGTTGCACACCGCAACACACTGATATTTGGTTATTGCATTTTCCTTGACTGTTTACCTGCTTTACTTGCATACCTTCCTTATATGTCAGATTGGTGACTGAGTAAACACTTTAAGATAAAGAATTATGAGCAGCAAGATGGTTTTACTTGAGATTTTTCTGATTTAATCATATATCTGTTCTATACTTGTTGAAATTATGAAATGTGCAGGTGATAGCGAGTATCATTTTTTAATTCTTTCTTCTATTACCTTGCCGAGGTTAATTATAATACTTATTGAGTACATATGGTCGGTTGTATTCATACTACACTTCTGCACCTTGCGTGCAGATCTTTGAGCTGAGATGTTATGGATGACGGGAGCTGGCACTGAAGAATATATGGCTATCACTTGTCCTTGGTAGCTTTAGATTTGAATTCTGTTCATGTACATTCCAAACAAATGTTTTATTTATTTCATTTCATTTTTGTAAATCTAAGTCTTAGTAGCTCATGACTTATACTACCAGTCCTTGGGGAGTTGTATCAAGATTCAGTTATTTCATTTTTGTCTCTTATCACTATCATTAAATGGTATTTACTGTTATTTAGCAGATTAGGTGTCATCACGACTAGTTAGATTTTGGGTCATGATAGAAGGCTCTTAGCGAAATATTGCTCGTCTTTTTAACCACTTAAAAATAGACTTCACATTAGACAAAATCGAAATTGTGACGACCCGGCCGGTCATCTTGAGCATTTGCATTCCATTCGGTGGTTTGAGGTGATGAGTTCATATGGTGTATTATGACTTGCATGTATCATCGATTTTGCTTTTCGAGTGGTTCGGGATTGATTTGGAAGAATGATTTTCAATTTGGAAGCTTTAAGTTGAAAGAGTTGACCAAGTTTTACTTTTGTGTGTATGACCTCGGATCGAAGTTTTGACGTTTGCGTTAGGTCCAAATGGTGATTTTGGACTTAGGCGTATGCCCATATTTGCATTTGGATATTTTTGGAATGTTTTGGCTCTAATTGACAAAAGTTGACAATTTGAAGGTTTGGAAAGTTCATAAGTTTGACCTGGAGTTGACTTTGATGATACTGAGTTTGGATTATTGCTCTGTGGGTTGGAATAAATTCATTATATTATTTGAAACTTGTGTTCAAACTTTGAGATGATTCCGAGTTTATTAGACATGTTCGACATAAGTTTAAAATTTGAAATAGTTCATTAAGCTTGAATTAAGGGGTGATTCGTCGTTTCGATGTTATTATGTGTGATTTCAAGCCACGAGTAGGTCCGTGTTACATTTTGGTACTTTTTGGCATGTTCGGACGGGGTCCCGAGGGGCTCGAGTGTGTTTCATATTGGTTGTAGACCATTTTCGATTGTGTTTCATTGTTGATTTGTTTGGCAGTCTAATGAGCATCACGTTCGTGTAGAATAAATACGGCAGGTGTGAAATTGTGAATCGTGGTAGTGCTATGTAACTTGCCTTCACGGTAGGGAGATATCATATCGCCTTCGCATTCGCAGTATAGGGTCGTGATCGCATTGAATAGTGGGAGCTCGTGGACTTGTCTACATGATCGCATGGCTCATGTCGTGTTCGCGGAGTGTTGGGAACCGATGGTCATCCCGTTGGCGCGGTTAGTGTCACCAACCGCAATCGCGTAAGGTACTGGTGGGCAGTACATATAAGTACTCTATTTCGGACGTCGAGATATTTTTATCACATTTTGAGATTGTGAGCTTAGATTTGGGCGATTCTTGATGTGATTTTCATGATTTGGATTGGGGTAAGTATTTTTTACTCGGATTTGATTATATTGCATGATTCCATTTTCGAATTTGGCATTTGATTGATGAATCTAAAAGCGAAATTGGGGGTTTTGTGTTAAAACATATCTAAGTGAATAATTGAGTTTTGAACATCAATTCGGAGTCAGAATGGGATGAAATTAGTTTTGTTAGACTCGTATTCGAATGGATTGTCGAAATTTGTGAGTTTTTTGGGTTCTAGGGTGCGGGATCAGGTTGACTTTTATGTTGACTTTGAGTATTTGATTAAGGATTCGACATTTATCATTTGAGTTTTTTCTTATGGTAGTATTTGATATTTTTGAGTTGCGTTTGGCTAGTTTCGAGTCATTCGGAGGTCGATTCGCGTGGGATGGCATTTCTAGAGTATTATTTTGGCTTGTTCGAGGTAAGTAACATATCTAAACTTGGAATTAAGGATAATTATCCCTAAGAAATATGATATGTGTTGAGGGTGACACATGTTCTAGGTGACGGGCGTGTGTGTGCGCACCAGGGTATTCATGATCTGAGCAATTCTTAGGCTATTATATACTTTGTTTTGCTATCATGCTTATTTGATATCATGTTTTCTCCATTTGTATGACTACGTGAGTTGTTATTCATGCTAAAAATCATGTCTAGACTTTCTACTTATTTGTTTGAGACATGATAGGGCTATTTTTACCATGTTGAGCTATTTTCCTTAGCCGTAGTAATATTATTCAGTCATGATAGTTATATCCATATGCTATATCTCTATCTCTGTGCACTTTTGATATGTCGTCTCACCTGTTATTGTTGTCCTTGTAAATGACACAAGTTTAAGCTGAATTTGTGGCACATTGTGATATTCCTTGTTGTATAATTGGATTATGTTTTTCTGAGATGTTAGCAATGGAGACTTGAGAATATTGATGACTGATGTGGGCCATAGAGTCGTGGTGATTGATAGTGAGGCGACGCTTGCGTCAAGGCCCAATATTGGGCTGAGTGTTAGTGATATTGAGGTAACGCATACGCCAGACCCCACGTTGGACTAAGTGGTATTTTTTAGGGGAGACACATGCACCAGGCCCCATGCTGGGCTATGTGATATTGAGTATTGATTAGCGCTTGGGCAAGGATCCTCCCCTCCAGAGTCTAGTATTACAGTGAGCCTAGGTGCAGTGATATATATGTGCTTTGGTGAGGGGCATTTGTGCCAGTACCTGTACAGTGCTGAGTGTAATTGTGTGTGTGATGATGGTAAGGGTTATTTGTGCTAGGCACCATGAGCATGCTGAGTGTCATACTCGATGGCTTTAGTTTGATGTTATTGCATTGACATGTGTATGTGACATATAGTCATAGAGATGTATTTTCCTCGTTCTAGATGGTAAATGAAATGTCTTATCTGTTGTTGAAAGTTTGCAAAATCATAGTTCCTTGTTAAACTTATGCTTTAGTGATCTCGGAGAAATATTTGGTCTTTGGTTGTTATACTTGGGAACACATGCCTAATTTTTCGTACTTGTGGACGAGTCAAACATGATACCTCATGAATTATTTTATTCTACTATCATCATTATATCATGTGTTGCTATTGATCATTTGTGTTAGACACTAGCCTTCTGTCAAGCTGCTTATTGCTTTAAGCCTGATGTTAGGTTTTTTACTTATTGAGTACATAGGGTCGGTTGTACTCTTACTACACTTCTACACCTTGTGTGTAGATCTTGGAGCTGATGTTGTTGTGTATGCTGGGAGCTGGCATTGAAGATGTACATGTTGTCTCGACATAGCTACCACTTGTCCTTGGTAGTTTTAGATTCAAATTTTGTTCATGTATATTTCAAACAGGTGTTGTATTTATTTTCCTACTAACTTTGTAAATCTAAATCTTACTGGCTCATAACTTGTACTACTAATCCTTGAGTTAATGTATGGGAACTCAGCTTTCTAATTATTCTTATTAGAATTGTGTAACATGTTTCTTGGCTTGCCTAGCGGGTTGGGTTAGGTGCCATCACGACTAGGTGGATTTGTGATCGTGACAAGTTGGTATCAGATCTCTAGGTTTTTAGGTTCTATGAGTCATAAGCAAGTGTCTAGTATAGTCTCACGAATCAATATGATGATGTCCATACCTATCTTCGAGAGAGTACATGACATCTAGGAAACCTCCCATCTTTCTTTCTTTATCGTGCGTCTTTGATTTAGCTTGAATAGTATATATTTGATTTCTTTCCGTCTACTCGTTTGCTATATTGAGCACTCGGTATCAGCTTTGCATGGACCGCTTGTGATGTCATGGATGAAGTGCGATATGTCTCGAAATTATGGAGATAGGCCAGTTTGGAGGATTTGAGGCCAGGCTCTAACCGCATCTTGGGCTCGGTGGTTTCGGTTGTGTGAGTATGTGATTTTGGACTTATATGTCTGATAATATCCGCGAGAGTGGGATTGACAGTTCATTGAGTGGTTAGATAGATATATAATGAAAATTACGTGACTGCAGAATGTGCCTAGATGGTTTGGATGCGATGAGAAGAATTTTTCTTGGGATGCGAAAGGACTATGGATGTTTGATTCCTGCCTTGATATGTTGTACAGTGTTAAGTTACGAACGTGTTGAGGGATTTTTCATGTTCTTCATTTGTGGAATGAAGTATATTCTTATGTTATGTTGACGAGCTTAGACTGGGGAAGATTAAGTGATTGCATTGTGGTTGTGGCTATGATAGGGCATAGAGAGATGCCAATTTGAGGCTAACTGGTGGGTTATCTCCTATGGGATGGCTTACGGATGCGTAATCCTTGTGATGTTTCTATGAACAGTTTTCTTCCTACCCAGTGGGATGCGCATGTGCTGCAATTTGAGTTCCAAACGCTTGAGGAAGTTCACACGACTGTCGCAATGATGGATATGCACTTAGTAGAAGATTTGAGGTATTCTATGGCTAGTGATGCATGAGCGTATGAAGGATTTAGTTGAATTACAGTGCAAGATTATGGCAGTTATATAGCAAGGGTATTATGGGTTATCAGATGTTATGTTCTATGGCTTCGAGGCAAGTGAGGGAGTCTTCTATCGACGATCAGATTGCATGGTCATGTGCTATATTAGTCAAGAGCTGAGGCACATTTGTGGATCAGTTATGATTTGAAGGGGGTTGACTTCGAGGTTAGTACGGGGAAGAGAATTGCTGGATGCGAGATGTGCTACACTTTATGAATATGTGGGAATCTTGGAATGATTCGGGTATATTATTCGTTGTGGACGTAATATGCTAAGAGAAGGGATTCACTTGATTGTGTTAAGGTGGGATTACTTCCTTGTGTTTTTGTATGCTAATGGGGCACGAGTCGTTCGGCTCGTATTGGTGGTGCATTGTAGATTAAAGTAGAGTTGGTGACTCTCGAGAAGGTTCTGATGAGTTCAAGATCCATATGTGGTATTTGAGGATTTCCCGGAATTATATATGGCTAAGATCTGAGATTGCATTGGATGGTGCTGAGACTTGCGATATTTCTGTATCATTATTGATTATCTATTTCAGTATCGGAGAGGTTGAGGAAACAACTTCAAAATTCACAGAAGGTCTCTTCAGAGTGAGTATCTTGGTTGCGATACTATCAGGTGCTTAAGAGGGAATATAGTGGCTTCTGGGCTTTATGACAATGTGATTTCAGCTAGGATCCCTTGAGGAGAGATTTGGGTTAAGGATCATAGTGTACTGGCAAGGAGAAGTATTAACTTGAAGGCAAGTTGAGACGGAATCGAAGAAATATGTCAACTTAGTAGTGGTTTGCATCAATAAAATAATAAAATGGATCGGTTATTTTGGTGTGATAAGGCTTTGCCGATGTTTTGTGGCAATACACTTGGGTTTGGCAACCTCCGTGAATTGGTTGAGTTTGAGGGATCCAGTTCCCGGTGGATGGGGTGTGTATTCTACTTGTGATTCACAGTTGATAATGGGATTCTTGCATTTTCATATGATGGTATGATAGATGCGGTGCGAAGTGTAGGATCTAGGGTTGCATGCACAAGGTTACAGTTCAATTTCGAAGGGAAGGTTATGCGTTCTAGACCGCATGGACACTTTAAGATATTTAGAAGAATGCTAGCACTATCTGGTATTGTCTGAGAAGGGTGCGCATTTTAGGAGGCGAGCTATATTTTGACTTGCGGATGCTTGACTAGTATCACGGTAATCACCTGGTTGGTCGACTGCTGATGTTCAGATTTTGTTATATGGCATGGAAGAATTATGGAAATATTTCTCGTGAGATGATTGCATATGAGGGATGTGTCAGTAATTTGAGTGATGGCGTTGGGATCGGACATGGAGATTCTTGTATTCTAGGCATTTGAAGACTAGAAGGGTTCTTAGAGGTAGATTGTTCCTTGGTTGTGGACGGTGAAGGTATGTTGTGAAGTTGACGATTAAGTGTTTTAGCACTGGATTTGGAGGCCACTGGTTAAGTTATGTTGTGAAGTTGATGATTAAGTTGATGGTTAGCTACCTATTTCGAAGAGGATCGGAATTGATTTGGAGGCCACTGGTAGGCCTATTAAGAATGTGTATTATATATCGGATCTAGTTTGTTTACTCAGCACGACTGTTTTTGAGGGGTGTGTTATTGGTCAGAGTTGATCTTATTCGTGTTTTGACTAATTATACACATGATATGGTTTTGTTTGTGTCTTGTGGGGAATTCGAGCAAGATGGATCTTGGGGTGTTGAATGGTTGATTGCGCCTTGGTTATGATCTTCTTGGTTTTGGTACATTGTGCTATCCGTTTCTCCATGGTTATGATCATGCACTTCGCGTGTTTGTTGTTGATATGCATATGGTTGTTGATTGTGAGCATTATGGCTCGAGGTATTCCATGTAGACCGGTGTTTGGATTGGGTCACGCATCGCAGTAGAGTTATGTTTTGATATAATCCTTTGTGCTTATTTCATCTGTTATGTTTCTCCTTTGTTTAATGGGTTCATAGCATTGTGCTTCGTGGTAATATTTGTTGATCTTGTGGTACAGTTCTCTCATTTGATTCTTTTTCTATCATTGGGTACATCCGAGTTGTTTGGTAGCTTGTTTGGTGCACAGATTGCATGGCATGTGATTCTAGGTAGTATTGGTGTAGAATGTTGGTAGACCAACTTGTATTGGATGAGGTGAGGTTGTTGGACCTAAAATGAGTGCCATCGAATTTGATTAAAGAATGT
The DNA here is from genome assembly GCF_000715075.1 of Nicotiana tabacum. Classification (NCBI taxonomy): domain Eukaryota; kingdom Viridiplantae; phylum Streptophyta; class Magnoliopsida; order Solanales; family Solanaceae; genus Nicotiana; species Nicotiana tabacum. The sequence continues at coordinate 38,068,387 of NC_134103.1, forward strand.
TTTGGAAGAATAGTGTCACTAGTCAGCTTAGATTTTGGCTATGGTTCTTGTCGGGTAAGAGAACTCCACAACTTGTTGATGTGATGGGAGGTTATGAGTTCTAAGTGTATCTTTCATCATTGGCAGTGTACGAAGATTTAGAACAAGGATTTATTTGATATGAGATTTGTTACCTATACCGGGTTTATTATTGAGCAACTATTTTGGTCAAATGTTATTGCTTTGAGTATCGAAGTTATGTGGTATATCGTGTGATTATATCTTTGAATATGGTTATGGAGTCATATAGCTTGTTCAGACTTACACAATGTATAGCTGCAAAAAATCAGGTCTTATAATAAATTTCGGATGTTGGAGATTAGGTTCCAAAATTTATGGGCTAAGGTGGAAGAAAAGATCTTCAGTTAAGTTGTGTTGTCAGGATTACATGGATTGGGGTGACATTTAATCACCCATGGTTATATGTATGGTGAGGTTATACATGGATTTGATAGCTTTGGAACAACTCTCTGTATATTCGAGGATGAAATATGTTTAAGTGGGGGAGAATGTGACGACCTAACCGGTCGTCATGAGCATTTACATTTTGTTCGGTGGATTCAGGTGATGAGTATCTTCATATGGTGTATTATGACTTACATGTATCGTCAGTTTTGATTTTTGAGTGGTTCAGGATTAATGTTTTTGAGTTGCTTTTGGCTAGTTTCGAGCTGTTCGAAAGTCGATTCGCATGGGGTGGCATTTCTAGAGTATTGTTTTGGCTTGTTCAAGGTAAGTGTAACGACCCGGCCGGTCGTTTTGAGTATTATAACCCAGTTTTCCCTTTTACTGCTGAATTTATACTTTACAGTCATTTTATGACTTACCGTATTAGTTGGTTCGGGCCCGGAAGGATTTCGGAGTGAATTGAGACAATTAGTCTCATAATTGAAAACATAAGTTGGAAAAGTTGACCGGATGTTGACTTATGAGTACACGACCTCGAATTTAAATTTTGATAGTTATAAGTATTATGCTATTTCAAATAAGTGATAAGTAAGAGTCATGAAGGTCATAGGGTAAACGAGTTGAAGAAAATGAGGTTGGTCGACGTTTGACATTTTGGGATAAAATACGGTCCAAGCTATAATACCCCATATTTATGGACTAGTGCTATACTACATGGCCTCGATAGTAAGGTATATGAATTATATTAGTATTTAAGTAAAATGAGATTTAAAAATTAATTATGTGGGTAATTAGTTAAACGCATAGATGTAATTAGGGATTAGTGAAAGACAAGTGTCCATAATAGGGGACAATTATGGAGTCCACGTAGGACTACTCAAATCTCCACTTTATGACTCATGTTCCATGGATAGGTATATCTTGGTGGCTGCTCCATGGCCAAGCTTCTTTTTCTTATTAAATGATTATCATGTGGGACCCACAACCCACTAAGTATTAGTAAACTTAAAAGTTTTATTTTCAGAATATGTATATTATTAACAAGCATCACCTACTAGCCTTAAAAGCACAAAACGCGAGAGATTAAGAGGCAACTTTGGGATTTTATTTTCAAAAAATTCCTATCTTTTGATGGGGCAAAATGTGGGCAGAAAAATCATAATAGAGAATTTATCCCTCCATCTCTCATAGATTAGCTTGTCGTAGCTGCTTATGGTATGACTGTTTGGAGCATAATTGGCAGGTCCTAGTTTATTAAGGTAAGATTCCATCTCTCCTACATGTTCTTGAGGTTGTTGTTGTGTTATTATTGATATGCTTCTTGAAGTTGGAAGAAGGAAGTGTATAAGGTACCGTATAAGAAGCATTTATTGGATTATCATTCAGTATTTCGACTAGATTACGTGTTTTTGAGGTGAAATTAGAGAATTTGGGCCTACGAATTTTCAAATCTTTTTGAAGGTCGAGTTATTGTCCGAATTTGGTAAATTTGGTATGGTTGGACTCGTGGATGAATGGGCGTTCATATTTTGTAACTTTTGTCGGGTTTCGAGACGTGGGCCCCACATACGATACTTGAGTGCAATTTTAGATTTTTATTGGAAATTTTTTATTTTCATATGGAATTAATTCCAATAATTTGTATTGAATGAATCAAATTATTTGTGGCTAGATTCCAGGCGTTTGGAGGCCGATTCGCGAGGCAAAGGTATTATGTAAGAATTACAGAATAAAGAATTACACGGTTTGAGGTAAGTAACAGTTCTAAATTTGGTCCTGAGGATACGAAACCCCGATTTATGTGTTATGTGATTGGTTTTGAGGTGACGCACATACTAGGTGATGGGCGTATGGGCGTGCACCGTAGGAATTGTGACTTGGTCAATTTCATGGATCTGTGTTGTTGAATAAATTGTTGCTACCCGTACATTTTTTCACGTATTAGAGAAATTGAACTATAAATCATGTTTAAACCATGTGTTGACACTGTTCGGACCCACAGAGGTCGTGTACATGTTGAATTATCTGTTAAATTACTATTTTGTACTCAGTCACGGTTTTACTTTCATATTACATCTCAATCTCTCTTGTTCATTGTTGATGCATCATATCATTGTTGTTGGGCTGCTTATCATGATTTATGAGAGCCTAAGAGACTGGAGAGGTTGATGACTGAGTGATGTCGAGGGCCTAATTGTGAGGATATTTATGGGATCGGGCTGCACGCCGCAGCGTGTTTTATTGATTTATGCCATGATTGGGTTGTTATAGTGCTTGGGTTGAAGGAGCCCCTCCTGAGTCTGTACACACCCCCAATGAGCGTAGGTACCTACTGAGTGTGAGTGCCGAGTGCCGAGTACCGAGTGCTGAGTGATTGAGAGGAATGAGTGACTGATAGAATAGTGACTGTGAGGTTGGAGTGAATGGGAGGACTAAGTGACTGTTACTCTGAGAGGATGTATTGATTCCATTATTGCTGCATTTCAGCTGTCATATTTCACTATTTTGGAAAACTCTAAAAGATATTATTTCTGTTGCAGTCAAATTTGATATGAAATTACTGTGGAGTTTTAAATGTCGAACTTGAAAGCATGCCTACCTTTTTTTGTTGGAAAGTATTGTACATGAACTTAGTTGTGAAGCTCGTCACTACTTTCAGTTCTTTATTTATTATTGTTACTTGCTGAGTTGATTGTACTCATACTACACCCTGCACTTTGTGTGCAGATCCAGGTGATCCCGGACACAGTGGGTGTTGATTCTTTCACACATTTTATTTTCTGGAGATTCAGAGGTAGCTGCCATGTTTCACAGACCTTGTTTCTCCTTCCCAATCCTTTTGTTTATTGTATTTGGTCTCAGATTATTATAGACCGTGTTGTCCAGGCTTGTAATGTACAGATGCTCATGTACTCAGTGACACCAGGTTTTGAGAGTGTATTTATTTCCAATATTTGTGGGATTTACTCTTAAACTTAATTATTATGTTTTTAGTATTTAAAAGAAATTTTGGGTTATTGGTGTTGTTGGCTTGACTAGTATTGAGATAGGCGCCATCACGATAGGTTAGGATTTTGGGTCATGACAAGTTTGTATTAGAGCCTAGGTTACATAGGTCTCACGAGTCATGAGCAGGTTTAGTAGAATCTTGCGGATCGGTACAGAGACGTTTGTACTTATCTTCGAGAGGCTGCCGAACCCTGACAAAAAAAATTCACTTTCTTGTATCATGTAGTGCGAATTTGTTGATTCCGGAGACTAAATTTCTGTTATTCTATTCTTTTACAGATGGTGAAGACACGTACTACCAGATCGGACGGTCAGCCACCAGTGCCACCAGTTAGGGCTGCGGGAGGTCGCGACCATGGTAGAGGTCGAGGTGTAGCTCGTATAGCAGTTGGAGCAGCACCTGTAGTACCACCACTTGCTCCATCTCAGGAGTAGATTCCAGATATAGCTGAGCTGACAGGACCAACTTAGGCACCAGCTGTGCCCATTGTGATTCCAGGCCTTCAGGAGACTTTGGCCCATATATTGATAGGTTGCACTAGCCTTGCTTAGGTGGTTTCGGCTCAGGCCACACCAGCCACTTCTTAGGCTGAAGGAAATACTCATACCCTTGTTGCTCGTACTCCATAAAAGTTAGTGTAGGGACTTCAGATACCGGGGGCACTACCACCCTACCCGGCTGCAGCTGTTCAAGCCCCGGTAGTCCCCGTTATGGCAGACGGTGAGCAGAGGAGACTTGAGAGATTTGGGAGGCTTCGACCTCCATCATTTAAAGGTGCTGAGTCAGAAGATGTTTAGGGTTTTCTGGATAAGTGCCAGCGGATGCTTCGGACAATGGGTATTCTGGCGACCAGTGGGGTCTCATTCACTACTTTTCAGTTTTTTGGGGATGCCTTCAGATAGTGAGAGGCTTATGAAAGGTGCAAGCCAGTTGGTGCAGTACCACTGACATGGCAGGAATTCTCCGTTCTCTTTTTGGAGAACTTTATGCCACAGTCTTGCAGAGAGGAGCTTCACAGACCATTTGAACAGTTACATCAGGATGGCATGTCTGTGACACAGTACGAGATGAGAATTTCTGAGTTGGCTCGTCATGCAGTTTGGATGGTTCCCACTGATAGGGAAATGATTAGGAAATTAATTGATGGCCTGACGTATCAGTTGCGGTTGCTTATGACTAGGGAGAGGGTATCTGGTGCTACTTTTGATGAGGTAGTTGACATTGCTCGGCAGATAGAGATGGTCTGTAGCTAGGAGCATGGAAAGAGGGAGTCCAAGAGGCCTCATGGACCAGGTGATTTCAGCGGTGTTCCTTCATGGGGTCAGTTTTACCACAGCAGGGGTCGTCCAGTTCACCGTGGTGCATCATCCAGGCATGGTTCATATAGTTCTCATAAGGGCCAGTCATCTCTCGGTGCCATTCCAGCCCAGAGTTCGTCCCGTGCTCCTTTAGTTTAGGGTTCATTTGCATCGGGTGCTTCTAGCGGTTATTTTGTTTCACGAGGCCTGATTCAGTCCTCACCACCACTAGTACCGGGGATTTTCTTTGAGTGTAAGGAGTTTGGGCATATATGGAGGCAATGTCCTCGTCGCTCGAAAGGTCCAGTGAAGCAGAGGAGTCAGACTATGACTTCAGCACCAGTTACTTTGCCACCCGCCCAGCCAGCTCGGGATAGGGCTCTGTCAGCTAGGGGTCTTGTGGACTATGTATATCGGTCTTGTGGGGTAACTATTAGGGTATTAGAGACTAGGTTTGATCTCTTACTGCTCAGTATGGTTAATTTCGATGTAATCTTGGGTATGGATTGGTTGTCTCCATATCATGCTATTCTGGACTATCACGCAAAAACCGTGATGTTGCCAATGCCGGGGTTACGGAAGGTCGAATAGAGAGGTTCTCTAGATCATGTTCCCAGCAGGGTAATTTTTTATTTGAAAGCAAAACATATGGTTGGGAAGGGGTGTTTGTCATATTTGGCATTTGTGAGAGATGTTGATGCAGACACGCCTACTATTGATTCAGTACCAGTAGTGCGAGACTTTCCGGATATATTTCCTACAGACCTGCCGGGTATGCCGCCCGATAGGGATATTAATTTCGGTAATGACTTGGTGCTGGGCACTCAACCTATTTCTATTCCTTCGTATCGTATGGCACCAGCTGAATTGAAAGAATTGAAAGAGCAACTTCAGGAACTTCTTGATAAAGGGTTTATTAGGCCTAGTGTGTCACCTTGGAGTGCACCAAATCTGTTTGTGAAAAATAAAGATGGTACTCTGCGGATGTGCATCGATTACACGCAACTGAACAAAGTTACAATCAAGAATAAGTATCATTTGCCGCGTATTGATGATTTATTTGACCAGCTACAGGGAGCGAAGGTACTCTCTACTATTGATTTGAGATCGGGGTATCACTAGTTGAAAATTCGGGATTCAGATATTCTAAAGACGACATTTAAGACTCGTTATGGTCACTATGAATTTCTTGTGATGTCATTTAGGCTGACCAACGCCCTAGCAACATTTATGCACTTAATGAATAGCGTATTCCTGTCGTATCTTGATTCGTTTGTCGTGGTATTTATTAATGATATCCTAGTGTACTTACTTAGTCAGGAGGAAGATGCAGATCACTTGGGTATTGTGTTACAGAGGCTGAGAGAGGAGAGAGTTTATGCTAAATTCTCTAAGTATGAGTTCTGGCTTAGTTTGGTGGCATTCTTGGGACACATAGTGTCCAGTGAAGGGATTAAGGTGGATCTAAAGAAGATAGAGGCAGTTCAAAGTTGGCTCAGACCATCTTCAGCTACTGAGATTTAGAGTTTTCTCAGCTTGGTCGGTTATTATTGTCCCTTCGTGGAGGGTTTCTCATCTATTGCATCGCCTATCACTAAATTGACTCGGAAAGGTGCTCCGTTCAGGTGGTCGGATGAGTGAGAAGAGATCTTTCAGAAGCTCAAGACAACTTTGACTACAGCTTAAGTATTTGTGTTGCCTACGGGTTCAGGGTCTTATACTGTGTATTGTGACGCATCGCGTATTGGTCTCAGCGTAGTGCTTATGCAAGACAGTAGGGTAATTGCCTATGCGTCCAGACAGTTAAAGGTACATGAGAAGAATTATCCAATCCATGACCTTGAGTTAGCAGCTATTGTTCATGCCTTAAAGATTTAGCGGCATTATTTGTACGGTGTCCATTGTGAGGTTTATACTGATCACCGGAGTCTACAATATCTGTTTAAATAGAAGGATCTTAATTTGAGGCAACGGAGGTGGTTGGAGTTTCTTAAGAATTATGATATCACCATTCTTTATCATCCCGGAAAGGCTAATGTGGTGGCCGATGCCTTGAGTCATAAGGCGGAGAGTTTGGGCAGCTTAGCATACTTACCGGTACCAGAGAAGCCTTTAGCCTTGGATGTTCAGGCCTTGGCCAACCAGTTTGTTAGATTGGATGTTTCAGAGCTGAACCGAGTTTTGGCTTGTGTGGATTCTCAGTCTTCTCTTTATGATCGTATCATAGAACGTCAGTATGATGACCGTCATCTGCTTGTCCTTAAGGACACGATTCAGCACGGTGATGCCAAGAAAGTCACTATTGGGGATGACGGTGTATTACGGATGCAGGGAAGGCTATGCCTGCCTAATGTAGATGGTTTGCATGAGTTGATTCTCAAGGAAGCTCACAGTTCGCGATACTCCATTTATTCAGGTGCCGCGAATATGTATCAGGATTTGAGGCAACACTATTGGTGGAGGTGAATGAAGAAAGATATAGTTGGGTTTGTAGCTCGGTGTTTAAAGTGTCAACATGTGAAGTACGAGCATCAGAGACCGGGTGGATTGCTTCAGAGAATTGAAATTCCGGAGTGGAAATGGGAGCGTATTACCATAGATGTCGTAGTTGGGCTCCCACGGACCTTGAGGAAGTTTGATGCTGTTTGGGTGATTGTAGATCGGTTAACCAAATCCGCGCATTTTATTCCAGTTGGTACTAATTATTCTTCAGAATCGTTGGATGAGATTTATATCCACGATATTGTTCGCCTATATGGTGTGCCAGTGTCCATCATTTCATATCGGGGCACACAGTTTACATCACAGTTTTGGATAGCAGTGCAGCGAGAATTGGGCACACAGGTTCAGTTGAGTACAATATTTCACCCTCAAACGGACAGACAGTCCGAGCGCACTATTCATATATTGGAGGATATGCTACGCGCTTGTGTCATTGATTTTAGGGGTTCTTGGGATCAATTTCTGCCACTAGCATAGTTTGCTTATAATAACAACTACCAACCGAGCATTCAGATAGCTCTGTATGAGGCTTTATATGGGAGACGGTGTCGGTCTCCGGTGGGTTGGTTTGAGCCGGGTGAGGCTAGGCTATTAGGTACTGACTTAGTTCAGGATGCTTTGGAGAAGGTTAAATTGATTCAAGAGCTGCTTCGCATGGCGCAGTCCAGACAGAAGAGTTATGCCGACAGGAAGGTCCGTGATGTTGCTTACATGGTTGGGGAGAAGGTTCTGCTCAAGATTTCACCCATGAAAGGTGTGTTGAGGTTCGGGAAGAAGGACAAGTTGATCCCTAGGTATATTGGGTCATTTAAGGTGCTTAAGAAAATTGAAGAGGTGGCTTATGAACTTGCATTGCCGCCTAGTCTATCGAGTGTCCATCCAGTATTTCATGTATCTATGCTCCGGAAGTATGTCGGGGATCCACCTCATGTTTTGGATTTCAGCACAGTGCAGTTGGATTGTAATTTGACTTATGATGTGGAGCCGATGGCCATTTTAGACCAGCAAGTTCAAAAGTTGAGATCAAAGAACATAGCTTCAGTGAAAGTGCAGTGGAGAGGCCAACCAGTCGGAAAAGCTACCTGAGAGATTGAGCAGGAGATGCAGAGCAAATATCCACACCTATTTGAGGCTCCAGGTATGATTCTAAACCCGTTCGAGGATGAACGTTTGTTTAAGAGGGGGAGAATGTAACGACCTGACTGGTCATTTTGAGTACTATAACCTCATTTCCCCATTTACTGATTAATTTATACTTTACAGTTATTTTATGACTTACCGGGTTAGTTGGTTTGGGTCCGGAAGGATTTCGCAGTGAATTGAGACACTTAGTCTCATAATTGAAAATTTAATTTGGAAAAGTTGACCGAATGTTGACTTATGTGTAAACGACATCGGATTTATATTTTGATGGTTATAAGTATTACGCTATTTCAAACAAGTGATAAGTAAGAGTCGTGAAAGTCAGAGGGTAAACGAGTTGAAGAAAATAAGGTTGGTCAAAATTTGATATTTTGGGATAAAATATAGTCCAAGCTATAATACCCCATATTTATGGGCTAGTGCTATACTACATGGCCTTGATAGTAAGGTATATGAATTATATTAGTATTTAAGTGAAATGAGATTTAAAAATTAATTATGTGGGTAATTAGTTAAATGCAAGGATATAATTAGGGATTAGTTGAAGACAAATATCCAAAATAAGGGACAATTATGGAGTCCATGTAGGACTATTCAAATCTCCACTTTATGACTCATGTTCTATGGATAGGTATATCTTGGTGGCTGCTTCATGGCCAAGCTTCTTTTTCTTATTAAATAATTATTATGTGGGCCCCACAACCTACTAAGTATTAGTAAACTTCAAAGTTTCATTTTCAGAATATGTATATTATTAACAAGCATCACCTCATAGCCTTAAAAGCACAAAAACATGAGAGATTGAAAGGCAACTTTGGGATTTTATTTTCAAAAAATTTCTATCTTTTGATGGGGTAAAACGTAGGCAGCAAAATCATAATAGAGAATTTATCCCTTCATCTCTCATAGATTAGCTTGTCGTCACTGCTTATGGTGTGACTGTTTGGAGCATAATTGGCAGGTCCTAGTTTATTAAGGTAAGATTCCATCTCTCCTATATGTTCTTGAGGTTGTTGTTATGTTATAATTGATATGCTTCTTGAAGTTGGAATAAGGAAGTGTATAAGGTACCGTATAAGAAGCATTTATTGGATTATCATTGAGTATTTCGACTAGATTATGTATTTTTGAGGTGAAATTAGAGAATTTGGGCCTAGGAATTTGAAAATAAGATTTGAAGATTTGAAGATCGAGTTGTTATAGGAATTTGGTAAATTTGGTATGGTTGGACTCATGGATGAATATGCGTTCATATTTTTAACTTTTGTCGAGTTTTGAGACGTGGGCCCTACGGACGATTTTTGAGTGCAATTTTGGATTTTTGTTGGAAAATTTATATTTTCATATGGAATTAATTCCTATAATTTGTTATTACTGAATAAAATTATTTGTGGCTAGATTCGAGGCGTTTGGAGGCCGATTCGCGAGGCAAAGTCATAGTAAAATAAAGAATTATACGATTTGAGGTAAGTAACAGTTCTAAATTTGGTACTGAGGGCATGAAACCCCAGATTATGTGTTATGTTATTGGTTTTGAGGTGACGCACATGCTAGGTGACGGGCGTGTGGGCGTGCACTATAGGAATTGTGACTTGGTCAATTCCATGGATCTGTGTTGTTGAATAAATTGTTACTCATATGCTGACACTGTCTGGACCCACAGAGGTCGTGTACATGTTAAATTATCTTCTAAATTACTATTTTGTACTCAGTCATGGTTTTACTTGCATATTACATCTCAATATCTCTTGTTCATTATTGATATATCATATCATTGTTATTGGGTTGCTTATCATGATTTCTGCTTATCGGGTTGCACGCCGCAGCATGTTTTATTTATTTATGCCATGATTGGCTTGTTATAGTGTTTGGGCTGAAGGAGCCCCTCCTGAGTCTGTACACACCCCCAGTGAGCGCAAGTACCTACTGAATGCGAGTGCCTAGTACCGAATGCTGAGTAATTGAGAGGAATGAGTGACTGATAGGAAATAGTGACTGTGAGGTTGGAGTGAATGGGAGGACTGAGTGACTGTTACTCAGAAAGGATGCATTGATTCCATTATTGCTGCATTTTAGTTGTCATATTTCACTATTTTGGTAAACTCTGAAAGATATTATTTCTGTTTCAATCAAATTTGATATGAAATTGCTGTGGAGTTTTAAATGTCGAACTTGAAAGCATGCCTACCTTTTTATGTTGGAAAGTATTGTACATGGACTTAGTTGTAAAGCTCATCACTACTTTCAATTCTTTATTTATTATTGTTACTTGCTGAGTTGGTTGTACTCATACTACACCCTGCACTTCGTGTGCAGATCCAGGTGATCCCGGACACAGTGGGTGTTGATTCTTTCATACATTTGATTTTCTGGAGATTCAAAGGTAGCTGCCATGTTTCGTAGACCTTGTCTCTCCTTCCCTATCCTTTTGTTTATTGTATTTGGTCTCAGATTATTATAGACCGTGTTGTCCAAACTTGTAATGTATAGATGCTCATGTACTCAATGACACCGGGTTTGGGGAGTGTATTTATTTCCAATATTTGTGGGATTTACTCTAAAACTTAATTATTATGTTTTCAGTATTTAAAAGAAATTTTGGGTTATTTGTGTTGTTGGCTTGCCTAGTATTGAGATAGGCTCCATCATGACAGGTTAGGATTTTGGGTCGTGACAGTAAGTAACATATCTAAACTTGTATTTCAGTGTAACTATCGCTAAGAACTATGATATTTGAGATGTATTGGGATGACGCACGTGCTAGGTGATGGGCATGTGTGCGTTCACCGGGGTATTCATAATCCTAGTAGTTCTTAGGCTATTATATGCCTTGTTTTACTATCATGCTTCTTTGATATCATGTTTTCTCCATTTGTATGACGACATGAGTTATTATTAATGCTAGAAATCATGTCTAGGATATCGGCTTAATTGTTTGAGACATGATTGGGCTATGTTTACCATTTTGAGCTATTTGCCTTACCCATAGTCATACTATTCAGTCATGATAGTTATATCCGCTTGTTATATCTCCGTCTCTGTGCACTTTTGATATACTGTCTCACATGTTATTAATGTCCTTGTACGTGATACGAGTTTGAGCTGAATTGCGATACATTGTGATATTATGTGTTGTATAATTGGATCATATTTTTGTGAGATGTTTCCATATGGAGACTTGAGCGGATTGATGATTGATGTGAGTCATAGTGCTGTGGTAATTAATAGTGAGGACACGCTTGCATCGAGCCCCCTATTGGGCTGAGTGTTATTGATATTAAGGTGAAGCATACGCTAGACCCCACATTGGGCTAACTGGTATTGTTTAGGGGTGACGCGTGCACCAAGCCCTATGCTGGGGTATGTGATATTGTTTGTTGATTAGCGGTTGGGCAAGAATCTGCACCTCCAGAGTCTGGTATTATAGTGAGCGTAGGCACGATGATATATATGTGCTTTGGTGAGGGGAATTTGTACCACGCACCTATAAAATTCTGAGTGTGATGATGGTGAGGGACAATTGTGCCAGGCACCATGAGCGTGCTGAGTGTGAGTATACTCGATGGCTTCGCTTTGATGTTATTGACTTGACATGTATATGCGACATGTATATGTGACATGTAGGCATAAAGATGTATTTTCCTCAGGCTAGATACTAAATAAAATGTTTTATCTGTTGTTGAAAGTTTGAAAAATCACAGTTCCTTGTTAAACTCATGCTATAGTGATCTCGGAGAAAGATTCGGGCTTTGGCTGTTATACTTGGGAAATCATGCCTAATGTTTTTGAATGAGCCGACTTGAATTGTTTTATTCTACTATCATCATTATATCATGTCCTATTATTGATCATTACACTGACCTTCTTCTGAGCTCGTCAGTGCTTTCAGCCCGAAGTTAGGCTTGTTACTTATTGAGTACATGAAATTGGTTGTACTCATACTACACTTCTGCACCTTGCGTGTAGATCTTGGAGTTCATGTTGCTGTGTATGGCGAGAGCTGGCATTGAAGATGCACCCGTTGTCCGGACATGGATACCACTTGTCCTTGGTAGTTTTATATTCAAATTTTGTTTATGTATATTTCAAACATATGTTGTATTTATTTCATACTAGCTTTGTAAATCTAAGCCTTAGTGGCTCATGACTTGTACTACCAATCCTTGGATTAATGTATGGGAACTCAGCTATTTCACTTAAATATTTTCTTATTATTTTCATTAGAATTGTATAACTTTTTTCTTAGCTTACCTAGCGGGTTAGGTTATGTGCCATCATGACTAGGTGGATATTGGGTCGTGACAAAAATTTAGTTATATTTTTTACTATTTAGTACTTTGAAATCAACTAAAATTTTAATTATCAAATCATTTCTAATTTAAATTATATAGGAAGTCATAATATTTAGGACTTTAACATAAATATATCTGGGAGTTCTTTTCCTTATATTTGCTTGCGCCAATTTCCATATGAAATATGTTTGAACTTATAGCTCTAAGGGGAAGATTCCATAAACAGTTTGTTACTTTTATGTCACGACCCAAAATCCACCTAGTCGTGATGACATCTAACCCAACCCGCTAGGTAAATCAACACAACTCTAATAGAAATAATAATAAATCAATAAGTGAAATAACTAAATTTCCATACAGTAACCTAAGGATTAGTAGTACAGGTCATGAGCAGATGAGAATAGATTTATAAAGCTTATATGAAAATAAATACAACGCCTGTTTGAAATATACATAAACCGATTACAAATCTAAAACTACCAAAGACAAGTGATAGATATATTTGAAAAGGCAGGTACATCTTCAATGTCATCTTCCGCATGTACATCAACTAAGCTCCAAGATCTGCACGCAAGGTGCAGAAATATATATATATGAGCACAACTGACTCCATGTACTCAGCAAGTATCATAACTAATCTCGGCAAGGTAATAGAAGCAAGAATTATAAATGATACTTGCTAATCACCTGTACAATTCATAATTCCAACAAGTACAGAATAGTAATACGATCAAATGATGAATCACAGATAAAACCACATTGGTCCACAAAATAACTTAACATACTATGCCTAGTCAACAATCTAGCATATAAAGAAGATATTCACAAAGAAGTGTATACAAACCGACGCTAGCAAATAGAGGAGAGATACTGCAAAATCATGTATGCATCAAAGAAATTTGCAAGTAGAGAAGAAATGCAACAACCAAATACCAATTTGTTATGGTGCATAAGATGATCCAAATAAAAATTACAATACGGCTCTAAGGCCCACATCAGAATTTTAATAATCAAACCAAAATACTGATAGGCTTTCCTAAAGCCCACTTCAATCAAAAACTCGTCGATTTCTCACAATCTGCGTGTACACCATCAAGAAGGCACATGAGAGGGTGACCCTAGGGTGACAGATTCATATCCACACACTGCACGACGTAGTCACGTGCAATCTGCCTGGCATGGTCATAGACTCAATATCACAATCTGCCTGACGTGGTCACGGGCTCAGCATCACAATCCGCCTGGGATGGTTACAAGCTCAATCAAAATTTACCTGACGTGGTCACAAGCCCAATATCACAATCTGCCCGGCATGGTCCTAGGCTACCAGTCCAATCCAAATCGCACAGAAAGCAGATATACAAGAATATATGTACATGATTAATGAACATCAAATTAGGGCTTTCAAATTTGGAAATTTTGGAACTTCTAGTATTGATTCTTGATGTAATTGTGTATAGATTGATTTGAGAAGTTGAATCTTTTGGATTGAAGCAACGAGGATACTCAAAGGAAGAACTAAGATGAGTTGAGACAATATTTTTACTAAAGTTGTCTTCTCACAAAGATCATGTCATGATTTAGGGTTAAGTCGCATAGAACGTTAATGTGGGTTTTGATTGGAGCGAGCGAGCAAGCGAACTAAAATTATCAATTATAATTAATGAGACGTATATATAATATTATTCTGTTTAATTGTACAATAATAGTCCGATCCATTTTTCCATAAATCATATCTCATTTCCTCCATGACTTGTTTATGTTTTCTTAATATTATGAATTGCTGAAATTTATTTCATGTGACTTGATAGATCTGCTTGATAAATATGGTGGAGAATTATTATTATTTTTAATTTCATGATTAAAGAGGTTAACGTAAATATTATTTTTGGGAATTCCTAGATCTCTGAGATAGGTTAGTAGCCTTTTGTAGTTTACAACGCCTCAAAACTACTCGTGCTAAAGTAGGTCTGGTTGTGTACTGTTGGTTCGGGCACTACAAAGAAAAACCTTGGTGAGGCATAAGAACTTGAGCATGCTAGAACCTAGAACTGTATGGCACCACAGGGATGGTCTATAGGCGATCAGTCTAGGATCGTCCTTGACTTACCAACCAAAAATGAAGAAGAAGGAAGAAAGAAAAATTTATCATAGAATAAATGAAAGATAATGTTATTTAAGAAGTAAAGATGAGTTTTGTTAAAGGAATCTAAATTGTTGTTTCAACTGTTTATTAGAAGCTTTCAGGATTTTATTTTCATATCATGCATGAATAATTCTTTTAGAGTCTCGTTCAAGATTTAGTGGGAGGATTATTTTACTTGTTGAGTATTGTTGTGGTATACGGACGTTCCAATATTTTTTTAGAACATACATTGGCGTATGTCAATATTGGCACAAGATTTATAGACGAGCATGCTACGAGTTAAGACATTCTCTTATCCCAGCGGACTTTGATGAGCTCCGCTTCAAGCCATGAAGTTCATTTGCTTAATTTCAGTTCTTATTTTTTTATTTTTGTTTATTTTTATTTGAGGATTAGCCCATACTCTATAGAGTCATAAGGTGAAGTTTAGATTTTATTTTGTTTTCATTAGACACTAAATGTTAAGACTTTAATTATGCATAATGTTTTTAAACTAAATTTTTTAGACTTAAAGAAAGGTGTTTTCTCTTGGTTTTATATGCTGGCCTTCTTAGTAGAATAAAAAAGAATAGGTAAGAAGGTTGACTCGATCAATTTAAGTCATCGGGTGCCGGTTATGACTTGGTCAGAAATCAGGTCGTGACAAACTTGGTATCAGAGCCATAGGTTTAGAGAGTCCTAGAAGCCCATGAAACCATGCTAGTAGAGTCTTGTTTATCGATATGAGGTCCCCATATATATAAATAAGGAACTAAGTATAATTAAGAAAAATTCTCATTCTTTTCACTCTAGATCATGCTATAAAGCGTAAATTTTAGTATATTTCTAATACGTTCGCTTTCGAATTAGAAGAAATGGATCGTACTCATGATTTAGTAGATATCACTCCTGCCACAGCTAATATTCTAGGTCATGTCCCAATTAATGTGACTGCTGCTACAACAAAAAAGAAGAAGGGTTGGCCAACTAAGGATGTCTAAGCCCCAAACTAAAAAGGTTGTGAGAGCTGGACAAGTTCCTCTAGATGAAGGAGAGGAGCAGGTTGAGGTAGTTGAACAGAATGTTCAAAATCAAGCACCACCACAACCCCCAGCGGCAGCCCCAGCTCAAGTCATCATGCCTCCGGAGATGGGGAGGCTTTTGGTGCAATAAAAGATGCAATGGAAATGCTTACCACATTCATGGCCAGTCAAGGACAAGGAGAAGGTGATGCTCCACCCAAAGTAGGAAGAC
Source organism: Nicotiana tabacum (assembly GCF_000715075.1). NCBI lineage: Eukaryota > Viridiplantae > Streptophyta > Magnoliopsida > Solanales > Solanaceae > Nicotiana > Nicotiana tabacum. The sequence continues at coordinate 38,084,458 of NC_134103.1, forward strand.
AGATGTGTCCTTCTTCATCTTTATACAGTGAGTTTATAAAGATGAACCCTCTAGATTTTTTGGAACTAAGCCTGAGCAGGACCCATTAGACTAGTTAGAGAGTGTTAAAAAAATACTTTGAATGATGAAAGTGAAATACACTGATGTTGTAGAGTTGGCATCTTACCAACTCAAGGATATTGCTTATACATGCTTTGAGTTGTGGGATGAAGGTAGGGGCGAATAAGCTCCTCCTCCTACTTGGAAAGAATTCATCCAGGCATTCATATCCAACTTCATTCCAAAAGAGGACCGATAAGCGTAGGCCACAGAATTTGAGCAGCTTAGATAGAGAACTATGAGTTTGGAAGAACACTATATGAAGTTCATCAAACAGGCTAAATACACTCCTAACATGATCTTTATAGAGAAGTCAAAAATTTGTAGGTTCATACTCTGGCTGGGAGAGCATATTCAAGATACTACTGAAGTTGCAGATGTAAGTATGGAATATTTTTCTTCAGTTATGGAATGCACGAAGTTCTTAGAACTAAAAAGGAAGAAGAGGAAGGCAGAAAAGGAGCAAAACAAGAAGGCTCGTACTATGGGTGGGTATAGCGGCGCACAGACATCAGCACCAACGCAATCTGCTCCTCAGTTTACCGAAAGTACTCCTTTCAGGTAGAGTCGGAGTTTTAGGAATCAGTCCTACCAGAATAAAAATTTTAGAACTTCGGTCTCACAAAGTCAGAGTAGTGTTGGGCAGTAGTTTCAGCAGAGAGTTCCTTGCAGTTCTTATGGAAAGAACTATTTGGGATAGTTTAGGTTTGGATTTCGAGGATGTTATACTTGTTGTGACCTAAGATACATCAAGGAACTGCATGGTTCTTTGATTGCTACCACTACGGCTCCACCATCATCTCGTGGCTCAAAAACTCAGCCCAGTCTTGGAGCAGGTAAGGGAACTAGCTCATTTAGCTAGGGAGGGGGACAACCTCGTCTATATGCAGCTTTGGATTGTTAAAGTGCAGAGGCATCCCCAGTTGTGGTCACAGGTACATTACCAGTTTGTTCATATGGTGCATATGCATTAATTGACTTAGGCTCTACTTATTCATATGTTTTCCCATATTTTTCTAATAAGATGGGGATAGAGTCAGAACCATTAAAAAGTCATTTCTAGTCTCTACTCTAGTTGGTGATTGCATAGAAGCAAAATGAGTTTTCAGAGGTTGTACAATTTCAGTTCATGGGTATGGACTGGTTATCATCCTGCTATGCTAATGTAGATTTTCTAGCCAAAATAGTTAGATTCCATTTTCCAAATAAAGAAGTCATAGAATGGAAATGGTGTACAGTTTTGCCTGTGGGTAAGTTTGTTTCTTACCTTAAGGCTAAGAGGATGATGAGCAAGGGGTGTTTAGCTTATCTTGCCCATATTGTTGATATAGAATTAGAAGCACTAATACTCCAGTATGTTCCCATCGTTAAAGAATTTCCAGAAGTTTTTCCCGATGACCTGCCCGGTCTTCCTCTAGAGAGAGTAATAGATTTTGGCATAGATGTACGGCCAAATACTCAACCTATATCTATTCAACCTTATATATTGGTTGTAATAGAATTGAATGAATTTAAGGAATAATTGAGATACCTTCTTGATAAAGGATTCATCAGGCTAAGTGTGTTACCTTGGGGTGCCCCAGTCTTATTTATCAGAAAGAAGGTTGGTTCACTCCAAATGTGCATCGACTATCTGTCAGCTGAACAAAGACACTATCAAGAATAAATATCCTCTATCTAGAACCGATGACCTATTTGATCAGCTCCAGGGAGAAAAATACTTTTTCAAAATAGATTAGAGGTTAGGATACCATCAGCTCAGGTTCAAGGAAGAGGATATCCCAAAAACGGCCTGCAGAACTCGTTACGGGCATTATGAATTTTTAGTAATATCTTTTGAGTTGACTAATGCACCAGCTGCATTTATGGACCTCATGAATAGGTTATTCAAGCCATTTTTGGATACTTTTATTATCATGTTCATAGATGATATTTTTGTGTACTTCCTAAGCAAGAAAGAGCATGCAGGACATCTCAGGACAACTTTGCAGATTTTGAAAGATAAAAAGCTGTATGCCAAATTTTCTAAGTGTGAATTTTGGTTGCAATCCATGGAATTCCTAGGCCATGTGGTATCCACTGACGGGATAAAAGTTGATCCTCAAAAGGTAAAAGAGTTCAAGAGTTGGCCAAGGCCGATGATAATGACAGAGATTATGAGTTTCTTGGGACTAGTTGATTACTATAGAAGGTTTGTAGAAGGATTTTTTGTGCTAGCAATACAATTGACCAAACTGACCTAGAAAGCTGCTAAGTTTCAGTGGTATGATGCCTGTGAGAAAACATTTCAAGAAGTAAAGAAGAGTTGACTACTGAACTAGTTTTAGCCTTACCGTCGGTCTCGGGCGGCTACACAATATATTGTGATACTTCCAGAGTTGGACTCGGTTGTGTCCTAATGCAAAATGTGAAGGTCATTGCTTAAGCATCGATACAATTAAAAAAATCATGAGAAGAATTACCCTACTCATGATCTAGAACTGGTCGCAGTTGTGTTTGCCTTGAAGATATGGTGACATTAACTTTACAGTGAGGATTATGGAGTATTCACAGATTATAAGAGCCTCCAATATATTTTCAAGCAAAAAGAGTTGAATCTGAGGCAAAGGATGTGGTTGGAGTTATTGAAGGACTATGACATAAATATCTCATACTGCCCCGAAAAGGCTAATGTGGTAGCTGGTGCTCTTAGACACAAGTCTATTTGCGTTTTAGCACCTTAACGAGCAGAGAAGACACCACTGGAAAGAGAAATGCAGAAATTGTCCAATAATGAGGGAATCAGACTTGATGAGACTAAAGAGGGAAACTGGACTGTGTTCATAAGGCTCAATCATCATTGGTTGTTAATATTAAAGAGCGAAAGTATGAAGATCCAAACATACAATCAATCAAAGATGTGGTGTTAAAGAAAGAAATTTCAGCCTTCACAGTTGGAGACAATAATGGTATCTGAAGAATGAATGGAAGATTATGTTTGCCAAATGTTGGTGGACTTCGAGAGCGAGTTATGAGTGAGGCGCATAGAACTGGCTATTTTATCAACTCAGGCTCGACCAAAATGCATAAATATTTGAGAGAAATTTATTGTTGAAATAGGATAAAAGAAGATATAGCTAATAATATGGCTAGATGCATAGACTTCCAAAAGGTCATAGCCGAACACCAAAAGCCTGGTGGCCTAGATCAAAATATTGAAATTCTTGAATGAAATAGGAGATGATCAAAATATTGAAATTCCCGCACCGCCGTAAGTATGACTCTATGTGGGTGATTGTAGATAAGTTTACAAAGTCAACACTTCCCAATGAAGGCCACCTACACAATTGAACAATATGCTAAGTTATACATTTAAGAAATTGTATGATTGCCTGGCTCTCTAGTTTTTATCATTTCTGATAGGGGGCGCAGTTCTCAGCAAGGTTTTGGAAGTCTTTTCAAAATAGATTGGAGACAAAGGTGAATTTGAGTACCGCATTCCATCCCCAAACTAATGAACAAGAAGAAAGAACCATTCAGACCCTTGAAGATATGTTGCGGGCTTGCGCAATTGACTTTGGTGCAAATTGGGATGAACAATTACCCTTAATAGAGTTCGTGTATAATAATAGCTATCAATCAAGTATTAATATGGCTCCTTATGATGTGTTATATGGGCATCGTTGTAGATCACCGATAGGGTGGTTTGAACCAATAGAGATACCCTCGATAGGACCAGAGTCGGACCAAGATACTTTGGAGAAAGTTAGAATTATTCAAGAAAGGCTTAAAATGACTCAGAGTCGACAAAAGTCTTATACTACCGTAGGGATACAAAGTTTAAAGAAGGTGACTATATGTTCTTAAAAGTATCGCCCATGAAGGGAGTTATGAGATTTGGGAAGAAAGGGAAGTTGAGTCCTAGATTTGTTGGCCCCTATAGAATCTTGAGCAAGATGGGTAATATGGCTTATGAGCTGGACTTGCCTGCAGAATTAGTAGTTGTTCATCCAGTATTTCATGTATCGATGTTAAGGCGGTGCCTTTGTGTCAAAGCTCAAGTTATTCCCGTGGATGAAGTGGAGGTCGGTGAGAGCTTGACTTATAAGAAGGTGCCCATCACGGACAGGTTCGGAGATTGAGGACCACATATGTGGAATCAGTTAAAGTATTATGGCGTAATCATGACTCAGAAGAAGCTATTTGGGAAGCCAAAGAAGACATTAACAAAAGATACACTTATTTGTTTGAAGACAGAGATATGTAAACTTTTAGAGTATTCAAAGGTTTTCACAGTAGTAAGAGTAGAAAGATATTTCTTCAAACACCCATAACATTTCATAGAAAGAAGTTGAATCTTTTGGATTGAAGCAATGAAGGTGCTCAAAGGAAGAACTAAGGTGAGTTGAGACAATACTCTTACTAAAGTTGTCTTCTCACAAAGATCGTGTCTCGAGTTAGGGTTAAGCCATACAGAACATTAATGTGGGTTTTTATTGGAGCGCACGAGTTCACATGTCACGACCCCAAATCTCCCACCGTATGATATTGTGATGGAATCTAGTCTCTAAGACTAGGTAAGCCTAACATGCATAGAAAAATAACGGAAATAATAATAGATCTTCAAATTTGAACCAACTAGCTATCATAAAAGAACTCACCAATACCGCTGTCAATAATTCTCAAAATTTGGTGAGATTGAGTCATAAGCTCTACATGAATATACTAAAAGATTCCTAATACATCACTATCTAAGTAAAGAGTAAGCAGTAGAAAAATAAGGACAAAGGGTGACTGTGAGGCAAGCAGACGCCAAACAGGTGTACCTTAAAGTTTTCGAGATGTATAGCCAATCACTAATGCCTAGCTTGAAATGAGGTACCTGGATCTGCATAAAAAGATGTGCAGAAGCGTAGTATGATTACACTACAACAAAACTCAATAAGTATCAAGCCTAACCTCGGTAGAATAGTGATGGGGCCAGGTCAAGACACTAACAAGGACAAGAAAAATAAGTTGAACAAGTGACGTACAGTCTAATAAGGGAAACGATGAAAATAAGGCAGTAAAGAAATACAACAAGATAAGCTACAACTGAATTTAGATCAATAATGGCAACAAGGAATAAACACATAATAAGAACATCAAGAAAATAATGCGGTCAAATACGAGTAAGGTAAATGAAAAATAACAACAAGAATCACAATTGAGGTACCACCTCATATTAACTTTTCACAATTTCAATCACAATATTTCCTTAAACCGCAACGTGATCCTTACATTTAGATCATTTGCAAATATATTATGTTGTCGCGTGGCTTCAAGTAATTCCCTTACTATCAACGCGCACATAAATCTCACCTTATGCCGCCGCATGTACATTAACCCCTATCCTTATACCGACGCATGCGCATCAATATCATAACACAACAACAACGTGTACCATAAGTGCCCATATGCCATATCTTGTCGAAAGAATCAACATTACCAATGTTGCCATAACAAATAGTCCATGGATCAACCACAATGTGTATAAGAATCCCAACAATAACAAAATAATGGTGAATAGCTCAACAAGAATGATATCTCAACAATTAACAACTCCGCCTCAAAGTGATAACAGCTTTTAGAACTTCAAGGCCAATAGCTAAACAAGAGATGTTCCATGAATTAATAACATCAAGTAAGGTAACTCAACAATTAAGTAATTAACAAGGCAATAAGGAAACAATAACTTCAACTAAGCATGTAAGGGTAAATAACAAGTAAGATATGGAACAAGTGTTAACAATGTCTAATAAAGCATGTAAGGATATATTAACACGTGTAAGGATAGATTAACAATGAAAGATGTAACATATTATAATAATTCGATTAAAGGCAAGAAAAGAGTCTAAATAGCCTAAACCGGTCAAATACCATATATAACCCACGTACCCACTCGTCACCTTACGTACACGGCTTTCACATATCACAAATATCACGATCAACACAAATCCTAAGGGGTAGTTTCTCCCACACAAAGTTAGGCAAGATACGTACCTCAAACAAGCTAACTCAATCCACTAGTAAGTCGTTTCCGCGAATATTCAACTCCGGACAGCTCGCATCTAGCCAAAATAACTTTATACCACAAATACAAATCATAGGAAACTATTCCGGATAATAAAGTTGCAATCTTTAAAAAAATATTAAAAAGTCAAACCCAAGCTTGCGGTTTGGAGCCTGACCAAACTTAATAAATCCGAACACCCATTCAATAACGAGTCCAACCATACTAAAATTATTCAATTCCGACATCAAATTGACCTTAAAATCCTCAAATTATAGCTTCTGAAGTTTTCAAAATATTCCCCAATTTTTCCAACTCAAAACATTAATTAAAGGATAAAAACAATGATGGATTAATGTATAATAATCAAATCTGGGTCAAAATCACTTACCCCGATCAACTCCTTGAAAATATCTTCCAAAATCGCCCAAAATCGAGGTCTCTAACTCAAAAGATGAAAAATGGAACAAAACCCTCGATCTACCCCTTTTTTGCCCAGTGATTCAGCATCTTCGGACCAACAGCCGTTTCTACGGTTCCGTACCTGCGGAAAATCCATCGCAGGTGCGGCTTTTCATTTAGCCCAGGCAAATCTGCTTCTGCGGTCTCGCTTCTGCGGACAAGTGACTGTTTATGCGGTCAAACACCAAACTCCAAATTCCGCATCTGCGATTCCTCTCCCGTTTTTGCGGATGTGCATATGCGCGTCTTCATACGCACCTGAAGATCCTGTGTTCCAGGACAAGTCTTGCTTCTCCGGATCTGAGGCCGCTTCTGCAATGCCTCACCTGCAGCCCAAAGTGCGCAGGTGCGATTGCACCAGACTTAGCACTTCCTCAGCAATCAACCAAGTCAAAAATGGTTCCAGATTCAATGTGGATCATATCCGAGGCCCCCGGGATCCCATCCAAATATATCACCAAGTTCCAAAACATATAACGAACCTACTTAAGGCCTAAAATCACATTAAACAACATCCAATCTACGAATCACACCCCATTTCAAACCTATTGAATCAATGAACATTCAAATTCCAAAACTAACGCCGATTCATACCAAACCAACTCCGATTGACCTCAAATTTTGCACATAAGTCATAAATGAAACAACGGACCTATTCCAACTTCCGGAATCAAAATCCGACCCTGATATCAATAAAATCAACTATCGGTCAAACTTTTCAACCTTCAACTTTCTAACTTTTGCCAATTCAATCCAAAACTACCCACGAACCTCCAAATCAATCTCCGGACATACTCCTAAGTCCGAAATTATCATACAAAGCCATCGAAACCATTAAAACTCCATTCAAGAGTTGTCTACTCAAAAGCCAAACTCCGGTGAACTCTTTCAACTTAAACTTCCAACTTTGGAACTAAATGTTCTAATTCACTCTGAAATTCACCCGAAACTAAACCAACCACCCCAGAAAGTCACATAACCACAATATAACATAGAGGAGACAATAAATATGGGAACGAGGATAAAATACTCAAAACGACTGGTCGTTACATCCTCCTCCTCTTAAGACAAACGTTCGTCCTCGAACAAGTATAGAGACATACCTGAAGTTGGGAAAAGATGAGGATAACGTTTACGCATATCATGCTCGGCCTCCCAACTCACCTCCTCGATTGGTTGACCCCTCCATTGAACCTTCACTATAGCAATGTTTTTTGACCTCAACTTTCGGACATGCCAGTCCTAGATAGCCATCGGCTTCTCAACATAAGTTAAATCCTTGTCCAATTGGACTGAGCTAAAATCCAAATTATGGGACAGATCACGTGTGGCCAAGACCTAAACATCCAATGCTAATGGCTTTTTGTTGCCGGTAGATATGCCAAGCTACTCATACTCTCTGCCTTTCGACTCAAGGCATCGGCCACCACATTGGCCTTTACGGGATGATATAGATTAGTGATATCATAGTATTTAAGCAACACTAACCACCTCTGTTACCGCAAATTAAGATTTTTCCTCTTGAATAACTGCTGCAGACTCCGATGATCGGAATAGACCTCACATGGGAAACCGTACAAATAATGCCGTCAAATCTACAAGGCATGAACAATAGCTTCCAATTCCATGTCATGGACTGGATAATTCTTCTCATGAACCTTAAACTACTGAGATACGCAGGCAATCACCCTACCGTCTTGCATCATAATACAACTCGCCAAGGCCAATACTGGATGCATCATAATACACAGTGTAAGACTCCAAACCCATAGGCAACACCAACATTGGGGCTGAAGTCAAAGCAGTCTTGAGCTTTTAAATGCTCTCCTCACACTCCTCGGGACCATCTGAAAGGAGCACCCTTCTAGATCAATCTGGTCATAGGTTCAACAATGGATGAGAAACCCTCTACAAAAAGGTGACAGTACCGGACGAAATCAAGAAAGCTCTGAATCTCAATAGCTGAAGAAGGTCTGGGACAACTCTGAACTGCCTCAATCTTCTTCAGATGTACCTTGATACCCTCACCGGACACTACGTGACCCAAAATCTGCTACCGAATCAAGCCAGAATTCACACTTTGAGAATTTTGCATACAACTTCTTTTCTCTCAAGGTCTGGAGCACAATCCTCAAATGCTGCTCATGATCCTCCCGGTTGCGAGAGTACACCAAGATGTCGTCAATAAACATAATGACGAATGAATCAACATATCTCTAGAATACACTGTTCATCAGGTGCATAAATGTTGATGGGGCGTTGGTCAGCCCAAATGACATCACAAAGAACTCATAGTGACCATATTGAGTCCTAAAGGCAGTCTTCAAAATATCCAGATCCTGAATCTTCAGTTGATGATACTCTGACCGTAAATCAATCTTTGATAACACTCTGGCACCCTGTAGCTAATCAAATAAGTCATCAATGCGCGGCAATGGGTACATGTTCTTTACTGTAACCTTGTTCAATTGCCGATAATCAATATACATATGCATAGAGCCATCTTTCTTCTTCACAAATAGAACCAGAGCACCCCAAGGTAACATACTAGACCAAATGAAACCCTTTTCAAGCAACTCTTACAACTGCTCTTTTAACTCATTTAACTTCGTTGGGGCCATACGATATAGTGGAATAGAAATGGGATGAGTTCCCGGCAATAAGTTAATAGCAAAATCGATATCTCTATCGGGCGGCATGCTCGAAAGATCTATTGGAAATACATCTGGGAAGTCTCTCACTACCCGAACTGACTCAACGGTATGGGTATTAATACTGACATCTCTCAAAAAGGCTAGATATGCATCACACCCCTTCTCAACCATCCATTGTGCCTTAAGGAAGGACACAACTCTGCTAGAAATATAATCCAATGTTCCCATCCACTCTAACCGTGGCAAATCTGGCATAGCAAGTATCACAGTCTTGGCGTGACAATCCAGTATATTATGATAGGGAGACAACCAGTCCATGCCCAAAATAACATCAAAATCTACTATACTGAGCAACAATAGATCAATTATGGTCTCAAAGCCACCAATAATGACTAAACATGACCGATACATACGGTCCACAACAATAGAATCTCTCACAAGTATGGACACATACACAGAAGAACTCAAAGAATCACGAGATATACCCAAATATAGAGCAAAGTAAGATGATACATATTAGTAAGTAGAGCCTGTATCAAATAAGGTTGATGCATCTCTATGATAAGCCGGAATAATACCTGTGATAACTGCGTCTGATGTGACCGCCTCCATCCTCCCCGAAAAAGCATAGCATCTGGCCTGGCCTCCCCCTCTATGGCAATAACTACCCGACTGACCTCCACCCCTAGCTGGCTGTGCAGGTGGAGCGGCAACTTGAGCAGCGACCACAACCTGAGAAGTTTGAGGACCCGGTGGAATACGTGGAACCTGAGTAGTCTGTGGAGGTGCACCCATTCTGAGTCTGGGGCAGTCCCTCACCATATGACGGGTATCACCATACTCAAAATAAACTCTCGATAAGTGTGGCTACTGAAACTGGCTCGGACCTGGTCGGCTGGACTGACCACTATAAGCACCCCATACAAGAGGTGCACTAGATAGTGGCTGAGCAAAATGGGTAACCTGAGACCTAGAAGTATCTAGAACACCACTAGAAGCTTGAAGTGTTGAATGAACTGGATGGCTCATATAGCCCCTTCCATGATGGGTTGTCGCTGCAGCGTAGCCACCACTAAATCCTCCAGTACCTCAAGGCCCCGTGGCCTCTCTCTTCTCTCTCTCTCTCACTGCCCCGTGTACCCTCCAACCTCAAGCCATGCTAAAACTAATACCATAGCTGAGCCCTCGATGAATCGATGGACTCGCTTTCTGACTGTAAAAACCAAGGCAGGTGCATGTTTGGACAACTCACTAAATCTGACAGCATACTCTGACATTATCATAATACCCTGGCGCAGCTGCTCATACTTCACGCGCCATGCATCCTGAAGGCTCTGGGGAATAAACTCTCTCAAGAATATCTCTGAAAACTGAGTCCATTTTAGTGAAGCTGCATCGGCTGTGCTACCCTCCTCATAAGCCCTCCCCTCCACCACTGATATACTACTCCTGATAACTGGAATATAGTAAAATCAATCCCGCTCGTCTCCACAATATTAATGGTGCGAAGAATACAATGACACTTCTCTAAAAAGCCTCGTCCATCCTCTATATCTAGGCCGTTAAAAGTAGGAGGATGATATTTCTTGAACCTTTCAAGTCTAAGTTGCTCCTCCTCAGATGCCACTGCCCTAACCTCAGGCTGAATTAGAACAACAGGCTACGATGGAATAACCTCTAAGACCTGTTCAATATAGACCCACTGCTCTGGGGTACGGGCCGCGGGAGTCTGAGCTCCCCCCCCCCCCCCCGCCTGAGATATGGCTAGTGCAAGTGGAATCAACCCTGCCTGAGCTAGAGTATCAAACATGCTCAAGAATTGTGCGAGGGTATCTTGTAGTGCAGGGGTGGCAACAGACGTCTCGGGTGTCTGCCCTCCAATTGGAGCTATTGGTGGCTCTTATGTCGCAGCTCTAGCAGATGCTCTAGCTATACCACGTGCCCCTCCCCAGCCTCAGCCCCGGCCTCTCGCAGCTCTAGCACATGGAGCGGATGTCTGATCGTCAGATCCAGCGGTGCGTGTCCTCACCATTTGTGAGAGAATAGAAAGACAAAGATTCAGAATTTTGAAGTCAACAAATTCACACGATAAATAATCAAAGAAGTGAAGTTTCCTAACAGTTCCGTAGCCTCTCAAAGATAAGTACAAACATCTTCGTACCGATCCGCATGACTCTGTTAAACATGCTTATGACTCGTAGCACCTAAGAACCTAGAGCTCTGATACCTACATGTCAAAACCCTAAATCTCCCATCGTAGGATGTGGTGATGGCACATATTCTCTAAGACTAGGTAAGCCTAACATGCATGGAGAAATAACAGAAATGATAATAAAACTTCAAATTTGAACCAACTAGCTATCATAAAAGAACTCGACAATACAGGTGTCAATAACTCCCCAAATCTGGTGAGACTAAGTCATAAGCTCTACACTAATATACGGAAATACACCTAATACATCACTGTCTAAGTAAAGAGTAAGCAGTAGAAAAATAAGGATAGAGGGTGACTATGAGGCCTGCGGATGCCACGTAGGTGTACCTTGAAGTCTCCGAGATGTATAGCCAATCATTGATGCCTAACCTGATGTGAGGTACCTAGATCTGCACAAAAAGATGTGTATAAGTGTAGTATAAGTACACCACAACGGTACCCACTAAGTATCAAGCCTAACATCGCTAGAGTAGTGACGAGGCCAGGTCAAGATACTTACTAGGATATGAAAAATAATAGGCTGAACAAGTGCAGTACAGTCTAATAAGGGAAACGAGGAAAATAAGGCAGTAAATAAATACAACAAGATAAGCTACAATTGAATTGAATTTAGAGCAATAAAGGCAACAAGGAAGAAACACATAATAAGAACATCAAGAAAACAATGCGGGCAAATACGAGTGAGGTAAATGAAAGATAACAACAAAAATCACAACTGAGGTACCGCCTAGTATTCACTTTTCACAATTTCAATCACAATCTTTCTTTAAACCACCGCGTGAGCCTTACGTTTAGATCGTTTGAAAATATTTTATCCGAAATAGCTACACGCACTTTAGCCCACCTTATATCGCCGCGTGGCTTCAAATAATTTCCTTACTAGTAACACGCACATAAATCACACCTTATGCCGCCGCATGCACATTAACACGCGCATCAATATCATAACATAATAACAATTCGCAGCACAAGTGCCCATATGCCACATCTTGCCGAAAGAATCAACAATACCAATATTTCTACAATAAATAGCTCATGGCTCAATCACAATGTGTACAAGAATCCCAACAATAACAAAATAATGCTGAATATCTCAACTAGAACGATATCTCAACAATTAACAACTTCACCTCAAAGTGATAACAGTTTTTACAACTTCAACACCAATAGCTAAACAAGAGATGTTCCATGAATTAACAACTTCAAGTAAGGTAACTCAACAATTAAGTAATTAACAAGGCAATAAGGAAACAATAACTTCAACTAAGCATGTAAGGGCAAATAACAAGTAAGATATAGAGCAAGTGTTAACAATGTCTAATAAAGCATGTAAGGATATATTAACACGTGTAAGGATAGATTAACAATGAAAGATGTAACATGTTATGACAATTTAATTAAAGGCATGAAAAGAGTCTAAATAGCCTAAATCAGTCAAATACAACATACAACCCATGTACCCACTCGTCACCTTACGTACACGGCTTTCACATATCACAAATATCACGATCAACACAAATCCTAAGGGGTAGTTTCTCCCACACAAAGTTAGGCAAGATACGTACCTCAAACAAGCTAACTCAATCCACTAGTAAGTCGTTTCCGCGAATATTCAACTCCGGACAGCTCGCATCTAGCCAAAATAACTTTATACCACAAATACAAATCATAGGAAACTATTCCGGATAATAAAGTTGCAATCTTTAAAAAAATATTAAAAAGTCAAACCCAAGCTTGCGGTTTGGAGCCTGACCAAACTTAATAAATCCGAACACCCATTCAATAACGAGTCCAACTATACTAAAATTATTCAATTCCGACATCAAATTGACCTTAAAATCCTCAAATTATAGCTTCTGAAGTTTTCAAAATATTCCCCAATTTTTCCAACTCAAAACATTAATTAAAGGATAAAAACAATGATGGATTAATGTATAATAATCAAATCTGGGTCAAAATCACTTATCCCGATCAACTCCTTGAAAATATCTTCCAAAATCGCCCAAAATCGAGGTCTCTAACTCAAAAGATGAAAAATGGAACAAAACCCTCGATCTACCCCTTTTTTGCCCAGTGATTCAGCATCTTCGGACCAACAGCCGTTTCTACGGTTCCGTACCTGCGGAAAATCCATCGCAGGTGCGGCTTTTCATTTAGCCCAGGCAAATCTGCTTCTGCGGTCTCGCTTCTGCGGACAAGTGACTGTTTATGCGGTCAAACACCAAACTCCAAATTCCGCATCTGCGATTCCTCTCCCGTTTTTGCGGATGTGCATATGCGCGTCTTCATACGCACCTGAAGATCCTGTGTTCCAGGACAAGTCTTGCTTCTCCGGATCTGAGGCCGCTTCTGCAATGCCTCACCTGCAGCCCAAAGTGCGCAGGTGCGATTGCACCAGACTTAGCACTTCCTCAGCAATCAACCAAGTCAAAAATGGTTCCAGATTCAATATGGATCATATCCGAGGCCCCCGGGATCCCATCCAAATATATCACCAAGTTCTGAAATCAAAATCCAACCCCAAAGTCAACTCTCAGTCGAACTTCTGAACCTTCCAAACTTTCAACTTTCTAACTTTCGCCAATTCAAGCCAAAACAACCTACGGACAGCCGAATCAATATCCAGACACACTCCTAAGTCCAAAATCACCATATGAAGCTATCAAAACCATCAAAATTCCATTCCGGAGTCATCTACATAAAACTCAAACTCCGGTCAACTCTTTCAACTTAAGCTTCTAACTTTGGAACTAAATGTTCCAATTCACTCTAAAATTTACCCGAAATAAAACCAACCACCCCGACTAGTCACCTAATCATAATATAACATAGAAAAGACAATAAATATGGGAACGGGGCTAAAATATTCAAAACAACCGGCCGGGTCATTACATCACATTATCCATTAGAATTATAGAGACGTGTGTGTGTGTGTGTATGTGTGTGTGTGTGTGTGTGTATGTGTGTGTGTGTGTATATATATATATATATATATATATATATATATATATATAAGATTATCCTATTTAATTGTACAATAATAGTCCGATCCATTTTTCCATAAATCATATCTCATGCCCTCCATGACTAGCATATGATTTTTTAATATTATGGATTGCTGAAATTTATTTCATGTGACTTGATAGAACTATTTGAGGAGAATGGTGGAGAATTATTATTGTTTTCAGTTTCATGATTAAAGAGGTTTACATAACTATTATTTTTGGGAGTTCCTGGATATTTGAGAGAGTTTAGTAGCCTTTGGTGGTTTACAATGCCTCGAAACTACTCGTGCCAAAGTAGGTATGGTTATGTACCGTTAGTTCGGGCACTACAAAGAAAAGCCCTGGTAAGGCATAAGAACGCGAGCATACTAGAATTTACAACTGTGCGGCACCATAAGGATGAGGCCTAGGAGATCAGGCAGAGGTCGTCCTTGACTTACCCTAGAATAAAAAATAAGTCAAAATCTTTGGTACTCCCTAGAAAAGAAGAAGAGGGAAGAAAGAATATTTTTTCATAGAATAAATGAAAGAGAAATCTTTTTTTTAAGAAGTAAAGTTCAGTTTTGTTAAAGGAATCTAAATTGTTGTTTCAACTATTTATTAGAAGCTTTCAGGATTTTATTTCCATATCATGCATGAATAATTCTTTCAGAGTCTCGTTCCAGTTTTATTGGGAGGATTGTTTTGCTTGTAGAGTATCCTATGGTGTACTGACATTTTAATACATTTTTGGAACCTGCATTAGCATCTGTCAATATAGGGGTAGGATTTATAGATGAGCAGGCTACGAATTAAGACACTCTCTCATCTCAGCGGACTTTTGGTGAGATCTGATTCAAGCCATGGAGCTTATTTGCTTTATTTCAATGCTAAATTTCCCATTTTTGTTTATTTCTATTTGAGGAGTAGCCGGTAAGTCACGTCCCGAAAAATTCGTCCAGACTCTATAGAGGTTTCATAGACATTATAAAGTCAGAAGGTAAGGTTTAGATTTTATTTCGTTTTCATCATACACTGAATGTTTTCTGAATGTTAAGGCATGGTATACATGATAGATCCCATTGCACTAGCATATGGGATCCTACTCATGCGTTCTCTCTCTCTCTTCAGGTATTTTAGGACAATCATCCCTACTGAGAGTAATTTCAGTGTCTATCGGTAGATAGCCTCTTTTTAGAATTATCCATGTTATACCTCTTTAAGATGCCATCAATGTACAAGGAATGGGAAAGCCCAAGCAGCTTCCTAGATCTATCTCTATAGATCTTTATTCCCAACATATAAGCTGTTTTTCCTAAGTTTTTCATGGAGAACTATTCTGATAGCCAAATCTTGGTACTTTTCAATGTCGGTTTATCATTTCCTATGAGCAATATATCATCAACATACAGTATTAAGAATATGATTGTGCTCCCACTAACCGTTTTGTACACACAAGGCTCTTCTTCGCATCTAACAAAATTGAGCTTTTCAATTTCTTATTAAAGCAAATATTCCAAGTTCGAGAAGCTTGCTTTAGTCCATAAATGGATTTATGTAGCTTGCAAATTTTATTATGATCAGACGAAGATGTCAAACCTTCAGGTTGTGTCATGTACAAATCCTCTTCTAGCTCACCATTAAGAAAAGTTATTTTCACATCCATTTGTCATATGTCATAATTTTAGTATGTTGTTATAGCAAGCAAAATCTAAAATTGATTTGAGCATTGCCATGGGAGAGAAAGTCTCATTATAGTTGACTCCTTCTTTCTGACGATATCCCTTTGCAACAAGATGGGCTTTGTAGGTCTCCACCTTTTCATCTACTCCAATCTTTTTCTTAAAAACCCATTTACAACCTATAGGTTTTATATCCTTTGAAGGTTCAACTAAAGTCCATACGTTATTTTCTTTCATGGATTCCATTTCGGATTCCATGGCTTTTTGCCATATCTCATAGTCAGAACTTTGTATAGCCTCTTCATAGGTCTTAGGGTCATCATCATTATGATCAAGCTCATTTGATACATAATCTTGTACCATTAGATTTAATCTAGTTGGTAGATGACGTTCTCGTGTAGACCTTCTAAGAGGTGCTTGTGCAACTTGCTCACCTTGTATTGGATTTGATTATTCTTCAATTTGGTTTGGAACTGGTTCATTAACTTGTTCTTGAACTACATTTAGTTGTTTAACTTCAACCATTGAAGATGACAACTTCCTTGTCAACTTCAAAACATCCAATAAAGGTTTTTCAACTTGTGTCTCATGATCTTGATATTGTATTGATTCATTCGTTTCTTGAACTTCATCAAGTTCTATTTCTCTACTATAATTTCCTTCTAAAAGAAATTCCCTTTCCAAAAAGGTTGCTCCTCTAGCCACAAACACTTTATAGTCAGAAGGATGATAAAAATAATATCCTATTGTTTCTTTGGGATACCCAATGAACCTATACTTATCAGATCTTGAGTCAAGTTTATCAGATTGTAGTCTCTTAACATAAGCTGGACAACCCCCAAACTTTAATGTGCTTAAGGTTAGGCTTACGTCCTTTCCATATCTCATATGGTGTTGTAGAGACTAACTTAGTGGGGACTTTATTAAGTAAGTATGTTGCTGCTTCTAAAGCATATCCCCATAAATATATTGGAAGATCAGTGAACTCCATTATAGATCTCACCATATCTAATAAGGTTTGATTTCTCCTTTCAAACACACCATTATATTGTGGTGTTCCTGGAGGTGTCCACTGTGAGAGAATCCCATTCTCTTTGAAATACCTCGTAAAATGTTCACTAAAATATTCTCCACCTCTATCAGACCTTAGTACCTTGATACTTTTACCCGTCTGTTTCTCAACTTCACTACAGAACCTTTTGAACATTTCAAAAGATTCAGATATGTGTTTCATAAGATACACAAATCCATATCTTGACATATCATCAGTGAAGGTGATGAAGTAAGAATATCCACCTCTAGCTTGAATTTTCATGGGCCCATAAACATCTATATGAATTAGTCTCAATATTTCAGTAGCTCTTTCTCCACTTCCAGTAAATGGAGATTTGGTCATTTTTTCTTTGAGACAAGATTCACAAGTTAGATATGATTCAAAATCATAATTGTCAAGGTACCCTTCCTTGTACAACGTATTAATTCATATCTCTCCAATATGACCATGCCTACAATGCAAAGGTATGTATGATTTACTTGATCATCTCTTTTCCTCTTAAGACTTGAAACATGCATAATCAAATTAGCATTCACATTAGGTAAGATATAAATATCATGTTGGAAATAGCCAGTCAGATATAAATTATCACCATAATAAATAAAGCAAATACCATTGCTTATAATAATGTGAAAACCACGTTTGTCTAACATAGAAGCTGAAATTATGTTCGGAACAAATTTAGGAACGTAATAGAAATCATCCAACATAAGTACTTTGCCCCTGGGTGTTATTAAAGAAATTGATCCTATAGCTACGACTGCAACTTTTGCACCATTTTCAACTTGCAGATTAATTTCTTCTTTCTTCAATCTTCTACTTATTTGGAACCCCTGCAACATATTGCAGATGTTAAAACAACTGTCAGTATCTAATACCCATAATGAAGCGTTAGTAGTAGTTAAAGAAACTTTGAAAATATTTTTCATTTGAGTCTTACCTTGTTTCTTGTCATTTAGAGTTGCAAGATACTCCTGGAAGCTTCTCTTCCAATGTCCTATCTTCTTTAGATGGAAACATTCAGCATCGGATTGGTCAGCTTTATCTCCTTCCTTTGGGTTTGGTCACACCACCCTTAGATGCAGTAGGCTTCTTCTTGGGTTTATTTTTACCCTTACCGTTCTTCTTAGAAGAGTTTCCAACCAACATGACAGTTCCTTTCTTCTTCCCATATGCAAGTTGATTCTCATAATCAATTAGCATGTTAAGAATCTCATAAAGATCACAATCCATTTTATGCATACTGAAGTTAATAATGAATTGTGAAAAGGATTCAGAGAGTGACTGCAAGATCAAATCTTGAGAAAGCTCTTTACCTAGTTTGCACCCCAACTTCTCAAGTTCTTCAATAAGATCAATCATATGAATGACATAAGGTCCAACTGGAGAGTTTCCAATGGATTGTGATCTTCATGAGATTCTTAACATGCTAATTGATTATGGGCATCATCATCATTCATATGATTCTCATAATCATATGAATGACATGGGTCCACCAAGAATCTCATGAATATCAATCATATGAATGACATAGGGTCCAACTTCCTCGGCAGGCTTAACGATCGCATCAATAAGCTTTTCATGCATGAAAACATGTAACGACCCGATCGGTCATTTTGAGCAATTACGCTCCTTTCAACTATTTAAAGTATTGAATAACTTCCTACGAGGTATTATGACTTGTGTGAATTGTCGGTTTTGGTTTTAAGGTATTTCAGAGTTAGCTTGGAATGATGAATTTTCATGTTGGAAGCTTAAGTTGAAATAGTTGACCGGATATTGACTTATGAGTAGACAACCTCAAAATTTAATTTTGATGATTCTAATAGCTCTGTATGGTGATTTCGGACTTAGGAGCATGTCCGGAAAATTATTTGGAGGTCCGTAGTGGAATTAGGCTTGAAATGCCGAAAATTTAATTTTGGGAAGTTTGACCGGGAGGTTGACTTTTTGATATCGATGTCAAAATCTGATTCTGAAAATTTGAATAGCTTCATTATGTCATTTATGACTTGTGTGAAAATTTTGAAGTCATTCCGGATTTATTTGATATGTTTTGGCACAAGATATAGAATTTGAAAGTTCAAAGTTCATAGATTTTGATTTGAGGTGCGATTCGCCATTTTGATGTTGTTTGATATGATTTGAGGCATCGAGTAGGTCCCTGTTATATTATGGAACTTGTTGGTATGTTCGGACGGGGTTTCGAGTGCCTCTGATGAGTTTTAGATGCTTAACAGATCGAATTTGGATTTGGAGGAAGAGCTGAAGCAACTGGGTTGCTGGTGTGATCGCACCTGCGCGAAAAAGGTCAGCAGGTGCGAACTCGCGGATGAGAGGAATGATTCACAGAAGCGAAAATACATGGGCTGTCCAGGCACCGCAGGTGCGAAAATATCATCGCGGGTGCGAAGACCGCGGGTGCGAAGACCGCAGGCGCGAAGAAATCATCACAGGTGCGAAGACTGCAGGCGCGAAGAAATCACCGCGGGTGCGAAGACCGCAGGTGCGAAGAAATCACCGCGAGTGCAAAAAAATTACCAGGGGTGCGAAAATCCTGGAGAGAATGTTAAAAACATAGGGGTTCCGAGTTTTTGCCATTTTGGGGCCTTCAAGCACGGTTTTTGGGGTGATTTTGAGAGAGAATTCAAGGAAAACTTGAGGTAAATCACTTGTGATCATTTTTACTCCATAATATTGAATTATCATCGAATAATCCGACTAGATTACATGTTTTTGAGGTGTAAATCGGAGATTTGAACTTAGGGATTTGAAAATAAGATTTGAAGATTTTGAGGTCGAGTTGAGGTTGGATTTTGGAAAAATTAGTATGGTTAGACTCGTGGTTGAATGGGATTCCAAATTTTATAACTCTTATCGGATTTCGAGATATGGGCCCCACAGGTGATTTTTGGGGGCGTAATTTCGGGGTTTTGGAAAAAATTAATATTTTGATATGGAATTAATTCCTATAATTTTTGTGGGTTGAATCAAAGTAATTGTGACTAGATTTGAGCCGTTTAGAAGTTGATACGCGCAGAATGGAATTTCTGGAGCATTGCTTAGCTTGCTCGACATTGGATTTTGCTTGTTCGAGGTAAGTAACTCTTCTCATCTTGGAGTTGAGGGTATAAACCCTGAATATATGTATTTCGTGAATTGTTGGGAGGTGACGCACATGCTAGGTGACGGGCGTGTGGGTGTTCACTATAGAAATTGTGACATAATTCTTTCTCTGGAATTTTGTAGTTAAATGATCTTGGCATTTTCCATGTGTTTTATGAGTTAAAGAAATTGAGCTAAAAGGCATATTAAAAATCATGTTGAGGCTATGTGCCAGTATTATTGAGACCCACAGAGGTCATATTGCTGTGAATTATTTGGTTAAATTAAAAATTCATACTCAGTCATATTCATTTCATTGCATATCATATCTCAGTCTCTGTTGTTATTTATTGATGCATCATATCATCATTTTTGGGCTATTCTCATGACATTGTGAGCCCATGAGAGAGAGACTGGAGAGATTGATGACTGAGGGAGGCCGAGGGCCTGATTGTGACGATATTTTGGGATCGGGCTGCACGCCACAGCAGGACATGTTGGCTTTATATATATTATTACTATTATATGGATCGGGGCTACCAGCCTGTAGCAGGCCTTATTGGCTTATTATGGCACGTGAGTTGTCCGTGCGGATTCTGATATGATATTATAGCACGTGAGTTGTCCGTGTAGCATGTAAGTTGTCCGTGCAGATTATAGAGCTTGGGCTGTAGGAGCCCCTCCAGAGTATGTACGCATCCCCAGTGAGCGTAGGTACCTACTGAGTGCAAGTGCCGAGTGCTGAGTGACTGTGAGGCATGAGTGATTGTGAGGTATGCCCGAGTGGCAAGAGTGATTGTGAGGTATGCCCGAGTGGCAAGAGTGATTGTGAGGTATGCTCGAGTGGCAATAGTGATTGTGAGGTATGCCTGAGTGGCATGAGTGACTATGAGGTTTGCTCGAGGGGCTGTATATGAGTGATGTTCTGCCCGAGGGGCTGTTTATGATTTTATCACTGAGTTGCATCGCATTGGCATGCACACATGACATACATGCATAGAGATGTATTTTTCTCATGTTGTACCACATCACATCATTCATGATTTCTCACACATTTTTGACAAATGGGCATAGTGATGCATTTGTTTTACACGGGTTATCCGGAAGGAAAATAAAATATCTTATTTATTATCGAAAAGGTTTTTGGGAGAAATTTATTGTTTCCAAATTATTCATATTTTTGGAAACTTCGGCAAACGATTTGGGCTTTCACTGATGTATTTGAAAGGAAGAACTATTATTTTTTTTAATCATGATTTGGATGAGCATTTTATCTCTAAGTTACTTCTGGTATTACTTGCTTTATGTTGTTATGGACTGTTGTGAACTATTGGTTATGGACCCGCCCTTAGTATAAGCTCGTCACTACTTTCAACCTACGGCTAGGTTTGTTACTTACTTAGTATATGGGGTCGGTTGTACTGATACTACACTTCTGCACATTGCGTGCAGATATTGATTGTTGTTATTGCTGTGATCGATGGTTGCGGGACTTGAAGATGTACCTGCGTTCTGGTTGTAGCTACATCTTGTTCAGGGTAGCCTTAGATTTATAAAAGCTTTGTTTATATATTATTCAAACAAACTATGTATTTATTTTATTTTCGCTTTGTATACTCTATTCTTAGAAGCTCATGATTTGTACTACCAGTTCTTGGGGATTGTATAAGATTAAGATCTTTATTTACTTAAATTGCTTTAATAATTATTATTGAAATTGGATAATTGAAAGTTGGCTTACCTAGCGAGTTGGGTTAGGTGCCATCACGACTAGTTGGATTTTAGGTCGTGACAGAACAATTCTCAAATTTTTGTACCAATCATCAAAGTTTGGTCTTACCAACTTGTTGGTCTCAAGTATTCCACGCAGTGATATAACAGACATATTGAGAAATTTAAAATTAGAAAAGAAAAGACAATATTATAAGAACATATTTAGGCATATCATAAAGACATGGACTTTTATCTAAATGATATTTTCACTAATTATTTTAAACTATTTACCCTTATTATATTTTATGAAATCTTAATTTTTGTTAGTGGAGTAAAGGAATCCTTCAACAATATGTATAAGCCTCTTGGAAGTCAAATCGTTTCTCACATATATTTTAAAGGTATGTACCTTACCAATTGTATCCCTATACAATTTTCTTAAATAGCTCTATGTCAAATAGTCTCCTGGTAGTCAGATCGATCCTATTGGCATAGTTGAGTTCAACCATCATGATATCAAAGAACTTATTAAATTTTATATTCCCCGGATAGTCTAGGCGTCTAGTGTAAAATTAAATAATTATTCCAATCCATGAATCTAATGCAATAAATAATTTAAACATATTATCGAACTATAAGTCTCGTGGTTGTCCGACTGTTCCTTATAAACAAGAAATAAATAAAATTATTTATTTTGATGGATATTTTATAATAAAATATCTTATATTTTATTAGTAAGAACTCAAATGTTAGCAAGAGTGAATTGTTACTAAAATAACTTTTAATAACATGATGATCTAATCTTTTATAGAATATGAATTTTGTTCAAGTTGTATGTATGCTTTATCCTAAATTAATTTACATAACATGTAATAATAATTTAAAATCATATAATGAACAACACGTGACATAAAACGAAATTCAACATACTTCTAACATGTTTATCTTATATATCACATAAAATAATTCATGCCAGAACATTATTATTAATTTATATCTCATAAACTAATAACAATTAAAATAATTGTATAATCTAATAACCTATTATAGATCTGTCGTATCATGTACGAAATTTCAAATTCAAGTTACGGACTATCTCAGTGGTTTAACTTATATGAATACATATTTTATTCACAATAAAATAATATCAATCCATATGCATTCAAACAATTTGACTATTGCACAAGACACAAGGATAATGGTTTGAACTTTTCAAATAAAATCTTCAAATATTTCGTAAATAAAATTTAGACACGAGAAACCATGGCTCTGATACCACGATAGGATTGCATATAGGTGTTCATAACACGCAGCGGAAGACAGTAGCCATCCTAGGCATAACTTTTCGTGTTTAAAATTTATTTACATGTCAAAGATCGAATCTAAGACGTACCTGGCGAAGAGGGTCTCGTTTCAAAAATTTATTCGATAGTGCGAAAATTCTATGTGTATCCACACCGAGACCAATCTTTGCTATCAACTCTTTTATTAATGAAACTCGTGAACAAATTAAATGAAAACTTGTGCTGAATTTTCTCAAAAATTGCAGCCCAAAAGTAAAAGAACAAAAAAAAACTGTTTTTCATGTCCGAATATTTCTTGACTCTTGCGGCACTACCAAAAGAACTTACTTAGCCGCCTTCTTTTAGGTGTGTGTATATATATATATATATTACTTCACCAACTCTTTCCCTTAAAGCTAAGGAAAAGGATGAGGCTCTGACTGAATGTGAAAACAAAGTCACATAATTCAATATTTTCCTTCTTTACAATTATTTTTATATTGTAAAGTTACAATCACATTTTATATATGCATGAAAGTGGTCTCCTACTTCAAGAAATTTTTCTATGTCATTTTTTTGAAAAATTCACGTTACTAATCCAATAATAACTTAGAAATTCAAATCCCATCCCAATGAAATGAATCTGCCGAATGTCCTTTATGGACTTTGACGTGAGAATCCAATTCTAAATTGCTTTTGTAAAGGATTGCATATAGGTGTTCGTAACACGCAGCGGAAGACAATAACAGTCCTAGGAAGATTTTTTCGTGTTTAAAATTTATTTACATGTCAAAGATCGGATCAAAGACGTATCTGGTGAAGAGATATAATTTAATTTTCTATTCCAAATAGAAAACTTTAATTTGTTCACAATATTAATTATATCCTCTGTGCTAGCAAAGAATATAATAATATTTCATTTGGACTAAAACTTTATTTATTTATTTAACTAATTAAATTCTATAATTTAACTATCAAACAATAAAGTAATTAATCCTTTAGCAAAAATCAGAACACTCGTTAGTGTGCGACCCCATAAGTTCAATACTAAGCCGGTAGTAAATTGATCACATCAATATACCAATCAAGGATGGTGTCTAGCAACACTTCTTAATGACCGGATAGCATGAAATATGCAATTTGCTCTCAAGAACCCGTTGAAGAATAATGTAGTAATTCCTTTTGTCCTTATAGCTCTAGGTTACCCTAGGATATGGTTCAACTGTCAAATCCTAATAGGCAACCAACTATGTGTTCATGTCAAATATAATCGATCATTGAATGACCTAAGAAACTCTTTTCTTCTTTCATTCAATTGCCCCGGCCAAGGTCTTAATTTGGTCGGTTATAATTCATTACAACATGGAGATTAAACTCATTATCAAGAGTTGACAGATTCCATCTTGATCAATCACAAATTCTACAAGTATTTAATCGTACCCATTATCCTTTCAACTATCTCTCTAGGGCCATAGGTGTCTAGTATCAAAGTACAATAAATAACTTATCAATTACTATGATGATATCAGATCAAAGAAAACTCTTACATCACATTCTTCAAGAGAATATCCTATTGACAGTTTATGGTAATTTTAACCATTAGAAATTATCCATTAAATCGGTTCAATGATCATATCTCTATATGCATCATCTATTTATATTATTTAGTAAAGGAGATAAACTAATCTTTATCCCATAAAGACAATCATATAAACATTGATCTAACCGGATTACTAATGTCCAAATTAATAATCCTACGATCAAGAAAACAAATTAAGATTAAGTTGTAAGAGACTTTACTCTTATTATCACGATCTCCATCATGATGACAAGTCTCGAAATTTAATCAAGGACCTTATTAAATTAATCAAGAAATTAATAATAACTATGATAAACAAATATCAAATGCCATATATTTTTATATCAAATAATATTCACAAAAATATGTTCAAATCATCAAATATGATACTGGATCTAGGGCATATCTAATATATCCCTAACACGTGCACCATTGGCCATCGAGGATTTCTTAGTTGCAAAAAAGGAATAACACTATTGTTTACCCTTAAAATTGAATAACAATTAAACTTATAATATGGTTCTAAGGACATGTGATTTCACCTAATACCAATTTATAAATGTAAGGATGAGTAATAGAAATTAACAATAAAGTAAAGCAAAATGGTTGGTGCAAGAATTATGAAAGTATAACAAACTGAATAACAATGGTGAGAACAATAAAAAGAATGATATTGCTTTTTGTGTCTGTCAACCGTCCCCTACAAATGATTAGAACCCCGCTTTATATAGTAGAGGAGTTCCACTTATAGTACAATTCTAATTACAGAAAGAAACTCTATGTGTAACTACTCGGACGGTCGTTTTGAGCATTTGCACTTAGCTTGGTAGTTTGGGGGCACGAGTAGCTCTGTATGATGTATTAGGACTTGTGTGCAAAATTTGAGTTCATTCTGAGTTGATTTGATATGTTTCGGCGCGAGTTTTTGGAAGTCGAAAGTTCATTAAGTTTGATTTGAGGTGTGTTTCATCGTTTCGATGTTATTATGCATGATTTGAGGCCTCGAGTAAGTCCGTGTTATGTTATAGGACTTGTTGGTATATTCATACGGGGTCCCAAGGGGCTCGGGTGAGTTTTGGATAGAATTGGGTTGTGTTGCACTTGTTTTTCTTATGTTTCGACATCGTTTCTTCAAGCATAAATGGTACCACATTGAACAAATGAGCTCCGATTTCTGTTTTGGTTAAAGCATTACATTCGTATCGTAATTACTGATCCGTAGCAAAAAGAATCGTCGAATATAGACAACGTATGAGGATTTTATGGTCATTTTACTAAGAATTGGGTTGCCATATTAATTACGAAATTGTCACTCACTTCGTATTTAAAAATCTGCACTATTTCCAAATATTGAAACCAACATATCTCCTTCATTATAAGGTCAAATGGAGTGATTCAAAAGTCTATCTTGAATGAAATTTCACAAGGAATCCATTATAGGCATCAAAAGCTAGTTTTGGGAATGTTTGTCATGCAAAACAAGGCAGAACAGCTAGGCAAAAGTATTTAATATCGAAGGTGTGTTCATTTGGTCATATTTTGAGTTGGGGAGCTCGAATTTGGACAATATTTGGAGGAGCTTTTCATCATATGGATTGGGTAAGTGTTATATACTTGATTTTGGTTATATTTCATGAAACCAACTTCGTTTTTAGTATTTGATTAATGATTTCAAAGTGAAATTTGGGGGTTTTGTCTAAAATTTCATAAAGTGAATTTTGAGTTTTGAACATCGATTCAGAGTAGGAGTTGAGTAAAACTAGTATGGTTAGATTTTTGATTGAATGTGTTATCGGATTTTATGAGTTTTGTTGGGTTACGCGCGGGACCGGGAAGGGCTTATTGGCCGATTTTAGGCTTTTGATTAAAGATTCGACCTTTTCCGATTGGGATTGGTTCCTTTAGCATTGTTTGATGTATTTCAGTTGTTTTTAGTTAGTTTTGAGCGATTCGGATGTCGGAACACACGGGATGGCATTTTTGGAGCATCGCTTGGCTTGCTCGATATTGGAATTGGCTTGTTCGAGGTAAGTAACTCTTCTAAACTTAGTGCTGAGGGTATGAAACCCTGAGTTACATGCTATGTGATTGATGATGAGGTAACACACATGCTAGGTGACGGGCGTGTGAGCGTGCACCAGGTGAATTGTGACTCCTTTGTTTTCATGGCACTGTTTAGTGGCCCTATTTTGTTGATATCTGTGTTTTCACCACGTGATTAACTAACTAAACTGTGAATCATGCTAGCTATCATGTTTGGCCTTATGATGATATTGTTAGGACCCATAGTGGTCGCTTCTTACTGTTATCTCACTTATTTCATTGATATTTCGTACTCAGTCACATTCATGCATTCATATCATATCTCAGTTTCAGTTGTTATGTATTAATACATCATATCATTGTTGTCAGGCTAGTTTCATGACATTGTGAGCCCGTGAGTGAGACTGGAGAGAGTGATTACTGAGAGAGGTTGAGAGCCTGTTTATGAGTGATAATTATGGGATCGGGTTACACGCCGTAACGATTATATTGATGATTATGATAGCGCTTGGGCTGTAGGAGCCCCTCCGGAGTCTGTACACACCCCCAGTAAGCACGTATGATATTATTGAGTGATGGATTTCCCTGGACATGGATTTGTCCGAAGTACCTGATACCTGGAGATGGATTTCTCCACAGGGTTGGATTGCCTTTTTTCCTCGGTACTGGGTGACATATAGTCAGTGTTATATATGTTCTAGGATGGATTTCCGGCCGTATGGGCCATATACAGTACCGAGTGATTGAGCATGATGAGTGGAAAGTATGAGACAGTGAGATTGAGTAATCTGAGAGTGTGAGTACATGATTCATCTCTGAGGTACATGGCATTGGCATGCACACATGACATACATGCATAAAGATGAATTTTTTCTCATGTTGTACGGTATCACGTCATTCATGAATTTTTACACATTGATATGTGTGCATAGAGAGGTACTTCACACTTGCTATATGGAAAGAAACCGAAACATCTAATTTATTGTGGAAAGGTGTTTTGGAAAATTTACGATTTTCAAATTATCTCATGTTTTACGACGATTTCGTAAAGGATTTAAGTTTTCATTGATATTCTTGAAAAGTAGAACTATTTTCGAAAAATTATGAAAAAGCTGAGCATTTTTATTGCTGAGTTACTTTCTTATTTATATGCTCTATGTTGTTATGAACTGCTATTGGTTATTGGTGTTGGACCCGGCCTATGTTCCAGCTCGTCACTACTTCCAACCTAAGGTTAGGTTTGTTACTTACTCAGTACATGGGGTCGGTTGTACTGATACTACACTTCTGCACATTGCGTACAGATGTTGGCTGTTGTTATTGCTGTGCTCGATGGTTGGCGGATTTAAAGATGTACCTGCGTTCCTATTGTACATGCCTCTTGTTCATGGTAGCCTTAGATTTATAAAAACTCTGTTTATGTACTTTTCAAACAAAAGATGTATTTACTTCATATCAGCTTTGTAAATTTTATTCTTACAAGCTCATGATTTGTACTACTAGTCCTTGGGAAAGGTTTAAGATTCAGAAAATTCCTTTGTTTGATTGTCTTATCACTATTATTGAAATTGGACAGTTATTAGTTGGCTTACCTAGCGGGTTGGGTTAGGTGCCATCGCGACTAGCGGATTTTGGGTCGTGACACTTTATATATACCGGTTTCAGGTTTGATCCATTTCGAGATTTACGCCATGATCCTCGACCAATCACCGAGATTTACGCCATGATCCTCGGTCAGCCACGGATATCTTGCTTTTCTGTTATTATGCTATCTCCGATCTTGCTCGATGTCTGTCTCATTTGGCTTCGATCGCTACTAGCCTCGATCTCGACATGTATCTCAGTTCTGAGCTTGGTACCTTATCCTCGTGATATGGCCTATTCCGTTATGAGACCGTCCTTCGATGCAAACCCCTAGTCTTGGTCAAACAATAAAATTGGGTGGGACTGGTTTTAACCATATACAGATAGTCCCCTCGTATTTTTGGAGCGTAATTACAAGAAACGAATTGAGCCTTTGATTTTCTACCTCAGTCTGTCATGACATCATCCTTCTGACGTAAGCGACGGAATTAACTGAAACGTCCCGTCTATATAGTTACCAAGGCATTAAATGCACGTCAGTCGATGGTCGTCCACCGCCAATATTGAACCGTCATTGTAAAATTTATAAATAACCCCTCTCTCCACCATTTCGAACTTTTACTTTCAGATTTCTAATCTCTAAAGCTTTTTATATCTTCTAATTTCTTCATCTGCAAATCTACGATTTTCACAGCTACCATCTTCTCAAAACACCAAATCTTATCATCTCCATCTATTTTTAACTTCAAACCCATATAAAAATGGCAAAAACATCAAAAATTATTCCTCAAAAGGAACATGCTTCTTCATCGCGGTCGGCCGGCAACAAAACACTAGTGGAACCACGACCTGAAGAGTGTGTTCCTGGGGGGTGTGTTCTTACTTCTGACTTCAAGACCGATAAAGTCTCATCGATTCTTGATCGATGTGAGACAATGTCAAGGTATATATGCTCGATAACCGAAGGGTACCTTAAGCAGGTAAGGAAAGACTGCAACTAGGAAGGCAAATAAGTGGTGATCCCGACCCCGGAAGAAGACATTACCACCCATGTGGAAGGGTTTTTAAGTGTTTACACTTACCCTTTCACGCTGGGCCCCCTCGACCCCGTCGTCATTGATTTTTGTCGTCAGTATCAAATAACCCTAGGCCAAATCCATCCCTCTTTTTGGGAATTGTCATTCTGCTCTGATTCTTCGTAAGCAAAGTCGAGGGGATGCCTTTCACCCTCGACCACCTCATCAGGTTATATAGCCCCCGCCTCTATCGAGGCGGGTTAATAAAACTCCAACATCGGGCCACCAAAGTGCTGTTCTCGAGCATATACGAGGATAAGGACTGAGGCTGGATGGGCCGGTTTGTTTGGGTGAGGACTTCCGACCTAGTCCCGGCCGAGAAGATGCCATTTCCCGAGAAATGGAATGTGAAGCGTAAGTACAATCCCACTGTTAGTTGTATTTATTATTTTGCCCATTTGCTTCTTCTTATTGATATCCCTTTCTGTGATGTAGCGGTTACTTAGATGCCTGGTGCAATTCCTAACCTCAAGAGCTGGGTTCGGGACCTGGCCTCGATCTCTACGTACGCTGAGCGCTCGTGGCGCAATTTATCAAAGGGCTGATGGGAGGCCAAAACTCATGGTAAGCCCCTTTTCCATGTCTTTGATGGCTCTATCAAGGCATTTCTCACTTAATTTCTTTTCATATAGGCCTTGTCAAAGATGCTGTTATGAGGCCCCTATCTGGTGAGGAGGAGATTTCGATCCCCGCACCAAAACCGGTGAAGGACAAAAAGAGGAAAACGACCTCACCCTCTGAGGATCCAGAACCTAAGAAGAAGGTGGCTCGTAAGCCAAGGAAGAACATCATCCTCCTAACCGAAGATTATGTTCGGCGTCTAAGGGATGAGGATGAAGAAGAGGAAGAAGACGACTCCGGGCTGGTGGCCTGAGCAGGAATGAGCACCAAGGCCCCAAAGGCCACTAAATCGGTGAAGGCTGCAGAGACTCCGTCTCGAGATGAGGAGATATTGGGAAAAGACTTGGGCGAAGTCCCCGAGTCATCGAGGATCGAAGATGCTTCCCACCACACTGAGCCAACGGTGGGTATGGTCGTCGAGGCCCCTTGAGATGAGGAGAACTCCCCGAGTGATCCACTCGGGGCAATAGAAATTGGAGGCTCCCCGCTGCTCCCCTCCTTTTCTAAGGAGATCATTCAAGAGGCTCGGGCCTTGAAGACCTTCTCTATTGAAGGAGCCCACAGAAAGGAGGATCCCTTCCGCGATTACTTTACTGGGGTCGAAGATGCTACCGGCCTAAGTGACTTGGAAGTCTCGAGGAAGGACTCGGGTGAGGCATCGAGCCTTTTCAATGAAGCGCAACAAACTCTAAATAGGGTAAGCCTTAACTCCCCTTGTTGGTATTACCTTTGTGTTTATTTTTCATTTTCTAACTTTTTTTCTTTTTTCGGCGTAGGCCTCAGCGCTTCATCGGGAAACATTCTATCGGTCTTGAGCTGAGCTGAGTTGATACGAGGCTGACATTCAAAGGCTTACCGATGAGAGGAATTCCCTCAACCTTCTCGGCAAGAAAAAAGAAGAACAGATCAAGGACCTACGAGCCGAGTTGGCCACATCTCACAAAGATCAAACCGACCTGATCGAGCAGGTAATGAAAATCTTAAAAGCTCATGGGATCGATTCGGGAACGTTGGCTAACATTTCGATCTCACAGCTGCAGCAGAAGATCGAGAGGATCGAGTAGTTCCGCGAGGAGGTAGATACGATAAAGGCGGAGTCCTTGGGGTGGAAAGAAGGTATGGACCGCTTTGCTACAGAAAAAGAGACTGCTCGAGCCCAATTATCATCGGTCGAAAGTCAGCTTCAAGGTATGAAGGAGAAGATCTTGCCTCAAGCAAGGAAAATATAGGAGCTCGAGGCTCGATTGGCTTCCGACCTTTCCAAGGCCAAATCTGAAGCCGAAAAGGCCAAGGCTGAGGTAGATGCGATCATGGCCGTCTACCGGGCCGATGCTGAAGCCGCTCAAGTCCAAGAAAGAGAGGCAGCCGAGACCGCTCAAACCTGAGCATATTGGATTGCCGAACTTAACAAATGCCAATCTCGGAGGGAAACCCTTGAGGAAATCAACGCTCGAGGTTTCGATCTTACCAACGATATAGTAAAGGCTAGAGAGCATGAAGCTGAAGCTGGAGCGCTGGCCACTTCCGATGAAGATGATGATGATGGCAGCAAGAGCGGGTCCAGGAATGGGGAGGACCTCGATGAAGAAGAAACTGTCCCCGGAGAAGATCATGAACCTTAAGATTTTTCACTTTTGATCTTTTGTATATGATCCTAATCGGACCTTGTAAATATTTTCATATATATAAAGATCTCTTTCCTTTCCGACTTGTCTTTATTTCATTTATGCTTTGTGAAAATTTTGTTCATAAGTTCAAGGCTTAGGCAATTTGATCGAAGCAGAACTAGTGTAGTTTTTATAATCGAGTGAGTACTTGATTGAACTCGGAGTAGGGTGACTCTTAGGTTTTAATTGAGTGAGGATGATTTCTCAAAACAAAACTAGTCCTTTAGGCTCTTGAATTAAGACGATACGGCCATAGCAAAAATAAAGGATCTCTCCCCATTTTCGGCTTGAAAAGTTCATTGTTTAATCATATAAATTCTGTTATGCCTTAGAATGAAATAAAGGATTTGCTCGAGAGTTCGAACGGTTTCGTACCCATTAGGATTTTCAAGGGTCGATATTATCGAGACCCTTTGTTTCGTAATGCCTTAGCATAAAATAAAGAATTTGTTCGAGATTTCGAACGACTTTGTACCCATTAGGGTTTTCGAGGGTCGATATTATCGAGACCCTTAGAAATTTAGCTGAGGGTAGCCTTTTTAACCGGTTTGTAAAAATATTAGAAGGCTTGTTTAATAACAAAAATTGGACGTCTCCGAACCGTGTTAATTTGGCCGTAGCCTTTAACTTGGGATTCGCATTTTGGGCTTGTTCCCCTGTTATACTTCGAACTTGTTCGAAGTATCAGTCCCCGAGTGGGGTGGCCGTGGCCTATAAAATTGAGGATTGCCTTTATAAGGTCTTACGATTTCGAGGTTTAGTAATTCGATCATGTCGATTTTCTGGACGGCAGTCCCCGAGTATCGGGTAAATTGTTTGAACTTCAGTTGTGCTCGGCCCTTAAGCCAGTTTCAACAATAGATCATAAATATGAAATTGTAAAGTATACATTTTTCTAAAGCATGGAACATCTTGTAAGGAAAAATACTTCTTATAATAGATCATACATGCGTACATGTTTTGCCATTAGGGTTCGAGTAATCTACATAGACACGGTTCATTTGACCGTTTAGTCCTCTACAAAATTTACCTATCGAGACCCTGTCGACACGAAGTATTTTCCTTGTAACTATCCGAAAGTGATGCCCCCCAGTATTTGAGGTTAATTGTAAATGAGCCTCGGATAATATTGAATTGCTCTAAATTAGCACGAACAATGGTTACCTCATTAAAAACCTCGCCGGAAAAACCCATTTGGGACACAAACCGGTCTAAGGGAAAAAGAGGGCAACACGTGCTTTCATACCTAAGTATTCCGCATTTGAAGAATCCTTTGATGTCTCCGATTAAACACCTGCAAATAGTTAGTATAAAATATAAATGAAAATGGAGAAGGTCATACCTTAACAGTAATATCGTGTGAGGAGTGATATGTTCCAATTGTTTGGTAATTGTTCGCCGTTCACCATGCCAAGTTTGTAGGATCATTTTCCAATGATATCGAGGACCTGGTATGGTCCCTCCCAGTTCCGTCCAAGTTTTCCTTCGTTTGGTTCTCGAGTATTAAGGGTGACCTTCCTCAGAACCAAGTCCCCGATTTTGAAGAGTCGAAGATTGGCTCTTCGATTGTAGTACCTTTCGATCCGCTATTTCTGTGCGGCCATTCGAACAAAGGCAGCTTCCCATTTTTTATCTAGCAATTCGAGGCTTGTATTCATAGCCTCGTGATTTGACTCTTCTGTTGCATATCGAAACCTGACGATGGGTTCCCCGACTTCAACCGGGATCAGAGCTTCAATGCCATATACTAAAGAAAACGGTGTTGCCCCCGTACTGGATTTTGACGTCGTTCGATATGCCCAAAGGACTTCGGGCAATATTTCTCTCCATTTTCCTTTAGTGTAGTTCAATCTTTTCTTTAGATTTTGAATGATGGTTTTGTTTGTCGATTCGGCCTGTCCGTTCCCACTAGGATGATATGGCGTCGTCATGATTCTTTTTATTTTGTGACCGTCGAGAAATTTTGTCACTTTGCTGCCAACGAACGGCTTTCTAATATCGCATACGATCTCGGCAGGCATCCTGAATCGACATATAATGTGGTCCTAGATGAAGTCTATGACTTCTTTCTCTCTAATTTTCTTGAAAGCCTACGCTTCAACCCACTTAGAGAAATAGTCAGTCATAAACAAAATAAATTTAGCTTTATGTGGGGCCGATGGCAGAGAGCCGACGAAATCCATTCCCTACTTCATGAATGGACATGGGGATAATACTGAGTAGAGTTGCTCTTCGGGTTGGTGAATCATCGACGCGTACCTTTGACATTTGTCGCACTTTCGAACAAACTCTTTTGTATTTTTTTCCATATTGGCCCAATAGTATCCTGCTCTGATGACTTTGTGAACCAATGATTCGGCACCGGAATGATTTTCACAAGTGCCCTCGTGGATTTCTCGTAGGACGTAGTCGGTATTTCCTAGTCCCAAACATATTGCCAATGGTCCATCGAACATCCTTCTATACAATGTTTCGTCTTCGGCCAATGTGAATCGTACGACCTTCGTACCTAGAGCCCTCGATTCCCTAGGGTCCGATGGAAGCTTCTCGTTCTTTAGGTATCCGATATATTTGTTCCTCCAATCCCAGGTCAGGCTTGTGGAGTTGATTTCGATGTGGCCTTCTTCGATTACTGAACTTGAAAGTTGTACGACAGTCCCCGAGCTGATCTCGTCGTCTTCGACTGATGACCCCAAATTTGCGAGGGCATCAGCTTTGCTGTTTTGTTCTCGAGGCACATGCTGTAGAGTCCATTCTTTAAACCGATGCAGAGTCACCTGTAGTTTGTCCAAGTATCTCTGCATTCGATCTTCTCGAACCTCGAAGGTTCTGTTGACTTGGTTTACCACAAGCAAGGAGTAACATTTGGCCTCGATGACTTCTGCTCCCAAACCTTTAGCTAGCTCAAGACCTGCAATCATGGCCTCATACTCGACCTCATTGTTAGTTAACTTGGTAGTTTTTATAACTTGTCTAATTGTATTACCTGTGGGTGGCTTCAAAACGATGCCTAACCCCAATGATGTACCCGACTTTATTAATAGTTCCTTTTCGATCTCAGGTACCAGGGATGGCATAAAGTCGGCCACGAAGTCCGCTAAGTTTTGAGACTTGATAGTCATTCGGGGTCGATACTCGATATCGTACCCACTGGTCTCGATGGCCCATTTGTCCAATCGGCCCGAAAGTTCGGGCTTATGCAAAATATTGCGAAGAGGATAAGTAGTCACCATGCAGATCGGGTGACACTGAAAATATGGTTTTAATTTCCTAGAGGCGCTTATTAGGGCAAGCACTAATTTTTCTAAGTGTGGGTACCGGGTCTCGACCTCACCTAGAGTTCGACTAACATAATAAATAGAGAATTGCGTACCTTGCTCTTCTCGAACTAGAACTCCACTTACCACGATTTCCGAAACTGTCAAGTACAAGTATAGTTGCTCGTCCGCTTTCGGAGTATGAAGTAGTGGCGGGCTCAAGATGTACCGCTTTAGTTCTTCCAATGCTTGTTGGCATTCCGGGGTCCATGCAAAATTATTGTTCTTTTTGAGCAGTTAGAAGAACCTGTGACTTATATCTGAAGACCTCGAGATGAATTGGCCTAGGGAGGCTATGCGCCCTGTTAATCTTTGTACGACCTTAACATTATCCACGACTGTGATGTCTTCGATCACCTTGATTTTATCGGGATTAATTTTGATACCCCGATTCGATACCATAAAGACGAGGAATTTGCCTGAGCCGACCCCGAATGCACATTTCTCCGGGTTGAGTTTCATGTTATATTCCTTAGTATATCGAAGGCCTCCTGCAAATGTGTTAAACGGTCCTCTGCTCGTAGGGACTTAACTAGCATATCATCAATATAAACTTTCATTGACTTACCTATTTGTTCTTCGAATATTCGATTTACTAAGCGTTGATAAGTGGCACCAATATTTTTTAGTCCAAATGGCATTACATTATAACAATAGGTGCCGTACTTAGTGATGAACGAAGTCTTTTTTTCCTGATCGTCCGGGTTCATTTGTATTTGATTGTACCCGGAGTAGGCATCGATAAAACTAAGAATCTCGTGGCCGGCCATGGCATCGATCATGCAATCAATATTCGATAGAGGAAAAGAGTCTTTAGGACATGCTTTGCTTAAATCTTTATAGTCTACGCACATTCTAAGTTTATTTCCCTTTTTAGGGACTACGACTATGTTTGCTAACCATTCGGGATATTTTACCTCCCGAATAGACCCTATTTTGAGAAGTTTGGTTACCTCGTCCTTGATGAATGCATGTTTTACCTCGGACTGGGGTCTTCTCATTTGTTTTACCAGGCAGAACTTCGAGTCCAAGCTCAGTCGATGTGTAGCGATTTCCGACGGGATCCCTATTATATCTAAATGGGACCAAGCAAAACAATCCATATTTTTGTAAGAAATTTGATGAGTTTTTCCCTGAGCTCGGGGGTTAACCCCGTACCCAAGTATACCTTTCGATCGGGTAGGTGCTCGATCAGTACGACTTTCTCTAACTCCTCGACCATTGATTTGGTAGCATCGGAATCCACGGGGATTATGAAGGATCGAGGGATTCAATAGTCATCGTCTTCGTCGGTTCCCTACTTCTCCGGTTGAGTCGAGGCTGGTTGTTGTGGTTGCTATTTAGCTTCATATTTTCCTTTGGACCACGATCCTTTTGTTGACGAAAGCGTCGATACCGGTATCACTTCGTCGACCGCGAACATCTATTTGGCAACATACTGTTCCCCATACACCATTTTTACTCCATCCGATGTTAGGAACTTTAGCATTTGGTGAAGGGTTGAGGGGACCGCCCTCATATTGTGAATCCAGGGTCTTCCGAGCAGTGCGTTGTATCTCATATCGCCTTCGATCACATAGAACTTTGTTTCTTGAATAATTCTGGCTACATTTACTGGTAGGATGATTTCACCTTTAGTTGTTTCGCTTGCCATGTTAAAGCCATTGAGAATCCGAGCTACGGGTACGATATGATCTTGTAGGCCAAGCTACTCCACGACCCTCGATCGAATAATATTGGCTAAAATTCCTGGATCAATTAAAACATGTTTAACCTGAATTTTACTCATAAGGATAGAGATTACCAAAGCATCATTGTGGGGTTGTGAGATCCCTTCTGCTTCCTCATCATTGAATGATAAAGCGCCTTTTGGCACATAGTCTCGAGTTCATTTTTCTATGGTGATTGATACTTTAGTGCGTTTGAACACGGGCCCTTGTAGAATATCGATCCCACCAACAATCATGTGAATCACGTGTTGTGGTTCTTCCTGCTCATTTTTCCTGTTTGCGTCTCTGTCTCTGAAATAGTTTTTAGCCCGGTCGCTCAAGAATTCTCGAAGATGACCCTCGTTGAATAGACATGCCACCTCCTCCCTTAGTTGTCTGCAGTCTTCGGTTTTATGACCATGTGTACCATGGTATTTGCATGTTTGATTAGGGTTCCTTTATGATGGATCGGTTTGTAGAGGTGTGGGCTATCTAGTATCTTTGATTCTCCCAATGACTGACACAATACCTGATGCGTCGATGTTGAAATTGTATTCTGATAATCGTGGTGCTTCTGTGGGATTGGAATGTTTATCAAAGCCATTTTTGCTCATGAGCCCTCGAGAGCTCGGTCTTCGATCATTCCTTCGATCACTTCGGATGGGATTACGTCCTGGGCCTATTTCTACAATCTGCATTGTATGGTAGATACCGATCTCTACTCGACTGGGGTTCTCTGTCGATGTCCCTTTGAGTTCTGTCGACGGACCTGTTTGGATAAGCGGAATCGGAAGGGGTCCCCAATTGATCGTCCTCGACCCTGATCTTTGACTGGTACTGATTATGTACATCGGCCCAGGTTACCACTGGATATTCAATTAAATTCTGCTTTAGCTGTCATGATGCCACCGAACTTTGTTCGTTCAAACCTTGAGTAAAGGCCTAAATAGCCCAATCGTCTGTGACCGGTGGTAGTTCCATCCATTTCATCTGAAACCGAGATACGAATTCCCTCAATATTTCGTTGTCTTTTTGTTTTACCTTGAAGAGATCCGATTTTCTAGTCGCAACCTTTATTGCTCTAGCATGTGCCTTTACGAAGGAGTCTG
Organism: Nicotiana tabacum; assembly: GCF_000715075.1. Classification (NCBI taxonomy): domain Eukaryota; kingdom Viridiplantae; phylum Streptophyta; class Magnoliopsida; order Solanales; family Solanaceae; genus Nicotiana; species Nicotiana tabacum. The sequence goes on from NC_134103.1 coordinate 38,122,445, forward strand.
CAAGCATGGCGAAGGAATCGATGGAATTAGGCGGCAAATTGTGGTACCATATCATTGCTCCTTTCGATAAGGTTTCTCCAAATTTCTTCAGTAGAACATATTCAATCTCATCGTCTTCTAAGTCATTTCCCTTTATTGCGCATGTATAAGAAGTGACATGCTCATTAGGGTCAGTACTCCCATTGTACTTAGGAATTTCTGGCATTCGGAATTTCTTCGAAATGGGTTTCGGTGCCGCACTTGGAGGGAAAGGCTTCTGTACAAATTTCTTCGAATCCATACCTTTTAGAATCGGCGGTATTTGATCAACCCGGGAGTTATATGTCTCTACTTTCTTGTCATTTGCCTCGATTTTCTTTTCTCCCGATTCAATCCGTTTAGTGAGCTCCTCAAACATTTTCATAATGGCGGGGTCAGTCCCAGATTCGTTGGCATTTGACCTTTTCGGCATAGGCTCGGCCCTTTGAATGACTTCTGGTTCGATCCTACTCGGTGTTCGGTGTTGATTTTATAGTTGTGCTATAGCGGCCTGTTAAGCCTGTAACATTTTGAATATCAATTGGAGGCTAACTCTACCATCTTCTCCGCCCTGCATACCTCGACCACCTGATACAACTTCCCTGTGTATACTACCTTCGGGCTCAACGTCCAAATTTGCATTTAGGGCGACATGTGAACTGACATCGACGGGATTTGCAATTGGTTCTCCCTCGAGGTCGGCCTGAGGCACCTCGATTCCTGGGGCGGCTATGTTGTCATTTTTCCCTTGAAATCCAAGGGTGTTGTCACCATGTATAGGTGCTGTTTGTGAGTTTGACATATTTGTCCTGAAAATAAAGATTTTTACGAGAACAAGTGTAAAGCAGTGTGTGTTATTGAAATTAGTATCAAGCAATCACTATTATCCTTAGCCCCATGGTGGGCGCCAAATTGTTTACCCTTAAAATTAGATAACAATTAAACTTATAATATGGTTCTAAGGACACGTGATTTCACCTAATACCAATTGATAAATGTGAGGATAAGTAATAGAAATTAACAATAAAGTAAAGCGAACCAGTGTTAGAATGAAACTCAGCCCTCGAGTTTGGACACCCTCGAACTGGTTGGTGCAAGAACTATGAAAGTATAACAAGCTGAATAACAATGGTGAGAACAATAAAGAGAATGATATTGCTTTTTGTGTCTGTCAACCGTCCCCTACAAATGATTAGAACCCCCATTTATATAGCAGAGGAGTTCCACTTATGGTACAATTTTAATTATAGAAAGAAATTCCATGATTAGCTAATTAACCGTTTCTGATTTGATCCATTTCGAGATTTACGCCATGATCCTCGACCAATCACCGAGATTTACGCCATGATCCTCGGTCAGCCACGGATATCTTGCTTTTCTGTTATTATGCTATCTCCGATCTTGCTCGATGTCTGTCTTATTTGGCTTCGATCGCTACTAGCGTCGATCTCGACAGGTATCTCGGTTCTGAGCTCGGTACCTTATCCTCGTGATATGGCCTATTCCGTTACGAGACCGTCCTTCAATGCAAACCCCCGGTCTTGGTCAAACAGTAAAATCGGGTGGGCCTAGTTTTAACCGTATACAACTATGAAAGAAAAAAAGAATGACAAACTCAACCTCTTTCATACTTAGCTTGGTTTACACTCTCCATGAGTCTTCTGAGTCGGAACGTGCTATCATTAGCATTTGCTGACAACCATATTTGTGTAAGTTGTATTAATCGTTGGACCCGTATTTGATCTAAGATTATATTGTCTATCTCCAGTATAGTTGTTTTTATGGCCGCTTTGAGTCAAGTTATTTGTGCAAAGGGGATGATATCGATTTTGAGAGTTGGATTTCAAACATCACAGTTCCCAATCTCAAGATTGTCTACTCCATTAGAATGTGTAGCGAGCCATATGATAAGCTTTTCGAACTTTCGGAATTTTTGCTAAAAGAATGCAATGGCTTTGGAGAAGTTCCTTCTCGTAGCAAAGAGAAGAATATGCTGGCTTTGTTCTAAGAATTATGTGTCCCCATATTCGTCACGATTGCCTTCAAATTTGTTAGGTTGTCGAAGACCTTCCAATTTTATGATGATTTTCCATTAGACAAATCTCAATGACTAGAATAGAAGTTGTTTTAATTTGTTTCTCGGCACCGCAGAAATGGTGCTTTAATTATGTTTTATCTTTTGATTTACTGCTTATGAATTATGAATATTTAACTTATTGTAAATAAAAAATAATGCTCTTTTTATGACCCCTCATATATGGCATGCCAAGCCTTATGGATGTTTTATTTCTTACGAAGTGTTGGTTTATGGTACTCTAGACGCTTGAAATTTTCATGCAATTTTCGGTGGATGGGCAGATCCAGAAATTATATTTATATTGGGCTCATTTAAGGTTGTGACTTGCTAGCTTTGTCACATAGCATCAAATTTCTTTGATTGGAGATGGTTCCTTAATTTGGCTTTTTTCTTGTTTTTGGTATATCTTTTATATTCATCTTCATTTTGGTTAACAAGAATAATCAGTGACTAAATGTACCTAGTTTACTGATTAAAGATGTAATTAAATGTTTTTTCATGAATCTTTCTGATTAGTGCGTAACTAGCTGTATTTCTCAAACTTCAGTGATCGTAAATAGTGAAAGGAGGAAAAAGTAGAGGAAATTGTTTTTTTGGGATAAGATTAGAACCTTATATTTCACTCATGTAGGAGAACTGCAACCACTGCTGTAGTTCTAATCTCATCTGCAGACATCGGAAGTAAGCTTCGAGCCATGAAATGAAAACAATATGGTAAGGAACGGTTTCTCCTTTAACAGATCTTACGTAGTAAAATTTGATATAGTCGGGTTCCAATATGAGTACAGAATACTAAGAGGTCATTTGGTTAGAAAACAAATTATCTCAGGATTAATTATTCCAGAATTAGTTATCCTCGGATTGTTATCCCACATTTCATATGAATAAAAATAACATTATAATCTCGAAATTAATTATAACGTAATTTTGTCTCAATCAAAAGTGTGATAAACTTATCTCAAATTTAATCCCGAGATTAATAATATGCTATGACGAGTCGTAAGTTGGGAAACAAAAAGAAAAAGACATAGGAAGCATTATTTTAGTGTTTTAATTTATCTAAAAGCTTCTAAATTCTTTATTGAAAACATGGTGCTACATTGATCTAAATGTGATAATCGCCTTTTGTTTTTTCCAATGTGGATATTATTCGCATCAAATTGGCAATTTTTCACATCGTCCCACAATCTGATTTGATTCTTTGCAAGAAGTGGAAAGAAGGAAAACAGAAAAACCAAATCGAATAAAAACAGGAAAGAAAGAGAAGGTAAAAATTGTACCATCTTCAGATAAAGAAAAAAACTAGCAGAAAAATGGCATCTTTTACGAACTTAGCACAAAGTACGAAAACAAACACACCCATCAACAACGTACTTTCTTATTCTCCCTCAAATGTTTTTTTAGCACGAAGATTATTTCTCTTGCCTTCCTCCTAATTATCGATTATTATGAAAAATAAAGTTAAGGTAATTGCTTGAATTCATCTGAGTTAAGTCACTTGGATTTATATAAATATAAAATCTTAAGATATCAACTGGCAAGAGTAAATTTCACATAAAGTACCTAAAACTTAACCTCTACAGTAGTGAAGTTATAAAACTATTTTTTTGTCACATTAAAGTAATTGGTTAACTTAACTTTGTATAAATTCTTAGAAAATACAGATGACCGAAAGGCAAATTTGCAGCTTTGAATTACGACACATCTCTTGCATGATCATCTCTTTGCAACTCTGTAAATTCCACACTAGAAAAAGAAAAAAAAAATAAAAATACTGAATGACTTCTATACTGTAAATTTTTTTTTTTTTTTTTTTTTTGTGGTTTCATTTAGATGTTTTCTGATTGTCCGTTGTTTAAAATATGGATACTTGGATAGTCAAAACATTTTACATGGCAGGTGCAGCTCTTTTAAATTTCTTAATGTGGAATTTACGTAGTGGCAAAACACTAGTGATCTATTCAATGACGTGTCATAAAATTTGTAGCCCAAAATTTGACTTACAGTTATTTTATTTTCTAAGCAATTTACACATTGTTTAATTACTTTAATTTGAAAAATAGCTTCGTGACTTTAATGTTATAATGGGTAAAATACGTATATTATATATTCAAGGTAAAATTAACCCTAACCAGTGTTTTAAAATGCGTTTCGGGACGAGGCGCAACCAAAAATGCCTCGAGGCGATGATGGGGGCGAAAGGCTCAAGAGGCATACACCCGGCAATTCGGGGCGTACGCCCAGACGTTGAAGCGCATTTTGTAGTGAGGCATAAGCCCCAGATATTTTTTCAAATTAAAACAAAATTTACTGAATAAGTCCTTACTATAATACCCAAATTCTCAAAAGTCATCTTGTAATTACTCAAAAGTTTTAAAAAGGAATGGAAACATTAAATTTAAAGGTCAAGACCTTTTTTATTGCTAGAAACCCTAATTTACTTTTCTAAATTTTCATCTTGTCCGCTAGTCTGCTACTATCTCCCAAAAGCAACGAATAATCAATCTTGTTTTGCAAATACAAAGAGAACTTCATTCTCCTCCATAGCAGCAAGTTCAAATTGCAGGTTAGTCATCCGTTTTGTTCCTCCATGTAGAAAACTTTATTCTTTTCAACTCAAGTTACTTGTGCTTGTAAGTAGCATATAATGAATTATTTTGACTAATATTTTTGTGGGGATGGAGCATATCTATATATATATTTCAAATATTTATAGTTTTCTTCAATTTGTATGCATTTTAAACTATTTATAAATATTTACTGTAATTATATTATTTTATAAAATATTAAAAATTAAATACTCATGGGGCTTACGCCCCGTGCCTCGGGGTTTACACTTCGCTGAATTATATGTAAAACGCTTCGCCTTACGTCCACACTTTTTAAAACACTTATTCTAACATATTACACATGCCATTTGGTATCCTAAGCTTTTATGCTCATATAATTAAATTACTTAATTCAGAAGAACCCGAATAATTATCTAAATTTAATTATCATCATATTGTGCATTAGCACTTATCGCAGACATTTAAATGTAATTAACTTATAAATAATTTAATTATTTTTATATTATCAAAGTCTAAAAATATGTAAAGGCCGTTGAACCATTGCATGCCAATTGCCAAGTCCGTTTGTCTTCTGTATAGTCTTGGGTCAACATTTAGCCCCAGCGTACTATTCTGTAGGTTACAGAGGCCGGCCATAAGAAGCCACTGACAATGATTTTGTGCTGATTATTGGATACCCCAAATTGGTTAGAGCTGTCGTTTGGCTAAATAAAGGCAGGCATTATAAGCCACTTGGCAGAAACCATTTTGGGCCCAAGTCACTGCCTTTTTTTAGTATTCAAATCAAATTGCAAGAATTCATTCAGAAGAAAAATACCAAGTTACAGTTTAGCCATGGAAAGAGCATTGGAATGGTTAAGGCCACTTGTTGATTCCAACAATTGGGAATATTGTGTTGTTTGGAAGTTGGGTGATGACCCTTCTAGGTAAAAGTTTATGTAAAAAGATTTTTCTTTTTATTTGCATGTATATATATAAATTGTTCAATCTCTTTGACATAAAAGAAGCTTCTAGTGTTGCGGCAATGGTGGTTCAAAAATTGCTTTACGTAGCAAAATCGAATCCCAAGTGTGATGTTCTTGAATGTTTTGAACTACCTTGTTAGAATTCTTTGTTCTGCCATTGCAGTGAAAATGAGTGCAATGTGTATGAGAAATTGTCTTTGTGTGTGTTTAGGTTTATAGAATGGATAGGATGTTGCTGTTCTGGAGCTAAAGCAGTTGATGTCAATGTGAAGAAAGAAAATGGAGGACAGCTGACATTCACTACTCTGTGTAGAGATAGCCAAATTCAGCATCCTATTAGAACAAAGGCTTGTGAGGCTTTAGCTCATTTTCCTCTTTCTATTTCCCTTTATTCTGGGTATGTTTCTATTCTTGATATTTGTACTTCCATTTCATTTATTGCTGGTTTATTTCAAGCTACATACTATAAAAGGCATGAACACAAACAGGATTCAGGGAGAGGTAGTAACATCAAATGAACCCAAGTGGATTATTCATACTGAGGTATCCAATTCAACTTTGTCACATGTGAGTACAACTCTGATTTTTTTCATTTATTTATGCCTCAAACTTAAAGTCTTTACTGAACTCTCAAGATTACTTATAGTAATGTTTTAAATTGAATTCTTCGACTTGTTAGTACCCTTGGCAGGAATTAAAGGGTACCCTAGTGTTGATCCCAGTTGCTGGTGGACTGGTTGAGATCTACAATTCAAAGCTGGTAACAATCTTCTTTGTTCTGTTTTAAAGTTAATGCAAGTTGTGAGATAATATAGTTCTGATAAGAACTGTATTGATTCAGAGGATTCATATAGCCTACCTCAACTAATTTTGGATTGAGACTTAGCTAATTAATTGATTTGGCCATACAATATGCACCAAACTTAAAAGTATAACCACTCATCTTACATTACTTGCTCTGGACAGATATATAAAGATCAAAAGACGATTGATTTCATTATCAATCGGTTCAAACATGGTTCAGAAAAAGCCAGTAGTTCCAGCGCAAAGAAAGAAGATCAAGCTCTTGATTCCTTTCCCTTAGAGAAACTGAGCTTTTGTGCTCCTCTCTTACAATACACAAGTTTTCCTTCAAGTGCACCTCTTATTTCTCAAGTATCTGAATCTAGTGCTAATCCTAGCATTCAAGGATCACCCACTTGTTCCATTCCTTCAAATGAACTTACCTTGTGTCATTCAACTTCTGACAATCTGTCGCGAAACATACCTTTAAGCCAATCTAGTGACGTGTATTTTGAGCACACCGAGCTTCAGTGCAGTGGAAACTTGTCAAGAATGGAAGGTGCTGTTTTTCCTTGGAACCAAGAAAATTATATAATTGCAGGAGATGTCTACACAATGGGTAAGAAAAGACAGAGAGGACCTTATCAGTCAAAGAATCTTGTCACGGAGAGAAAACGAAGGAACAGAATTAAAGATGGTCTTTTTGCTCTTCGAGCTCTAGTTCCCAACATTTCTAAGGTTGCTAATTAAGTTACTCATTTGATATTTAAGTATGTAGTTCAAAATTTGATACCATCTTTGTTGGTGTTTCTTTCAGATGGACAAAGTTGCAATACTTGGAGACGCAATTGACTATATAAATGAATTGGAAGAAAATGTGAAGTTATATCAAGTTGAACTCAATGAATTAGCAGCAGAAGTTTCCAAGAATGAAAGTTCTGAAGTGGTTCTATCAGACATGAGTGAAATGTCCAAAGTTACTGGACCAACAAATGAGAAAACACAAATTTCAATTAATACAACTAAAAGGACAAGAATGGAGGTGCTTGAAGTTGCTACATTTCTTAATTCTCTTATTAATAGATTGCACTGTTCTTGATTGAAGCCATATGTTTCCTTATATTGCTATAGAGTATAAATTAATGTGCATGATATCTTTCTTTTTGATGAAGGGGCAAGTGGAAGTGAACCAAATTGGTGCAAGAGAGTTCTTGTTGAAGGTCTCTGGATCACATAAACCGGGAGGATTTACTCAGTTGATGGAGGCTATGAATTCCTTAGGACTTGAAGTAGTAAATACGAATTTTACCACTTTTGGAGGGGAGATCTTGAGCATTTTCATAGCAAGGGTAAGTAGTTGGCTTTTAAGTAGTCTGATGATGCAGAATTTTTTTACCTGGTCAGCGTACAACAACCAAACTTGTAAGGAAGTATTAGGATTGGTTCCTCCACATGCTGACATCCATTTGCTTCTTGCAGGCAAATATGCACAGAGTTGTTGAAGCACAACAGCTGAGATCCTCGCTTATTGAGCTGACAAGTTGAACATATCTTTTGTCGACCTATATATTCTGCTTAGCTTGTAGATCAATCATTTGACTTATTAGCTACATAGCTTCTAGAGACAAATCATTTGACTATGTATAAATTAAAGATAGAGGATAATCTCGACTTGTGAACTATATATATGAATTGAAATCTAGGATTGAAGAGGTTGATATCACCTGATGATCTTGTCCAAACATGTGAACTCGTTTTGATATTCGAAGGAAAAATAAATCTATCCACACTTGTGTTTCATAACATGTCAAGTTATTACTTAACCATCGTATTATATAATTTGGTGTAAACATTGAATGTTGATAAATTTTCTGAGGTTTTAGGCCTACAAGGCCTTTTACAATGTTAAATTTAAGAAAATGTCTTTTTTAGATCTCTTACGTGTAAAAGAAAGATCTCATACGTGTAAAAGTAAATCTCACATGTGTAAAAAAAAGAGGTAGGATCATAAAACTAAAAATAAGTTTGTAAAAAGCGAAAAAATCAATTGACCCTAAATTTTCATAGTGATTTGAACCACTGTTATTCCAATTTTCAAGATCATTAGTACTTTTGACCCTAGAATCTCTATAAAACTAATGTCTGACTTCTACTGAGTAAACAAATAAAACTGAGATGTAAATCACGTTTCGGGATGCAGCCCTTTTCCATAAACACCCGATACTTTGTGGAGCGAGCTATCTTTCTTTTGTTTTTTTAAAATATAACTCTTAAAATATGTAAAAGAAGACAAAATTCTAATTTGACAATTATACTTCTGACATCCAGGAACGTGTGATGAGGAAACCTTAAGCAAAACTTGCTTCCAAAGTAAGCAAGATTAAGGAAGAGTTTCTTACTTTCTTTTGGATTGTAAAAGGGACTGGCTGACTTTGGGGATGGACATTAATCGAGTATTTATTGCCTACAACTTTATCTTATTACATATACGATTTTGCTTTTTACAGTAATAGGAACTGGCTGACTTTGGGGATGGACAGTAATCGAGTATTTATTGCTTACAACTTTATGATCGTGCCTTTATGAGAAAGTAATATATCGTGCTACTATAGAATAAAATAAAAAGAATAATATGCTATATTAGGACTTCAAATTCGTGTTGATATTTTCAAAAAAGTTAAGCAAGATTAGAAGTGATTTAGACTGGTTTCACGTAAAAATATCTGACCTAAAAATTCAATTATGACATGTGTATATCACGTAGTATATCGTGTACATCAGTGTATATCACACAGAGGTTTTTATGGACATCTGTATATATCACTTTGTATATCATGTATATAGCACAATTATTTTATGGATATACACAGATACAGTCTGTGTATATTACATTGTATATCGTGTACATAACACATATTTTTATGGATATACACAAATATACATGATATACATGAGATATCACTGATGTAGATGGAGATATACGCGGGATACAATGGGGGGATACACATGTGGATCGTTTTAAAACTTGAGTTTTCAATCTGAAATATATCATACAAAGAAGAAAAATAACATTTTGATTTACTTTTTGATATACACATTATTATTATATTATACACTGTGATATACAAATAATATAATTATTATTTTGTTATATATATTTGGATATACAGATAAAAAAACTAGAAAAATAATTTTAAAAAATTTCAGAGATTTTTCGGTTACTATTGAATGAAATGGAACCTAATTGTTATGTCGAATATCTATTGATGTGGTGAATTCGACCCCTTTAACATCGAAACTTCGAAACTAGAATCATCATCTACACGAACAGATGAAGATTTGACCACTGTAGCTTTAGATTTTGATTTCTTTGAGGTTGAATTTTTACCCATGTTTCAAGTTGCAAAGAATGCTCATATGTTATGGGATATTCTACAAAAGATTCTAGATATAGAGAATTACGCAAGAAAAAGATTAAGAGGAAATCTAACAGAGTAATTATCGAAGAAGAAGAAGAGAGATTTGGGGGATTGAAAAATATGGAGTGAAATTTGGGGAAGAAAGAGAACAAGAACTTAAAGAGGGAGAGAAGGGAGAGTGTTGTACGTTTCTTACTGGTTGAGATGATAATACTTCGATCAAAAGGTATCTGCATGACGACAGGTCGAGGTCCGAAGTAAGGACGTCAAGCTTCAAGCTCTAAGACCGGTCAATGACAAGATCGGTATCAATACCGAGCTCATATCCAACTCGAACTACGAGTCAAAGCGAAGATTATCGAAGATGCATAGACTGACCAACATTCACCCCAAATATCGAGACTCCAAGTCAGAATCGAGCTCGAACCAAGGCCGAGGGCTCGATCCAATACCAACAGGGCTCCGATCTAGTATCGAGCTCACAAACAAGAGCCGATGCAACCGCACTAGGGGAGAGAATCTTGGTGGGAATCGAGGAAAAGATAATTCATCATGGATTCTCCACTATATATTTTTTATTATTATAGATAAAGTAGGATCCCTCTACTATAAAAAGGAGAATCCTTGTAAGCATGAGGGCATTGGAAAAAAGACAACTAGAGAGAGATTAACTTTTTTTGGCTCATTTACTTTGCCTTATTCATCAACATTTCTCTGTTTTCTCTGCCTTATATTTCATTCCATTTGTCAAGAACACATATATTTCTATTTCATTCTACGATTTGTACCAAGTTATATCACGTATCCTTAGGACCACATACAAATTTAACTCTATCCAATTTTTCGGGTAAACAGTTTAGCGCCCACCGTGGGGCTAAGAATAACAGTGGTTGTTTGATACAAATCTACAACACACACCAGTTTACAACTTCGAATCAGCAATGGTAAATCCTTGATTGATGGCTTTACCTATCGACAACGAAGCTGGCCTTCAAGATGAAACCAACAACTTGATACCTAGGGTCGAAAGGCCACTTAACGATGTCGATGAAGCTCGGGTCGAAGTACCTAAAATTTGAGCCGAAGTACCACTAGATGTCAATTAAAAGGTGGCTCTTGAGGCAAACCAATGTTCCGAACCAAAAAAAACATTCAGGGCGGTACTCGATCTGTAGCTCGAGACACCCATAATGCGGAGGAGATCGGAGTCAACTTGTACATGATCTTTGAAATATTACAAGCCCAACAGGTAGCGATAGCTCAGTTGCAGAGCCAAGCCCAGCTACCAAGTAATCCAGAGCCCAGTCAACCTCGAGAAACTGCTCACAAAATGGAACCAGCCTTAGTAAGGTCAAACGAGCAAGAATTAAGGACTACTCCCAAAATTTCTAAAATACTTGAGGAGCTCACAAAGCGAATCGAAGCCAATAATAAAAAAGTAAAAATATGTCATTCCAGGGTCGATCAGATCCCGGGGGCTCCACTAATAATAAAAGGGTTGGATTCCAAAAAATTCGTACAAAGGACTTTTCCCTCGAGTATAGCCCCGAAACCAATCCCCAAAAAATTTCGTATGCCCGAAATTCCCAAATATAATGGTACGACTCCCAACAAACACGTCACCTCTTACACGTGTGCCATCAAGGGTAACGATTTGGAAGACTATGAGATCAAATTCGTGTTGTTGAAAAAATTCGGAGAGACCCTCTTGAAGGGGGCAATGATTTGGTATAGTAACCTGCCACCAAATTCTATCGATTCATTTGCCATGTTAGCGGATTCGTTGTAAAGGCACACGCTGGTGCCATAAAGGTTGCAACGAGGAAATCGGACCTCTTCAAGGTAAAACAAAGGGGAAATGAAATGCTGAGGGAGTTCGTGTCCCAATTTCAAATGGAACGCATGGAATTGCCACCGGTCACAGACGACTGGGCCGTCCAATATTTCACCCAAGGGTTGAACGAGCAAAGTTCGATGGCATCACATCGGCTGAAGCAAAATTTGATCGAGTATCCAGCCATAACTTGGGCGGATGTACACAACTGATACCAGTCAAAAATTAGGGTCGAGGATGACCATTTAGGAGCTCCTTCCGGATCCATACATCAGAACAGGTCGGCTATTAAAAACCAGAGGGATATCGACAGAGAGAAAAGGTCGAACAGAGAACGATATCAACCGTACATCACAGATCGAATGAACAATGGTTCAATGCATGATGTCGCTTGGAACAATCGAAGGAGTGATCGAGGATAAAATTCTCGGGGGCTTATGAGGAAAAGTGGCTTTGACAAATATGCCGATCCTATAGAGGCACATCGGTTATCGGAGTATAATTTCAGCGTCGATGCATCGGGCATTGTATCAGCGATCGGAAGAATCAAAGATACTAAGTGGCCCAGACCCCTGCAAACCGACCCTTCCCAAAGGAACTCGAATTCGATATGAAAGTATCATGGTATGCATGGCCACAGGACCGAGGATTGCAGACAATTAAGAGAAGAGGTAGCCCGTCTATTCAATGAGGGTCACCTTCGAGAGTTCCTCAGTGACCGAGCCAAGAATCACTTCAGAGAAAGGGACGCCAACAAAGAAGACAAACCAGAAGAACCTCTGCATATCATTCATATGATCATCGGTGGGGTCGATACTCCACAGGGACCTGTGCTCAAACGCGACAAGATACAGGCCACAGGGGAAAAACGAGTTCGAGGTTTTGTACCCGAGGGCACTTTATCATTCGGAATTGAAGAAGCCGAGGGCATATCTCAGCCTCACAATGAAGCTCTAGTAATTTCTATCCTATTAAATAAAGTTCAAGTTAAGCGTGTCTTAGTGGATCCAGGTAGCTCTGCGAATATCATCCGATCTTGGGTAGTGGAGAAGCTCGGTTTACAGAATCAAGTCGTGCCCGCAGCTCGGGTCTTAAACGGCTTCAATATGGCCAGTGAAACAACTAAAGGGGAAATTATTCTGCCCGTGAATATGGCTGGAACCATCCAAAATACCAAGTTCCACATAATCGAAGGTGACATGAGGTACAACGCCCTACTCGGAAGGCCTTGGATCCACAGTATGATGGCAGTACCTTCGACTCTCCACCAAATGATGAAATTCCCTACGACGGACGGTGTGAAAATAGTATACGGGGAGAAACATGTTGCGAAGGAAATGTTTGCAGTCGATGGAGTAACACTGATACCAATGTTATCGGCCTCAGAAAGATCGAGCACAAAAGATAAACGTGAAACCAAATAGCAATCACAGCCATCAGTATCGACCGAATCGGTGAAGCAGGAAATAGAAGATGACGAGGAAGAGTTTCCGACACCTCGATCTTTTATCGTCCCCGACGACTCCGACACCACCAAGTCAAGGATCGAAGATCTAGATCAAGTTATATTAATCGAACATCTACCCAAGAGAAAGGTATACCTGGGAACGGGGTTGACCCCCGAACTCAGGAAAAAACTTATTCAATTTCTTATTGATAACATAGATTGTTTTGCTTTGTCCTATTTAGACATGGCGAGGATCCCACCGTCGATAACAATGCACCAGCTAAGCTTGGACCCTAGGTTCAAACCTGTAAAGCAAAAAAGAAGACCTCAGTCCAAGGTAAAGCACGCATTTGTAAAGGACGAGGTAACTCAACTTCTCAAAATAGGGTCAATTCGGGAAGTAAAATATCCCGAATAGTTAGCCAATATGGTTGTAGTCCCCAAAAAAGGGACCAAACTCAGAATGTGCGTAGATTATAAAGATTCTTTTCCACTGCCTAGCATCGATCACTTGATCGATGCCACAGCCAGCCACGAGATCCCCACGTTTCTCGACACCTATTCTGGGTACAATCAAATTCGGATGAACCCGGAGGACCAAGAAAAAACTTCATTTATCACTAAGTATGGAACCTATTGCTACAATGTAATGCCATTCGGGCTAAAAAATGCAGGAGCTACTTACCAACGCCTAGTGAATAAAATGTTCGAGAAACAAATAGGTAAGTCGATGGAATTTTACATTGATGACAAGCTAGTTAAGTCCCTGCGTGCAGAGGACCATTTGGCTCATTTGCAGGAAACGTTCAAAATCTTAAGAAAATACAACATGAAGCTCAACCCCGAGAAATGTGCTTTTGGGGTTGGATCGGGCAAGTTCCTTGGCTTCATGGTATCGAATCGGGGAATCGAGATCAACCCCGACAAAATCAAGGCCATCTAAGACATCCCCGTCGTGGATAATGTGAAAGAAGTACAAAGGCTAAACGGACGGATAGCTGCCTTAGGCCGATTCATTTCAAGGTCGTCAGATCGAAGCCACAAATTCTTCTCTCTACTAAAAAAGAAGAATGATTTTGCATGGACCCCGGAATGCCAACATGCGCTAGAACAACTGAAACGGTACCTATCGAGCCCACCACCACTTCACACTCCGAAAACAGATGAGAAGCTTTACTTATACTTGGCGGTATCGAAAATCGCGGTAAGTGGTGTCCTAGTTCGAGAAGAGCAAGGTACACAATTTCTCGTTTATTATGTAAGTCTAACCTTAGGGGAAGCAGAAACTAGATATCCACACTTAGAGAGATTGGCACTTGCACTGATAAGCGCCGCTAGAAAGTTAAGACCATACTTTCAATGTCACCCCGTATGCATTTTAACCACGTACCCACTTCGAAACATTTTGCACAAGCCCGAACTATCGGGCCGATTGGCCAAATGGGTCGTCGAACTCAGTGGGTACGATATTGAATATCAGCCTCGAACGGCCATCAAGTCTCAAATTTTAGCAGACTTCGTGGCCGATTTCATGCCAACCCTCGTACCCGAAGTTGAAAAGGAACTCTTGCTGAAATCGGGTACATCGTTGGGGGTTTGGACCGTCTACACATATGGTTCTTCAAATGTGAAGGGATCCAGGCTTGGCATCGTATTAAAACCTCCCACGGGTGGCATTATTAGGCAATCCATCAAAACCACTAGATTAACTAACAATGAGGCCGAGTACGAAGCCATGATTGCAGATCTCGAGCTAGCTAAAAGCTTGGGAGCAGAAGTCATTGAAGCCAAATGTGACTCTTTGCTAGTGGTGAACCAAGTGAACAAAACTTTCAAAGTTCCAGAAGATAAGATGCAGAGATATTTGGACAAACTACAAGTAACTCTACACCGTTTCAAAGAATGGACCCTACAACATGTGCCTCGAGAACAAAACAGTGAGGCCAGCGCACTCGCAAGTCTGGGGTCGTCGGTTGAAAAAGATGAGATCGACTCGGGGACTGTCGTTCAACTCTCGAGATCTATAATCTAGGAGGGGCATGCCGAGATAAATTCCATGAGCTTAACCTGGGATTGGAGGAATAAGTATGTTGAATACTTGAAGAATAAAAAACTCCCATCGAACTCTAAAGAATCGAGGGTTTTACGAACCAAGGCTGCTAGATTCACGTTGGTTGAAGATGGAATATTATACAGAAGAACGCTCGACGGACCAATAGCAGTGTGCTTGGGACCAGGAGACACTGATTATGTTTTACGAGAGGTCCATGAAGGCACTTGTGGAAACCACTCCGGCGCCGAACCACTGATTCGCAAAATCATCAGAGCAAGATACTACTGGGATAGCATGGAAAGGGACACTAAGGAGTTCGTTCGAAAATGCGATAAATGTCAAAGGTTTGCACTGATAATCCATCAACCCGGAGAGCATCTTCATTCAGTCATTTCTCCTTGGCAATTCATGAAATGGGGAATGGATATCGTCGGCCCTCTACCATCGGTCCCAGGTCAAGCTACATTCATTTTGTTTATGACTGACTATTTCTCTAAATGGGTTGAAGCACAGGCGTTCGAAAAGGTAAGAGAGAAAGAGGTTATAGATTTCATCTAGGATCACATCGTGTGTCGATTTCGGATAGCAGCAGAAATAACATGTGACAATGGTAAGCAATTTATCGGTAGTATACTGCTCCGCTCGCAGAGCGAATGAACATAAGTCAAACCGAATATGAGGAGGAAAGTGAGATCGTTGTCCGATCTTTATCGTCGAATCCCCAAATGTGCATCTTCGAGTGTTTCAGCCGATCCCCAATCTCCCAGTATCAATATTTCGGAGCAGACGTCAGTAAGTGAAAGAAAAAGGAAGCTTTTACAGCTATATAAAATGAAAAGTAATCACCTTTAAGAATATTAAATAATATTGTAGAATAAGAGGGAAAGTACAAGTAGAAAGAAACCTAAAACAAAGAATACCATCTCCCAGGGAGTCTTTTTATTTTGCATATCTCGAGTTTAGAATTCTCCTCACGCTTTTTCCATCACGATTTTCTCTTCGAGAACACTCGCCTCGTCGATTCTTCCCCTCGTTCCTTTTATCTTGGACATTGAGATGTTTATGCAAAGCATTCTTTTCTACCCTATGTAGGTAAAGTGACAAAAATTTTCGAAGATCATAAAATAAAAAGGATACTGTCAACACCATATCATCCTAGTGGGAACGGACAGGCCGAATCAACGAACAAGACTATCATCCAAAACATGAAGAAAAGATTGAAAGAAGCTAAAGGAAAGTGGAGAGAAATTTTTCCCGAAGTCCTTTGGGAATATCGGACAACATCTAAATCCAGTACGGGAGCAACTCTGTTTTCCTTAGTGTATGGCTCCGAAGCTTTAATTCCGGTCGAAGTCGGGGAACCCAGCGCAAGGTTCCGACATACATCAGAAGAGTCAAACTACGAGGCTATGAATACTAGCCTCGAATTATTAGATGAAAAATAAGAAGTGGCACTGGTTTGAATGGCTGCACAAAAATAACGAGTCGAAAGGTACTACAATAGAAGAACCAACCTCCGCCATTTCATGGCCGGGGACTTGGTCCTGAGGAAGGTCACCACCATCAATACTCGAGATCCTAATAAAGGGAAGCTCGGCCCAAATTGGGAAGGACCCTATCAAGTCCTAGATATAGTCGGGAAAGGGTCTTATAAACTTGGAACAATGGATGGAAAACCATTGCCAAACAATTGGAACATATCGCTTCTCAAACGATATTATTGTTAAGGTATGATTTTCTCCTCTTATTAGTCTATATACATATATTCGACACTAACTCATCACAGGAATTCGACAAAAGACACCAAGGCCTCTGGTTTCAAAGCACGCGTTGTACTCTTTTTTCCCTTAAATCGGCTTTTATCCCAAATGGGTTTTCTGGCAAGGTTTTTAACGAGGCAACAACTATGTGCTACCTGAGGAAAAATCAATAGTATCTGAGGCTCATTCATAATCAACCTTGAATACTAGGGGGCTACCATCGAATAAATCAAGTTCGGCACAAGAAAGTTATTTCATATCAAATTCATGTCGGACAAGGTCTCGATAGAGAAAAGTGTAAGGACCAAAACGAACCATGCCCACGTAGTTTTGCTCGAACCCTAGCACAAGATACAAACACATGTATAATGACCTATAAAGGAAAACTACTTCTTTTCAGATATCTCGCACTTTGAAAAGATCTTCCTACTTCATGGTTCAAACAGGCTTAAAGGCCAACCACCATCAAAAGAATTTTGATACGAGCGATCATAAAAAGCCTACGGGCTACGATACTTTGAGTTCGAGTTCGAAGAAATCACTCACTCAATTATTAAGCCTAAGGGCTATCTTACTTCGAGTTCGGGCAATCACTCACTCGATCATAAAAAGCCTACGGGCTACGATACTTTGAGTTCGAGTTTGAAGCAATCACTCACTCAATTATTAAGCCTAAGGGCTATCTTACTTCGAGTTCGAGCAATCACTCACTCGATCATAAAAAGCCTACGGGCTACGATACTTTGAGTTCGAGTTTGAAACAGTCACTCACTCAATTATTAAGCCTAAGGGCTATCTTACTTCGAGTTTGAGCAAATCACTCGACCATAAAAACCTACGGGCTACAAATACTTTGAGTTCGAGCAATCACTCACTCGACTATTAAGCCTAAAGGCTATGCTACTTCGAGTTCAAGCAAATTGCATGAAGCCTAAGGGCTTAATATTTACATAAAACACAAGTAAACAAAATCCTCACTAAGCAGAAGAATGGTAATAGTGACAAGCTGGGAAAAGAAAAGACTTTATATACACAATGATATTTACAAAACGATCGATCAGGGCCTTACAAAGGAACCTAATCAGTCTTTCCTACATCGGGCTCCTCCCCACTCTGAGACCCGCTTTTGCTCCCGTCATCGTCGTCATCATCATCTTCGTCATCATCGGAGGTTAATGCCCCAGTTTCAGCTTCAAGCTCTCTTTCCTTTGTTATCTCTTCAGAAAGATCGAAGCCCCGAGCATGGATCTCCTCGAGGGTTTCTCTTCGAGTTTGACATTTCGCAAATTTGGCGATCCAATGTGCTCGAGTTCGAGCGGTATCAGCAACCTCTTTCGCATGGAACTGAGCGGCTTCGGCATCAGCCCAGTAAACAGCAATCATTGCGTCCGCATCTGCCTTTGTTTTTTCAGCCTCGGCAAGTTCAGAGGCCAACCGAGCCTCGAACTCCTCCTTTTCCCTCACTTGAGCCAAGCTTTTCTCCTTCAGGCTCTGAAGTTAACTTTCGGTCGATGACAACTGGGCCCGAGCAGTCTCTCTCTCTGCAGCAAGGCAGTCCATATTTTCTTTCAATTTTAAGAACTCCTCCTTTATCTCATCAACCTCCTCGCGGAGTTTCCCGATCAACTCAAGCTTCTGCTGCAGGTGTGAGACTGAAAGATTAGCCATCATTCCAGTGTCGAGCCCATAGGCTTTTAATAGTATCATTACCTTCTCGGATATATCGGTCTGATCTTGGTGAGCTTTAGTCAACTCAGCTCGGAGATCCTTGATTTCCTCTCCTTTTTTCCCTAAGATGAGTTTAAGGATATTCCTCTCCTCCGTAACCAGTTGGAGATCGACCTCATATCGGTGCAGCTCAGCTCGAGATCGAGAACATGCTTCTTGATAAGCTGCTGCAGCCTACAGGGGGAGAAGAAACAAATTGAAAAAAGAAAAATAGACATGAGAGATAATACCAACAAAATAAATTAATATTTACCTGATTCAAAGCTTGTCGCACTCCATGGAAAAAATCTGATGCCTCACTGCCGGTAAAAATACCACAGAAGGGATCGTCCCCCTCATGAGGCCTGTCTAGTTCGAGGCCCCCCAAATCTTGGGCTTCCCGAATTTCCCTTCAGAAAAAGTAGGAAAAGTGGGCGAGTCTTCGATTGTTGCTCCCCCAGGTGAGTCACTTGAGGAGTTCCCTTTGGTTCGAAGATATTCGGGAACAGCCCCTTCGGATACACCCTCAATCCGTGGGCTTTGATTGGAAACATCCTCGATCCGCAACGACTCAGGAACTCTGCCCGAATCCTTCTCCGATATACCCCCGGTTTGGGCCGGAGCTGTATAAACCACCATCGATACACCTGCCTGTGGAGCATCAGTGGTTTTCTTTGTTCGGGCCATCAGCACGAACTCCTCATTTTCATTTCCCTCATCTTCATCTCTTAGGCGCTGAACCGACTCTGGGGTCAATGTGATGGTATTCTTCTTCGACTTACGAGTCGACCTTGCCTTCGATTTTGGATTCTCGGAAGTAGAGACCCTTTTCCTCTTATTTTCCTTCTGCGATTCGGAAGCTGAGATCGAGGTCTCTTCCTCGCCGGGAAGGGACCTCAAAACTGCGTCTCTGCGCAGGCCTACACACGAGAAAATCGAACAAGTATAAGGAGAACATTTCGTTCAAACTCCCAAAACATGAAAGATAGGCTTACCATGATTTTTTGCCTCCCATCGGCCCTTTGCCAGGTCACGCCACGAACGTTCGGCTTAAGAGGACTTCGAAGCTAGAGCCAGTACCCAACTCTTAAGGTCGGGAACGGCACCAGGCACCCAAGGAACCGCTGCATCACAAAAGTGATATCGTCAAGAAACCAAACAAATAAACAAGGAAATAGGGAATAAAACAATAGAGCACACTCACGATTCATATTCCATTCTTCGGGGAACGACATCTTTTCGGCAGGGATCAGGTCCGAAGTCTTCACTCGAACAAACCTACCCATCCAACCTCGATCCTTATCCTCATCTATTCTCGAGAACAATACCTTGGTAGCCCGGCATTGTAGTTTTATCAATCCGCCTCAAAAGAGGCGGGGACTATACAGCCTAATAAGATGATCGAGGGTGAAAGGCATCCCCTCGATCATGTTTGCAAAGAAACGAATCAGAATAACGATCCGCAAAAAAGAAGGATGCATCTAGCCTAGAGTTATTTGGTATTGCCGACAAAAGTCGACGATAACGGGGTCGAGGGGTCCTAACATAAATGGGTAGGTATACACACTTAAGAACCCTTCCACATGGGTGGTAATATCGTCATAGAAAGTCGGAATCACCACTTCCTTATTGCCCAGTTACATCTGCCTTCAACTGTTCAAGTTGCGTTTTGGTTATCGAGCATAAATATCTTGATACCGGTTTGCATCGACCGGGAACCAGCGTGCCTTTGTCGAGCTTAAAATCAGAGGTAAGAAGGCAGGTTTTGGGAACAAACTCCTCTGGCAGTGGCTCCACTGGTGTTTTATAGGCGGCTGCGAAGCAGAGGCCTCTCCTTTTTTAGGACGGTCTTTGATGTTTTCATCATTTTTACTTGAACTTAAAAGAAAGGAATAAAATGGGGTATGATGTTTCAAAGGAAGATTTTTCATAGTGAAAACACAGAAGGAAAATTTCACACAAACAAATTCAGAAAATATGGCAAGATGCTTAGAAAATTTTGATCAGAGAATGTAAAAGTGATTAATGGTAGTCAAATGGGATACTTATGGGTTAAGAGATCGCGGTTCAATCTCGGTAATGGACGATCGTCGCCTGACACACAATAAATGCCTCGGTAAACAGAACCGACGGGACAGCTATCTCATATGTCATGATCGAACTCGATGCACGCGTCAGTGTACGTATAAATGTACTGATGGAAATCGTATCATTTCTCATTACATCTTTTTCGAGTAACGAGGGGACTATCTGTGTACGGTCAAAACCGATTAAGTCAGTCGTACGGACTGGTCGAGATAATAATACTTCGATCAAAGGGTATCTGCATGACGACAGGTCGAGGTCCGAAGTAAGGATGTCAAGCTTCGAGCTCTAAGACCGATCAATGACAAGATCGGTATCAATATCGAGCTCATGTCCCAATCAAACTACAAGTCAAAGCGAAGATTATCAAAGGTGCATAGACCGACCAACATTCACCCCGAATATCGAGACTCCAAGTCAGAATCGAGCTCGAACCAAGGACGAGGGCTCGATCTAATACCGACAGGGCTCCGAGCCAGTATCGAGCTCACAGACAAGAGCCGTTGCAACCGCACTAGGGGAGAGAATCTTGGTGGGAATCGAGAAAAAGATAATTCATCATGGATTCTTCACTATATATTTTTTATTATTATAGATAAAGTAGGATCCCTCTACTATAGGGGAATCCTTGTAAGCATGGGGGCATTGGAAAAAAGACAACTGGAGAGAGATTAACTTTTTTGGCTCATTTACTTTGCCTTATTCATCAACATTTCTTTTTTTTCTCTGCCTTATATTTCATTCCATTTGTCAAGAACACATATATTTCTATTTCATTCTACGATTTGTATCAAGTTATATCACGTATCCTTAGGACCACACACAAATTTAACTCTATTTAATTTTTCGGGTAAACAAAAAGCTTAAAGAGGGAGAGAAGGGAGAGTGATGTACGTTTCTTTTGATTTTGCATAAAAATAATTTTGGCTATAAAATATCAATTAAATATATAAAAAAATATTAATGTTGAGCTATAGGGTGTCAATATCTAAAACTAGGACTTTTTTATACCAATTCTCTTCATAGGTTGTTATACCATGCCATTTCTTAAAAAAAACAAGAAAGATGCATCTAATTGAAGAATATAGTGACATCTTGAGAAGAATTATATTTATATATAGTAGTTGACGCATGAATTAAGGATACCTGAAAGTATGGCTGTTCAACGGGACGGGATAGGACGGGACGGGACGACATTTAGCCGGGATGGTGGCGGGACGGGACGAAACGGGACGAGACAAACAGGACGAAATGGTAGTCCCATCCCGTCCCACTAACAAACGGGACGGGATGGGACGGGACGGACGGTAGGCCCATCCCGTCCCGCTAACAAAGGGGACAAGACGGGACGGGTTCGCGGGCCTTAAGTGTCGTTTTAAAAAAAAAAAATTATTTAAGCATTGAGTTTGGAAACCGCTATTCTTTTGACAATGACTAAGTTTTTAAAGTTTGCAACAACTAATTTTTTGAGTTATTTAATAAACTTAAAAATTAAATAGAAATTAAAAAACTAAGTAGAGAATTATAAAATATTAAAATAAAAGACTTGTAATGAAATATTCTAGTAATTATAAATTTATAATAGAGTTATAATTTATTTAATATAATTTCAAGCCATTAAGTAACTAAGTAAGAGTGTAAGACAATTCATCAAAACAATTCAACGCTTAGAGCCTTTTATTTTATTAATAGAACTTTCAAATCTCACATACGAATATAATTCTTTTAAAGAGCACCTAATCTACGGCTCTACGCAGCCACCTTCTAGGAAGGGTTCTGTTTGAACTAGGCCTCTTAGTAGCCAATTACAAATTATCATACTAATATTTGTAAGTTCCTATATAACTTCGTTGTAAGTTGTAACTTATCTATAATTTCTCTCGGACATTATTCTTGAATTGGCAATGTTGATTGATGTTCCATGAGTTCCATGCCGTCATAGCTCCCGGTGCTAAGTATCTCATTGTATTCTTCTTCTTCCCTAGTTTCACCACTTGGTGTTTCCATAGATTTATATTTATCAAACATTGATCTAACATAAGAATATATGTTAGCTTGGCAGTGTTCGAGAGATGGTTGTTCATTTTCTTTAATTGCTAAATTCTCATAAATTTTACAAATAAGTCCATTTGCACCTCTTAATTTTAAAGATGAGTTAAGTATAGTAGAAACTAAATAAACTTGGGGAATAGGGAAAAAATTCTTTTTAAATTTTGCAATTATTTCATTAATGGTCGGTGCATAAGTTAGATTAATTTTGCAATCATTTCATTAAGCTAGTTGTTGTAGTTGTGTTAGCACTTAGCAGAAGCATTATCTAACGTGATAGTTAAAACTTTATCAATGAGTCCATAAAAATCAACAATTTATAGAACAATAGTTGCAATATATGCTCCTCTGTGTTTTGAATCAATAAATTTATAACAAATAATACGTTTTTGCATGTTCTAGTGATGATCAACCCAATGACATGTAACAGTTAAATAATTACAACCATTAGGACTATG
This sequence comes from Nicotiana tabacum, assembly GCF_000715075.1. Classification (NCBI taxonomy): domain Eukaryota; kingdom Viridiplantae; phylum Streptophyta; class Magnoliopsida; order Solanales; family Solanaceae; genus Nicotiana; species Nicotiana tabacum. Next base: position 38,145,670 of record NC_134103.1, read on the forward strand.
ACCTATATCAGATGTGATAGACACTTTACAATCTAAGTGAAACAATACACAACGAATATACTGAAGATATTCGGTTTGAAATTTAAAAATATCATTTCTAACAGTGGTCTTAGGAAAACCTTCAAAAGCAAGATTATACGTGGCAAAATGTTTGTATTTCGTGAGAGAAGCCTAAACGATATTCTCACTACTAGAAATCTGGTAAAAATCGACCAAAAAAACCGACCAACGTTGGTCGGTAATGGCCAAAAACCGACCAAAACGCGACCATTTACGTGTGGACGGTATTTTTGTGGTCGGAAAGGAATACCGACCAAAGTTGGTCGGAAATTACCGACCAACTTTGGTCGGTCAATTAAATTCAAAAAAAAAATATTGCAAAAAAAACCGACCAAAGTTGGTCGGTATTTTAATTATGTAATAAAAAAATTCACCATCTGGGAATCGAACCGGGGTCTGTACTGTGGCAGGATACTATTCTACCACTAGACCATTGGTACATTTTGTTTTAAGATTGTCTTTTATTTGATTTATACTCTTTAATTGTATTTTCGCACGAAAATAACCGACCAAAGTTGGTCGGTTTTATTAAAAAGTAAAATTACCGACCAAAGTTGGTCGGTTTTTTTAAATGACCCGCCGAATTAACCGACCAATGTTGGTCGGTTTTTTTAATATTAATTTTTATTTATTTTAATTAAAAAACCGACCAAAGTTGGTCGGTTTCTTGAAACATAAATTTTGCGGGACTCAAAAATAGTTTCCCGCATTTTTGCGCCAAAGAAAACCGACCAAAGTTGGTCGGTTTCGTAAAAAAAAAAAAAAAAAATTTGAAAAACCGACCAACTTTGGTCGGTTTTTTGACCGACCAAAGTTGGTCGGTCGATCTTGGTCGGTTTTTGCCGAATTTTTAGTAGTGGCGACAGGCGGGACGAGACGGGACAAACGAGACGAAATGACCATCCCGTCCCATTCCGTGTTCCGTTTAACATGGACCCATCCCGTTTAGAATTAAGCGGGACGGGACGGGACGGGATGGGACGCGGGACGGGACAGCCTTACCTGAAAGGGCACGTAATCAGCAATTGACAACAGTTCTAATACACAAGACATTAGGCGATAATAAAAAAAGAAATAATTCTTAGGTATAGTCAATTTTGATAAATTAAAGAAGTGCCGTTAACATTTATTGATTTTATATAAGTTCCACCGTTACCAGATTGTGTTGTTGATTAGTAGCCTTTGCTACATAAGATATCAATACAGCACATAACATATGACTTAAGAGGTCGTTTGGTAGGAGGTATTAGAAAAAATAATGCAAGTATTAACTGTGTACATTATTAATACCTTATTTGGTATATTTTTCAATATGTGTATAACTAATACTTGCATTAGTTATATATCATACTTGGTATTAGCCTATGTATAAATAATGCATAAAAACCATGACATTAGTAATACCAAGGCTATTAATGCCTGCATTAGTATGGTTAAAGATAAAATTGTCCTTAAAGTCCTTTAAAGCTAGAGAATATGGAGGCATTTTTGTAAACAACTATTTTTCTTAAAAATTATACAATGCAATATAATTTTTAATACACCACACCAAACAGTTTATAAGAAATAATATATGCATAACTAATGCTTGCATTATTAACTCATACATTACTAATCCATGTATTACTAACATACATTATTCCGCACTATTCTTATACACCCTACCAAACGACCCCTTAGAGTATTATTATTTTTCGTCATAATATACAGGGGCGGACCTAGAGCATTGAATATGGGTTCTCGGGAACCCAATAACTCTTGCGTAGATCCTGTATTTATATTAAGAAATTCACTAAATATTTATAAATATCTAACTGTGAACCCAGTTATTATTGCATATTAATTTGAATTTACGGTAGGAACCCATAAATCTCAAATCCGGATCCGCCTCTAATAACATATGACTTAAAAAAAAGATTTATGAAACAAGGGGTAGAAATGTAATTGGAACAGTCCAAACCAAATACTCAACCGCAAGATAAAGCGGTTAGTAAACCGCCAACCCATAACTGAATTAGAATTAAGCCGGTTTTTCTCTTCCTTAGCACAGCCCCATTCGTATCTTCCGCGTATAAATCAAATCCTCCTCTCCTTTAATTCAATTCTTGTCTTTCTTCTCTTTACAACAAAAAGTTGACAAAAAAGCTTCCAATTCTGAGGTCAGATATTTCTACTTTTTCTGCTTCCCTTTCCTCACCTTCCTTTTCTTTCTTTTTCTGTCTTCCAAAATAGGGCACAATAACACTTTCTTAGAGCTTAAGTTTCCCCAATTATTTATCTAAATTCACTCTTCTAAATTTCTTTGTCTTTAGATGGAGCAACTTAGAGAAGAAGACCAAGTTTCTATGACAATAGAGAATCCAGAAATGTTATTTTCTTCCGATTCTGAAGCCGAGTCTTCTAATCCAAGATTGGAGCATAACTTCAGGTTAGAGCGAATCCAGATTTTAAATCTTAATAAGTTCAAGCTTTTCATTCGGAGTTCAAATAATTGTTTTTGACTTCATATGAAAAGTGTTATTTGTTCAGTTGAATCCTATTACAATATGCTACATTCGTTACTGCTTCAGGTTGTTCAAGACAAATGGGATGATAAAATTAGAGGAAAATGACAAAGAACATGGTTTAATCAAGTCAGGGTTTATTACATGTATGGGGCCATTGGCAAAAGAAGTTGAAGTTGTAGCGATACACAAAAATTCGTGTTCGACTATATTAGGAAAAGCAAGATTAGAAGCTTTTCGGATTTTCTCTGAAGCAGTGAGGGAAAAATGCAATGGAAATGCCAATATCAAATATGCTTGGTTTGGATCTTCCAAAGAGGAAATTTGTAAAATTATTTCTCATGGATTTTCTAGAACTACAGAAGCAAAATCAGGAGAATGTTTTGGCATTGGTGTTTATCTTTATCCAGCAAATATCGATGGGGTATTATCAACGGTGGAAGATGAGAATGGATTAAGGCATATGTTACTTTGCCGAGTAATCTTGGGGAACACGGAAGTGATTCCGGCTGGCTCCACACAATCTCAGCCAACTTCTGATTCTGAAGACTTTGACTCTGGAGTTGATAATATTGTGGCTCCTACAAGATACACTATTTGGGGTTCCCACATGAATTCTCATATTTTCCCCAACTTTCTACTCAGTTTCAGTTTCAGATTAGGTAAGCAATCCATGATTTATAGTTTGTTCACAAATTATTTTTTTGTATATTCTAGTACCAATATTCAAGAATGTTATATTTTTTTCTTAGGTAATTCTTCAAAAATCAACAAGGTTCCACTGAAGGGCACTCCTCGTATAAAGTTTCCCGATTTATTACGTGCGCTTTCCCAATTTTTACATCCTTCAAGAATGGCTTTGATCTCAAAATACTATGAAGATTTTCAGGTATGTTTTTTAAATCCTTTTTTTGCAAGTAGTATATTAAGTTTATTCTTATTCTGTTTATTATTATTATTATTATTAATAATTAATAAATGTTGATAACGTGGTGTCTTTTAATAATTTATAATGTATAGAGAAATAAGATCACAAAATTGGTACTTGTTCGGAAGCTGAGGCAAATAGCTGGAGATACGTCATTAAAAGCTGTTATGAAATTGTATCCATACAAGGTACACCTTCAATACCGACCTCACTTTAAATTATTTTTCTTATATTTGGAAAGATAACATCTAGATGGTTTTTTTTTTCTTTCCTAATTTCATATTTTATAAACTGCCACTATATTGTAATTTGTGTTCAATATTGTTCAGTAGGATATCGGAAACAAGAGCTTGTTGCTTCGCTGCAAAGGAATGTGATTAGCTAGCTACCATGTTGTCGTAAGTTTAAAGTGTGAAAAGATTTTTCTAATTTTTCTAATTAAAAGTCTTTACTTGTAAAGTGTATACATATTGGACAACAAAATTATATACGTATTTGGTATTCCCTTGCGACAAATTCATACGAAATGAACTTCTCTCCTTTTCTTTTTCTTGTTTCTTATTTTTAACTGTATGTGCAAAGATGAGAATCGCAATTTGTTTATTGATTGAATCCAATTACTCTTCTACGCCAAATCGCCAGCGTCCTCCAATCAATCGAGTTTTAGTAGATAAAACTTAACTAAAAATTAAAGGTCAAATGGGGTGGAAAAAACAGAATATGGGGTAAAAATGGCATTTACCAGATAAACAGGAGCTTTTATGTTCATTCGACAAAATAATTTTAAAACAGAAATGAGAAGTTAATTTAAAAAAAATCTAGTTGAAGAAATGAAGTAATTCAAATATATTAATAGATAACACATTTTATGTTCATTGAAGTCTCTAAACTAATGAATTAAGGGACGCGGTTGGATGAGTGAGATTTCTCTAACTCTTAACAAAAGGTTTTTGGTTCGAATTCTAGGATTAAAAAAATTTCTAGTCGGAAGCGTTTGTCGCAAAATTGTCAAGTCAGTGGGTACCAATGATAAAAAAAAATATTCAGTGGGTACCAATGATAAAAAGAAATATGACTCCCCGTACAGTAACAAAAATGTCACATAAAATGGCGGAATTATTTTGTGGTAGCGAATGAAAATATAGCATAAAGATTCATTCGTTTAAATTGTTCATCTAATTGTATGATTCAAACTTAAGGAAAAATCTGTGAACATATTGAGGTCTATATACTAACCCCACCAAGAGCGGTTGCTCGCATGGTCAGGCCGCCCACCTACAATTCTAGGATTGTGGGTTCGAGTAACCAAAGAAGTAATAGCTCCAACAAAGGGGATCAAAAGGGGAGGGGAATTTTTAAAAAGAACCGCCACCGGAGTTATAGATGATTTAGTAGGGGAAAGATACAACTTAGTGCGAAGAAATATGGAAACAACTTCAAATTTGCAATAACAAAAAATTCAATAAACACATCACGAAAAAACTGTTTTAACCAAATGGTTGCAGATCACCCAAGGTTAAAAATATTGAAATCTCACACAACCTACTAGTACTTTCCTCTCTTCTTTTTAAACCTACTAACGGGCATACAATCTCCCAAAATAAAAGAGAAAAAGGACACAAAAAACTAAGTAACCCAGTATGTTAAAGAACCAAATAACGCAAGCCTACGTTTCAACAACCACACCTCAGCTCAACTGAAGAATCAGTTCACTTTCAAGTTGCATGCCGAGGTCAGCGAGAAGCTCTGAATCACCACACTCTTTTCCTCTGAATATTAACCTCTGTTTATGAAATTAAATTCCCTCTTTTCCGTAAATGGTAGCCTTAACATATGCAATTGTGTCATCATGGTCCACTGTTACCTTAAGCACACGTCCTAAAAAACTAATCATGTACTATCACAAATACCCGCATTATCAATTTATATTGAAAGAACAGAACGCTCTAATTTTGGATCCTGAGGTCATCGAGATACTCGGAATCAACAGGATCAGCTCCACAGAATATTAATTTATGTTTATGAAATCGAATCTCCTCATATTTTTGAATAGCTGTTATCTTCAAGGGTATTCAAAACCAAGGACAGATTATTAACATCTTTGTAGGTGTCATCCTGAATATTGATGCTCGTTATTCGCCTTCGTAAACATGAATCTAAAACAAAATACTATAGTACTAGTCAGCTAAATCATCTATTTTATATAGTCAATTTACCTTTGAACATTCAAAAATATTTGCTCCATTTTTATTAACTTAACTAATCTAATTAAAATTTTGACTCGATACATATTATTCGTTCCAAATTAACTTTACAACTATAATTCTCAACTTTTACTAGAGTTAATGCTTATATTATATGCAAGTGTCTGATATCTTAAATTTCTAATCCGACAAATATAATAATATCATAAAATGAAACATATGGATTTGAAAATTTCGTCTAACAAAAGATAGAAATACTGTCACCGGCCAACCTTTAAAATGTCAAAAAAGTAAACACAAAGCATGCAGAAGTCTAATAATCTGCAGCCTACATTAGTATACAGAAATAAATTAGAGGAAATTCACAACTGATACACTTTCTTAACCGTGTCAGGTTAAAGATTAAAAGATAGAAGCATAAGAAACCAGGCTACAAAATTCAAGAATGTTAGAATTCACCAAAACCTGTTGACTTTAGTGGTAATATAATTTACTAACCCGTAAAACAGTACAGTTGAATTTGTACTTGGTTTATAGACAAGTGAATCTATTTGATACTAAAATGATAAATAAATTAGACAAAAATGTAAGATTTAGCCTTGAAGTTGGGATAAAACAGCAGAAACCTTAGTTCCGGGAGCAGAGTTTCCGGAGACAGTAATAACAATATGAATAAGCAAGAAAATGAAATGTTATTGAGCTTTTGATATAATATATTATATGCTTGTCAGAAAATTCGTGTCATTTACAATGATTGGGGAGTTCACTATTTATAGCTGCACCTAGGGAACAAGGTCCTAGGATCAAGCTCCTCTTAAATGACAATTATGAGGGCCATTGAAAAATGTGTAACGGTAGACAGTGAATGTCATATTCTCTATAACGGACCGTGCACTTAATACTATAGAATATTCTTCATTAAGTGCTACCAGGTGGCAGGTGTTTAATTCGCGTTTATGAATACCATTCTCTTTGAAATCGTTGTCTTTAGACCCGACTGTCTTCTGTTTTTGGCTCCACGTGTCGCTTTCTCATGCGATCATTAAATATGAACATGCTTTACCCTATACAGATATTCCCACTGCTTTCCGATGGCATAACCTTATGTCACCGGGAAATTGGTAGAGATACCCTTTTTGGTGGAAAATTCTCTGACCCCCTCTGAAAAGTTTTTGACGGTTGATTAGACGCACGTCTCTCCGTATTTAATGTCCCAAACACGCGTCATCCCACGATTCAGCACCACTTTTGCCAGTTATCGAGGTAATTATGATCACGATTTTAGCCGACTATTCCTTTACTTCTACGCATCAAACTTCTTCATTTACACTTCGTAATTTTACAAACTTTCTCAAACTCTCTTTACTCAACTCGTATTTGTCTTCAACTTTCTCTAACCATCTTCTTCTTCAGAGAAAACCCTTTTCTCCCTTCTGATAACAATGGCTTCTTCTTCCAGAAACCCTAGTTCCTCAAAGAATAAAGGTAAAGCTGATGATGCTGCTCCACCTACAGTGAGCACCATTATTCTAAGAAGTCTTGTCACAATTAAGGACTTCAAAGAGAAATATCCTTCCGCTAACCCTCACACGTAGGCTGTTGGTGTGTACATCAGTCCTTCCATCATTCCTGTTGTGAAGGAAGACTACCATTGCCATGATTTAAACATCATTGCTCCTTACCTGACGGAGCGGATAACCTTACCCAAGAAGGGTTTCACGTATTTTTATATGTATCCCTTCACTTTGGAGCCGCTCTCTTTGAGCGGGGAGCTTGACTCCACTATCATAGAGTTTTGCAACCGTTACCAGGTATGCCTGGCACAAGTAAGCCCTTCTGTGTGGAGGGCAGTTGCTTGTCTTCGGCGTCTATGCCAGGAGACGGGAGATGAGCTAACCCTGGCTCGATTAATGAACCTTTATTCTCCCAAGATTTTCCATGGGGGAATGATAAATTTCAGCAAACGTGGTCACCATGCTCTACTAACCAGCATGGACGATGATAACGACCGTGGGTGGATGGAACGGTTTGTTGGAGTTGCCACCAGGGACATCATTCCGGTCACGACTCAATCCTTTCCGGAATTGTGGAACCATACTTGTAAGTTCATCATTTATCTTTTCTTCTAGTTAAAGATCACCCCATATTGTTACTAATCCCTCTTCTTTCACTTATTTCAAAAACTCGATGGACTCCACTGAGGGTCGAAGCTTGGACTAGTGGGTTTAAAAGATTTTGGATGTTACTACGCCCGAGACCCGTACGTAGAAAAAACTTACCCTTAAATATGGGTAGAAGGCCAAAAATCATGGTAGGTTGAACTCATCTTGTTTTTACCTTTCGTATAAGAAAACCGATTAACCTATTTCTCCTGAAGAATTCAGGTCTACCCTAGAGCTCAATTGTCATCCCCGAGGAGGACGTTTTGGCTAATCCTTCAGAAACAGCGAGGCTGTTGCAGGAGGCCTTTGCCCGAATTGGTATAGCCGGTACTGCATTCAGTGCAAGTGCTTTTTCTAGGAGTCCCTGACTGGAGAACGAGAAACAAAAAAAAAAGACGCTCCTCCGCGGCCGGGGAAAATATAAAAAAGTAAGAATGTTCCGTCCGAGCCATCCCCGGATGTTGTGGTGATAAGCGTCGCGCCCAAGCTGGCCACAGACACCATGGTGATCGACGATAATGGAAAAGATAGTGATGAGGGAACTTCTCTACATAGAAGACGACGACCTTCATCAGCTCAATAGAATGCTCAATCTGTTGAGCTAGTTATACCAATCGATGACAATGCCTCGACACTCTGGGGGAAGTATGATATGGTGGAAAATGCTAACTCTCGCTTCCGATTCCTTGTTGTCGTGCACGGTAACGTGAGGCTAAGTACCATGTCCCTTATGTCTTTGGTTGATGAGCAACGAACAACCAATACTGCATTTGCCGCAACTGCTTCTCAACCTACAATACCATCAGCTTTATCTCCTTCTTTACCAACTCTGCCTTTGCCACCGGCAACTGCTACATCATCTCCACCGGTCGCAGTTGCCCGAGAGGAGGAGGTCCCTCTTCCGCAGTCCCTGTTTCATGGGAATTTGGGGCAAAAATTATGCTGCCCCCTTCGAAGATCCCCAAAGGAGGAGAAGCGTCACCCTCTCAATTTCTACCGGATGCCATCTGTTGTCCTGGCCGGTGGAACTTGCTAATTATCTGAATCCTCTGGTTTCAGGAAAAGAAAGAAATAAAATACAAACTCTCTCGGGAAAGTGTTTATTGAATAATTCTATGCACAATGCGGTGGCGGTGTAACCTTTGTTTCCTTTGTTATTTCTTCTATCATTGTTATGGCAAGGTTTTGAGTTTGTATTTCTTTTTTACATGCTAACTTTCTTGCTTCCGAGGGCCTTCAAAGGTTAATTCTTGATAAGGAGGAACTTACCTCCGAGCGGGATCAATTGTTGGCCGAGCGGGATTAGATTGTTGCCCGCCTGCCGGGACTAGAAGCACGAGCTGCTGAGACTGCTGAATTGGGGGCTCGGTTGCAACAAAGCGAGAAAGAGGTAGTGACCCTTAGCCAAGAGATCGCCTCGTTAAGGGTACAATTTGAAGAAGCTAGGGCCAAATGGGTTGAAGTCCATAATGTTGTTCTTGCTGCATCCGATCGCGAGGCTGCCTCTGCTGAAAGATTGAGTAATTTCGAGGCAGCCTTAAACTCCAAAGTTGAAGAAGTTACTGCTTCCAAAGAGAAGTATGCCCGGTTGGAGGAGTTGCATAAGAGGGTCATAGAGCACAATAAGGTTTTTAGCTCCACTGTCTGTGACCTTGATGTCAGTCTCCAAGCCACTAGATCCGAGCGGGACAACCTTTCTGCCGAGGTTGACCAACTTAAAGAAGAATTTCAGCACCGAACGACTTCCCTCATTATTGAAAAAACATATTCTATGTACAGCATAAGGAGAAAAACCTTGAAAGTGGCCAAAGCGGGTGTCATTGACTTCGATGCCAAAATCGCTAAAGCCCGTGAGCTGGAGTCAACTACCCGAAGGGGTCTTCCGATCCTTCCTGATGCTATCGACTCTTTTGGTTCTAGTTCTGGTTCCGAGTTCTCAGGAACTGAAGAAGAATCGGAAGGTGATGATGCTGAAGGCCAAAATGGTGAAGGCCTAGATATTGAACCGGCAGCGGATCCACCCACTTCTCTTGGGGTGTAGATGTTTCTCTTTCTCCGGGTTCTGGAGATGCAGCAACTTAGTTTTTTCTTTCTTTTCTTTCTCATATCTTTGTACTTGTGCTGTTTGGCACATTTATTGTGAATAGAAACATCTTTTCGTTCATGTATCGTGCAAGTTTTTCTCTTTGCGTACTTTTTGTTTAAGTATTGTGCAAGTTTTCCTTTTTGCATTATTTTTATTTAAGTATTCTCTCAAGTTTTTTGTGCCAAGATATGCGAGGCTTTGAGTGTAATTTTCCCGGTAGTATTTGGATTCTAGGCACAAGTTCTTCTGAAATCAACCATTTAACGTAAAAGTTTCATAAGAGATGGTCATCTTATATCTACAGTGCTCTTGAAAAGGATGTCTCATGTTCATTACGGCACTAGCATTTAAAGTACTTGTTTAACTTTCAAATGATAAAATTAATTCATCGATAGGACAAGAAACAAGATAAAAATAAAAGGACTTTACTTTATTCCTTCAATTTTCAAAAAGTACACAAGCATTCATTGTGCTAAAAAGAAATTGCCATTTACTTGTGGCTAACTTGTACAACTTGTTTCTATGGGGCTGGCCGCGAAGTCCCCGGTCCTGATGATACAACTTTATTTTCGGGTTTCGTATTCCGGTCGATGTGGAAGTCATTGTTGTCGTATCCTCATATCACCCCCCCCCCCCCAAGTGCTCAAATGCGAAGAATGTGAATTGGAACACTGGAAGTCTTGCTCCTTTGAGGGAAAAACACTAGTGAATGGTTGGATAATCTTTGGTTCGATGGAAAGGTTCGCTTCCCGTTAGGAATTTTTCCACCGAGCCAAAGATTATCTAATCCACCCCAGTGGCTCCCTTGAGGAAAAATACTTGTGAACGGTTGAATAGTTTTTGGTCTGATGGCAAGTTTTGCTTCTCATTAGGAATGTGCCATTGAGACAAAGACTATTTAGCCATCCCTCCGAGGATGAAGCCTATGCCTACAGCTCCATTATCTGCTCTGCGAGTCTCCCAGATATTGACGAGGCTCAATAACTAGATGCAGACAGCTATTTCAAAACTGTCTGAGATATCTAGTACTGTTGCAAGGCAGGCATCCACATATGCACCACAAGTTCATACTGATTTTGATGAAAAGTTGTGCATGGTCCTGGAGAATCAGAAGTTGATCATGGACACTCTAGTACAACATGGGTCAGTTATTGAGGACTTGACCAAGGAGGTGAAGAAGCTGAGGAAATCCCAGGCCAGCAAGAGATCAGTTGATAAGCTTAGGAAGGAGGTGACCCGACTTACGACAGCTGGGGATTTGACATTTGACATGTTGCTTGACCCAGACTAGTTCGTCCCAGATCCATCTGCACCGGTTGTATCGGCTGGCCAGTCTGATGAGCCATGCCTTGCAGCCAATACTGCTGAAGCAGTGTGTGTGATGTTTGCTACTCCTTCCACTCCCAGATATGATGATGCTGAGATACAGTTGGCCGACCCAACGGAGATGATGTTGCTGGAGACACTGATATGTCCAAGGATGCTTAGGGAGCTTTCTTCGTCCTCTCTCTTTTCACTCTTATTTTGTTAAGCATTGGGGACAATGCTTACTTTTATTCGAGGGTGGAGTTTATTTGATTGACACATTTGGATACATTCAAACTGTAATAATTAGATGATTCTGTTTCTTTTCTTTTTTTTAGTTTATCTATCTTTAGTTAGTTATTGTTCATTAGCTTTTTTAATTTTCCACTTTGGTTTTTGTTTTGTTAGTAGCTTCGTTTTATGTTAGTAGTTTATTTCTATGTTTTTCATTGTAGTATATATAATAATCCTTTGGGTTTCTTAATGCCATGGTTCTTTCCAAATGTAGTTTCATGTGAACCGGGTGACTCTTCCCAAGGACGGATGGCGTGACAACCTTCTTAAGGGAATGGGTCCATTTTTGTTTTTAGGTAATAATGATACTAATAGTAATGAATAAAAGGCCTAATCAAATCATTCTCGAAAAAGAGTTATCCATGCTTCATTTGGTACCAACACACTTAACTACATGCTTATGATATGAAACAAGGTTTTTGAAAGAAAATAGATCTAGTTAGTGATTTTGAGACTCTTGAGTTGACTTTGGTAATTGTTGAGTGGTTTATTGGACCATAGTGATCCTTAACTTGATTGTGGTTGTTGTAGGCTCTCAACTCTATCCTATTTTACGATCTAGTTGCGTGAGGGGTGAGGTGATCTTTCATTGCTAGTCCAAGTACCCGTGCGAATAATCTAGAACTTACCCTGAATGTGCTTCAAGTCGAAATCCTAAGTTTGCTTGGTTTGGAAAATGATTGTAGACTTTCCTTAGTTCATTTGAGCTTTCTATTGACAACTAATGTTGTTATCCCTAGTCAACCCCTTTGAGCCTTTAGTCTTTCTCATTTGATAACCATGCTATAAGACTTTACCTGTTTTGTCGTGATCCTCTCTTAGCGCCCGGACCTTTCTTAACACTCTTGTGAAATAAGTGGCTTAAGGCATAAGTTTGGGGGGAGAGTTGAGGAATTTGAAAGAGGTAGCAAAGCACCAAAAAGAAAGAAAAAAATGATCTTTATGAAGAGAGAAGGCAAGAAAAGAAAAGGAATAAAAAGAAAATGCAAGAAAGAGAATAAAAAGAAGGGTTGATGGAATCCAAAAAGAGGTAATTATCCCTAGCATGAGCATCAAGGGAGAAAAAGAATGAAATGAACAAGAAAGAGTGATGTCAAGTCTCTCTAACCCCCAAGAAAAATAGAATGCCTCTAAGAGTTGGTAAATGTGAGCCAAGAAATAAAAATGTGGAGTACTTAAGGAAAGGTGTAACCACTTACCCATATGGTATCCTACCCCAATCCAAAAGCCTTCATTACAACCCGAAAGAAGTCCTACTTGATTTTGAACCGAGTGAGCTTACATTAGTGGAGATCTACATGAGGGGCAAACTTATGATACTTGAAGCCGTACTTGTGACATTTCTTTGTGAGAGAAGAGTGAATCCTTCATTGCTCTAGAAATTGAGTGTTAATACTTGAAGTGAGCTTGACAAATGGAAGGTAGAGGAGGAAGAGTTTGGAGTCCACCATGATCTACATGATAGAGCAAGAGTACTTGATGGGTAAAGTCAGTTCTTGAAGCTCAAATGTCACATTAGAACTATATGTGCATAATATGTGATTTGTCACCTTGTTGATAATGCATGAGTAGTGTGGGTAATTGTTGGTCCCAGCTGAGTATAAATGGCTTACCATTAACTCTCCTAAATGACCTTTCACTCTGAGAAGATGGGAACTAAGGGTGGCAAGTGGGCCGGTCCCGGGCCTAAACGGGCCAAGTAGGCAGGTTCAAACGGTCCCGGTCCCGGGCCGGTCCCAAATTAAACGGGCCAAATGGTCCCGGGCTAAACGGTCTTTTTGTAGGGACCGGCCCGGGACTGGGACCGTTTGGTCCCGGGCTAAACGGTCCCGGCCCGCGGGCTAAATGGGCCCAACGAATTTTAAAAAAAATTAAATTAAATAGATATTAGAGACAAAAGGATGTTAAAAAAAATATCTAAAGCAATACTTTATAAATTTTATTATAGAATTGTGACCTAAATTTTATTTAATATATATATACACTATACTATATATACATCTTATATCGAATATAACTTTATATATATATATATATATATATATATATATATATATATATATATATACTATACTATACTATATTATATAACTATACACTTAATATATATATATATATATATATATATATATATATATATATATATATATATATATATACTATACTATACTATACTATATATACATCTCATTTAGTATATATACTATACTATACTATATATACATCTTATATATAGTATATAAGATGTATATATAGCTTATCGAATATAGCTTATATATATACTATATATACATCTTATATATATATATATATATATATATATATATATATATACTTTTTAGTAGTAACATGAAAGGACCAAAGTATGGTACTTCTTAGCTGGTATAAATATGGAATGATAGAAGATCAAGTTTTAGCTCAACTCAGATTATAGTTTCAACTAAAACTGAGTTGAGCTAAAACTTGATCTTCTATCATTCCATATTTATACTAGCTAAAAAGTACCATACTTTGGTCATTTCATGTTACTACTAAAAAGTATATATATACTAAGTGTATAGTATATAAGTATATATATATATATATATATATAGTATATATATATAAGCTATATTCGATAAGTTATATATACATCTTATATAGCTTATATAAGATGTATATATAGTATAGTATAGTATATATACTAAATGTATAATATATAAGCTATATATATATATATATATATATATATATATATATATATATAGCTTATATATTATACACTTAGTAACAATAAAGTAAGCAATAGTAGCAATTATAGAAGGAAATTAGAGAGAGATTGTGATAGATTGATGATTTTGTAAGAAAAAATGAAAGAATGAGGGGGTATTTATAGTTGAAAATAGGAAAAAAGTATAATTATAAAAAGTTTGGGGTTAAAACAAAGTTGGGGGGATTAAATGAATATTTTATAAATAGCCAACGGCTATTTTTGACAGCTCAACGGCTATATATATATATATATATTTTTTAAAAAAAATTCTTTTTAAAATATAGCCGTTGGGACCGTTTGGCCCGCTAAGGGACCGGTCCGGTCTCGGGCGAGCTAAATGGTCCCGGGCCTGGCGGGCCCAAATCATAGAATCGGCCCACGAGACCGGCCCAGGCCCACTAAAATCGGACCAAACGGTCCTGGCCCGTTTGGCCCGCGGTCCCGGGCCTGGACCGGCCTACTTGCCACCCTTAGTGGGAACTAATCTATTTGCTTGAGGACAAGCAAAGGCTTAAGTTTGGGAGAGTTGATAAGTGTGGATTTTAACCACTTATTAATACCTTCTTGCTTTAGTTTTAGTCCGAAAGTATTGATTTATATTCCCAAAAATAATGAAAGTATGCAAATTTCAGGAATGTTGGAGAACTGGACTCTAATGAAGAAATCTAACTCAAAAACGAGTGTTCCAGCTCATAAGGCAAGAAGGAGCACAGCAGGCCAAAAGTGCGGCCCGCAGAAGAAAGCGCGGACCGCAAAATTCTCTCTGTGGCCACAAATCTGGGGTTGAAGCTCAGAAGTTGATTGAAGAAAAGCGTGGACTATACACAATTTGTGCGTCCGCAAAACATGGTCGCACTAACAAGAATTCAAAAAGATCAGAGAGTATATAAAACGACCAAGAGTGAAGCCTTGCCAGAAGTGCGGACCGCACATGGAATTGTGTACCATAGAAGCTGAAGTGCAGCCGCAAATCAAATTGTGCGGCAGCGGAAAAAAACCTGCAGACTCGATCAAAGTGCGAATCGTACATGGAATTGTGCAGCCGCAGAACCTCCCAGAGGACATTTTTATCAGCGAATTTTGGGTCACTATAAATAGACAAGAATCATTTTTTTTAGGTCAAGTTTGGTAGTTTTTTTGAGTTATAGCCAATGTAGTTTACCACTTTTGGTAATTTGTGACCAATTTGGGTTAAAAACACATTAGTTTATCATTTTAATTTTTTATTATGGCTTTAATTAGTATTTCTTGTTTATCTTCTTCTATTTCCATTATGAGTAGCTAGATATTTTCTAAGATTATGACCCAACCCTAGTGTGTAAGACAATACTTTTTTATGATTGGGTATTTATTATTAGCCTTGTTCAATCTTTAATTTTAGATTTAGTGGTTTCAAACCTTGATTCATGCCTTTTTGACTTGGCCTTTACTTGAGAAAGAGGGACATTATCTAGGAAAACTTGGCTAACAAGAAATTAGGCTAGTTAAGGTTTTGACTAGCCTAATTAAAGGGTTGGAACTAGAGATAGGGAAATCCGACCTGAGCTCATATCAACTATTTGGCTTGATACCCATTTGGGCTTGAGAAAGCCAAATTGGGCAAAATCACTCTATGACCGAGAGGTGTTGAGTAGGTAACTTAGATTTGAGAGCCATAATACACTCCGATCACTAACAGCTAGGCGAAGGTTACATCCCTAGGCCTTTTATCTATTTGAAAACAACCAAAAATAATTAATCAATCTCAAGTCTCATTTCTCTAGTTAATCACTGTTAGAATAGATTCTACAAGTAATTTGTAAAATCATCTTGTTTGGAAGTGTATTTAAGCTATTTCTTCTACACTCATTAAGTGTACACTCTAACACCCATATTTAGCTCCCTGAGGAAATCATCCCCCACTCATATTTGGGTACTAAATTTCCAACGACCTCTTCCACTCATTGTTGAGTATAGATTGGGAGTGGATGAAGAAGCCAGTGATGAAGGGACTTCCCTACAAAAGAGATAACGATCTTCATCATCTCAACAAAATGCTCAATCTGGAGAGCTTAGAACCCCAACCGAGGGCGAGCTCTTTGAAGAAATGGATTTGGTAGAGAATGTTGATTCTCCCTTTCCAATCCCAGTTACTGCCTCCGGTACTATGAGGTCGAGTATCGGGCCTCTTCTGCCTTCGATTGATGAGAAAATAACAAATAGCACCGCTTCTACTGCAGTTGCTTCTCAACCTACAACACCATCACCTTCATCTCTCTCCACGTCGGCCATACCTTCATCACCAGCAACTACTATATCTCCCCTACTAGCCGCAGACGCCCGAAAGGAGGATGTCCCTCCTCCCCAGACTCGTGACCACGGGAATTTGGGGCACAACTACTCGGTCCCTTCTGTAGATCCCAGGGGAGGAGGAGTGTCTCTCTCTCGGTGTCCACGGAGTGCCATCTACTGTTGAGGAGGGTGAAACTCGCCAATTATCTAAAGCCGCTAGCTTCAGAGAAAGATAAGAAGAAAATACACTCTCTTTCAGGGGAGTGTATGATAAATAACGCCATGCACAATGCAACATCAGTATTGTACTTATTCTCTTTACTGCTTGTTTCTTCTCGACTTGTTAAGATAGGGCTTCTAACTTTGGTATTTGCTTTGCAGGCCAACTTTCTTGCTTTTGAGGGCCTTTAGAAATTGCTCCTCGATAAAGAGGGACTTAAGTCCGAGCGGGATCAACTGTTGGCCGAGAGGGACTAACTCACCGCGCACCTCCCGATATTAGAAGCGAAAGCCGCTGAGGCGAGTGATCTTGAGGCTCGACTATATCTTAGCGAGCAGGAGGCAGTTGCCCTTAGTCAAGAAGCTTCTCAATTAAATGTTCAATTCCAAGAAGCTAAGGCTAAGTGGTCTGAAGTTCAAGATGTCGTGCTTGTTATTGCCGAGTGCGAGACTGCCTCTATTGAGTGCGAGTGAATAACTTGGAGGCAACTTTGAATTCCAAAGCTGAAGAGACTGCTGCTGCTGAGGAAAAGCATGCCCTGATAGAGGACATGTATAAGAAGATCATAGATCACAATAAGGTTCATATAACTATAATCTGTGATCTCGATCTTAGCCTTAGTGCCATGAGATCCGAGCGGGATGGTCTTTTGACCGAGGTTGATTAGCTTAAATCAGAATGGCAGGGCTATGGGGATTCCCTGATCATTGAAAAAACATACTCTATGTATCATATGAGGAGGAAAACCTTGGAAGAGGCCAAAGCGGGAGTCATTAATATTGACGATGAGATCGCCAAGGCCCGAGCGCTGGAGTTAAATGCTCGAGAACGCCTCTCAAATCAGCATGATGCAGCTGACTCTTCTAGTTTCGGTTCCGAGTTCTAAAGAACGGAGGAGGAACTTGAAGAAGATAGCGATGAAGGCTAAGATCCTGAGCCGGCGGCAGATCCGCCTACTTCTCCCAGGGGCGCAGATGCTTCTCCGCCCCCGAGTTCTAGTGGTGACGTGGTTTATCTTTTTCGCTTTCTTTTCATTTTGTATTTTTGTACTTGTGATGCTTGGCACGTTTAATAAATAAAAGTAATTTTTGTTTGAGCATTACACAAAGTATATTCTTTTTGCGTTAAATTAGGCAAGGCTTCGGGTGTATTTTCTACCGATAGCATTTGGGTTCCGGGCATAAACTCTTCCGGAACAAACCCTTTACTGTAAGGGTTTCATAAGAGAGCCCTATTATATTTACGATGCTCTTGAAGAGGACGTCACATGTTTATTCTGGCACTAGCATTTGAAGTACTTAGTTAACTTTCAAATGATAAAATCATTTCATCGTTTTGGAAAAGAAACAAGATAAAAATAAAAGGACTTTATTTTATTCCTTCTATCTTCAAAAGTACATAAGCATTTGTTTGTTGAAAGAAAAACAATTGTCATTACATATGGATCATTTATACAACTTGTTTCTACGGGGCTAGTTGTGCAGTCCCCGATGCCGATGAGATATTTTTATTCTCGAGTCTCGTAATCCCAATTTTCGTGGCAATCAGGTTACCGTATTCTCATACTATCCCCCCCCCAGTTTTCGAATACGAAGAATGCGAATTGGAATACTGGAAGTCTTGCTCCTTTGAGAGAAAAACACTAGTGAATGGTTGGATAATCTTTGGTTCGATGGAAAGCTTCGCTTCCCGTTAGGAATTTTGCCATCGAGCCAAAGATTATCTACTCCACCCCAAGTGTCTCCCTTGATAAAAAATACTTGTGAACGGTTTAATAGCTTTTGGTCTGATGGCAAGTTTTGCTTCCCATTAGGAATTTGTCATCAAGCCAAAGACTATTTCACCATCCCTCAGTGGTTTGTCGTTTCATTGTCTTGTCATTTAAAGGTCTTATCTTTGCTGGTGAGGTTTCCTTCGTAGTATGCTTTTCGTTGTTGTCTCGTTAAAAACCTTGACAAAAAAAACTCAATCGAGACAAAACCTGGTCGAAGGAAAAAAGAGTGCAGCACATACTTTCATTATAAGTAGGATCCATCAGCAATAATACATTTTGAGCGGAGTTACGTTCCAGTTACTCGGCAATTTGACTCCGTCTTGGTTCTCTAGTTTGTATGATCCTTTTCCGGTGACAGCTAAAACCCGATAAGGGCCTTCCCACATTGGACCCACCTTTCCCGCGTTGAGCTCCCGGATGTTCTGAGTCACTTTCGTCAAAACCAAATCTCCCACTTTAATGTAGCGGAGATTGTCCCTCCGGTTATAGTATCTTTCCATTCTTTGTTTTTGGGCCACCATCCTTATGTGCGCCAAGTCCCTGCGTTCGTCAAGTAGCTCCAGTTTGACCAGCAATGCTTTATTATTTGCTTCTTTATCCGCCCGGAAGTACCGCAAGTCGGTTGTTCTTCTTCTACCGGGATAAGAGCTTTAGCGCCGTATATGAGAGAGAAAGGTGTCTCCCCTATGCTCGATTAGGCAGCCGTCCGGTATGCCTATAGCACTCCCGGTAACTCTTCGGGCCACTTGCCCTTGGCTACTTCCAACCTCTTTTTGAGGTTTTGAATAATCACGTTATTGGTTGATTATGCCTGCCCATTCACGCTTGGATTATATGGTGAAGATGTGATTCATTTAATTTTTAGGTCTTCAAGAAATTTGTGACCTTGGAGCCTATGAATTATGGCCCATTGTCTCAAGCAATCTCCTTTGATATTCCAAACCGGCAAATTATGTTTTCCTATAGGAAATCCACCACTTCGCGCTCGCTGATTTTTTGGAAAGGACATGCTTCAACCCATTTAGTGAAGTAATTAGTTAAAATAAAAACAAATCTTACCTTCTCAGGAGCCGGTGGCAGCGGCTCGATTATATCCACCCCCCATTTCATGAATGGCCATAGGGATAGTACCGAATGCAGCAGTTCTGCTGGTGGGTGCACCAACGGTGCATGACGTTGACATTTGTCGCATTTTTGAACGAATGCCTTCGCGTCTCGTTCCATCCGAGGCCAGTAGTATCCGACCCTAACTAATTTTAGGACCAACGAATATGCACCTGAATGATTTCAATAAATCCCTTCGTGAACCTCTCTCATGATGCAGATTGCCTCTGATGTTCCCAGACATCGGTCTAATAGGCCTTGGAACGACCTTCTATATAAATGTCCTCCATAGAAGTTGTAACGAGTTGCTTTGGTATGGAGTGCCCGGGATGCCTTCGGGTCTTCGGGCAGCTTGTCGTGCTCAAGGTAATCGATGATTTCACTCCTCCAGTCCCAAACTAAGTTGGTTATATTTACTTCATAATGATCGTCCATATCCAGTACTGAGTTCATGAGCTATACGACAGTACTAGAATCCGATCCCTTCATTTCTATTGACGATCCCAAATTAGCCATTGCATCCGCTTCTACGTTTTTTTCTCTCAGAATATGGGTGATCGACCAATACCTGAATCGTGCGAGCAAAGTTTGAAATTTAATCACATGTTGTTGCATGTGCTCCTCCTTGGTGTCAAATATTCCATATACTTGATTTACTACTAGCTTGGAGTCGCATTTGATTTCAATGACCTCGGAGTCTAGCCCCTCGGGCCAATTCAAGTCCTGCAATCAAAGCCTCATACTAAGCTTCATTGTTAGTCAAGGGAACAGTTTTTATGGCATGCCTCAGGATCTCACCTGAGGACGTGATTAAGATCACCTCGAGTTCGTACCCTTTCACGTTGGAAGCTTTGTCCGTGAACAAGGTCCAAACTACTGATGTCATTTCCGACACCATCGCTGCTTCTTTTGTGGCTAAAGGTAGTACCTCGAGACTGAAATCGGCCATGAAGTCGGCCAAAACTTGTGATTTGATCGCAGTCCTGGGTTTATGTTCAATATAAAATTCACTAATTTCTATTACCCATTAGGCCAGCCGACCTGACAACTCAGGTTTGTGAAGGGCATTCGCAGGGGAAAGGTGGTCACCACAGCTATCGGGTGACACTGAAAATAAGGCATAAGCTTTTGAGTGGTGATTACGAGAGCTAAGGCCAGTTTTTTAAGGTGCAGTTAACGAGTTTCCATAACCGACAAAATTTTGCTAAGATAATATATAGGATATTGCGTACCTTCGTCCCCCCGGACTAGAATGGCTCTTACCGCTACCTCCGAGACCGCTAAGTATATTAACAACGCCTTCCTCTAGTTTTGATAGTAACGGAGGGCTTGATAGATACCGTTTCAGGTCTTTTAAGGACCATTGGCATTCTGGAGTCCATTCGAAGTTGTTCTTCTTCTTCAGAAATGAGAAGAAGTGATGACATTTTTTTGATGACCGAGAAATGAACTTGCTTAGAGTGTCCAGTCTTCCAGTTAGCCTTTGGACTTCCTTCACGCTTGTCAGCTGGTATGGAATGTCCTCGATGGCTTTAATTTTATCGGAATTGACTTCGATCCCCTTTTGTGATACCAGTAAACCCAAAACTTTACCGGACCTAACTTTGAACGCACATTTTTCGGGGTTGAGTTTTATGTTGTGCTTCCTTAGGATGTCGAATGTTTCCTGGAGGTGTTTTAAATGGTCACCTACATTCAAATACTTGACTAGCATATCATCTATGTAAACTTCCATTATTTTGCCTATTTGTTTTTCAAACATCTTGTTCACGAGCCTCTGATAAGTGGCTTCGACGTTTTTAAGTTCGAAGGGCATCACATTGTAGCAATATGTGCCAAAGTTTGTTATGAACAAGGTTTTTTCTTGATCCTCCGGGTTCATCTTAATTTTATTATACCCGGAATAGGCATCAAGAAAATGTATTAACTCGTGCCCAGCCATTGCATCGATCATTTGATCAATGTTTGGCAGTGGGAACGAGTCTTTTGGACATGATTTATTCAGGTCCTTATAATCTACGAACATTAAAAATTTATTATTCTTCTTCGGAACTACAACTACATAATCAGCCAGTCGGGATACTTTACCTCCCGGATTGAACCGATATCAAGTAGTTTAGTTACCTTTTCTTTGACAAATATGTTTCTGACCTCAGCTATCGGCCGCTTCTTCTGCCTTACCGGCGAGATTCTCGGATCCAGGCTTAGCTTATGCACGGCCACCTCTAGCAGGATACATGTCATATTCGCGTACGACCATGCAAAGTAATCAATGTTAGTTTTAATAAACTCGATAAATCCTAACTTGAGTTCGGTGTTTAGTCCTGTCCCCAAGTGAAATTTCCTCTGTAGAAATTTTTCGAACAAAGCCACTTGTTCGAGTTCTTCCACCGTGGACTTGGTCTCGTCCGTTTCTTCCGATACTTGAAAATATCTTGGTACCTGTGGGATTCCGATGGCTCCTACCCTTTTTCATCTTCGTTCGGTTCGGGAGCAAGCGCTGGTACCTGTAATTGCTATGCCTCGTGTTCCTTCCCTTTACTGCTGGAAACTGATACCGCGTTCATCTCCCTTACTGTCGAATGATCTCCTCTTATTTGTTTAATTCCCTCTGGAGTTGCAAATTTTAGAAGTTGGTGATATGTTGATAGTACGCCATTTATCTCATGTAGCCATGGTCTTCTAAGAATTATGTTGTAGCCCATGTCACCGTCCACTACTTCAAATAAGGTAGTCTTCATGACCCCTTCGGCGTTCGTGGGCAGCAACATCTCCCCTCGGGTAGTCACCCTTGCTAAGTTGAACCCGACGAGGAGTTTTGTTGCCAAAATAATGCTTTCGGATAGCTTGGCTTGTTCCAGCACTCTCCATTGAATGATGTTGGTTGAACTTCCTAGGTCAACCAAACCAGGTTTAATCTTGAAATCTAGAACATTAAGAGAAATTATCAGGGGCATCGTTGTACGGTAGTAGAAGTCCATCGGTGTCTATTTCCGTGAAGGTGATGTCGTCCTTGGCGACTTCCTGGAGTCTCTTACTATGAGTCACGGATACCTTTGTCTTTTTTGCTACCGAGAAGTTTACACCATTGATCTCGTTCCCCCCAAATATCATATTGATGGTTAGTCAAGGATGGTCTTCCCCTACCTTCGAGGGCTTTGTGTTATCCCGGATGAGGCCATAATTGTTCTTAGCCCGGTTGCTTAAGAATTCCCTAAGATGGCCACTTTTTAAAAGCATTGCTACCTCCTTGCGCAGATATCGGATGTCCCCAGTCCGGTGGCCATTAGTCCTATGATATTTGCACCATAAATTAGGATCCCTCTAGCTGGAATCGGACCTTATTGGCCTCGGGACTCGTGCTTCCTTGATGTTTCTCATTGTCGATACCAGCTCCACTACACTGATATTGAAATTACACTCTGGCAACCTAGGATAAGTGGTATCCCAGGAACACGATACCTATTTCTCTTGCAATGACCTGTTATTCTAGCCGTGGTTAGTTCTACTATCGGGAACGAACCTATCCGCTAACTGTAACCATCTGTTACCGCATCCTTCGGCTCTTTTGTAAGGCAAAAACCATCCCTTAGAAAATCGCCAATCCGTATCAAAATCATCTTTTGATTTCTCCCTTCTTTTTCTCGATCCCGACCCATAGTTTATGCTGGGAACCAGAGCTGATCATCTTCTATCCTTATCTTTGATTCATAATGGTTATGGACATCCGCCCATGTAGTTGCTTGGAACTCGAGCAAGCTTTATTTCAGTTTTCGGGAGGCGTCAGAGCTTATCGGTTTCAATCCTTTAGTGAATGCCTCAGCTGCCCATTCATCTAGCACGGCCGATAACAACATCCTTTATTTCTGGAACCAGATCACAAACTCGCGCAGTAATTCAGACTCTCCTTGCGAAATTCTGAATATATCTGCCTTATGGGACTAGACCTTCTTGGCCCCAGCATGGGCCTTGATGAAAGAATCTATGAGCGTCTCAAAGGAATCTATTGAGTGTTCGGGAAAGAGTGAGTACCATGGTAGGTCCTCTGTCGTTAGGGTTTCTCCGAACTTCTTCAGCAGGACCGACTCCATCTCATTTTGAGCCAAGTCGTTTCCTTTCACCGCCGTTATATAGGTGGTGATATGCTCCTGAGGGTTCGAAGTCCCATTATATTTTGGTACGTCTAGCATTTTGAACTGCTTCAAAATTAACTCTGGCGCTGTGCTCGGTTTGAACGGCAACATGGTGTACTTCTTCGAGTCCGGGACCTTCAGCACTGGTCGTGCGCTCGGAATTTGGTCCATTCGAGCGTGGAACGCTTTTGCGTTCTAATCCGTCCACTCGTTCATTTACCTCATGAACTGCACAAGCTCAGTTTTGAAGGGATCATTACCGTTGTCGTTACCGGATCTGTTACCGATCCCCCCAGCTCTGTCAAAGCCGACCTCACCCCTCGGGTGTTGTTATCAACTCTTTGTGTTGTTTGATTTGTGGGAGCGCCGGGAGGAATGGGTCCCCTTCGATTGGCATTGTTGGATGCACCTAACAATGCCTGCTTCAGTTCTGTCATGGCCTGGTCTTTCCTTGAGAGATGGCCCATGATGGCCTTTTGTTGTTCTCTCAGGATCCTTACTATTTCCGCAACAAGCTCGTCCTCAGCATCATCAGGAGTTGTCTCCCGCACATGTCGGGGATATTGCCTTCCATGTACCGGAGTTGCTACACCCTCTTTGTTGCGGGTGTCACTAATAGAATCCTCATGTTGAGGTAGATTTTCTTGCGCCTCAATATTGTGTGCGATGTTGACATCGTTAGCTGCCATTTTTTTACGATTTTTGCTATGAAACAAAGAATCAAACAAGTTAGTAATAGATGCAAGGATCAATTCAATTACGCAGTTGTCTAAGCCCCACTGTGGGCATCAAACTGTTTACCCATAAAATGGTACAGTTGAATTTATAGCATGATTTATAGACAAGCGAATCGATTTGATCCAAAATGATAAATAAACTAAATAAAAAGTATAAGACTTAGCATTGAAATCGAGATAAATAACAGATAGCCTGATTCCGGGAGCAAGGCTTCTGAAAACAGTGATAAGCACAATAATAGATAGAAAATAAAGTATTATTTTAGCTTGAGAATAATGTGTAGCATAAGTTTTGCCAGAGATTTCGTGTGTTACAATAGTTGTTGAAGCTACTATTTATAGTTATACCTAGGGAATAAGGTCCTAGGATCTAGCCCCTCTTAAATGACAATAATGGAGGTCATTGATGAATATGTAACGGCATGCCATGAATATCAAAATTCTCTACAACGGCTGTATATTTAATACTGAGGAATATTCTTTATTTAATATCATCTGGTGACAAATATTCGTTTGCTCCTACTGACTATGTTCCCTTCGGGATATACCTGGTGCCAACTGAAGTTGTTGTCCTCGGTCTTGGTTTCCACTCGCTTCATCTTTCGTCTGCCTCCGGTTTCACGTGTCACGCTATCATTCGAGCATTTAATATAAACCTATTTTACCCTATACATTTACCAAATAAATGCGATCTTTTATGTTCATTCAAAGAAACATTTTAAAAAAAGAAATGAGACGGTTAATTAATAAAAATCTAGTTGAAGAAATGAAGTAATTCCAATGTATTAATACATAACACATTTTATATTTATTGAAGTCTCTAAATCAACTAATTGGTTAGATGGAAGATTTCTCAATTCTTAACAAAAAGTCTTGGGTTCCAACTCTAGGAATAAAGAAATTTCTAGTAGGAAGTGTTTGTCGCAAAATTGTCAAGTCACTGGGTACCAATGATAAAAAGAAATCTCCGACTCCCCGTATAGTAAGTAAAAATATCACAAAAAATGGAGGAACTATTTTGTGGTAGCGAATGAAAATATAGCATTAAGATTCATTCGTTTAAATTATTCATCTATTTGTATGATTCAAACCTAAGGAAAAATGTGTAAAGATAATGAGGCCTAAATAATAACCCCGCCGCAAGAGTTATAGATGATTTAGTAGAAGAAAGATACTACAACTTAATGAGAGTGTACGTACATGCGAAGAAATAGGGAAACGACTTCTAAACTTGCAACAACAAAAAGTTCAATAAACACACCACTAGAAAACTTAAAGTTGAAAATTGAAATCTCACAAAACCTAACTTTCCTCTCTTCTTTTTAAGCCCATAATCTCTAAAAAGGAGAAAAAAGATACAAGAAAAATAAGTAACCCAGTAATATTGAAAAACCAAATTAGACAAGCCTACACTTGAACAACCACACCTCAAATCAACCGAAGAATTAGTTCACTGTCAAGTTCCATGCCGAGGTCGGAAAGAAGCTCTGAATCACCACACTCTTTTCCTCTAAATATTAACCTCTGTTTACGAAATCGAATTCCCACCTTTTCGTAAATGGTAGCCTTAACATCTCCAATTGTGCCATCTTGGTCCACTGTTACCTTAAGAACACATCCAGAAATTTATATTAAAGGAACAGAACGCTCTCATTTTGGATCCTGAGGTCATCGAGATACTCAGAATCATCAGGATCAGTTCCATATAATGTTAATTTATATTTATGAAATCGAATCTCCTCATATTTTTTAATGACAGCCTTAACATCTCCAATGGTGTCATCAGGCCCTACCATTAGCTCAAGGGCACATCCTGAATCAATATTTCTCACAACTATTTGAAGCTCTTCCTTCTATTGGAATCAAGCTCGTCTTGGTGCATATCAAAGGATTAAAGTGGAATCCTTAATGATTCCAATAGAAGGAAGAGCTTGTGCATCCCTCAAGGGCAATACCCTTTTCTTCCTGAATGTATGCTTTAACTACAGCAATAATGTCATCTCGCTCAACCATTTGTGCAAAGGTTCTTGAATTTGAACTAGATTTACCTGAAGAGCTATTATCTTCAAGGGTATTATTATTCACAACCAAGGACAGATTGTTAACATCTTTGAAGGTGTCATCCTGAACATTAATTCTCATTATTCGCCTTCGTAAACATGGATCAAAAACAAAACATAGTACTAATTAAATCATCTATTTAAATAGTCAATTTACCTTTGAACATTAATTCAAAAATATTAGCTCGACTTTTTGTCACGACCCAAAATCTAACCATGGTAGTGATGGCGCCTATCATGTTACAAGGCAAGCCTACTTCCTAAAATATTTCTACTAAACCGATTATAAGAATTTAATAAAATATTTCAACATTTGAATTTCTCATAAACTAAATTAACTCTAAATATAATTTTAGAAATACGGAAACGAGCCCCAAACATCGGAGTGTCACTAAGTCATGAGTGTCTAAATCTATGAACTAAGAAATGAAACTGTCTAACTGTCAACACAATCCAAAAGAAGAAATGATAAAGGAGTAACAAGGTCCTGCGGACACTAGCATCTACCTTGCAATCTCCACAGATAGCCAGCCTGAACTCAACGATCACCGCACTCTAACTCCCATGAATCTGCACATAAAGTTCAGGGTGTAGCATGAGTACAACCACCTCACCAAGTAACAAAAATAACTAAGGAACTGAGTAATAGTGACGAGCTAAGTAAAACAGTCCAATTATTTATTTTTTTACAATTGAAAAGTAAACAAAAATAAACAGGTAAATTTCATAACTCAGTAAATGCCACAAAGAAGTTTAACAGATAAATGCAGCAACAACAAAAATAAATACAACCTCACAGCAGTATCACTCCATCACTCATCACTCGTACTCAGCACTCAATACTCAAAACACTCAACACTTTGCGCTCACTGGGGGTGTGTACAGACTCCGGAGGGGCTCCCAAAGCCCAAGCGCTAAGCACGGACAACTCATGTGCCATCATATCAATACCTGGATCTGCACGGTCAACTCACGTGCTACGCGGACAACTCACACGCTATGGTATCAATACCTGGACACGCACGGTCAACTCACATGCTACGCGGACAACTCACGCGCTATGGTATTAATATCCTTACAACCAGGCCCTCGGACTCACTCAATCAATATGAATACCTGGATCCGCACGGTCAACTCACATGCTACGCGGACAACTCACGCGCTATGGTATCAATACCTAGATTCACACGGTCAACTCACGTGCTACGCGGACAACTCACATGCTATGGTATTAATATCCTCACAACCAGGCCATCGGCCTCACTCAATCATGTACCTCACTAGCCTCACCATCACCAACAAATAAGGGAACACAACCCACATCAAGTATCACCGCATATTAGCAAATAATAGAGACTGAGGTAAACATGTACAATAATTTCTAGGACATAGTACAAATAATGTGAGCATGAATAAAGCCTAAGCATGATCTCTAACATGAAGGCAAACAAGTTCAACAACAAATAAACACATAACCACAGATAATAGCCATTAGGCCTCACAACCTCATGGTACAGACCAAGTCTCAATTCCTCGCGGTGCACACCCACACGCTCGTCACCTAGCATGGGTATCACTTCCAAACAATCACGTGATGTCAAATCTCCGGGTTTATACCCTCAAAGCCAGAGTTAAAACTGTTACTTACCTTAACAGCGTAAAACTCCTACTCCGGGATGCCCTTTTCTCTGTACTCGATCTCCAAAAGCTTCGAATCTATCTATAATTAGAATAATACTATCAACATAGGCTAAAGAATCAAATTCCAACGGAAAAACTACATAAATAGGCCAAAAATCCGAAATCCGCCAAAACCCGGCCCCCGGGCCCACGTCTTGAAACTAGTCAAAAATGGCACAATAACAATCCTCGTCCTCTCCCGAGTCTAACCATATAAATTTTACCAAATTCCGACATCAACTCGACCCTCAAATCTTGAATTAAATTCTTTGAAGATTTCTACCATTTTCAAACCAACCTATACCCATTTGAACTCAATAATCTTTCCATAAACCTTATTGATATGTATAAATGATACTATTACTTCCAAGAATCATACTCTTAATCACCCATCTTTACCCAAACTCGAAATTGAAGACTAGGGGTTAGAACCTTACCTCTTGGGTGAAGATCTTGTGATATTTCCTTGTTGGATTTCAAAGCTTGAACAAGATCTTGATGAACAAAGCACTTGAGCTTTTTCCTCTCTCTACAACACTCTCCCTTCTCTCTTAAAATGTTAGATTTTTGCTCCAAAATGAGTCCCAAAGCCTATTTATCAAAATGAGGTCGGGTTATAAAAATAAAAAAATTAACCCTCCGAAAGCAGGTCTGCGGTCGCATAATAGACCGCAAAATGGGTATGCGGGCCCCAAAGCTGATCACAAAATTGGCGCCCAAAACTGGGCTCTTCTGGTCCATTCTGCGACCTGTTTTGCGATCGCAGAAGCAGTTTTGCGATCGCATAACTGGTCGCAAAATTGCATTGTTTTAGCCTTTGGTTCTTTAGTCATAACGTTTTGTAGAATTGTCCAAATGATAAACGGTTTGAAGCGTTAGAAACTAGACTCAAAGATCTTTTATTTGATAGGTAATACACTATATAACACTTTGTATCATGAGAGTTATGCTCATTGGAAGTTGAGTCTTGTGCGTACTCACTTGAACTTTAGTCTATTATGAAATTTTCTAACTTCCAAACTTCTCGTTAACCATCCGAAATCATCCCGAGCCCCTCGGGACCTCAACCAATATTTTTCACAAGTCATATATCACTACCTGAACTTAGTCGAACCTTCGGAATAACCAAAACAACACTAAAACACCAATTCAACCTCAGATTCAAGCCTAAGAACTTCTAAACTTCAAAAATTTGCCAACGACGCCGAAACCTATCAAACCACGTCCGAATGATCTAAAATTTTGCACACACGTCACAAATGACACTACGAACCTAATCCAACTTTCAGAATTCCATTCCAACCCCGATATCAAATTTTTCCAATACCGGCCGAAATCGCCAAATTTCCAATTTCGCCAATTCAAGCCAAATTCTACCACGGACCTCCAAATCACATTCCGGACGCACTCCTAAGTCCAAAATCACCTAACGGAGCTAACAGAACCATCAGAATTCAAATCCGAGATCGTTTACATATAGATCCATATCCGGTCCACTTTTCTAACTTAAATTTTTCAATTATGAGACTGAGTGTCTTATTTCACTCCAAAACTACTCTGAACCCAAACCTACCAACTCGATACAACTCAACATAGTTGAACAACACAAAAATAAGCAGAAATGGGGAAAACGGGGCTACAACTCTCGGAACGACTGGCCGGGTCGCTACACTTTTATTAACTTAACTAATCTAATTAATGAAAATTTCGTTTAACAAAAGGGAAAAGGAAAAGATAGGAAAATCCAAGAATGTGAGAATTTACCAAGACATGTTGACTTTAGTGGTAAATACTCCCTCCGTTCACTTTTACTTGTCCACTTTGAACTTTACACGTCCCTTAAGAAACAATAAATAAAGTGCATAATTTACCATGATACCCATATTAATTGGTGTATAGTTTTAATGGATTTGAAAAATGATTTGGATTGAGTAATTAATTCTATGGGCAACACAGAAAAAATAAATTATTTTTCTCTTGATATGCGAAAAGTGATAAATAAAAATAAAAATTTATTTTAAGAATACTTAACAAGTAAAAGTGAACTGAGAGAGTAGTACTAAACTTTAACCGTAAACATTATAGTGTACCTTTTCCTGCGGTCGATGTTAGGCCTATATTGTTTTCTGGAGCCATTACCAACTTTACTTTGCTTCCGTCTCCCCCTCCTACATGAAATGGCCCAGGGCGGATCCGCGGTATAAATCGTGGTTTACGTTAACCCATGGTCCTCCGACGATATCAAATATATTATGTACATAATTTGCGAAAAATGACTTATTATTACTTGATGGCACCCATGATCAAAAGAGACAAAGTGGTTCATTGGTTTTGGCCCCTTATTTCATGCTAACTTAAGGTCATTAGATCGAATCCCTTCAAAATTACTGCTTTAATTTCTTATTCTTAAGCCTTTCTTTGCCTTTTTTTGACAGAAACGCATCCTTTTATTTTAGTTTTCCTGAAGTATCAATGGTGTATCCATATTCTCAAAATCCTGGATCCGCCTCTGGAAATGTCTAAAACCTTATTTATGGAGGCTAAAGAATTTTTATGGGAAAAAGGAAGCTCAACTAACTACTCATAATAGTAGTAGTAGTAGTAATAATTAAGGCGAATCAAATTAAAATCCCAAAGTTGGTTTGAATTTTACTTTCATTTCTCCTTATTGACAGCCGGATGCTAAAGTACTTTTCGGGAAATATAAATCCATCCCAACCCCAAAATAGTTATGGAGGCAATTGATAATGAATCTCCTCGTAAAGTGACTCGGGTTTTAATTATGGAGCCAATTTCTATCCTCGCTAATTATGATTGTCCATTTAATTCTTCTCAGCATGCTTTATGAATACATATAATTATCAGTACAAATGAATTTAGCCCTCGTTTGTCCATAGATTTTGACTTTTTTTTTTCAAGAAAAAAATATTGATATGATCAGTTTTTGAAAAAAAAAAATGATAAGTTCCCAAAAACTGATTTAGATTAGTTTTTGGGTGAAATTTTTTCTTGTACTCACAAAACTTCGAGTTTTTTCAAATAAAATGCATGTCCAAACACAACTTCAACATCTAAAAATTATTTTTCAATAAAACTTCAAAAATTCTTGTTTACCCGAAAAACGGATTGAGTTGAATTTATACGTAGTTCTAAGGAAAGGTGGTATAACTTGGCACAAATTGAAAAAATAAGTAGAAATATATCGAATATTGATTGTAAAAAGGAATGAAATACAAACCCAAATTGAGTAGAGAATGGTCTATAAATGAACAAGATGAACCAATGTAAAAAGGCCCAAAGAAGGATAATGTTTACTATATGTGTGTAAATCTCAATAATCTCTGAAATGTGAGAGTGTATTGATATCTGAATGTTCAATGTGTGATTTCACTTTACAGAAATGATAGCCACTCTTAATATAGTGGAGGAATCCTACTTTGGATATTAACAAATACACAGTGGGAATCCCATGATAAATTAGTTAAATAGTTTTTCCTTAATTCCTGTCGATATTCTCTGCCTTAGTGCGGCTACAATAGTTTTTTGTCTCTTGGCTCGATCTTGGTCGGTCTTGGTATTGGTAGATCTCTAGATCTCTAGCTCGATATTGACACGAGCTCGATATTGACTCGAACTCGATATCGACTCGAGCTCGGTATTGATCGGTCTCTGACTGTTGGGCTAGAAAATACCACTTCACATCATGGCTCGATATTTGACTCGAGCTCGATATTGCTTCTAGCTCGGTATTGATCGGTCTGGATCTCGATAACTCGGCTACACATCATATCTCGATATTATAATGACGACCCTCGGTCCATTATGTTTCTAATTTGACTAATTATACGAAAGGCAAACTCAGCTTTGACCGTATACAGATAGTCCCCTTGTTTCTCGGAAAGGATGTGGCGAGAAACAATATGATTTTTCAACTTTTGACTAGATACACACTGACGTCTGCATCGAGCACGATTATGATGTATGCACCAAATGTTCTATCAGTTCAGTTACCAAGGCATTAAATGTGCTTCAGATGATGGTCGGTCACTGCTGATTTTGAACCGTCATTGCCAAATCTATAAATAGCCCCCCTTCTTCATTATTTTAAACCTTTTACTTTCTCTTCCCATTCCAATCTTCACAGTTCTTCGTCTTTTCAAAAGTTCTCTATTCCCAACTTTAAGAATTTCTTTGTTTGTTCTTTGCCAAACACCAAAATATTTCAATTTCCCATCTTCTTTGTTCTTGAAAATTTAGATGGCTAAGATATCTAAAACCGTTCCTCAAAAAGAGGTTGTTTCCTCATCTCGGCCGGCCGGTGAGAAACCGGTGGAGGAGTCACGCCTCGAAGAACTCATTCTCGGGGGATGTGTTATCGATTTTTACTTTTAGGTCGAGAAAGCCTCATCAGCTATTGGTCAGTGTGAGACAGTATCGAGATATATATGCTCGATACCCCAAAGCCTTATTGATTTATTGAAGAAAGATTGTGGTTGGAAAAACAAAGAGGTTGTGATACCGGCACCGGAGGAAGCGATCACTACCCACGTGGAAGGGTACTTGAGTGTTTACACTTATCCTTTCATGCTGGGTCCCCTCGATCCGATCATCATCAACTTCTGCAAAAAGTACCAAGTATCCCTTGGCCAAATTCATCCTTCTTTATGGAGGATTGTAATACTGCTCTGTTTCTTTGTGAGCAAAATTGACAGGCTTCCCTTCACCCTCAACCACCTCGTAAGATTATATAGCTCTCGTCTTTACCGAGGTGGGCTAATAAAGCTCCAGCGCCGGGCCACGAAGGCATTCACCTCGAACATAGATAAAGACAAAGATATGGGGTTGGATGAGCCGATTTATTCGAGTGAAGACCTCGGACTTAATACCGGCTGAGAGTATGCCATTTCCCGAGAAATGGAATATGAACCGTAAGTGTGATTCCATTTTTAGCTTTTGTTATTTTTACTTCTTCATCTTTACTTAACAGTCGTTGCTTGGATGCTTTTGTTGACACAGCCGTTGCTTGGATGCTGGGAGCGGTTCCCCATCTCGAGAACTAGGTCAGGAGACTAGTTTCGACGTTGACATATGTCGGGCGCGCATGGCACGATTTGTCAAAAGGCCGGTGGGAAGCTCGTACTCATAGTAAACCTTCTTCTTGGCCCACTGATTTGCTTATTGTTCTAGTATTTTTTCAAGCATAAGTTTTACTTACTTTTCTTTCTTTGTAGGTCTCGAAAAAGATGCGGTCATGAGACCCTAATCAGGTGATGAAGAAGTTTTACTGCCTACCTCAAAACCGGAGAAGGCAGTTAAGAGAAAAATGGTCTCGGACTCCGAGGGCCAAAAACCCAAAAAGAGAGCGGCTCGTAAACCCAAGGCAAATGTAATCCCTTTGACCATGGAGTATGTCCTGAGTCTAAGGGATGGAGAAGATGAAGAAAGTGATTACGGGTTGTTGGCCCGTTCCCGGGCTAGTACCGATACACAGAATACTTCGGTATCGGTGGGAGTTAATAATGCTCTGACCAGGCTTGATGAGGTCAAGGAGGGGACTTCGACCCAAGTTCTCGAGCCGAGGGAGACCGAGGGTATTTTACCTTAGGGTAAAGAGAACGTTAAAGAGGCGGTGAATGCCGGTGCACAAACCGAGCTTGGGGCTCCTGAAAACGGAGGCGGTGCCCCAAAAGACCTACTCGGGGCGATAGAGATCGGGGATTCCCCCTCTTTCCCTTCTTTCTCCCAATCGATGATACATGACGCTCAAGCTGTGGAAACTTGTCATGGGGAAAGTGCCCATTGAGGGGAGGATCCTTTCCATGGTTATTTTATCGGTGTAGAAGATATCACCGGTCCGAGTGACTCAGAGGCTCCGAAGAAGAGCTCGAACGAGGTGGGAGTGCCTTGCCTTTTTAACGAAGCCCAACAAGCCCTGAACCGGGTAAGTTCATATTTTCTTTGCCAATTATCATAATTATGTTTTCCTTTCCTTGCATAATCCCTTCTTATTTCAGTAGGCTTCTTTGCTTTATCACGAGGCGTTTCTCCAATCCTGAGGGGAGCTGAGCCGGTACGAGGTCGAAGTTCGAAGGCTTACTGAGGAGAGATATGCCTTAAAGCTTCTTAGTGAGCAGAGAGAAGGAGAAATAAAAGGACTTCGGGTCGAGCTAGAAGTATCTCGGAAAGAACAAACTGAGTTGTCCGAGCAGGTACAAAGAATCTTCGATTTTATGATATTGACTCGGAATTGATGGCTAATAATTCAGTCCCGTAGGTCGACCAAAAGTTCGATGTGATTAGGCAGCTTTATGTTGAAGTGGACGTAGTAAAATCGGAGGCCGAGGAGTGGAAGAAGAACATGGATCGCCTCGCCTCCAAGAAGGAGACTGCCCGAACACGAATGGCTTTGACTGAGGCCCAGCTCTGAAGCTTAAAAGAGAAAGCCTTAGTGCAAGCCAAGAAAATCAAGGAGTTCCAGTCTTAGTTGAGCTCAGCAAATTCTGATCGAGAGAGATTGTCCACAGAACTTGCAGCAGTAAAAATAGAGGTCAAAAAAACCATGGTCAATGCTGATGCAATGGTGGTCGTTTATCGATATGATACCGAAGTTGCTCAAGTTCAAGCAAAGGAGGTTGCTGAGGCTGCTCAGGCTCGGGCAAACTGGGTTGCCGAGCATGCTAAATGACATTCTCGAAGGGAGACTCTCGAAGAGATTCATGCTCGTGGCTTCGATCTAACAGCCGAGATTGAAAAAGTTAAGGAGCTTGAAGCCGAATCCAGAATGTTGGCCTTTCCCGATAATGATGATACCAGGAGTGCGATTGGATACGAAATAAGAGTAGCCTTTAGGCTTAATGGTCGAGTGAGTATTTTCCCGAACTCGAAGTAAGTGTAGCCCTTAGGCTTTATGATCGAGTGAGCATTTGCTCGAACTCGAAATGAAAACAACCCTTAGGCTTTTATGGTCGAGTGAGTGTTTGCTCGAACTCGAAGTAAGAGTAGCCCTTAGGCTTAATAGTCGAGTGAGTGTTTTCTCGAACTCGAAATAAGAGTATCCCTTAGGCTTAATGGTCGAGTGAGTGTTTGCTCAAACTCGAAGTAAGTTTATCCCTTAGGGTTTATGATCGAGTGAGTGTTTGCTCGAACTCGAAATAAAAACAGCCCTTAGGCTTTTATGGTCAAGTGAGTGTTTGCTCGAACTCAAAGTAAGAGTAGCCCTTAGGCTTAATGGTCGAGTGAGTGTTTGCTCGAATTCAAAATGAAAATAGCCCTTAGGCTTTTATGGTCGAGTGAGTGTTTGCTCGAACTCGAAGTAAGAGTAGCCCTTAGGCTCAATGGTCGAGTGAGTGTTTGCTCGAACTCAAAATAAGAGTAGCCCTTAGGCTTGTTTGATTGAACTCAAAATAAGAGTATCCCTTAGGCTTAATGGTTGAGTGAGTGTTTGCTCGAACTCAAAATAAGAGTATCCCTTAGGCTATATGGAGCTCGATCTCATTGATTTTTCGGTTGGCAGTCCCCAATCTTTGGGGTAATTATTCAAACTTCGATCATGGTCGGCCCTTAAGCATGTTTACATAATAGATCGGGAACATGAAATAGAAGAATTTTTTTAAGATATGAGATATTGGTAAAGAAGAAATTTCTCTTTATAAGTCATTATACATGTGTTCATGTTTTGTGCCAAGGCTCGAGCAAACAACGCGGGCATGGTTCGTTTGACCATTTGGCCTTTATAAATTTTTCCCATTGAGACCCTGTTGCCATGAAGTAACGTTCTTTCATCGAATTTGATATATTCGAGGGCAATGCCCCACAATATTCGAGGTTGATTGTAAATAGGCCTCAGATACTGTTGAATTTTTCTAAGTTAGCATGATCAATTGTTGCCCCATTAAAAACCTTGCCGAAAAACCGATTTGGGCCAAAACCGGTCTAAGGAAAAAAGAGTGCAACGCGTGCTTTCAGACCTAAAGGCTTCGAGTTGAATAATCCATCCTTGTTTTTGGTCGAACACCTGCAAGGGTTAATTTTGAAATACAAATGAACATGGGAGGGTCGTACCTTAGCAGTAGTATCGTTTTTGGTGAGACACATTCCAATTGCTCGGTATTTGTTTGCCGGTTATCATGCCGAGCTTGTAGGATCCTTTTCCGACGATTTCGAGAACCTGATATGGTCCTTCCTAGTTCGGACCTAGATTTCCTTCATTCAGATTTCGGGTGTTGAGGGTGACTTTCCTTAGCACCAAGTCTCCGATTTTAAAATGTCGAAGATTGGTTCTTCGATTGTAGTATCTTTCAATCCGCTATTTTTGGGCGGCCAATCGGACGAGAGCGGCCTCTCATTTTTCATCCAATAATTCTAGGCTCGTGTTCATGGTTTCGTTATTCGACTCCTTTGTTACATATCGAAACCTGATGCTAGGTTCTCCGATCTCCACTGGGATCAGAGCTTCATCGCCATAGACCAACAAGAATGGCATTGCTCCGGTACTGGATTTCGATGCTGTGCGATATGCCTATAGGACCTCGGGTAGTATTTCTCTCCATTTTCCTTTGGCTTCGATCAATCTCTTCTTAAGATTTTGGATGATGGTTTTGTTGTTCAATTCGGCTTGTCCGTTCCTGCTGGGATAATACGGTGTTGATAGGATCCTTTTGATCTTGTAATCCTCGAGAAATTTAGTTACTTTGCTGCCAATGAATTGTTTTCCATTATCACATACAATCTCGGCTGGCACCCCGAATCAACATATGATGTGGTCCCAAATGAAGTCTATCACTTCTTTTTCTCTGACTTTCTCGAAAGTATGTGCTTCAACCCATTTAGAGAAATAATTAGTCATAAATAAAATAAACTGAGCTTTACCTGGGGTCGATGGAAGGGGGAAGATGATGTCCATCCCCCATTTCATGAAAGGCCATGGAGATAGGACCGAGCGGAGTAGCTCCCCGGGTTGATGAATCATGGGGGCATGTCTTTGGCATTTGTCGCATTTTTGAATGAACTCCTTCGCATCTTTGCCCATATTTGTCCAATAATACCCTGCTCGGATCGCTTTGTTGACCAACGAATCGGCACCGAAATGGTTTCCACAAGTGCCCGCGTGAATTTCCCGTAGTATGTAATCGGTATCTCCTGGTCCCAAACATATTGCCAATGGTCCATCGAACGTCCTTCTAAACAGCGTTCCGTCTTCGGATAGGGTGAACCGTGCTACCTTTGTGTGCAAAGCTCTCGATTTCTTTGGATCTGATGGAAGCTTCCTGTTCTTGAAGTACTCTATATATTTGTTTCTTCAATCCCAGGTTAGACTTGTGGAATTTATCTCAGCGTGACCTTCTTTGACCACCGATTTTATGAGTTGTACGACAGTCCTCGAGTTGAGTTCGTCATCTTCGTCTGATGAACCTAAGATTGGAAGAGCGTCGGCGTTGCTGTTCTGTTCTCGGGGTACATGTTGCAAAGTCCATTCTTTAAACTGTTATCCAAGCACCTCTGCATTTGATTTTCTCAAACTTCGAAATTCCTGTTAACTTGGTTTACCACGAGGAGGGAATCACACTTAGCTTCTATGATCTCCGCTCCTAAGCTTCTAGCTAGTTCGAGACCTGCAACCATGGCCTCATTGTTAGTCAATTTTTTTAGTTCTGATAGACTGTCTAACTATATTACCTGTGTGTGATTTTAGTACAATGCCTAATCCGGATCCCTTCGCGTTCGAGGCACCGTCCGTGAAAAGGTTCCATACTCCCGAAGAGGTACCCGATTTTATAAGTAGCTCTTTTTTAATCTCGGGTACGAGGGCCGGTGAAAAATCAGCCACAAAGTCCGTCAAGATTTGATAGCGGTTCGGGGTCGATACTCGATATCGTACCCACCGATTTCCATGGCCAATTTGGCCAATCGATCCAAAAGCTCGGATTTGCACAAAATATTTCGAAGAGGATAAGTTGTTACAACATGTATCAGATGACATTGGAAATATGGTTTTACCTTCATAGAGGCGCTTATTAAAGCAAGCGTTAATTTTTCTAAGTGTGGCCATCAAGTTTCGGCCTCGCCTAAGGACCCACTGACATAATAAACAGGGAATTGCGTACCTGGTTCTTCTCGAACCAGAACTCCACTTACCGCTATCTCCGAGACAGCTAATTACAGGTAAAGTTGGTCGTCCACTTTCGGGGTATGAAGCAGTGGAGGGCTCGATAAATACCGCTTCAGTTCTTCAAAAGCCTGCTGGCATTCCGAAGTCCATGAAAAGTTGTTTTTCTTCTTAAGCAGTGAGAAAAATCGGTGGCTCCTATCTGATGATCTCGAAATGAATCGTCCCAGGGCAGCTATCCTCCTTGTTAACCTTTGCACGACCTTTACATTATCTACTACCGCGATATCCTCGATAGCTTTGATTTTATCGTGGTTGATCTCGATTCCTCGATTGGACACCATGAAACCAAGAAACTTGCCTGAACCAACTCTGAATGCACATTTTTAGGGGTTGAGCTTCATATTGTACTTCTTTAGTACGTCAAAAGTTTCCTGCAAATGCTTTAAATGGTCCTCTGCTCACAGGTACTTAACTAACATATCATCAATATAAACTTTCATTGATTTTCCTATTTGTTTTTTGAACATTCGATTTACTAGGCGTTGATAAGTTGCACCAGCATTTTTTAGACCGAATGGCATTACGTTATAACAATAGGTACCGTACTTAGTGATAAACGAGGTCTTTTCCTGATCCTCCGAGTTCATATGTATCTGGTTGTACCCGGAGTAGGCATCGAGAAAACTGAGAGTGTCGTGGCCGGTCGTGGCATCGATCATACAATCGATGCTAGGCAAAGGAAAGGAATCCTTAGGGCATGCTTTATTTTGGTCTTTATAATCTATACACATTCTAAGTTTGTTTCCCTTCTTAGGGACTACCACCACATTTGCTAGCCATTCGGGGTATTTTACTTCTCGAATGGATCCTATTTTAATAAGTTAGGTTACCTCGTCCTTGATGAAGGCATGGTTGACATCGAACTGGGGCTTTCTTTTTTGCTTTACCGGATGGAATTTCGGATCCAAGCTTAATCTATGAGTGGTTATTTCTGGTGGGATCCCTGTCATGTCAAGATGGGACCAAGCGAAATAGTTCATGTTAGCTGTAAAAAATTGAATAAGCTTTTCCTTGAGCTATGGATTTAACCTCGTGCCCAGGTATACTTTTCGCTCGGGAAAATGTTCGATTAGCGTGATTTTCTCTAGTTCTTCGACGGCCGATTGGGTAGCGTCGGAATCATCAGGGACCACGAAGGATCAAGGGACCCTATAGTCATCATCCTTGTCAGTCTTCTGATTCTCTAGTTAGGTCGAGGCTGACATTTGTGATTGCTATTTGGTATCCTTCTCCCCCTTCGAATATGATCCTTTTGTCGATGATAGTGAAGATATCGGAATGACTTCATCAATGGCAAACATTTCTTTTGCGGCCGATTGCTCCTCGTAGAGCGTTTTGATTCCCTCCAATGTAGGGAATTTCAGAACCTGGTGAAGGGTCGAGGGTACTACTCTCATGTTGTGGATCCATGGCCTCCCGAACAGGGCGTTATATCTCATATCGCCCTCGATCACGCGAAACTTTATTTCTTGGATGGTCCCAGCCACGTTTACTGGCAAAATTATCTCGCCCTTAGTAGTTCCACACGTCATATTGAATCCATTCAGTACTAGGGTAGCGGGCACGACCTGGTCCTGTAGACCGAGTTGCTCTACGATCCTTGATCGAATGATGTTAGCCGAACTACCTGGATCAATTAACACACGCTTAACTTGAGTTTTATTCATAAGTACAGATATTACTAGTTTTTCATTATGGGGTTGCATGATTCCTTCCGTGTCTTCGTCACTAAAGGACATGGTTCCTCTAGGTGTGTAATCCTGAGTCCGAGATCGCTTCTCACTTACAATAGACATCTTAAAGCGTTTAAGCACCGGCCCCTGGGGGGACATCGATCCCTCCGATGATCATATGGATGATGTGTTGTGGCTCTTCTTGTTCATTCTGTCTATTGAAATCTCTATTTTTGAAATGGTTTTTGGCCCGGTCACTTAAAAATTCTCAAAGGTGCCCTTCATTGAATAATCGGGCTACATCCTCTCTCAACTGCCTGCAGTCTTTGGTTTTGTGGCCATGGGTGCCATGATACTTGCACATTTTATTGGGATTTCTCTCGGTTGGATCGGACTGTAGAGGTCGAGGCCACTTAGTATCTTTGATGCGTCCGATAACCGACACGATGGGAGATGCATCGATGTTGAAGTTATATTCTAATAACCGTGGTGCTTACTTAGGTCCAGTATGCCTGTCGAACCCATTCCTGTTCATTAGCCCCCGAGACCCTTGGCCTCGATCACTTCTCCTTTT
Source organism: Nicotiana tabacum (assembly GCF_000715075.1). Taxonomy (NCBI): domain Eukaryota; kingdom Viridiplantae; phylum Streptophyta; class Magnoliopsida; order Solanales; family Solanaceae; genus Nicotiana; species Nicotiana tabacum. The sequence continues at coordinate 38,186,359 of NC_134103.1, forward strand.
GCCTCGTATGGAGTTACATGTAGGTTTGTTGCCCTTACGATCTCCGTTATAAGGCAGATATCGATCCTTGTTCAACCTTGGTTCTCAGTCGATGTCCATTTTAATAACGGACCTAGAACCCAACTGGTCGTCTTCAACTCTAATCTTCGATTGATATTGATTGTGTATATAGGCACATGTAATAGCCAGGTACTCGATCAAATTCTGCTTCAACTGTCGTGAAGCCATCGAGCTTTGTTCCTTCAGTCTTTGAGTGAAAGCTTGTACAGCCCAATCGTCAGTGACCGGTGGTAGATCCATTCGTTCCATTTGGAAGTGAGATAACAATTCTCTTAGCATTTCTTTTGTCTTTTTGCCTTACCTAGAAAAGGTCCGACTTCCTAGTCTCGACCTTTATGGCTCCGGTGTGTGCTTTTATGAAAGAATCTACAAGCATAGCAAAAGAATCGATAGAGTTATACGGTAAATTATGATACCATATCATTGCCCCCTTTGACAGAGTTTCCCCGAACTTCTTCAATAGTACGGATTCGATCTCGTCGTCTTCTAGATTGTTCCCTTTAATAGCACATGTGTAAGAGGTAACATGTTCGTTGGGGTCGGTTGTTCCATTATATTTAGGAATTTCGGGCATACGAAACTTCTTGGGGATCGGTTTTGGAGCCGCGCTCGGGGGGAAAGGATTTTGTACGAATTGTTTGGAATCCAAGCCCTTCAATATCGGTAGTGCTCTCGGGATCTGATCAACCCCGGAGTTATAAGTTTCTACTTTCTTGTCATTTGTTTCAATCCTCTTTTCTCCTGACTCAATTCGTTTTGTCAGTTCCTCTAACACCTTAATAATTTCGGGATTAGTCCCCGATTCATGTTCATTTGATCTTACTACAGCTGGCCCCGATTCGTTGGTGACTTCGCGAGGTGGACCAGGCTCAGCCCTGCTCGGTGCCTGGGTTTGGCTCTGCAACTGTGCTATCGCTACATGTTGAGCTTGCAACATTTCAAAAATCATACGCAGGTTGATCCCGTCTTCTCCAACATTTTGGGTATTTTGAATTGCAGATCAAGTTCCATTATGAATGTTGTTTTCGAGGTCGGAACGTTGGTTCGCCTCAAATGCCACATGCGAATTATCGTCAATTGGATCTATGGCCCGAGCTCCAATGGGATCGACTAGTGGCCTTTCATCCCCGGTCGTCAGGTTGTTGTTCTCATCTTGAAGGCCAGCTTCGTTGTCGATAGGTAGGGCCATTAATTGAGAGTTCATCATTTTTAACCTGTAATCAAAGATACTTCCAAGAGCAAGTGTAAATTGGTGTGTTTTGCAGAGATTCATACCAAATAACCACTGTTATCCTTAGCCCCACGATGGACGCCAAGTTGTTTAGCCGAAAATGGATAGAGTTGAATTTATACGTAATTCTAAGGATACGTGCTATAACTTGGTACAAATTAGAAAAATAAGTAGAAATATATCGAATATTGATTGTAAAAAGGAATGAAATACAAACCCAAATTGAGTAGAGAATGGTCTATAAATAAACAAGATGAACCAATGTAAAAAGCCCCAAAGAAGGATAATGTTTACTATATGTGTGTAAATTTTAATAATCTCTGAAACGTGAGAGTGTATTGATATCTAAATGTTCAATGTGTGATTTCACTTTACAGAAATGATAGCCACTCTTAATATAGTGGAGGAATCCTACTTTGGATATTAAAAAATACATAGTGGGGATCTCATGATAAAATAGTTAAATAGCTTTTCCTTAATTCCTGCCGAGATTCTCTGCCTTAGTGCGGCTATAACGGCTTTTTGTCCCTTGGCTCAATCTTGGTCGGTCTTGGTATTGGTCGATCTCTAGATCTCGAGCTCGATATTGACACGAGCGCGATATTGACTCGAGCTCAATATCGACTCGAACTCGGTGTTGATCGGTCTCTGGCTGTTGGGCTCGAAAATACCACTTCACATTATAGCTCGACATTTGACTCGAGCTCGATATTGCTTCGAGCTCGATATTGATCGGTCTGGATCTCGAGCTCGATAACCCGGCTTCACATCATATCTCGATATTATAATGACGACCCTCGGTCCATTATGTTCCAAATTTGAATAATTATACGAAGGGCAAACTCGGTTTTGACCGTATACAATTCTTTTTTTAAATTTCGACCAATCTATATCCAAATGCTAACTTAATTTTAACTTCGTGCTTCAGAGGCTGATCCAGGATTTAATGTTTATGAGTTCCTGCGACCTCGAGTAAATTTTTAATTGTAAATGGGTTCACATTTAAATATTTTTAGATATTTAATGAATTTTTGGAACATATTTACACTGTTTGTACAAAATCTACTGGATTCACGGGAACTCGTAGGTCGCAAGCTGGGTCCGCCCCTGTCGTGCTTAGTTGGGAGAACTAATAGTTGAGAAGCAAATAGGCTGCATTTATTACCTTTTCAGTCTGGTAATTTAGTTACTGGTTTGCTTAGAAAGCCTATAAATCATTTCGTCCCAGTTATAACACCTCAAAAGATAAGAATAAACCTAAAACAAAATTCATTCAACTCTTCCATGGTGAAAACTGAAAAGAAACACTACTAGAAATTCGCTAAAAATCGACCAAAAAACCCAATCAAAATTGGTCGGTTATGGCCAATTACCGACCAAAATGTGACCATTGGGGTGTGGACGGTGTTTTGATGGTCGGAATGGCTTACCGACCAAAGTTGGTCGGAAATTTTCGACCAACTTTGGTCGGTAGCTTAAAACGACCATCTAACAAGTTTAAGTACTTACCGACCAACTTTGGTCGGAAACATATTTTATTAATTTAATTTTACCGACCAAAGTTCGTCGAGTTAACTAAATTATATTTTTTTATTAATTATTAAAATTTAAAAAAACCGACCAACTTTGGTCGGTAATTAAAAATATATATTTTTTAAAATAATTAAAATTAAACATTACCGACTAACTATGGTCGGTAACCTCAACAGTGCAGGTAAAATACCGACCAAAGTTGGTCGGTAATGTTGAATTCTGGGAATTCAATGTTCATTAACCGACCAACTTTGGTCGGTATTTTGGAATAATATTTTTTTAATTAAAAACTGACCAACTTTGGTCGATTTTTATGGGTTTAATTTTGGCATAAAATACTTGTTTTGGCAGCTACACCACCTGTCAGCATACCAATACACCTAATAACAACAACAACAACAACAAAAATACAACAACAACAACAACAACAACAACAACAACAACAACAACAACAACATCAACAACACAACAAAAACCAAAACATTCAATAAATACTTTAAAACTAACAAATTAAAGTTCAATTGAACATAAAACTCCAAAAATAAGTTAAAACTAATTACAACTAGTTCAAAACTGGTTCTATTTATCTAGTTCAAAGTATATAAAAGTCAAGGGGTGTTTTCTACAACATCATCATCACCGTCTGATGAACTTTCATTTACAAGACGGTATAGAGAACGGTCTTGTGGAGGACGGGAAGAACGATCACGGGGAGGATGGGAGGAACCATCACGAGCAGAACAGGAGGAACGATCATATGGAGGTCGACCCTCTGGAGATGACTCATGAGATCGGGGCAACGGAAAAGCTCCACTAGATAGGAGAGTTCTGATTTGAGCTTGCATGCCAAGGAATTGAGCATCTCTAAGACTTTCTCTTTCCTTGGCCGCTTCTAGCTCGGATGTGAGCTTTGTCACTGTCTCCCGCATAGCGGAGAGGCTCTCCCTATTAAGTTGCTCGCCTTGCGAGGAAGTCCCTATTCCTCGCATTCCACACTTATAGCGATGGAAGTTTCTAGTAGGAATCCCGTATACCTTCCCCCATTTTGGACCGCCAACAGACTCCAACCATATTCTTTCAGCATCCTCGTCCGAAGGTTGGGTTGGCTCACCCAATTCACCAGCTGGATGACTACGGATGAATTCCTCCACGTTACTTTGGTAGCGACCCTATATTAATTTAAATTATATCAGTATTTCAAAATTTTTATAAAAGTAAATTATAATACTTAAAGAAAATTGAAAGCTTACATATGCAGTCGAGGCCCGGTCCTCGACCCACCTATCTTGATCCCCCTCTTTCTTCTTCTTCACAATATATGTCTCTTTGAATAGCTCATCATGACTCATTGGACGCCCATACTTCTTTTCCTGAAAACAAATTAATTTAGTTAATAAACAGAATAGATATACTTAGAAAAGTAAAATAATTTAAGCAATTACGTACCAATCTTTTTTTTATTGTCCCTAGGTTGATCGCACCTCCAGTGTGCAAAGAGCCTCCCTTCTCGGATGTGCGAGATTTCTTTCCTTTTTCGCTCCTCTCTAAGAACTCTGCGGTAAGCCATTGCCTTTGCAAATCATTCCACAAATTCTCAAGTAACCAGCCAGGCCTCTTGTTCTTCTTTCTAGCATCTGAGAAAGCATCCGCCAATCTCTTGCGAGCTTTATGATGAAAATTTGCAGCCACTTCCGCGCTATAGCGGTCTTCCCATACACACTTGCTCTGTATTTCAAAAGTTAAATATTAGATGGAAACATCATAAATATAAATTATTAAACTGTTTAAAAGAGCATTTATACCTTAAATTGATTGAAAATTTGCTCCTTTAGTGAGAATGGGCAATCAGTCCAAGTCGCATAAGGGGCATCATAAAACTTTATGATGGCATTGGTGATTATCTTCATAGTCATATTACCCGGCCTGAACCTGCAATTTAACAATAAAAACATATTAATATCTTAGTAAAAATGTTACAAATCAATAGACGCGAAAATAATGAATAACACTTACCCATCACCCTCGGGGACTATGATGATCCTGCCATATCGATCATAATGCACTACCTCGTCATCACCATCCGAAGCATGTGTATCAGAGGCATGTGAAGACGGTGTAGGTGGGTCAGAGCTACTACCTCGCATGTGAAGGCCTGCAATAGATGGAGTCGATGATGAAGATGGTTGCGATCCCTGTGACTGCGACATAGCTGGATGCGACTCAAGTGGATGTGATACTGATGGCTGTGACCCGAGTAGCTGTGACCCGAGTGGATGTGACATGGATGGATGCGATCCATGTGGCTGTGATATGTAGGGATATGATCCATGTGGATGTGATGTAGATGGTTGAGATGCAGATGGCTGTGAGGCAGTTGGACTGTATGTCGGACGTATAGTCCTATGGCCCTGTGCTGGAAGACCCGGTGTCTGAATGAAGCTATACGGCTCGTGATGCTGAGGCAGCTTAGTATAGCCGTGTGGTGGAGGATAATACATAGGCATCTCTGAAAAGGGTGGACAAGAGGGACTATTATTTTCTACCCTCCTCTTTCCCTTCCTACCCTTTTCTCGACCCCGAGAACTAGTAGGGTCATTGTTACCTTGACCCTTGCCTGCCATCTGCATAATATAATACACATTTAGATTGAAACATATAAAAAACTAGCTATAAAACAAGAGTGCTTTAAAAAACCAACTTTTTAATCCTCATCGACGTATTGTTCCTCGTCCGAGAATTCTTCGTCCTCACTTGTTTGAGCTTCATCAGTTGATTCTTCGTCCTCGTTTTCTATAATTGTTATTTTATTTATATCAACTTCTTCCAGTATACGTTCAGGATGTTCCAAATCATTTTCTAACTGATCGTCCACTATTTGGTGAACATTGGAGATATCGTTTTGATATGCAACATCTAACACATTTTCGACTTTCACCCTACCTACAGGCTTAGTTTTTATTACAACCCACCAATCGGACTTATTCCGCCGCAATGGATAAGGAGCATAATACAATTGCCTAACGTTATGTGCAATTATGAAAGGATCAGAGCGATCATACTCCCTCGTATGATTAACCTCAATTAGGTTGTATTGGTGGTGTACTCTTGTACCTCTTGTTGGATTTGGGTCAAACCACTTGCATCTAAAGAGTATCAATTTCTTATATGGCCAACCTGTATATTCTAGTTGTAATATTTCTTTGACCACACCATAATAATCAATATCTCCAACTTGGTTGCTATTACCACCTTGAACCCACACCCCGCTGTTGTTGCTATTTTTATTTTAGAGCAATCCTCTATATGAAACTTATAACGATTCACTACGTACTTAGACATTGTTGTGACCTGAAGCCTAGGTCCCCAAGATATATCTTTCAAAAATTGATTTACACCATTATTTGGATTATTTACCTACATAGTGTTAAATTTTTTTTCATAAGTTAGCATAACCGAATAAACTTACAAACTGTTTGAACCACATATCAAAACTCGTATATATAAATATATATACTTACAAACTGTTTGAACCACATATCAAATCTCGTATATACAGCATCATGGCCAAATTGACCCACGAAGTGACTGTGACATATCAAATATTTTTAGTAGTTGCATCAATATGTAGTCACAGTAAATTTTATATTTTGATAACTAATAAATCAATACTTACTTGAGAAATGGTACAACTTCGGGACAATTTAGCAACACATGAAGTGTAGCTGACTTGTACTCCATATCACTCAAACTTCTCTTTCTAACATCCTTAGAACATCGGCCTGGTTGATTGAATATGGACATTGGTGGATATAATGGATCATTCACACATTCGACCGTGTGCCTATTGGGCCTATTCCTAGAACATGGCATGTTACTTTCAAAATAATAAGAACAAAAATGTGCAGTTTCCTTTGCAAGATAGGCTTCGCATATAGATCCTTCAATCCTATTCCTCTGCTTAACAAATTATTTGCATTTGCCAATTGTCCTACATAATGTCATGTTAGCCAAGAACATTCAAATAAAATAGAATATTACATCAAACTTATAATATTACCTCTCAAAGGGATACATCCATCTGCATTGAACATGTCTTCCAAGTCGTGCCTCGTGTACAAGGTGTATTGGAAGGTGTTTCATCACATCAAAGAAACCACATGGGAATATTTTTTCCATCTTACTACAAATTACACGAATGTTCCGATCCATCCGAAGTAGGTTTTCTTCCCTTAATGTGGTAGAACATAAGTCATTGAAAAACAAACTAATCTCTGTGATGGGTTTCCAGATTCTTTCAGGCAAACCACAAAATGAAATAGGCACTAAGGTCTCCATGAAAACATGGCAGTCATGACTTTTCAAATGGCTCAACTTCCCTACCTCCATATCTACTTTTTTTCCAAGATTCGACGCCTAACCCTCAGGCATCTTCAATTTCGTAACCCAATCACAAATTTGTCGTCTTTCCTCCAAAGTGAATGTGTAACTTGCTTTGGGCTTGAACACCTTACCATTGTTTGCTGTCTGCAAGTATAATTCAAGCTGCATGCAATATTATTGTAAGTCCATTCTAGCCTTCGGGTTATCTTTTGTCTTACCTTTAACATCCATCACTGTGTTGAACAAATTATCAAAATAATTCTTCTCAATATGCATGACATCAAGGTTATGTCGGAGAAGATTATCCTTCCAATAAGGCAACTCCCAAAATATACTATGTTTCGTCCAATTATGATTAACACCATATCCGGGGAATCTATAAGGTGGAGCCTCAGTAACTTTACTGAAGTTCTGGACCCTCTCCCAAATTTCCTCACCTGAAAGTATCGGAGGTGGAGAATCATATTCTACTTTATTCTTTTTTAATGCATTTTTCATCCTTCTAAACTCATGATCATCAGGCAAGCATTGACGGTGACAATCAAACCATGATTGCTTTCGGCCATGTTTCAAAGTGAACGCTTTACTATTTTCCATGCAGTAAGGACAAGCTAGCTTCCCAGCAGTCATCCACCCAGACAACATTCCATACGTAGGAAAATCGTTAATAGTCCACATTAAATTAGCATGCAAATTGAAATTCTGCTTGGTTGATATGTCATATGTTTCAACACCATCATACCATAATTGTTTTAGCTCATCAATCAAAGGATGCAAATATACATCGATCAAACTTTTTGGATTACGTGGACCGGGAATAATATAATTTAAGAATATATATGGACCAGTCCAAATCAGGTGATAGATTATAAGGTGTAAGAAAGACAGGCCAACATGAATATAGTGTCGCAGATATAGAAAAAGGCGCGAAGCCATCCGCACACATACCTAACCGAATGTTCCTTAGTTCACTAGCAAAATCTGGATATGTCCTATCAAAGTGCTTCCAAGCTTCTCCATCTGAAGGATGACACATAACACCAGGTGGTCTTCTATTTTCAAAGTGTTATCCTATATGAGGAGCAGAACCCATCGACGTATATAACCTCTTTAACCAAGGTATAAGAGGTAAATAATGCATCGCCTTGACAGCGACCATATTCCTGCTGGAAAGCCTCTTGAAACGAGGCTTTTCGCAAAATTTACAACTGTCTAAAGTTGCATCATCTTTATAATATAACATGCAACCATCTTCACAACAATCAATTCTCATTGACGAAAGTCCTAACTTAGAAACCAATCTCTTTGCCTTATAGAAATCACCAGGTAAGTTGATATTAGGGTCAAATAGTTCACTCATAAGGTCAATGAAAGAGTCCATGGCTGCTTGAGAAATATTCCAATCAGATTTGATACTTAGTAATCTAACTGCAACAGACAGCTCAGAGTGCGGACTTCTTTCATGTAGTGGACGACTAGCTTCCTCTAACTGTTCATAAAAATGTTTTGCGTCATCATTAGGAGTTTGTTCAACATTTTCATTGGGCTCACCCCGAAGTGCATCCCAAAAGCATCCGCAACCATATCCTGAATTCTAGAATCAAGATTTGTATTCTCCACCGACCTACTACTTTCACCAACAACCATGTTATGAAATATCCCACGGCTACCATCGATCTCTCCATGATTAGTCCACACAAAGTAATTCTCTATAAACCCCTTCCTATAAAGATGAAGCTTAACTTCCTCCGGTTTTTTAAACTTCATACAATCGCACCTGACACAAGGGCACCTAATTATTCCTTCACTTTGGTATGGTGGAAGTGACATTGCATGTCTAATAAAGTCATCAACCCCTTCTACAAAATCCTCCCGCAATCCCCGACGATTAGGATAATTCCTATTGTACATCCAAGTACGATGTTCCATCTATACAAATAAAAAAAGAATAAATTAATTTATTCTATAATTATAAATTAATTATATCTTTTTTTAGTTAATTCAAGATAATTATTTTTTCCTAATTACACCAATTTATATCCTAAAAGTTCAATTCATATCCAAAAGGTCCAATTCATATCTTAAAAGTTCAATTCATATCCTAAAAGTTCAATTCACAAGAACAAATCCTAAAAACTAAAATTTCAATTCATATCCTACGAGTTTAAACATAAACTAACTAAACTAAAGAAATTCAACTTATACCCTAAAAGTTCGATTCACAAGAACAAATTAATTTATTCTACAATTATAAATTAATTATATCTTTTTTAGTTAATTCAAGATAATTATTTTTTTCTAATTACACCAATTTATATCCTAAAAGTTCAATTCATATCCAAAAGGTCCAATTCATATCTTAAAAGTTCAATTCATATCCTAAAAGTTCAATTCACAAGAACAAATCCTAAAAACTAAAATTTCAGTTCATATCCTACGAGTTTAAACATAAACTAACTAAACTAAAGAAATTCAACTCATACCCTAAAAGTTCGATTCACAAGAACAAATTAATTTATTCTATAATTATAAATTAATTATATCTTTTTTAGTTAATCCAAGATAATTATTTTTTCCTAATTATACCAATTTATATCCTAAAAGTTCAATTCATATCCAAAAGGTCCAATTCATATCTTAAAAGTTCAATTCATATCCTAAACGTTCAATTCACAAGAACAAATCCTAAAAACTAAAATTTCAATCCATATCCTACGAGTTTAAACATAAACGAACTAAACTAAAGAAATTCAACCCATACCCTAAAATTTCGATTCACAAGAACTAAATAATTTATTCTACAATTATAAATTAATTATATCTTTTTTAGTTAATTCAAGATAATTATTTTTTCCTAATTACACCAATTTATATCCTAAAAGTTCAATTCATATCCAAAAGGTCCAATTCATATCTTAAAAGTTCAATTCATATCCTAAAAGTTCAATTCACAAGAACAAATTCTAAAAACTAAAATTTCAATTCATATCCTATGAGTTTAAACATAAACGAACTAAACTAAAGAAATTCAACCCATACCCTAAAAGTTCGATTCACAAAAATAAATTAATTTATTCTACAATTATAAATTAATTATATATTTTTTAGTTAATTCAAGATAATTATATTTTTCTAATTATACCAATTTATATCCTTAAAATTCAATTCATATCCAAAAGGTCCAATTCATATCTTAAAAGTTCAATTCATATCCTAAAAGTTCAATTCACAAGAACAAATCCTAAAAACTAAAATTTCAATTCATATCCTACGAGTTAATACATAAACTAACTAAACTAAAGAAATTCAACCCATACCCTAAAAGTTCGATTCACAAGAACAAATCATAAACTCTAGATTCTAACTAAATTATTCAAGACAATACAAAGTTATTAAACATAAACTAACTAAACTAAAGAAATTCAACCCATACCCTAAACTAAACTAATTCATAAATAATTGACTAATTAACAAAACTAATTAGTTAATAAAACTAATTAACAAAACTAATTAAAACAAGACCTAAACCCTAATCCTCAATAAAATGCAATGTTCAAATAATTAAAACACTAATCAATTGAAACTAATTCATAACTAATTAACAAAACCTAGAAATAATAAATAAATGGGTTGTAATTCAAACCTAGAATTTTTAGGAGAAGGAGAAGGAGAGGGGCGGCAGTGACAGTGGCAGCGGCGATGGCGAGGGCTGGGCAGTGGCGACGCGGGGTGGGGAATGGGATTTATGTGAGGTAAATAGAGAAGGAGAGGGGAAAGTTTTGAGTGAGGGAAATAGAGAAGGAGAGGGGAAGATAAGAGAGAAATAGGGGTTCCCTAGTTTTTCAATTCTGATTTCAGAATTACCGACCAACGTTGGTCAGTAATTTTGGTCGGTACATTAAGTGTTGACCGTTTGACCAAAAACCGACCAACTTTGGTCGGTTTTTAAAAAAAAAAATTAAATTCTTTTTTTTTGTGTTTTTTCTTGGTCGGTTGTTTTTATTAAAAAAATTAAATTCTTTTTATTTTGTATTTTTTTCTTAAAATATTATAAACTATAAGCATTTATTTTATTTAACTGTACAATTATTATAAATAATTATAAACTATAAGCATAATCTTTATAAATAATTATATTAACTATTTAATTTTAATAAATTATAATAGCATCTATCTAAGTAAATTTTCTAAGTTATAATTAAGTATGTGAGTAATTTCTCTCACAAACACATACACTATATTGTAATTGATGCTAATAACTTCTTTTTTCATTCGTTCATCACTAATAATGCATGACATAGATTAATCGATATATAGGTCGAGACATTTTGATGAATCATCGATTAATATTCATCGATACATCTAAGTAAGTTAATAAGTCGATGAATCAATTTACAAATAGATATATTTGATGATAAAGTATATATACTAATTAGTATCTTCCCAAGTCTATCCCTAAAAGAACCCGACCCTGTGGTCCTAGCACTTCGTGTTCTTATATATATACGGCTATACCTATATATATATATATATATATATATATATATATATATATATATATACACACACACACAAACACACTTCACTGTAATACTTTAACTATATATATAGCTTGTTATAGTATATGTTAGTGTGTATATATATATATAGCTTGTTAAAGTTTGACCATGTTTGACCTATTAATTTAACTCATTTACTTCTCTCTCTCTCTCTCTCTCTCTCTCTCTCTCTCTCTCTCTCTCTCTCTCTCTCTCTCTCTCTCTCTCTATATATATATATATATATATATATATATATATATATATATATATATATATATATATATATATATATTCTTCTATTTTTCATTAATTCATCACTAATAATGCATGACATAAATTAATCGATATAGGTCGAGACGTTTTGTTTTTACTATTAGTCGATATAGGTCAAACGTTTTGTTTTTAATATTTATCGATGTATCTAAGTAAGTTATAAGTCGATGAATTAATTTACAAATAGATATATTTGATGATAAATTATATATACTAATTAGGATCTTCACAAGTCTATCCCTAAAAGAACCCGACCCCGTGGTCCTAGCGTTTCGTGTTCTTATATATATACGGCTATACCTCTATACACACACACACACACACACACACACACACACACACACACACACACTTTATTGTAATACTTTAACTATATATATAGCTTATTATATATATATATATAAACACGCTTCATTGTACTACTTTAACTACATATATAGCATGTTATATATAGTATATGTTAGTGTATTCATTATTTGTATTACAAAAGTGTTAACGAATTATATTTATATTATTTAGATAGTAAATATAAAAGTAATTCGAAAGTTTGACCAATGTTGACGTAATAACCGACCAACTTTGGTCGGTTATTTTGCAGAAAATAACAATTACCGACCAAAGTTGGTCGGTAAATGCTTCCCCTACATTAACCGACCAACGTTGGTCGGTAATTTTAAATATAAATTTTTAAATATTATAAAATATTTTAAATAATAAAATAATTATTAAAATTTTAAAAATTGGGTCCAGATTACCGACCAACGTTGGTCAGTAATCCAAAATATTTTTGTCTGACCAGCTGGGTCAATTCGTTAACCAATTTACCGACCAACGTTGGTCGGTATTTAGTTTTAAAAAAATATTTAAAAAAAATTCCAGTTTCCGTCCAAGCTGGACGGTTTTTGATCGTTTTTTTGACCGACCAACATTGGTCGGAAATATTTGATCGATTTTTAACAGATTTTTAGTAGCGAAAGAAGCGAAATGAAAGAGAATTATTAGGGCGTGGATTCTATTGATAGGATATGGGTACATGTGTATTTGTTCTTGAGGCACCTTGTTTTTTTTGAGCAGTTCTATGAGGCCTACACGACCTAGAAAGGGGAAAATTCACATTAATGAATTAAATCACTAACACTTGCTTCATACTCCGTCATAATCGAATCGAGAGAAAATATTATGTCTTATTCCATAGCATCACTAATAATTTTTTACTAATTTTAAGAGTCGTACTGACATTGTTAGTAGTGTCCTATTTCCGTAACATCACTAATACTCCATCTTTTACTAAATAGATTATCAGAGATCCATAAACAAGCCTTAATGCTTTGATTCATCAGTGCGGATAGGGACATTCAAAATCGAATTGTAATCGATAACTCAACTTTAAAATTAACTTACTGGCTTATTAGTACCAGGTTGTCAGATTAACGGTTGGTGAGCAGATTGAAGTTTTATAATTAATTGATTCGGGGACGGATTACTCAATTTTCTTATAGTATAAATCGTTAACTTGTTAAAAATTATTAAATTTATATTTCTACCCGTATGTATATAAAGTATCTATTATTAACCCGAAAGGCTAAAGCCCATTCATTTCTGACAAATGTTGCCTTCTTCAACTAATATACATCTTCTTTGGGTCCAAAGAATTAATGCACTTCCAGCCAAAATTTGTGTCAGAAAGCATGATACACCTCCCAGTTACCTTGTGATTTGGAACTTGTAAAGCACCAAAGAGACTTTTTTCTAAGATTTTAATATGACAGATTTTTCCACAAGACTTTTTTTAAGATTTTCTACAATACTCAATCACAGTGAATTTGAGTTGAATCTGCCATAGACTAACAACATATACCCACGAAGAAAACCCAATTGACTGGCTCAACAGGTTGAGAATCCAATGCTAATCAACATCTATTAGCAGAAAAAGAAATGAAAACATTGTATTGACTTGGAAGGTCAAATAGAGCGAGAGAGGACAAAGGAGACTCAATTGAGATTAAAATGCAGATCTGTTGTTTTTAGATTTAGCTAATAAGTCGTTCGATAACCTACCAATAATTGCTAACCAATATCGAATCGCCGAATATCTTATCGATTGGCTAGCGGATTAGTATATTTAAAAGTCAATAGCTAATAAGCCGAACTGTTAAACGTAAATATCTGTCTAATCTGTTCGATAAGCAGCCATAAGTATTTGTTTGGGGTATTATAACTTTTAGCCCACGCCAGAAATTATTTACAACTGATAGCCGAAAAAGTGTATAAAACTTGTATTTGTATATAACATACAGAATGTATATATATACAAAAAATATATAAATTTTATACATTTTTTTGGCTATTATTTTTATAGCGGCTATACAATGTCATTTTCCCTATTTGTTTTCCTCTTTTGGATCGTGGGCCTCGTAGATTAATGCTAGAGAGATAAGGTGCAATTAGGGTGTTCACGGGACACCGAAAAATTGAATCAAACCGAATACCGACTCAAATCTAAGAAAAAAATTAACATATTTTTGGTTTGAGTTGGTTTTTGATTTTTTATCACGCCCAACTTTAGTCCTAAAAAGGATAAGCGGTCGTTGTAAATATAATCCGGTCTAAGAGTCCGGAGTGGAATCCCACAGAGAACTAAGGCTTCGCTACAATTGTTGACTATCACTAAGAAGGCAAGCTCAAACAATTCCTAAGTTATAAATATAAAGATTCTTATGTTTAACTAATTAACTAATAAATTAAAAAAGTGAATTAACAACTAAAGATACCGGGGGTTGGAGAAACGATTAAGGAGGTCTAGAGTTATAATTTTTTCAATTATCGGAATCCCTTCCCCTATGTCTTCTATAATTTCGCCTAAGTACTCTTTACCGATCGTGAGTACTTTGGGTGTCGTAGCTCTCTCTCGACCAACTACCACAATTTACTAGATGTATTCTCTCGAACTATACTAGCTAGCACTAATTCACCGATCACTACGATCGCACCAAGGTTTCGTTATCTCTAATCCCGCCTTTAAACCCTCTGTATTGATCTCTCACATATGTTAGGAGTAATATTGTTCAACAACTACCTAAATATGTACCCTCTCTCGAGCAATACACACTAAATAGGCACAGGCAATTGATGGCCATTCAATCAACAACAATAAACATGTAGTTGAACAAGTAGAGAAATCCAACAGCTCAATTATATAAAAAGGTTTTAAGAATTCATCCTACAAAAGGTTCCCTCAAAGCCCTAGATAACAAGTTAGCTATTCATAATAGTATACAAAACGACAATACTAGAATTCATAACCAATAACAAAAATAGGAAGAAGAAAGTGAAAAACTCGCAGAAGAATTCTCCGCCTTGCTCCTAGTGTGTTCTTTCCTCCTTAGGTCAAATCCCCTCTCAAATATATTCCCTCTTAGGTCGAATCTGCTCTAAAAACGTCCTCATTTTTGGTCGAATCTACTCTAAAAAATGTCCTCCCTCCTTAGACATGTTTAGGGAGTATTTATAGGCTAGGGTTGAAGTCCTTGAGTCCAAATCCGGGTCGGAGTCTTTTAATTCACGCACTATTAATTACCAGGCTATAGACCTCGTAAGGCCAGGCTTATAGCGCGGTCAGCCTGGCTACAAAGCTGGCTATGCCTGGCCTATAGTGCGGTCAAGCTGGCTATAAAGCTGGCTTTACTTGGTCTATAGCACGGTAAGGCGTGCTATAGAGCTGGCTTTACTTGGTCTTTAGCACGGTTTGGGTACTTGATGCTTTTGTGTTCTTTTCTTGTATTTGTTTTCTCCTTTTATGCGACTTTCGTTCAAGTTTTTCTTCCGATGCTCCTACATATAAAACAACACAATTTAGCTCAAATATCATACAATTAATCACTAAATCAACAAAATATAGGGAGAGTAATGTACTAAAATTATAGCATTTCGGCCAAACATCACCACCCCACACTTAAACGCTGCTCGTCTTTGAGTCAACCACCAATTCACATTAACCTTGAGCACTTTATTTTCTTTTAGTACATCCGAAGCACACCATACTTATGACTATGGTTGATAGCAACAATTACACTTTACCATATGCCTTTAACACACACTTCCCTTTACTTTATGCCATACTACAAAATTTTATACAACAACTAGACAACATGCTTATAACAATCCTAGCCTCACAAACTGACTCAATATCACAATGCATTCATGGTTTGAACATTTAACATCATAGAGAAATCTAATAATGTCTCATATCCCTCACAAAATCATGTGCCCTCACAACAAGAACAAAAGATTAAATCAAATCCACACACTCGAATCAAATGTTCAAATATATTTTAAGGACTCAGATAAATCAAAGAAATTCCTCACTCACACAAAGAAGTCACATGCATGCACAAAGTACCATAGGCTTGCTCATTATGTAAACCTCTACTAATGTAGGCTTGCTCAATCTAAAATCAATTAGGACTTTTTCATAGTTGTAATGTGGGCTAAGGGACGGGTATGATAAATTTAGGAATAGTGATTAAACCTCCTAAGTATTTTAATACATGACAAAATTAACTTTAAGCACATTTTTCTTCAACACAACTTCAATTTAACAAACAATATCACCCCCAAAAATATTTTCTCTTTCTTTAAGCACTACTTTAATTCATACCCACTAGTAGGAGTGGCAAACGGGTGGGTCGGGTTAGATATGGTTCGGGTCAAAAACGGATAAATTATCCGACCCGACCCATATTTAATACGGATAAAAAATGGGTTAACCGACGGATAATATGGTTAACAATATTATCCATGACTTATTGAATATGAATACTTTTTGGAGAATTCCTAGTCTCCCAAACTTGAGGAACCCCCAATTTGAGGTTTTACAAATGTAAACGTTAAACCCATTAGTTATCCATTGGTTATCTATTTCCTAAATGGATAATATGGTTCTTATCCATATTTGACCCATTTTTAAAAAGTTCATTATCTAAACTATTTTTTAGTGGATAATATGGGTAGTTAACTATTTTCATTTAACTATTTTGCCACCCCTACCCACTAGCAAGGACAAGATGTTCTTGTTTTCTTTTGCTACATATTTTTTTTTTTCAACAATACTTTTTTTTTTTTACCATTCCTGCTAGTGGTGTATTCCTTACAATACAAGTGCATCTTTCTCTCTTTCATTGGTTCCACTCGAAAGCTACCCTACACTTAGTCCTTACTTCTTCTAGCACTCATTTCACAATTAAAGTGCTTTAAGAGGTAAAAGAATCAAAATAATGTCAAATAAGATCAAAAGGGTATATGCTCTTAATGTGGGTACCAAATAAAGGTCTATAGGCTCAAAAGGGTTTATTAGGGATAGATTTTATTTGTGGTAGACATTAAGTTCAAAATATCAAAGAAAGCCTAAAATTATTTTTCAAACCGAGCAAAGCCTAGGATTTCGCTTCAACACACTTGCGAGGCAAGTTCTAGACTCTAATGCGATGACACGAACCACACAAATTCTCACCATATATGGCACATGACTTACTAAGGACGGTTCCATTCCAACTCTCAAATAATTGCAAGTATTCACGGAGCCACAAAAGATTAAGCATTAAGCACAAAGTGACACAAGCCAAGAAAACGAGATATAGGCGTCAATAAACATGTTATCTATCTAGGAGATCCATCGTCAGGAAAAGTCCAATCTTTTTCCATTTTACTAAAAAACATTATTCAATTAATCTATCACAACTAAAATAGCATAGAAAGTCATCCAGACAATCTCCTCACCCCACACTTAAAATTGTGTATTATCCCCAATGCACACCATACTAATAAGAGGGTAAAAGAAACTCCCTGGTAGGCCAAAGGCTGAAGCACTAGCAGCTCATGGGGTACTCAGACGTCTCCCGGGTATTTTTTTTTGTGCGGGCACCCCACACTTAGTTTAAATATCTGGCTTGCTCTTGCATCCTTCCAATAGCTTTGCTTCACATGCTCCAACAAAATAAAAAAACTACACTACAAAATAATATAATAAAAATTTAAGAAATAAAAAACAAAATTAAAAAAAAAATAGTAAAGTTGGATTGTCTCCCAACAAGCGCCTTAGTTAACGTCGTGGGCGCCTTAGTTAACGTCGTGGCACGACATGAACCACTTTTTGCCTCCACTTCGAACTTATGAATTGGACCCCAAGTTTTGCTTCAAGCTTATGATTATGTTCCTGGGGTGGTGGAACGAATCTAGCTGGCCCAAGGAAACAATGTAGTATTCTGCACTTCTTGGCCTTTAGATGAGGTGTGTAATCCTGACTTTCAGGCAAGAAGAATTCCAGAATGCAGGCACCTTGTTCCTTATTCCTTGACTCCTCAATTGGCTCGGATGACTCTATTTCCATATCATCATCCGAACATAGTGTGGAAAAATGCTTGGAGAGTGGACCAATGCGTTCAACTACATGAACTTTGGGACTGTCAACATCCTCAATACCAATGACACTAGAATCAACTAAATATGCATACTCAATATCCTTGGCTGACTCTAGTGTTACTTCTTCAACATCGGCATCCTCAAATTCTAGTTGGATAGATTGTTAGTATTCTACTCTGACCTCCTCCATTAGCATCTCAATTTCTGCATCTAATGCATGCTACTTTTGGATACTATCCACAATATCAGCTTGTTGAGCATTAAATGCTTCAACTAATTGACTCACATGTGCCTCCAAGTTATGAATAGTTGCCTCTTGCCTTTGGATAGTATCACATAGCCTTTGTATTTACAGTTGTTTCTCATTACTTTATTCCATGAAACACTTTAAGATATCTTTGTTCTCCTTCAGGTCAGCTTCCCTGGGTTCTTTGTTCCTATTAACTTCACCAGAAAAAGTAGAACCATCATAGTAAGGGGTTGGGGGAGGATAAAACATATAAGCACAACCATAAAAGTTACCATCTTAACCACCACAAATATCACATACATTCCACACATAAGATTGAGTTGGTGCACATAACTCGCTTTCAAAAATATTTTGATAATTTTGTCACAGGTGGTTTCCTCCACAATACATACAAGAAAGATCAACAGTAGAATTACCAACATCAAAACTCTCATACTTCCACGATGCCATATTTCTCAAATTAACAAGTAAAACAAATATAAAAAAATCAAATACAAGAAAACAAAAATAAAAGTTTAAACTTGCAACCTAGCAATATGTACACCTAAAGCTACACCGTTAGGTCCCCATCAACGGCGCCAAAATTTGATCACGCCCAACTCTAGTCCTAAAAATGATAAGCGATCGCTGCAAATATAATCCGGTCTAAGAGTCCGGAGTCGAATCCCACAGAGAACTAAGGCTTCGCTACAACTATTGACTATCACTAAGAAGACAAGCTCGAACAATTCCTAAGTTATAAATATAAAAATTCTTATGTTTAACTAATTAACTAACAAATTAAAGAAGTGAATTAACAACTAAAGATATTGGGGGTTGGAGAAAAGATTAAGGAGGTCTAGAGTTATGGTTTTCTCAATTATCGGAATCCTTCCCCCTATGTCTTCTATAATTTTGTCTAAGTATTTTTTACGGATCGTGAGTACTTTGGGTGTCGTAGCTCTCTCTCGAGCAACTACCACAATTTACTAGACGTATTCTTTCGAACTATGCTAGCTGGCACTAATTCACCGCTCACTACAATCTCACCAAGGCTTCGTTATCTCTAATCTCACCTTTAAACCATTTGTATTGATCTCTCACATATGTTAGGAGTAATGTTGTTCAACAACTACCTAAATATGTACCCTCTCTCGAGCAATACACACTAAATAGGGACAGAGGTGTACAAATCGAACCGGAAAACCGCACCAAACCGAAAAGTCAAACCAAACCGATTTAAAAACCCGACTAGGTTTGGTTTGATTTGGTTTATATAATTTTTATATATACTTTTAATATTTTATATAGAATTTTCTTTAAAAAATATCTAGAAATATTTGGGATTCTCTTGCAGGATATAATATTTAATAGTATATGAAGTGCTCCATATTTATTAATCTTAAATAATAGGTTGTACGATCACTTTCTCATCAAGTGTTACTGAAATGTGTCAACCTCTTTGTTTTTTCATATTCATATCATATGTTAAGATCTATTAAATTCTTATATCTTTTGCGAATGTGAGGTGATTATTATTATTTATGTATCATATTGATTTTTATGTTTAATTACTAAATTAGATAAACCTTGAAAGTGTACCTCAACAAAACATTATTGTCAGACGACTAAAAAAATAACTATTATGTGTTACTAAGAAAATTCTTCCATAAGAATATTTTAATAGATAATATGTTTGTCAATTTTTTATATTCTTACTAAACATATATTTACTTATCAAAAATTTAACAAAGTAAGATTAAGATAATATTTAAGTAACAAAAAATTCAAAAAACCCGACAAAACCGAACCAATCCAAATTGATATGGTTTGGTTCGGTTTTGATAAAAACCGAACCAACCTGGTCTATGTATACCTCTAGGCACAGTCAATTAATGACCATTCAATCAACGACAATAAACACGTAGTTGAACAAGTAGAGAAATCCAACAGCTCAATTATATAAAAACGTAATAAAAATTCATTCTACAAAAGGTTCCATTAAAACCCTAGATAATAAATTAGCTATTAATAATAGTATGCAAAATTACAATACTAGAATTCATAACCAATAACGGAAATAGGAAGAAGAAAGTGAAAACCCCATAGAAGAATTTATCGCCTTGCTCCTAGTGTGTTCTTGCCTCCTTAGGTTGAATCCCCTCTCAAAAATGTCTCCGCTTAGGTCGAATCTGCTCTAAAAAAACGTCCTCCTCTTTGGTCGAATCTGCTCTAAAAAACGCCCCCCCTCCTTAGACATGTTTAGGGAGTATTTATAGGCTAGGGTTGAAGTCCTTGAGTCCAAATCCGGGTCGGAGTCTTTTAATTCATGCACTTTTAATTACCGGGCTATAGACCTCGCGAGGCCAGACTTATAGCGCGGTCAGCCTGGCTACAGGGCTGGCAACGCCTGGCCTGTAGCGCGGTCAAGCTGGCTATAGAGCTGGCTTTACTTGGTCTGTAGTACGGTAAGGCAGGCTATAGAGCTGGCTTTACTTGGTCTGTAGCACGGTAAGGCAGGCTATAGAGATGGTTTTGCTTGGTTTGTAGCACAGTTTGGGTACTTGATGATTTTGTGCTCTTTTCTTGCATTTTTGTCCTCTTTTTGTACAACTTTCATTCGACTCTTTCTTCCGATACTCTTACACATAAATCAATACAATTTAGCTCAAATGTCGCACAATTAATCACTAAATCAACAAAATATAGGGTGAGTAATATACTAAAAGTATAGCATTTTGGCCGAACATCAATTTTTAATTTTAGAAACTGAGAAAATTTATTTTAATTTTAGTCTAAGTAAAAAATAATCGCAAAAATCGAACCAAGCCCACCATATAAATATCTATTTAAAATTACAATTACACACACATAGAGTACATATTAACTTTTTGCACTTTTGGTTTGTAGTTTCTTTGGTAAATGACAACTTGTATTAATGAGTAGCTGGATTGGTAGGTTATGCTAGAATATAGTTAATGGAATATGTGTTTGACAATGTATGTAAATTAATTTTTTTTAAAAACGACAAAAACCGAACCATTGAAAAACTGATTGAATTGGTTTGGTTTTGTTTCAATATTTATAAAACTGACTTAATTAGTTTGGTTCTTTTAGAAAAAAATTGACCCAAGTAACACCCCCGAGGTGCAGTAAGCCAAGCACGCATGTGTTCACACCACTATCAATAGAATCTTAAGCCAAATTTTCTCTCATTTTTGTTCTTTTTTTGTCACTAAAGAGTTGAATAGATATGCAATATTCACTATTGAGGCGGCGTAACCAGTGAAAAAAATAAGTATGGTTGGAGTTCTCTTGGCAATTCAGTTACTTGGTTACACACTGAAAACGTACTATTAAATACAACATATTGTATTTGTTCTCCTAACTAAGTACAAAATTAAATTAAATCCCAAATTAAAAATCCTTGATTAGTTTTTAGTTTATAGACATAATCCTATTTAAATGCATTAATAGAACATAATTCTAACTTTAATTTTCAATGGATCGTGTTTGATCAACATGGTAGCAGGATGCGCCAAGTGATCTTCCATGGGTCCATTATTTATTTTTTGGCCCAGGTAAGGAATATACTGGTCTATTATCTCTCGCGTATTTTTTTTCCTATGGTAATGGTAAGTGATCATTGTACTCTTTAATATATTTTAGGGCTACACACTTTCAGTTTTCTCTTCTTCCTTTTTTTTTTGATTTTTTTTCTTTTCTCTTCCTAATTCATTCAGAAGCTCTCTAGGGTTCCTCAGATGGGGTATATGTTGTGGTTTTAAATTCCCAAAGCTAAATTTTGCTTATAAGACATGAGTTACTGAGTATCTCATAACTTAGACACAATAAAGTAGCGTAAACTATTATCCATGGGCCATTAGTTGTAGTTTTAAAGTTTATAAGCTAAGTTTTGGCTATAAGATAGGAGTTATAAAGTATCTCATAAGTTAGACACAATGAGTTGGCGTAAACTGTTGCACATAGGGCGTAAGTTATGGTTATAGAGTATCTCATAAGTTAGACCCAACGAGGTAGCATATAGTGTTATTTGTGGACAATAAGTTGTGGTTTCAAAATCTTTGATCCATGTTTTGCCTATGAGGCAGGAGTTATAGACCATTTCAGAAGTTAGAGAGTAGTGTAAAGTGTTTCCCATGAAGAATAAGTTGTGGTTTTAGAGTTTCTAAGTTACAATAAGACAGGAATCGTAAAGTATCTCATAAATTAGATGTTGTGAGTTAGTGTAAAGTATTGCCTTTGCGGCATAACTTGTGGACCAACAATATTCGACGAACAGAGCTACAATATTCTTCGGTTCCAGTCTTGCTCTTTCTATTCCATACCATAAACAGACACCTTTAACATTCATCACATTTTGCTAACAAATTTCAATCTAGCTACCTCAATTCTTCACGAAATACACTAAAATATCAATCATAGATTCCTAATCACAACCCCCAACAAATCCTAACGGCAATTTTGGATTAAACTTCAATAACTCATAAAAGCACAATTGTTTGTTCTTCAAAAGCTTCAATCCCAATAATGATGAAATTTTGTTTCTTCAATAAAACTCGCTCAAATCTGTGTTAAAATAATAATCTAAATATCAAAAAATAACACTCACTGATTTTCAGCCACAAACAACTTCAATTTGTAGAACCCAGATTTGAAATCCTCTATCTCCAATATTCCTCTTCTCCTTCGTCTTTTATCTTTTGCTATTCAGATCCTGCTATTGCTACTTTTGGGATGGGAGGGTATTTTTATTCAACTAATGGTCGCTAAGCCTAACTGAAGGGGATCAAAACACCAATAGTGACACCACAGTATCCTATTTCTCGGTAACTGCTATAAAATTGAGCCCTCCATCTTTGTAGATTTTAAATTATTTTTTTTGGAGCAAAAAGAATTTATATTGGTAGTATTTTAACGATTATAGTTGGCAGCTTTTCTCTTTGAGAATAGTTAAAATACAAGTCAGTAGAATTAATGTGCTTTTTTATCTAAAAAAAACTTCAACACAACTTTTCAGTTGTCTTCTAATAACATATATTTTTTGGTTTCTGGTACTTATTGTTTCATTTTGGACTTCAAACTTTTCATGTCTGACTTAATTTTATAAATTTGTAACTGAAGCAACAAAAAAATTAACAACATCATCTATAAAAAGAGATTATGTCAAATACAACAATATTACATATCATTATCTATACAATAAAATATCTATAAGTACAAATATACTAGCTTAACTAAATTCTTCATTTTCTCAGGTTAAGAAGATAATCAGTTACTTTGAATTCAACGATTGTGTCAATATAATATCATATATTTTTCTTAATTTAAATGGATGTTGTGTCGATCTCGACATCAAATGCTATTACATATAATTTATTTTATTATATTCACCTTTTTATTGATGGACGTAAAATATACGTACAATGCATGTAAACTAAAATTAGTTCTTTTAAAATTTATTCAACTATTTGTATGATTTAAAACTAAGGAAAAATGTAAGAATAATTTGTTGGGCGCGTGTGAGCAAAGTTCTACATGAAACGTAGAAATGAAATAGGAGGTACTTAGTTAGATCTGTTAACAGTATGAGGTCTTTTGGAAAAAATCGTACAGGCTTGGCACAAAGCGGACAGTATCACACTATGTTAAGAGTATCTTTAGGCCGTACTAATCCAATAACATGGTATCAAAGCCAATGGTTTGGTGGTACGAATATGGAGATGGTAGATTAACGGTGTAGGGCCCAGCTTTGTACATTTTTCCGTCTATGGACCGGCTTACTACCTTTACTCATAGCTTCAAAGATGCATATACAGCCTCTCTTCTAGGCTTCGGTGAGAGATCATGTGGGTGATACACAATTATTCTCTAAATTAGCCCATAAAATGATGATGGGTCATGTGAAACTTAGTTCAAGAGAAAGATTGTTGGATGTGTGTGAACAAAATCCCATATAAAAAGTGAAAATGAAAAAAGAGCTACTTCCAAGCAGTTGGATCCTTTTAATGGTAAGAGAACTTTTGAAAAATATGTGACGAATTTAAAGCTGTCGCATTGTCAAAAGTATTTTTGGCCCGTTTTGTCCAACATAACTGACGATGCACGATGCCTATATACTAATTGGCTACCAGAGTAAAAGATGATTTAGTAGGAAAACGATAAAAGTAATAATGTAAATTTGGGCAGCAACTTATTTTTGGGCGATGACTTTGGAGCCACAGCCAGTCCAGTTTCCAACAAAATTGCACAAACTAACTGA
This sequence comes from Nicotiana tabacum, assembly GCF_000715075.1. Lineage (NCBI taxonomy): Eukaryota > Viridiplantae > Streptophyta > Magnoliopsida > Solanales > Solanaceae > Nicotiana > Nicotiana tabacum. The sequence goes on from NC_134103.1 coordinate 38,211,306, forward strand.
AAGTAAAGTTATAAAAAACAAAAAACAAAAAACAAAAAACAAAAAGCTTTTGAACAATTTTTATGTTATGAACAGTGTATGATCTGCTTTAAGCTTCTTTTGAAGAGACTTGAGATGTGAAACTTTCCACAGTACATTTATAGGTATAGCAGTCATGATTTACACTATTAGAGATTGTTTGGTACGATGGATAAGAAAAAATAAATTCTGGGATAAAATTTTAGTACCATCTTATCTTAAAAATAGTATCAGGATAGCTTATACCTGTCAGATGATGGAATAGTAATCCCAAGTTAAGTTATTTCGGGATAAAACAGTAAAATTGGCAATCTCAGAATTAATACAACATACAAAACAGTCAATAAAAAATAATATCAGTATATCTAATCTCATTCTAACTAATCCCAGAATAACTAATCACAGTATAACTGTTGGGTTTTTAAGCTTAAATGTAGCTTAAAAGAGGGTGAATGGGAAATGGAGGGAAATTGAAAATATTTGAGTTTTCCTCCTTGACAAAGGAACCCTCCTTGACAAAGAGACATTGTCCCATATTAGAAGAGGAAAATATTTTTGATGGGTATATATACAATTGCACTTCTTCTAGCTCTTAAAGAGTTAAGAAGAAAGCAAGCCTCGCGCCGTCGTCGTCGTCGCTCGCTTGGTTTCGGCTTCGGTCAAATGATTAATTGATTAATTTTTTGGACCAAATTTATTTGTTAATAGTAAATATTAACAGAAATGTTATTAAATATCCGATTTTTTGTAAACGGAATATTAATATTAAATCCAACGGAATAGTATATGCCCTTCGCTTTTTGTAAAAGACATTTACAATATGGACGAAACAGTTTGTACCCCTACGGATTTGAAGAAACAGTTTGCACCTCTTCAGATTTGAAGAAACGGTTTGCACCTCTTCGGATTTGAAGAGTTGCACCTCTTCAGTTTGAGCTCAACATCGGGTATAAATACCAGTCCATTCTTTCAGATTTTCCATACGAATTTCTGACTTCTCCTTTCTTCTGCATTGTTTTAACTACAAACAAAGCAACAGTAAGTGTGATTTGCTACTGAACTTTGTGTTCGCTGAAACACTGGGGTTTGAAGTATCGCTACACCAGTGTGTAATTCGTTCTATCCTAGGAGAAAATAATCCACAACCTTGGGTACTAGGAGGGAATTAAATTCCTTAAGAAAATACTGTGAATTCAGTGGGCTCGGATTAAATTCTGTTTCTTTTACATTTCTGTTTACATGTTATTTTATCTTCTCCAGAATTATTTCACAAATACAATTTTAATAACAAGCTTAAGGAATTTAATATTTTCTGTATTTGTGTTATACTCATTGTTTCTGGAGACTAAAACCTGTGTGGTTTTCTACTCTAGTGGAGATTAAAATCTACGTGATTTTAACATTTATTTGTGTCATTCTTTTACAGAAATGACGAATGACAACGGGAACCAGACTGTTCCTATGGTGACTGCCAATGCATTGACAAGCCGAACAACGCCGGCATTGGCACTGGCAAAAAAACCCGAAAACATTTTCGGGATTGATTTCAAGCTCTGGCAGCAGAAGATGTTCTTCTACTTGACGACTTTAAGTCTGCAGAAGTTTATTAAGGAAGATGTTCCTGTTCTGCCCGACGAAACTCCAGAAAATGAACATTTTCTCGTGACTGAGTCGTAGAAGCATTCTGATTTTCTATGCAAGAATTACATTCTTAGCGGACTAGAGGACGATCTGTATAACGTCTATAGTAATATGGAGACATCAAAACAACTGTGGATAGCGCTTGAAAGGAAATACAAAACAGAAGATGTCGGGTTAAAGAAATTCGTTGCCGCTAAATTTTTGGACTATAAAATAGTAGATAGCAAGTCTGTTATTACCCAAGTCCAAGAATTGCAAGTGATTATTCACGATCTCCTTGTTGAAGGTAAAAGTCAAATTAATACTAATGTTGAAAGTATTAATTATATTATTTCTACTAACAGGATTTTCATTGAAGGTCTTGTCATCAATGAAGCATTCCAAGTTGCAGCAATGATTGAGAAATTATCTCCTTTGTGGAAGGACTTCAAAAACTACTTGAAACACAAACGAAAGAAGATGTCCCTTGAAGATCTCATTGTTCGGTTGAGAATCGAAGAGGACAACAAAGCTGCTGAAAAGAAAGACCGTGAAAACTCAACAATAATGGGAGCAAACATTGTTGAGGTTAGAAAGAGGAAGAAGGCTTATGGACCGAAAAGCAACCCAAGCAAGAAGCGGTTCAACGGAAATTGCTACAACTATGAAAAAGCTGGACACAGATCTATAGATTGTCGTGCTCCAAAGAAAGACAAGAAGAAGGGTCAAGTAAACATGGTTGAAAAGCACGAAGATATCGATGACTTGTGTGCTATGCTTTCTAAATGCAACCTGGTGGGAAATCCTAAGGAGTGGTGGATTGATTCTAGAGCCACTCGCCATGTTTGTGCTGTTAGAGAAGCGTTTGCTACATATGCCCTTGTTGGACCCGAAGAGACGCTTTCTATGGGAAATTCTGCAACGGCCAAAATTGAAGGATCTGGGAAGATATTTATGAAAATGACTTCTGGTAAGGTGGTGACTTTGAAAAACGTCCTTCATGTTCCCGAGATTAGAAAAAACTTAGTCTCTGCTGGACTTCTTGTTAAGAATGGGTTTAAGTGTATTTTTGTATCCGATAAGGTTGTAATAAGTAAGAATGAAATGTTTGTAGGAAAAGGTTACCTCACTGAGGGCCTTTTCAGGCTGAATGTAATGGTTATTGAGAATAATAATAAAATTCCAGCTTCTTCTTACTTACTTGAGTCAAATGAATTATGGCATATACGTTTGGGTCATGTCAATTACAAAACCTTGTAGAAAATGATTAATTTGAAAGTATTGCCTATGTTTGAATGCGACAAATTAAAATATCAAATATGTGTGGAATCTAAGTATGTTAAACATCCTTATAAGTCAGTTGAAAGGAATTCAAATCCTTTAGACTTAATTCACACAGATATTTGCGATATGAAGTCAATACCATCTCGCGGTGAAAAGAAGTATTTCATAACTTTTATTGACGACAGTACTCGATATTGCTATGTTTACTTACTTAATAGTAAAGATGAAGCAATAGATGCATTCAGGCAATACAAAAATTAAGTTGAAACGCAACTTAACAAGAAAATTAAAATGATAAGAAGTGATAGGGGTGGCGAATATAAATCTCCTTTTGAAGAAATATGTTTAGAATATGGAATAATTCATCAAACAACGGCCCCTTACATGCCCCAATCTAATAGGATTGCGGAAAAAAAGAATCGTTCATTAAAGGAGATGATGAACACATTGTTGATAAGTTCTGGTTTGCCACAGAACTTGTGGGGGAAGCCGTTCTTACGGCTAACCGGATACTAAATCGAGTACCCCATAGCAAAACACAATCAATTCCATATGAAAAATGGAAAGGAAGGAAGCCCAACTTGAATTATTTTAAAGTGTGGGGGTGTTTGGAAAAAGTACAAGTTCCTAAACCTAAAAGAGTAAAAATAGGACCGAAAACTGTTGATTGTGTTTTCATATGATATGCGACCAATAGTAAAGCATATCGATTTCTGGTTCATAAATCAAAAAATTCCGACATTCATAATAATACGATTATAGAATCAGATAATGCTGAATTCTTTGAAAATATATACTCGTATAAAAAGAAATGTGAGTCGATTGGTGAAAGATCTAAACGACCTTAGGAAGAAACAAAAGAAAGTACATTTAATCAGGAGGATCCAAGACGTAGTAAACGTCAAAGAACGTCTACTCCATTTGCACCAGATTTTGTAACTTTCTTATTGGAAAATGAGCCTCGAATATTTAAAGAAGCTATGTCTTCTTCGGAATCATTGTTTAGGAAAGAGGCAGTCAATAGTGAAATAGAATCCATATTGAACAACCATACATGAGAATTGGTTGATCTTCCTCCTAGAAATAAATATTTGGGTTCTAAATGGATTTTTAAGAGGAAAATGAAAGATGATGGCACTATTGATAAATATAAGGTAAGACATGTAGTCAAAGGGTATAGACAACGAGAAAGTCTTGATTATTTTGATACATACTCTCCAGTTATAAGAATTACGTCCATACGAATATTAGTAGCATTAGTTGCAGTTGATGGTCTTGAAATTCATCAAATGGACGTTAAGACGGCCTTTTTAAATAGAGATTTGGAGGAAGAAATCTACATGGAACAACCTAAAGGGTTTGTGGTTCCAGGTAAAGAAAAAAAGGTATGTAGACTTGTTAAGTCCCTTTACGGACTAAAACAAGCACCCAAACAATGGCATGCGAAGTGTGACCAAACAATGTTGTCAAATGGTTTTAAGATAAATGAATTTGATAAATGTGTGTACATTAAAAATGTTCCAAATCACATAGTCATTGTTTGCTTATATGTGGATGATATGCTGATAATGAGTAATGACATTGCCAACATAAATACGACTAAGCGTATGCTAACTAGCAAATTTGATATGAAGGACTTGGGAGTTGTTGATTTAATTTTGGGGATTAAGATCAATAAGACTCCTCAAGGTCTGGCATTGTCACAATCTCATTATATTAAGATAGTACTTGGAAAATTCAAGAACTTAAGGTTTAAAGTTGCAAAGACTCCAATTGACTTGAATCTTGCATTAGCAAAAAACAAAGGCCAAAGCATATCATAATTGGATTATGCTCGTGTGTTGGGATGCTTAATATATATCATGAATTGTACACGACCAGATATAGCTTGTGCTATAAGTAAATCGAGTCGATACACGAGCAATCCAGGTCAATCTCATTGGATGGCAATGAAACGAGTTTTGGGATATTTAGAACATACCTAGGATTTTGCTTTGTACTACAGTAAATATCCTGCGGTGATTGAGGGATACTTTGATACAAATTGGATCATCGGTTCAACTTATTCTAAGTCCACAAGTGGATATGTATTCACTATTGGTAGAGGAGCGGTATCTTGGAAGTCGTACCCGCTCTACAATGGAAGCTGAGTTCATAGCCTTAGATAAAGCCGGTGAAGAAGCTGAATAGCTCCGAAATTTCTTGGAAGATATTCCATTTTGGCCCAAACCGTTGGCACCAATATGCATACATTGCGATAATCAAGCGGCAATTGGAAGGGCTGGGAGCGTGATGTATAACGATAAATCTCGTCATATACGATGAAGACATAAAACCATTAGGCAATTACTCTCTAGAGGAATTATCATGATTGACTATGTAAAGTCAAGCGATAATATGTCGGATTCACTTACAAAAGGCCTAACTAGAGAGGTAGTTGAGAAATCATCGAGGGAAATGGGACTATGGCCGAGAACAAGCCATTGTGGCAGTAACTCTACCTAGAAGACTCGAGATCCCAAGATCTAGGTTCAAGGAGATCAAACAAAGTCATTAATGATGATTCAACATTGTCAACTAAAAGTTTGGTCCATTCTCGTGATGAGACAATGTTCAGTACCAAGGATAAAGTATTAAGGCTTTTTAATGATTTCTAAATTTGATACGGGGTATATCAAATAGTGTATCTACGGGATGACACGTTTAGGAATCACCTATGTAAGTGTGAAGTGTTAGCCGCTTCAAGGAGAATTTTGTAAGGCCAATTCTCTACGCACTTATGAAATCAGGCGGTGTTCATGGTTGAAACGAACACAACAATGAGAGCCAAAGATAGTTAAAGGTTGGTTGTGTGGCTTATGGTTGTATAGGTATATATCAAAGTTCGACGGTTCAAAGATATCAAATCTATCGATTGACCGAGTATATCCGACATAAGTTCACTATGGGAAGTTCAAAGGGAAACCTACTTATCCATATACAATTAATCCTTGCTTGCGAATCACACCGTTTTTCATACATATTTCTGTGATATAGCCATTCCCCATTCATGTGGGGGATTGTTGGGTTTTAAACGTAAATGTAGCTTAAAAGAGGGTGAGTGGAAAATTAAGGAAAATTAAAAATATTTGAGTTTCCCTCCTTGACAAAGGGACATTGTCCCATATTGGAAGAGGAAAAGATTTTTGATGGGTATATATACAATTGCACTTCTTCTAGCTCTTAAAGAGTTAAGAAGAAGGCAAGCCTCGCGTCGTCGTCGTCGTCGCTCGCTCGGCTCGGCTACGGCTTCGGCTTTGGATTTGGATTTGGATTTGGTCAAATGATCGTTTGATTGATTAATTTTTTGGACCAAATTTATTTGTTAATAGTAAATATTAACAGAAATGTTATTAAATATCCGATTTTTTATAAACGGGATATTAATATTAAATCCAACGGAATAGTATATGCCCTTCACTTTTTGTAAAAGATATTTATAATATGGACGAAACAGTTTGCACCCCTTCGGATTTGAAGAAACAGTTTGCACCTCTTCAGATTTGAAGAAACAATTTGCACCTCTTCGGATTTGAAGAGTTGCACCTCTTAAGTTTTGAAGAGTTGCACCTCTTCAGTTTGAGCTCATCATCTGCTATAAATACCAGTCCATTCTCTCAGATTTTCCATACGAATTTCTGACTTCTCCTCCTTTCTTCTGCATTATTTTAACTACAAACAAAGCAACAGTAAATGTGATTTGCTACCGAACTTTGTGTTCGCTGAAACACTGGGGTTTGAAGTATCGCTACACCAGTGTGTAATTCGTTCTATCATGGAGGAAATAATCTACAGCCTTGGGTACTAGGAGAGAATTAAATTCCTTAAGAAAACACTGTGAATTAAGTGAGCTCGGATTAAATTCTGTTTCTTTTATATTTCTGTTTACATGTTATTTTATTTTCTCCAGAATTATTTTTCAAATACAGTTTTAATAACAATAACCTGTCTTCAAACTAAACGACCCCTTAGTGTACTTTAACCTGTTTGTAGCAAGTAGCTTGCTTTATTTTTCAAATTATTAGTTCTAATTATTATGAATATGTACTTTGCTTGGAAATCGGAGAAGGAAAAACCAAGAAAAGGAAATGTAAATGAATTTCCCTGTTGTTTCTTCCATTCATTACCTTTTCCATTTTCCTAGTTCCTAATTTTTCTATTGGTTTCCTATACCGGTATTCAAAATCTATTTTGGCCCCTGACTAATTCGGATTCATACCGCATAAGATTCACTAAAAAAAATGCTCCCTGCCAGAATTTTTTTCCCAGAGCTCTAATCCGATCCTAATTCCTAATTAAGTGTAAGGGTTAATCTCCAAATGGGACCAGTCGTCTAAGGTAAATTATGGATGTCCCCATGATTAATTCTACGTACTTCTACATTTCTATAGACTATATACATTTAAAACTTCACCTCTTAAGTATTACTATGTGCTATTTCCTATAGAATTGGATAAGAAGTTGGATGCCAGCAGCAAGAGTTGGGAGCTCGTGTGATAAAATATAGAAATTGCAGCCAAATAGAAACTGAAGGCGAACTAGAGTATAGGTATGTTGCCATAAGTTGTAGTTTAGCTTGAAAATGAGATCGTTGATATTAATTTGATTAGCATAGTTTCACTAATCTAGTTTTCAACAATTTAAATCATCAAAACGAGGGGGGGGGGGGGGAAGAATCTACATAAAATTTATTCTCTGACCATCTTAATGGTCTTGTGACTTTTTAATTTTATCTTAAACTAAAGCTTCTGTTGCTAGACGTCACTAGACTGGAGTTTGCAAATGGGCTCCAAAAATCAACGCAAACTATAGTGTTTAGTTACTTCAGCTGCCAGGGAAAAAAAAGAAAGAAATTGCTTCATTATTGAATGTCAATTAGTTCAGAACATGTGACAAATATTATATAGTACTACTGGTTTAAAATGTTGAAATATGTAAAAGTAAATAAAATGGTGTGATATTAAACAATTTAAACTAATTAATAATATAGAAATTATCACAAAGAAAGACTATGCAAAGACGTAAGCTAGGATGGAAAACTTTAAGTCAAACACACACACACACACACACACACACAATATATATATATATATATATATATATATATATATATATATATATATATAAAACCACATTCCCAAATATATAACAAGAACGATGTATTTAATTAACTTCGTGGGAAGAGAAATGAATAAACAAAACATAACTATAGCACAACAAGTATAAAAATTACTTGTGGATTTTAGATATCGGAAAAATCTTATTAAAAAAACTCAAATGTAGCTTTCAACGAGGTCGTTGCCAGAAAAATCAATGTGACCAACAGCATAATGGTGGGGTTCTAATTAGTCGGATAATTGGATATGGCTCTTTTATTAATTAGTTTTGAGCACTTTGTTTTCTAACATTTCTATATAGACAAAATTATTGTGGTGTTTTTAGAAAGAAACGAAATTCGTCGCTGAATTACACAAATGATCCATATTTGTCTTCCATTAATAGTTGCGATCGAATTTATCCTTCGAGTTGGGTGTACAAAAGAAACCGACAAATCGAATTAAACCGATAATTCGAGTCAAACCAAGAAAGAAAAAACTCTACTATGGTTTGGTGTTGGAAAAATAAACCTGATCATAATTGGTTTGGTTTGGTTTTTATTAAAAAAAATCTAACCGAAACCAAACAACCCGACATTACATGTCTAGAAGTTTTAAATATAGTTAATACATAAAAATATTTATTATACTGTAGTTTATAAATATTTCTTAAACTTTTCATAATTTTATCTTTAATGTATTATTTCAAGTTTGGACTTATAATTTTTAAATGCTCCAATAATTTTTATAGTCCATAAATGTTAGTAACTCAAATAAATTCCATACCAAAATCAAATCAATATTAATACTAATAAAAAATATTTAAATTCAATTGTACTAGGAATGACAATAGTGTTGGATATCTATTTTTTAATTTTTTCATGGTTCAGATAAAATGCATAACTTATTTGTTTTAGTATTTAATCATGTAAATAATAGTACTTATTAGTCGTACTTATTTTAGCAACTTAGTAATTTTAGATTATGTTTATTTTTATTATATCTTATTAATAATATTTATTTTATGCGATTTTATTATCTTTATTATTGAATATTTTAGTACAATGCCATGGCTCATGTCATATTTTATGTTATTTTTTTGAAAAATACCCTATATAGTTATGTCGTACTAGTGTTAAAGAAATATTTGAAACACAAATTCTATATTTTGTGCTACAAAAATTTTATGAAATAAACCCGAAAACCTGAAAAACGCGAAAAAAATCGATAAATTTTTTGACTTTATTGGTTTGGTTTAGTCTTTAGATTTAATAACCCGACACAATTGGTTTGGTTTGGTAATTGAAAAATCTGAACCAACCCGACCTATGTGCACTTCTACTTCCAGTTACAAAAATGAGATGCATTTGCTCTTGTTAACTAATAATCAATTATTAAAACTAATATCCATCATAAACGCATAATTCAAGAGCAAATTTGTAGGGAAATGACACGAGAAAATAACGATAACACTTCAATAATATTATTTATAATCAGATACACGAATTGGCTTGAGTCGTGCTGAGCACTGTCCTAAAAAACTATTTTAACAATGTGAAATATTTCCCCAGGATTAAACAAGCCTACCTCTATTTATTTAGAGGATGCAGGAATAAGCAAAATTAATATACCACAAAGTTGTTAAAAAAAATAAATAAAGTATCTAATGAAGATAGAAAAAAAAATGGAGACATTAAAAGAACATTGGAATGAAAGAAAGAGAGCAATTAGTGATTTGAAGCTAATGATTAGCTTTTTTCTTGGTGTTTCATCCGTAGAAATCGAAAGCCTATTTATAGGCTCAATAATAACAATTACTTGAGACAAGTGTTATGTCTCCTGTGCCACTTGGTACTTGGCTTATGCCACTTACGCAAAACCAACAAAAAAGATGCCACATATCGGATATTGAAATAGATCAAAGACACTTGTGGAATTTCTCACATGCATAATAGCCACTTAGAAATAGATATGATATTTGTAAAATAAAAGGACACTTGACTATTTAATTTTTTTTGAAAATACTGCCACAAAATTTAGTTCATTACACATAATTCACGGGTAAATTTTGGACCTTTTATCAACGTTTAAACCCCAAAATTCGAATTAATATGACACGTAATTCGGATGCATGGTTATTGGAATCGAACTTATGATACTATTGTGATGATTGTATCGATCGACTCCTAAGGTATTTCGAGGACAAAAAATAAAAAATGACTTCAGATGAAAAAATAAAAAATGACTCCTAAGGTTTTTAATTTTATTTTTTTACTCTTTTTGAAAAAATGTTTACTTTTTTTGGGATTCTGTATTTGACCATGAAAAATTCAAATTTTATTTCAAGTTGAATTTTAGATTTTGTTTGGAAATTTGAAAAACTCCAAAAAGTTATTTTCAAAATTTTTACTTACAAATATTTAAAAACGGTTCCAATTAGTATTCATATCCAAACACAATTTTAATTTTTAAATACCATTTTCACTGATTTCACAATTCTTATATCCACTAAGTATTCCATCTAATTTATATGTTTCTGACTTTCTGTAGCTCAAGAACAAAGCTTACAATAATTGGAACATATTCAAGGTCCACAATGCCATACTGTTCACGGATTTTGAAATATTCTAGCTTAACACCCAAACTCTGACTGGTCAAAAGTCAATGTCAAACTTGGGCTCATTGACCATTATATTTGACTGGAGTAGCAGAATATCATTCTTTTGGGCCGAGTACCTTCCACCATTCTTAATTCTTTATTAGTGCTACTTTGATCACAGAGTAATAATGTTCATTGCGCAGGAAATTTAATTTTTTAAATTTCTCACCTACTGTCTAGTACTTTTATTGGATTTCGACTAATTCGCGTAAGGCATGTTAAAGGAAAAAAAAAAAAAAAACCCTTAGAATTTCAGCTGGCATTGGCTTTGGCACGAGGAATTCAAATTTTCTTTTTATCAAAGTAATGATATTTCGAGCTTTCACTTTGTTAATTTGTGATTCTTGATTTCTTAGAAATTAAAAACAAATACTTGTGTAATTACTACTTGTAAAATCAAACAGATTGCGTGTAGTTAGTAGTAATTACGTGACAAACAAACATATGTATACAATTGCTAAGCTTGTATAATCACTACTTTCTCCGGCCCGCTTTAAGTGATTTTTTGGCCTTTTTTTTGTGGTCCACAATATTTTTTTTTTAGATATCAAGAAGAAATTAACTTTTTCTTTTCAAAGTTGTCATTGGAGTAAAGAGCACATGAGTAGTTTCTTATATTTTCAATGAGCAAATTAAGGTTAATACGGCCAATTTCATTGTTAATTAATGTAAAAGGTGAATTCCTTAATACGTGTAAAAGAGCCAAAAAAACAATTTTAGGAGTACTTATCGGGCGGATAATTACGCTTAATGGTTCGGCTTATCGGTATCGAATTATAAATGTGGTAATGTGCTAGCCATCCAATAAGAAAACGAGCGGATTGATATCGCATTAATAATTATCGAACGGTTTATCGACTAAACCAAATAGAATTTTTTTGAACAATCCTAGTATTGTGAATACCAAACTGCCAAACCTGATAAAGTGACTCGACTCCCTCATTAGTATGTACTGCACTTTAGTTTTCCAGGCTTGTTAACATCTGTTGCTACATGATAGAATCTGTTAACACTTTGTAGTTTGTACTGTGCACTTGATAAGTATTTCTTTTGGTTGCATAGCTAACTATTTCATGTCAAAAAAAAAAAAAAAAGAAGACTGAAACTGGTCAAACTGATTGAAAACTTGTATACAATCAAGCATGTACATCTAGGTGGTGTGTTTATATATAAATCCGTTTGAAGTCTTCGGAGGAAGTAGATCCGCATATAGTTAATGGGTATATTTAAATATATGTATATGTAAATATAAAAAATTTTAATGGGTTAACGGTTATCCAATAAGAAAATTGAGTAATCCGCCCTCAAACCGTTATGCCGTTAATTATAAAATCTCACTATGTTCACTAACCATTACCCCGATAACTCAATACTAATAAGTCAATATAAATCATCGATTCGATTCGGTTCTGTTCGATTTTGAACGCCCTGCTTAAAATGGATGGGAGGAAGTACATCTTACTAACAATTATGCAGCCTAAAAATTGCAAGTGGCTCTCCGGATGCGCCCTTAAAAATCACGAAGTAGGTGAAATAAGCTCAAGGCCGTTGTCTATGTACCAATCTTTAAAATTAGAAGATCCATTCACACGTTGTATGGTTGTTATACAAAACTTTATCATCAAATGCATAGGCGGATCCAAGATTCGAAGGTTGCGGGTATTATCATGTTATGCATACAATATACATGTAAGTACTTACAAAGATAGATTAGGAATAATGGATCGGTTCGGTTAGTTTTTGGTTAATTTGGATAGGCCTTTCATTCACAAAGCAAATAAATTCGATTTTAGTTCAAATTTTTAACGCTTAATTTAAACACATTCTAAATAAAAGTGTAAAAGATAAATAACATTTCATGACTCCAATATAAATATTTGCTTAAGAGTACCTTAATTACACTATATATTCTTTGTTTGACTAGATTAATTTACTTGTATTGTTCTTTATTTATTTTTTCATCTTAATTGTTGACTTATATGACAATTATTTTCAAAGAAAAACCTTCAACATATGATATTTGACTCAAAACGACTGCCAATCAAACCATTTAATTGTTTTTCAAAACCCAATAGAAGATATTGCTCAAATTATATTCTACTATATAAATTAATATCGTTTCATTAAAAATAAGGAAATTATATGCTAATTAAAATCAATTCAAATTACCTATAGAAAATAATTGTTCATAAAATAAGGTATAATGATATAAACAAAATGAGAACCGAAAGTTTAAAAAATAAAGAAGAGAGACTTAGCAAGTAATAAAAGGAGGGAAAGAGCCAAAAAAGAAGGAAAAGAGACGAGTCCCTAGTGCTCAACTGAAAATAAAGAAAATCTTAATAAGTAGGAAAAAGAGAAAATCAAAGGAAGAAATCCTTCAAAGGGAAGGCTTAACCAATGGCACCCGCTTTCACTTTGTAACTTTTGGGTGTCACTCTATCCATTTATACGTTTCTTCACAGAGATATTATGTACATAGTAAGAATTTTAGCGAAGCAAGCGGGTGTCGTAGTACCTCTATCTCATAATATAGATCCGCCCCTAATCAAATGTTATAGTACGAGTATTTAACTAGAGATTTTCAACTCGAACCGTAAGAATATAGTTCACCAAAGTGCCTTTACTTTTAAAATGAGACTTTCAGCTTGAATTCAAATAAGTCAGATCGCAAAACGAATATCAAACACCGAATTAAAAAGACACCAAGAAAGTCCGTTGCTGGTGAATTTGATTTCGACTTTTCACCCTCTTGAAAAAAAGACTTGAGAAAGAAAAAAGCCAAGCTTTAATTCGGAGGTTGTTGTCAAAATATTTTGATTTCGACTTTGCTGAGCGCCCTTTTATTTTATAATTTTTTTTGAAAAATAAATGAAGATCGATGTGCCGTGATGAACAAGATCAGTGAACATAAACCCAAAAATAAAGAAAAGAAAATGAAAAACATAGTTAGTACGTGTCTTACACTTAAACAACGAGTCCCAACCTACTTGTTGGATACGCCTAACTTTTGAAAACTTTGCAGTGTGATTTATTATAGCTAAACAGTCATCCTCTTTATTACCATAGTAATGACATCACCTTTATGGTGTATGGTTGATATGATTCTAGTGTTTAATTGAATCCAAATATCAATTTTTTAATGGCGAATATCATTTCTCACTTTTAACATTATGCAAAAAAACAAATTTTAATTCTTTTTAACGATATGGGAAGTGAAATCATGTGTTAGAACGTGATGGCAATAACATTCCTAAATCTGAAAAATCCCAGGAATTTTTATGATAAATGGTGTCTAAAACAAAGATCAGCGTAAGTAATGGCAAAAACGTACAAAGAATAATACTTCCGGCAGCGAAAACGAAAATGTGATAGATAAAATTTTTTTTTATTTTATATTTCCATATTAACAATGTAATAAAAATGCATTTATTTTTATGTAGAGAAGACGGTTCAGTGTAACTGGCATTTTATAATTTGATAAAAAGAAATAATCCAGTAAAACTTTCTTGTTTTATTTTCAAATTTCTTACATATAAAAATAGAAGTCTCTACTAAGAAGATTTGACATAAAATTTTTAAAAAATTAATATAATTGATCCTTAAACCAATTGACCCCATATTAATATACGAGTCATCTCTTTAATGAAGGATTAATTCATTATTACATTAATAATTTGCTCCTAACATTCTCTTAAATATAACACAAACAAAGGCATAGCTGTTACGTAAAAATTCTACCCAAAAAACAAAAATCACAAGGAAAAGAAGATGAAGAGATGCCTCCCATAGTATGTAAAGCAAGCTTGTTCTTTTGTTTAATCGTGATATCTAAAGCTTACTAACTCAACTGTAGTTTTTTCTTATTCGTGGGCTTACTAAGGAAGGAACAGTACTACTAGTCCAGAGATTCTCTACCGGGGCGTATCCATCCTTTAAGGTAGGCTGACATGACACCTGCTAGGTTAATAAAATTGTTATATACATATGTTAATTATTTTTTAAACTATGCTAAATATGAAATCCTCTCATTTGCAGTCCCAAATTAGACAACTATGAGACCCAAGTTTGAATTTATCTTGAATCCTGATTCCCCTTTTACTTTATGCTTTTTATTTCTTTTTGTCCAAGCTATTTCTCTTTTCAACTATCTCCCAAGAAATTTCTTTTTATTATTATTTTTTTTTATTTTCTTCTATTCTATTATTTTATCTGTGATCTCTAGTAAGGACACTTAAAAAATATACTTTCAAAATTTTAAAATCTCTATAAAATAAATATTTCTTTTAATCTCAAATATGTAAGTTTTCTTCCTTTAAAATCGAAAAACTTGAGTCTCGATGGGAATTTGGATTGAGATCAAATTAAATTTTTTTATAATTTCTTTTGTTTATCATATCATGAAAATTTTGTTACTCTATGGTTGTTAAATTCAATTTGCTATTAAATTATGATGAAAATTTAGTAAGCATTGCTTAGAAAAAGCATGATTTATGATTTTGATTTTTGGGAACTCTAGTTTATCTAATTCTATATTTATTTATGCAAAGTCAGGAGTTTTTCCAAGGGTATTCAAACTTGAAAAAAGTAAAAAAAATTCCCGACAAAGAATATTCAATATGTGTTATATACCTTTAAAACCTAATATTTATCTATATAAAATGTAATTTTCGGTGAAGTGTGGTCAATCCACCCTTAGGAGAATATAGCTTCGCCCTTGGTGGTGTAATTTACCTATTGAATTAATTAGAAAAGGCATGAACTCGTGCTTATCTAATTGTTTAGAAAAAACACGTGATATTCTATGATCTTGATATTTGAAACGTAAGTTTCATATTTCAAATAAAAAACGCTTAGTAAGTTGACCAGAATAGACTCAAAAGAGACCGAACCTAATTTTATATATATTCCTAATAAACTCTATATTAGTTATTACAAAGTATATATTAAAGAATATTTTGTCATCCGTCATCTTTAAATCCTAGATCCGCCTCTGATTCTCCATTCTCTCAAATTCGAAACTAATTCTTCCATCTCATTTTATAAGACACAGTTACTATTTGCTAAATCAAAAGAATTTTTATTTGGTTGTAATTTTCTCATATATCTTGAACTATTAATTATTATGACTTTAGTAAAAAAAATAATTTTTAAGTTTCTTTTTAAAAATATAAATTTTATTTCAAAAACTTAAATTTTTTAAGTTTGAATTTATATTGAAAATTGCTCTACTTAACCTTGCACTCCAAATCGTGTTAAATAAAGTGAAAAGGGAGGGAGTACTAATGGCTCATCTCACTATAGCTCTCCATGATAAGCGTAACGATATAAGGGTGTGCAAATCACTACCTAATCACGGCAAGTCACCTTAATATAATGATAAGTTAGGTGTCTTTTGTTTTGATGATTTGACAAACTTCACGAGAGAATCAGATAAGGAACCTGAAACAATTAGTTCCTTTGCGTTTAGAGTAACTAGTCAGATGTTTGGTTCAACTCTCAATGAAATCAGTTAAGGGAACAACAAAGGAAACTGTAGATGGAACAAATAAAGATTAGTTCCTCTAGTCACAGTACAGATCAACTCCTTACAGCTGCTAAAGTCGTTGCACTGCACACACAACAGTGCATCAGTCACTTTATGGAGCATGCCTTATACCAGATATTTGCTTACACCATCCCAATGACCTCACACAGACATATTATCAACATGAGGCAAGGGATTTCATTGCTCTAACACTTGCAAAAACCAAAAATTAATTTTTCTCTCTCAAGTGCTAGCCACCATCTCTCTCAAGAACAAAGTTGTTGCAACCTCAAGGACCAGATCCAAAGATTGAAGATATCTTAAACTCTTAGGTTTGTTGAGTCTTTGTTATTTGTTCTTCATTTGTATTCCTACACTACTTTCAAGAAGTGTCTTTGTAGGACAAATTTATACCACTGTTTAGTTTAGTTTAGTTTCTTAACTAGAGTTAGTCAAGGTTTGTTGCTTTGTAATAGAGTTATTACAAAGAGGCTTGCAATATAGTTATTGCAAGTAAGTGAGGGATTAAGAATTTAATTTCTAGGTTACAATAGGTTGTAATCTAAAGTTGCTCGGTTAGTAAAGTTGAAATCCTATGAGTGTAGGTCGTGATTTTTAATCCCGTGAGCTGAGAATTTTTCACGTAAAATATTGTTGTGCTATTTACTTACCGTTGTGTGTGTGTTCTGTGGGAACTGATAGAGAACCAGGTTCTCTATACAGTTTGGTGGACTCTGAGTTTACAATAATTGGTATCAGAGCCGGTTCTTTCTATAATGCTAACACATAGAAAGGATTTATATGGCTGCTCCACCAAATTTTGAAGAAGGTCAATCAACCTACAGACCACCAAGATTTCAGAAAATGGTTCGTAGAAATTGAGGCATTCCCAAGAAGGGGAGCTCTAGCAAAAACACTAAAGGATACAATTGTTGTCACAAGTGCAGAAAGCCAGGACATTTCATCAAAGATTGTCCTATCCACAAGCAGGACCATTACAAAACCAATGCTGACAAGATGGTTAAGAGGAACCCGGTCCCCGACAGAAAGTTCAAGAGAAGAGATGTCGATGATAATATTGTAAAGTAAGCTCTGGCTGCGTGGGGAGATTCGTCTAGTGAATTTGAGGGTGATGATGAATAGGCAGACACCTTCATGATGGCCGTTGAAAGCAAAGCTACAAAATATGATTCCATATTTGTATTGATAGCAAAATCTGATAAGGATGATGACGATGAGGTAAACTTTCTGGACGTTCAAAGAAATTTGAAGTCTTATTCTAAAAAGAAGCTAGTATCTTTGGCTAATATTTTAATTGATGCTTACCACAACTTTATTAGTGATAAAAATATTTTAACCGAGAAAATCAGAGAGTTAGAACAAGAGAGAGATGATTTGGTGGTTGTAGTTGTAGATTTGAAGGAAACAGTGGAGGAAACAAAGAAAGAAAATATCCTCTTAAAACATTCAATGGAAAAATACATGAACTCCTCTAAAGGAAAGGACGTGGCAAGTGAGGCACACGTTAAGCTTGAAAATGAACTTAGAAATATAAAATTAAGTCTTGTTGCTGAACTTGAAAAGAATAGAAAACTTCAGAAAGATTTAAACAGAGTTAAAAATGATCTAGATAAATCTCTAGAGTGGACCTGGTCCTCTGATACAATCACTTCCATGTATAAAAGTAATGGAGGGAATAGGCAAGGAATCGAGTTCCACAAGGAAAAAACCCCCTATAACCCACATAGCAAGTATGTTACTGTACCTGATAACTGGCTTTGTACTCACTGTGGTAAGACTGGTCACAAAGATTCATGTAAAGCAAAGTTTCAGTCCCAACAGAAAAATAAAGTTTTTGTCGAAAAAATTTCTACTGCTAAGGAACCTGATTCTCTGAAAAAGAAATATGTGATGTCTGCATGGACAAAAAGAAATTTGATTCGCCCCTTCCCTCATTACAAGGGACCCAAACTTGTTTGGGTTCCTAAGACTAATCTTTGATTCCCTTGTGCAGACAGTAGTGAAAGGAGGCAGTCTAAAATGGTACATGGATAATGGCTGCTCTAAACATGTGACTGGAAGAATGGATGATTTTCTTCCACTCAAGGCCCTACAAGGTGGGGAGTGTATCTTTTGGAAATAAAAAAAGAGGATATATTCTGGGAATTGAAAATAGTTCCAACTAGATGTTAAAAGTGCATTTCTGAATGGATATTTGAAGGAGAAAATTTTTGTCAAATAACTACATGGTTTTGAATGCCATAAATATCCTGAACATGTCTTCAAGCTTGACAAGGCTCTATATGGATTGAAGCAGGCTCCTCGTGCATGATATGAAAGATTGCCTAGGTTCCTTCTGGAGAATGGTTTCACTAAAGGGAAAATTGACAACACTTTCTTTATGAAGAAAAGAGGGAGGAACCTGCTGATTGTGCAGGTCTATGTTGATGACATCATTTTTGGTGCAACAGATTATTCCCCGTGTGAGGAGTTTGCAATGCTTATGGGAAGCGAGTTTGAGATGAGTATGATGGGGGAATTGAACTTCTTCCTAGGGCTACAAGTGAAGCAAACCTCTAAGTGAACGATGATAAGTCATCAGGAATACATTAAGGAGCTTCTGAAAAGGTTTGAGATGGAAAGCTTAAAGTCCATTGGTACTCTCATTTCTACTACCACTTGTCTAGACATGGACGAACTTGGTTCCCCTCTAAATGAAACTATGTATCGGGGTATCATTGGATCTCTCTTGCACCTAACAGCCAGCAGACCTGATATTGTATTTAGTGTTGGGTTATGTGCTAAGATTCCAATCAAGTCCTAAAGAATCTCATTTGAAAGCTGTCAAAAGAATTCTGAGGTATCTCAAAGGAACATAGGACCTGGTTCTCTATTATCCCCCAGGAGATAATTTTGACTTGATTGGGTATGATGATGTTGATTATGCTGGTTATCTAGTGGATAGAAAGAGCACATATGGCATGACATACTTTTTGGGATCTTGCTTTATTGGTACAAAGAAACAAAATTTTGTGGCCCTCTCTATTACAGAAGCTGAATATGTGGTAGCTACCTCATGTTGTGCCCAACTGTTGTGGATCAAGAAACGATTGGAAGACTTTGGTGTATTCTCTGATTGTGTGCAACTGCTATGTGATAATACAAGTGCCCTTAATATAGCAGAGAACCTAGTCCCTCGATGATTAGCTATGAAAGGATGGTAAGGTAAATTGCTAAAAAAGTATTTTCTGGCAACTTCTTCGCTCAATTCTATACCGTTACAGGTAAACACGCATGGCAACTACAGGACAAACAAGTGGCTAATGACATTGCAAATTTTTGGAAGGAGGATGCTCGTATTTACAAAATTTGTCAAGGAACACGATTCCCATGAATTAGGTTAGTAGTTCCTCTTACACTCATATGCATTTTGAACTACTAGTGTGCCACATTATTAATTGCCTCTGCTTCTTCTCATACCTCTTAAATTGACCCAATTACCTATCCCTTTTTCTCACACCTTATTGTAACTGGTCCCTCTTTTCCCTCTAAATACCCCAAACCCTCTTTTTGTGCCTTCCGTCTCTCAGAATCAACCATGTTTTTACCACAATCTGAGTCTCCCAAAGCTACTAAAGGCATCCTTGTTGTGTCTCCGTCTCTCGAAGCATAACATCTAGATAGGAGTGCCGGTTCCTAATATGGTGGATGTTGTGCTGTGTCGAGTGTTTCGAAAACTCAATGTGCTCAGGGTTTTGATCTGAATATTTCTTCAATATCAGGTAATGCTCCATCCTCTTTTACTGATACTGCATTGTTGGGAATTATTGTGGGTAAGATAGGTGAAATTCTTTTGACTGTTGTTGCTATGGAACATCTAGTTCGGGATTCTTTGTCTTGTGATGTAGGTATTGGGATTTAGGGGGAAGAAAAAGGAAATGAGGACCAGGTGTCTTAAAGTGACCAAGCACCGGTTAGTACTATAGGGTAGCCTACAGAAGGACCTGGTCCCTTTGCCCAAGAAGAGTTCTCAGCTTCTACCTGGATGAAACTCCAAGCTCTACTAGATAGCCTCTGGGCAGTACTGACCCTTCATCTTTTCCTCACCTTGATACAGTCTCTTTGGAGTTTGTGTATCCTAAGATGAATTCGGTGTCTACAGGAGAATTTGATGATAGTGAGGATAACCTATCTGAAAAAGTTGTTGGGGTTGGTGGTGACGAAGGAGTTGAAAAAGAAAAAGACTGTTGAGAAAAAAAGGCCACTCAGAAAGAGGCTAAGTACCTGTGAGGAACCTGGTTCCTCAAAAAGGGCCAGAGTTGATGTGTCTGAGCTTGAAAGGAAAGCAAAATTGAAAAAGCAGAAAGTTCTGTGGGAGAGAGTTTTTGGCACTAACATTCTTGATAAGTCTGGAATGAGGCAGTTAGTTGAAATTTGCGACTTCTAAGAGTGGACTCATCAATTTACTGCCCAGAGTCCAAAGGTCTATGAGGAGGAAGTTTGCAGTTTTTGTGTTGATTTGTTCATAGTGGAAGGTGACACCATAAATTTGAAGATCAGTGGGGTAGAATTTGTGGTTGATGAGATTGCGCTCGAGAATATTCTTGGGGTGCCTGCTGAATGGCTCTCAACTGTGAAGGGAACCTGTTTCCCAAGTTTTAGGAAGTTTATTCTCAAGCCTCAAGCTGTTCAATACGGGGAACGAGTGCACAAGAAGGCACTGCTTTCAAAATACCAAATCTTGTTCGAGTTGGTGAATAAGGTCTTGCTACCAAGAGTTGAAAGGCAATCCATTGCCTCTATAGCAGACCTGGTTCTTTTGGAGGCACTGGACGGCTATACTCCCATCAATCTGCCTGGAATTTTGGTTGAACACATGAAGAAAGTGGTAGACTTAAAGGATGAAAGTCATGGGTTGCCATATGGGTTCCTGCTCACAAAAGTCTTTGAACAATTTGAGGTCCCTTTGGGGAGAGCAGTTGTGGGAACTTGTAAACAAATGTTCTCAATGAACACCTTGGAAGAATGTGGGTATGTTGACAAAAAAGGGGAATAGGCAGCAGTTCCACAAACTCTCAGCTTATTGATTCCCAAAATGCTGCAAATGAGGAAATTAGGCGGTTAAAGGCGCATAATGTTATTCTTGAGTCTAAGCTTAATCAGGCCAGTAGGGAACCTAGTTCCAACAATGCTCAGGGAGAAGAAGTTGCCCGTCTAAAAGCTGAAAATGTAGAGTTAAAGAACCAAGTGGAGAACTTGAAAGAGCAGCTGACCAACGATCAAAGGGTTGTTAATGCTTGCATTGATAGCCTCCTCAAAGCCCTTGCTTCCTAGTCCTTCCCTTCTTCATCCAGTGTCCCATATCTTACTCCTTTGCCAGCTCCTGTTTAATCTTACCGTGTCTTTTTGTTGTCCTTTCCTTTCAACTGTGGTACTTTAGTTTTGTTTGACTTGTGTATGTTTGTAATTATGGTACTACTACAATATTATTTTTCCCTAACTTAATGAGCATCGTCGTCTATTAATGTATGTTATACTCTTGCGTTCTGTTTTTAACTATGTTGCGTGCACACAAGTGGCATGAGTTAACTTTGCTAGACTTTGTTTTGTATTTTCTTGGCTAATTCTTTTTTATGATGCCAAAAAGGGAGAAGAAAATTGAAGAGGAGAAACAAGTTCTCAAAAGAAATATGACTATTCTGCAAGCGGAACAATATGAAGATCTGGTTCTCACGGAGAACTTCAATTCTAAGTTTGTCATCATCAAAAGGGGAAAATAAAGTTATGTGTCTTTGTGTTTTGATGATTTAATAAACTTCATATGAAAATCAGACAGGGAAATGTTCTCAAAAGGAATATGGCTATTATGCAGGGGGAACAATATGGAAGATTTGGTTTGAACAGGGAGAATATCAATTCTAAGTTTATCATCATCAAAAAGGGAAAAATTGATTAGTTATGCTATTTCATATTTTGATGATTTGCCAAACGCTCTCGAGGAACCAGATAGGGACCATATGTGATCAGTTCCCTTGGTCATCGTACAGTCAACTCTACAGTTGTAAAAGTTGTTGCACTGTATCAACTGACAAAAAATATGTTACTTGAAAATTGAAAGAGAGGAAACAGGTTCTCGGGGGGAATATGGATGATTCGTATGGGAAATAATGTGCAGATCTGATTCTCAAGGGGAATATCAACTCTAAGTTTGTCATCATCAAAAAGGAAAAAATTGATAAGTTATGTATCTTTTATTTTGATGATTTGACAAACTTCATGAGAGAACCAGATAAGGAACTTGAAACTATTAGTTCCTTTGCATTCAGAGTAACTAGTGAGATGTCTGGTTCAACTCTAAATGAAATCAGTTAAGGGAACAACAGAGGGAACTGTAGAGGGAACAGATAGAGATCAGTTCTTTCGGTCACAGTACAGATCAACTCCTTACAGCTGTTAAAGTCGCTGCACTGTTGCACTGCACAAGCAACAGTCCAACAGTCACTTTATGGAGCATGCCTTGTACCAGATATTTGCTTACATCATCCCAATGACCTCACACACACATATTATCAACATGAGGCAAGGGATCTTATTGCTCTAACACTTGCAAAAACCAAAAATTGATTTTTCTCTCTGAAGTGCTAGCCATCATCTCTCTCAAGATCAAAGTTGCTGCAACCTCAAGGACCAGACCCAAAGATTGAAGATATCTTAAGTTCTTAGGTTTATTGAGTCTTTGTTATTTGTTCTTCGTATGTAATCCTACACTACTTTCAAGAAGTGTTTTTGTAGGACAAATTTAAACCACTGTTTGGTTTAGTTTCTTGACTAGAGTTAGTCAAGGTTTGTTGCTTTGTAATAGAGTTATTACAAAGAGGCTTGCAATATAGTTATTGCAAGTAGGTGAGAGATTAAGAGTTTAATTCCTAAGTTACAATAGGTTGTAATCTAAAGTTGCCTCGGTTAGTAAAGTTGAAATTCTACGAGTGTAGGTCGTGATTTTTAATCTCGTGAGTTGAGAGTTTTCCACGTAAAATATTATTATGTTATTTAATTATCATTGTGTGTGTTCTGTGAAAACTGATAGAGAATCAAGTTCTCTATACAGTTAGGTGAAAATTGAGTTTACATCATATAATAACACTTTCTTTGTCTTCGAGAAACAGTGGACCTCCCCCCCCCCCCCAAACCAAAAAAACACACGAATATGCTTATGTGCGCACGAGTGAACAGTATATTATTTTCCTTGATAATTGTGACTCATCTGTCGTAGAAGTGTGAAATAGAACATGTGTTTTCATTCATATAAAAACGTCGAGAAAAAAAGAGTATAAAATCTGTAATTAAAAAAATGTCGAAAAACAACAAAAAGGTTAAAAGTCAGCAACCCCACTGCCCTCCTTCCCCACACCTCGTAACAAATAGACACATTTCCCCAGCCTTAACGCGCTAACGCCCTTTCTTCTTCCTTTTTTCAATTTTGTCCTCCTCAAACACACTTTCCTTTCACTTTCTCCATTTTTCCTTCTTCTCCAATTTTTGTAAATTTTCTAAGTCCTCTTGTGATTTTTCTAAGCCCTCTTTTAAAATTCCTCGGAACAAAAAAATTACTCCATCGATTTATATTATGTCATTTTTTAAAATTTATTTGTATATATATAGCTTAAATTTTTATTTTACATGCTCTTGTATGAATAAAAATATTAATATTACAAACTTTGTAATAGTGTGCATCGAAATTAATTTTTTTTCTTAATTTTCGTACTTTATCAAATACTATCATATAAAATAAATATTAAATTTCATCTCTTAAAATGAAAGCTATTATATTATTTTGAAATCATTGAATTATTTATTTGACTATGATTTTATCAAGCACCGCATCTTCTCTATCATTTACATATATAATATCTTTTTGGACATATATATCTATAATTTATTTTGGAAGTATGGAAAGAATAGTACTTATAGCAAGACAAACCAAACTTGGTACTCCACTATTCTTCCAACCACCCAATATATAGCCCTCATTTATTTCAAACCCCCAATCCTCATCCTTTAAAGCTCTTATATACTTGTTCTTCTCCTAATACCTCATCACTATTCTTTTCAAATTCTCTTCAACACGTCTTCTATTAATTCTTCAAATTTCTGCAACATCACATCGAATTTGAAGTTCTGGGTATCTCGAGAAAATGGAGTCTGAAACCTTAAAAGATTCGTATAATGATGAGGTGGAAGTCATCGGAAAACTAACCGAAGAATTCACAGAGCAGCTAAGGATGAAACAACAGATGATAATCGAAGATCAAACAGAACAATATGATGATGATGATGGTGACGAAGAAGAAGAAGAAGAAGAAGAAGAAGAAGAAGAAGAAGAAGAAGAAGAAGAAGAGGAGGAGTTTTCTTTCGCGTGTATGACAGACGCGCCGCCGATAACGGCGGAGGAGGTGTTCTACAACGGTCAAATCCGACCCCTTTTCCCATTATTCAATCAAAACCTTCTTTTGTCCGAGGATGATTTGGAAAAATTGAAGGAGCGGTCACCGGTAAACAAGATATTTATACAAACGGAAGAAAATTCTCCGGCAACTTCCTCTTCATCGGGAAATCAAGAAATCGCTGGACCGTTTTGTGAATGGTCAAAAGATAATAAGGCAATTGAAGCTGCTGCTTCTTCTTCTTCTTCTTCTCCTGAGGTATGCAAAAAGAGTAACTCAACAGGATTTTCGAAGCTATGGAGATTCAAAGACTTTCTTCACCGGAGTAACAGTGATGGACGAGACGCCTTTGTATTCTTGAACCCTACCACAACTACTCCAGCGAAGACAGAAGAAAAAGCCAAATTCAACGAGCAAATGCTAACGCAGAAGATTAAAAAGAAGAAGGGTACTGTTGTAAAGAAGAGCGAAGGTGTGTTAGCACATGAAGCATACATGAAGAGTAAAGCTAAGGATGAAGATCGCCGGCGATCGTATCTTCCTTACCGGCCGGAGCTCGTCGGATTTTTCACTAATGTGAACGGCGGATTAACGAGGAACGTGCATCCCTTCTAAGGCATAAAAATTGGTGCAATGGACTTGGTCTTAAGATATTTTAGTTTTATTTTTTTTGGGTTGATGGAAATCTTTAATTTTTTTAATATTATAGCGTAGTTGGTTTTGGAAGATATGTTGTCAATAATTAGGTTGGTTTGATTAGATCAATATTTGCTTAAGCCTCAAGGGATATAGGTATAAGTTGGCCTTTTTTCCCCTTATTTGAGCTTTGTAAATCTTAATTTACCATTTTGGTTTTACTACTTCTTGCAAACCTTTGACCATCTATTTGGTGGTTGTATAAATAATACTCCAGGTACTTAAGTGATTTTTTTAGTCTTTTTTTATAGTCTATGATATTTAATTTTTTCAAATATAAAAAAAAAACTTTTTTTTTTAAAAGTTGTCCTTGGAGTAAAGAGTTTAAGAGTATTTGTTATATTTTCAATAAACAAATTAAGGTTAATATGGACAATCACGTTATAAATTAATGATAAAAGATAAATTTCTTAATATGTGCAAAAATATTCAAAAAAAATAACTTAAAGTGGACCGGAAAGAGTATTTACATTTGACAAGGATATATTCTGCATCCAATTTTAACAAAAGAGATGAATTAGTTTATAATTACATGGATATGAGTTATCTCTAAAGAAATCAATGCAAATGTTGGGACTCCCAAATGGGAAAGGCCATGAAAGTGAAACAAGAAATACAAAAGGAGGAAAGGAAAATGCAAAGAAAAATAGTAGATTTTCATTGATCATATATATTCTACATGGAGTCCTAACAGAGTATAAAAATGTGCTGGATAATGGGGTAACTAATGAAAATAACATAAAAGATAGGACTAAACTATAAATGCCAAAATTGCATCATGATCGAGCACTTCTTTAACACGTAAGCATCAATGTACTACTTCGCGGAAAATAAAAAAATAAAAAAATCAATGTACTACTTTTAAAGCTCAAGGCACCACCGTTTCGCTACAGCAAACTTATATAAGATGGATTCATTTAGAAAATACCAACAAATATTGATAAAAATATTATTGTTACACTTTTATCATAAACAAAGGGTCATATAGTAGATTTTAATTTGGTTTTAGATTTAGGTGTAATTTTGTTAGCCTAGCAAGGAGAAGAGAAGAACTAATCAGTGAGGCTAAATAAGGTAGATATAGCTCCATTCTGCTTTATGATGTTATTTTCTTATTAGTCTATTAAAAATATGATATATATATATATAGAGGAAAAGATCTCATAATTTTTATTTATAGATCTTATATATATGACAACATAGGTGAATCTCACATCGATAAAATATGGAAGAGATGATGGATATATAAGTAAACATGTTTTAGACCCTAATGACACGTTTAAAGTCATGCGTTTTTAGGCCCAAAGTGAATAATATCACTAGTGGGCTTAACTGTTACAACGTGATTAGTATTTTTTTTTACTTATCTTGCTGAAAATGACCACATACCTAAGATAATTTTTGCAATGGACTACAAAATATTTTTTTAAAATAATTAAAAATATTTTAATTTTAAATTTCTCATATAATTACTAATGACATGTTTTTATAATTACATTTTAAATATCAAAAGTTCTGTAAGTCCTTTTTTTTCTTTAAAGTTCCATGTTTAGTCAAACTAGGACAGAGGGATTACTAAAATTACCAAATTGGTCACGGTGACAAGAATTTTGAAACTTAGGCTGATCTATTTTGAGCCGTCAAGAAAGTACTCTTGCCAAGCATGTCGTTGTCTAATGCAAGTGTTTGGGAGTTAATTTTCACGAGCATTCTCTGAAGTATCCTCCCAATTTCAGTCAGAAAACTTCGAACATGTAGAAAAGCACATGGGCTGCTCTTTAATATTCAAATTATATGTTATACACCCCAATTTTTTCAGAACAAAAAGAAAAAAGGACCACTGCTGGAATCTAAAGTGGTTGTACTAAAATTAAAGGGCGGACAGTGTATTTATTTAAACTTCAAGGAGAGGGCATGTAGAAATATTAATTGGGCATACATGCTTGAGCCGACCATGCACAAAAGAGGAACAGAATTCCTCCGACCAAACATTTACTAGTGTAAAATTTGGCTGGTAAAAATCTTTTCTACTGTCGGAGATGATGGCATTTATTTGTCTGGGAACATAAGAAGCATCAAATTATCTTATTCCATCTGTACAATAGACTCTAGGCTCTGAATTTTTTTTGAAAGAGTTGTCCAAATACATAATACTTAGCCTTGCAATGTAGGTGAAATAGCAAAAATAGTAATTTCGTGAGCACGATTTCTAAATACAGCAATGATGAGATCAAAAAGTAAAAGAGTAAAATTGTCTAAAGCTTTGTATAAAATATAGTATATGTTCTCGCCAAAGATTTCGTGTCCCTTACAATAGTAACTGAGCTCACTATTTATAGTTATGCCTAGGGAAAAAAGGTCATAGGATTATGCCCTCCTTTAATGCCAATTATGAGAGTCATTGATGGAGATATAACGTTGAGTATAAATGCCAAATTCTCTGTAACAGACCATCACTCTTAATGCTGTAGAATATTTCTTAGTAAATGCTACCAGGCGCAGAGCATTTAATATACTTTTGTGAACGTTATCCGTTCCGGTGACAAGCGCATTGGTTGCGTTCGGTCCTTAACCATCATATCCCGGATTCCACGTGTCGTACTTTTAGTCAGCCACATATCATATCATATTTCACTCTATACAGATAGTCCTCCTGCTTTCCGGTGACATAACTTTGTGTTACCGGAAAGTTGGTAGAAATACCTTTTTGGCGGGAATTACTATAATTCCCTCTAAAGGTCTTTGACATTTGATTAGACGCACGTCTCTCCGCATTTAATGCCCCAAACACGCGTCATCCCATGATTCAACACAACTTTTGTCGATTATCGAGGTAATCATGACCATGAATTTAGCCGCCATAATTTCACTTATACGCAACTTTCTTTTCTTTTATGCTTCACAATTGCTTGAGTTTCTGATTTGCATCCTTGGTTTCCATCCTTTTCCTAATTTTCTGCAAACACAAACTCTTTACCTTCTTCTTTTCCAATGGCTTCTTCCTCCAAACGTGGTGCTTCTTCAAAGAATAAGAACAAAATCGAGGACTCCATTCCTCCAACAATGGATTCCATCATCTCAAGGAGGCTTAGTACTTTGAAGGATTCCGAAGAGAAATTTCCTACTGCTAACCCTCATACATGGGATATTAGTAGGTACCCTTCTTCCATTCGTCCTTCCAGTATTCTTGCTGTGAATGAGGACTGCCGCTGCAATAAGTTGGAAATTATCGCTCCTGATCCATCGGAGCGAGTGACCCTTCCCAAGGAAGGTTTTACATACTTTTTCACGTATCCCTTTACTTTGGGTGCATTTTCTTTGAGCAGAGAGCTTGATTCCGTGATTGCGGAGTTTTGCCTTCGCTACCAGGTAAGTTTGGCACAGGTAAGTCCTTCAGTGTAGAGGACGATCGCCTGCCTCTGACGCTTGTGCCAAGAAATTGGAGAGGAGCTAACCTTAGCTCATGTGATGAATCTCTATTCCCCCAAAATCTTCCATGGGGGAATGATAAACCTTTGCAGGCGTGGCTACCATGATTTGTTGTCTAGCATGGATGATGACAACGACCGTGGGTAGATGGAACGGTTCGTTGTAGTTGCCACCAATGACATCATTTTGACAACGACTTCATCCTTTCCGGTTGCTTGGTTGAAACCTTCTGAATTTGTTCATGGAATTAGGTCTACCTGCGGGATCTGTTGATGTCCTAGAAGAGGACGTTCTGGCTGATCTTGCTGATACAGCGAGGCTACTTCAGGAAGCACTTACTCGAACAGGTATCTCCGGGTCTGTTTCGAGTGCAAATATTTCTTTACGGAGTCCTCGGCCAAAGGATAAACAAATAAAGAGAAGACATTCCTCCGCGGTCAGGAAAAAGAATAAAAGGGCAAAGATTACCGCCCCCGAGTCATTTTCGATGGCGATGATGATTGGTCTTCCTTCCGGACCGGTCATAGACACCGTGATGATTGATGATGATGAAGAAGTTGTTTATGAGGGAGCTTTTTTACACATAAGGCACGATCCTCATCATCTCAACAGGATGCTCAACCTGTTGAGATAGTTGCAGAAACTTAAGACGACGTCTCAGTACTTTGGGGATAATATGATTTAGTAGAATATGCCAACTCTCGCTTCCGGGCCCCAATTGTTGTAACCGGTGCTGCGAGGCTGAGCACCGGGTCCCTACCGTCTTTGGTTGGCAATCATCAAATAATCAACATTGTATTGGATGCAACTGCTTCTCACTCTTCAACTCCATCACCTCTATCTCCACCTTCACCAATACCAGCAACTGCTACATCATTTCCATCTTCGTCTACTCTTCCACCAGAGGTTTCTACACCATCTCCATCGGCCGCACCTGACCATGAAGAAGGTGTTCCTCTTCCACAGTCCCCAGTTCATGGAAATTTGGGGCAAAATTATGCCGCCCCTTCTGAAGATCCACAAAGGAGAAAGAACGTCTCTCTTTCGGTCTCTACCGGGTGCAACTTGATGTCCCAGCCGGTGGAACTTGCTAATTATCTGAACAGTTTGGCTTAAGAAAAGGACTGGGAAAAGATTTGTTGAACAATGCCATGCACAATGCCGCAACGGTACGTTATTTTCTTCCTTCATCACTTCTTCTACTTTAGTATGAATGTATTCTAAGTTTTACTTCTTCTTGTTTTGTAGGCCAACTTTCTTGCTTCTGGGAGCCTTCAAAGGTTGATTTGTGATAAGGAAGAACTTACTTCTGAACAGGATCAACTTTTGGCGGAACGAGACCAAACCGTTCTCCGCCTCTCAAAATTGGAAACCAGAGCTGCTGAGGTCGATGTCTTAGAGGCTCGTCTGCAGGAAAGTGAGAAAGAAGTGGTATCCCTTAGCCAAGAAATTGCTCCGCTAAGGGTAAGATTTGTTGAGGCCAAGGCCAAATGGGCAGAAGTCCAGAATGTCGTTCTTGCTGCAGCCGACCGTGAGGCTGCCTCCGCTAAAAGAGTGATTAACTTGGAGGCAGCCTTGAACTCCAAAAGTGAAGAGCTTGCTGCCGTCGAGGTGAAACATGCCCAGCTAGAAGAGAAGTACATGAAAACTATTGAGCATAATAGGCTCTTTAATTCAACTGTCCGCGAGCTCGACGTCAGCCTCCAATCTGCTAAATTCGCCCGGGAAAACCTTTCCGCCGAAGTCACTCAACTCAAAGAAGAACTTAAGCGCGAATGGCTTCCCTCATTGTTGAAAAAACTTATACCTTGTATAGCATGAGGAGAAAAATATTGGAAGAGTCCAAAGCTGGTATCATCGATGTTGATGCCGAAATTGCTATGGCTTGAGAGCTTGAGTTGGCTGCAAAAAATAGACTCCCGGCGCAGTCTGATGTTCCAGGTTCTTCTGATTCCGGTTTTGAGTTTTTAGAAACTAAAGAAGGATTGGAAGGCGATGAGGCCGAAGGCCAAACTGGGGAAAGCGCTGAGTTATCGCTGGAACCAACTACTCTTTCCGGCAATTCGGATACTTCTCTTTTGCCTGGTCTCGGAGGCGTTGCACTTTAGCTTTTCCTTTATTTTCTCATTTTGTACTTGTAACGTTTTGGTCCATTCTTGTGAATAAAGACATGCTCTTTGTTCATATATCGTTTGAGTCTTACTTTCTTTTGAATATCCATGCAAGCTTTTGACTTTTGCATTTTCTCAAGTATTCCGCGCATGTTGTTCAATTTGCGCTTTACTATGTGTAGTCTTGAATGCCTTTGCTTTGAAGCATTTTGGTTCCGAGTATTATCCCTTTTACATGAGGGTTTTTGTGAATTTTTGCGCAAGTTTCCCTTTTACGTGAGGGTTTCTATGAATATTTGCGCAAGTTTGCTTTTTGCGTCCTTTTCATATGCGACTTCGGATGTATTTATTTTTTCCTGATGGCATTTTGAATTTCGGGTATTGATTCTTTCGGAACCAACCCTTTAACGTGAGGATTTTTATAAGAGAGGGCCCTCTTATGTTTACGGTGCTCTTGAAGAGGACGTCTCCTGTTCATTACGATACTAATATTTGAAGTACTTGTTTAACTTTCAAATGACAAAATCAGCTCATCGCTCAGACAAGAAACAAGATAAAAGCAAAAGAATTTCATTTTATTCCTTCTATTTTCATAAATTACATAAGCATTTTGCTATGCAGAAAAGAAATTGTCATTACTTGTGGCTATCTTGTACAACTTATTTCTACGGGGTTAGCTGCGCAGTCCCCGGTCCCGATGATGCATTTTGTTTTCAGATTTTAGTTCTCAGTTGACGTGGCATTCATTGTTTTCGTATCTTCATATCATCCCCCCTAGTGTTTGAATGCAAAGAATGCGAATTGGAACACTGAAAGTCTTGTATCGTCAAAGGTCCCACCAATGAATTGCTAGGTAATCCTTCACTCGGCAACATATCTTGTTTTCCCTTAGGAGTCCATGCTATCGAGCGAAAGAATACCTAATAGTCCTCTGGCGGTTTGTTCCCGTGAATGGTCAGGTAATCTTTGCTTGGTAGCAAACTTAACTTCCCGGTGGGAATTTGCTATCGAACAAAAGATTACTTAATGGTCCCCGGGTGGAGCTTGTTTGTTTGCCTTGCAATCAAAGGTCTTATTGCTGTTATTTTTGTAGTATGCTTTCTGTCGCTGCCTCATTAAAACCTTGCCAGAAAAATCCAATTGGGACAAAAACTAAACGAAGGGAAAAAGAGTGCAGCACATACTTTCAGTTTGAGTCTTGTTCATCAACAATAATATCTTTTGAGGTGTGCCACGTTCCAGTTGCTGGGCAACTTGTCCCCATTTTGGTTCTCCAACTTGTATGAACCTTTCCCAGTGATAGTTGAAATCCGGTAGGGACCTTCCCACGTTGTACCTAGCTTTCCCGTATTGAGCTCCCGGGTATTTTATGTTACTTTCATTATAACCAAGTCTCCTACTTTGAAAAAACAAAAATTGGCTCTTCAATTGTAATATCGCTCTATCATCTACTTTTGAGCTGCCATTCTTACATGCGCCAAGTCCCTGTGTTCCTTGAGTAGTTCCAAGTTGACTAGCATTGCTTCGTTATTTAATTCTTTATTTGTCTGAGAATATCTCAAAGTGGGTTCGCCCATTTCAACCGGGATTAAGGCTTCAGCACCGTATACGAGGGAAAAAAAGAGTTTCTTCTGCACTTGATTTGGCCATTGTTCGGTAGGCCCATAGAACTCGGGGTAACTCTTCGAGCCATTTTCTTTTTGCTGCATCCAACCTTTTCTTGAGGTTTTGAATGATCACTTTGTTTGTTGACTCCGCTTGACCGTTTGCACTCAGATGATAAGGTGAAGATGTGATTCT
Source organism: Nicotiana tabacum (assembly GCF_000715075.1). Classification (NCBI taxonomy): domain Eukaryota; kingdom Viridiplantae; phylum Streptophyta; class Magnoliopsida; order Solanales; family Solanaceae; genus Nicotiana; species Nicotiana tabacum. Next base: position 38,244,029 of record NC_134103.1, read on the forward strand.
CTTTATTTTCCAGTCTTCTAGGAACTTTGTAACTTTTGCACCGATAAACTATGGCCCATTGTTGCATGCTATCTCTTTTGGTATTTCGAACCTGTAAATTATATTTTTCCATAGGAAATCGACCACTTCGCGTTCTCCGATCTTCTGATAAGAACCTGCTTCCACCCATTTAGAAAAATAATCAGTCAAAATTAAAAGAAACCTTACCTTTCTGGGAGCCGACGGCAGTGGTCCGACAATGTTCATCCGTTATTTCATGAACGGCCATGGGGACAGAATCGAATGTAAGGGTTCTGTCGGTTGATGTACTAGTGATGCGTATCATTGGAAATTATCACATTTTCGTACAAAATCTTTGGCGTCTTGTTCCATGCGGGTCCAGTAATATCTAGCCCATATCAATTTCAGCACCAAAGACGCTGCGCCTTAGTGATTGCCGCATATCCATTCATGGATTTCTCTCATGACATAGTCAGCTTCTGATGCTCCTAAGCACTGGGCCAGCAGGCCTTGGAAATATTTCCTATGCAATTGTCCTTTCCCTAATCTATAACGTGAAACTTTGGTGCGTAACGCCCGTGATGCTTTGGGATCATCAGGCAACTTCCCATACTTGAGGTAGTTGATTATTTTGTTCCTCCAGTCCTAGACCAGACTAGCCGTATTCACCTCGTAGTAGCCAACTGCGTCAAGGACTGAGTTCATCAGTTGTACCACCGTTTCAGACTCTGATCCCTTTATTTTTGTCGATGAACCTAAGTTGCTAATGCATACACTTCTGCATTATCCTTTCTCGAGATATGAGTTATTGAACACTCACGGAATCGTTCCAAAAGAGCCTAGACCTTTACCACGTATTGTTGCATACGTTCTTCTTTGGTATCAAAGATCCCGTAAACCTAATTTACCACCAGCTGTGAGTCGCATTTGATTCTATAACCTCGGAATAAAGTCCCTGGTCCAATTCGAGCCCTACAATCAAAGTTTCATACTCTTCTTCATTGATAGTTAAAGGGATCGTGCTGATGGCTTGTCTTAAGGTTTCCCCCGAAGGCACGATTAAAACTATTTCGAGCCCAGACCCTTTTACGTTCGAGGCTCTGTCCGTAAATAAGGTCCAAATACCTGATGTCGATTTTGACACCATTACTGCTTCCTTGGTTGCCAGAGGTAGCAATCCCGGACTAAAATCGGCCACGAAGTTAGCTAAGACTTGTGACTTAATTGCAGTCCTCGGTTTATCTTCTATGTCGAATTCACTCATTTTGAAGGCCCATTTGGCCAATCTACTTGAGAACTCGGGTTTATGAAGGATGTTACGCAAAGGAAAAGTACTCACCATATCTTTTGGGTGGCATTGAAAATAGGGCCTCAGCTTCCGAGCGGCGACTACGAGAGCTAAGGCCAATTTTTCCAAATGTGGTTGGCGAGTTTTTGCTCATGTTAAAATTTTGCTAATATAATAAATAGGAAACTGCGTACCTTCATCCTCTCAGACTAAAACCGTACTTACCGCAATGGAGGGCTTGATAAGTACTTCTTTAGGTCCCTCAAAGCTTGCTGGCACTCCGACGTCCATTCAAAATTGTTCTTCTTTTTGAGTAATGTAAAGAAGCGATGATATTTTTTCGATGATCGAAAAATAAACCTGCTCAAAGCTGCTAACCTTCCTGTGAGTGTTTGGACTTCACGTTTGATAACTAGTCTGGGATGTCATCAATGGCCTTGATTTTGTCAGGGTTTACTACAATTCCCCTTTATGAGACCAGAAATCTCAGGAACTTACCGGAGCTAACCCCAAACGCGCACTTCTCGGGGTTAAGTTTCATGTTATGCTTCCTGAGGATATCGAATGTTTCTTGCAAATGCTTAAGGTGGTCACCCGCACTCAAAGACTTAACAAGCTTATATAAACTTCCATGGTCTTTCTTATTTGTTTTTAAAACATCTTATTTACGAGCCGCTGATAATTGGCTCCGGTGTTTTCAACCCAAAGGGCACTACATTGTAACAATATGTACCAAAATTTGTTATAAATGAAGTCTTTTCCTGATCTTTCGAGTTTATCTTAATTTGGTTGTACCTGGAATAAGCATCAAGGAAACTCATTAACTCGTGCCCGGCCGTGGCATCAATTATTTAATCGATATTTGGCAGCGGAAACGAATCTTTCGGGCACGCCTTATTAAGATCTTTATAGTTTACACACATACGAAATTTATTATTTTTCTTAGGAACTACTACTACATTGGCTAGCCAATCCGGATATCTTACCTCTATGACCGAACCAATTTTAAGCAAACAAATTACCTCTTCTTTGATGAATTTATTCCTGGTCTCGACATTAGGGCGCTTCTTATGTCGTACTGGTGGTACGTTGGGATCCAAACTCAACTTGTGCATGGTTATTTCCGTTAGGATACATGTCATATCCTCGTGCGACCATGCAAAACAATCAACGTTAATTTTAAGGAATTCAATAAAACCAGACCTGAGCTCGGGGTGCAGTCCTGTTCCCAAGTGAAATTTTCTTTCTAAAAATTATTTGAACAATGACACTTGCTTTAGTTCCTATACCGTGGATTTTGTTGCATCCGTCTCTTCCAGAACTTGGAAATATCTCGGCACCTTATATTGTTCTAATGATTCTGCCCATGGAATAGCCTCTTCTAAATCGAGATTAGGTGCCAGTTCCTGTAATTGCTATGCCATGCACTCCTTCCCTTTACTGCTGGAAACTGAGATTGCATTCATCTCCCTTGCTACCAGTTGGTCACCTCTTATCTGCTTGATTTCTTCGGGCATTGGAAACTTTAGTAATTGGTGATACGCCGAAGGTATGGCTTTCATCTCGTATATCCATGGCCTTCCCAAGATGATGTTGTATCCCATATCACCATTCACTACTTCGAAGAGAGTTGTTTTCATTACTCATTCAGCGTTCGTGAGCAGCAGGATCTCTCCCCGGGTCATCATGCTCGCGAGGTTGAATCCAACAAAGAGTTTGGTTGAAGGAATAATGCTTATGGTGAGTTTACATTGTTCCAATACCCTCCATTGTATGATATTAGCCGAACTTCCTAGATCCGCTAGAACACACTTAATTTTAAAATCTAACACATTTAAAGAGATTACCAGTGCTTCATTGTGTTGTAATAGTAATTCATCTGCGTCTTTGTCCGTGAAAGTGATATCGTCCTCCCGGAGTCTTTTGCTGTGAGTTATCGATACTTTAATCTTTTTTTCTCGCCGAAAAGGTGACCCCATTAATTTCGTTCCCCTAAATATCATGTTGATCATCTGGCGTGGGGCTTCTTCTCCTGCTTTCGAAGATTTCATGTTGTTGCGACCGTAATTGTTCTTAGCTTGATCACTCAAGAATTCCCAGAGATGACCATTCTTTAATAGCATTTCCACCTTCTCTCGAAGATGCCGGCAGGCCCTTATCCGGTGACCGTTCGTCCCGTGGTATTAGCACCATAAATTAGGATCCCTTTGGATGGAATTGGACCTCATAGGTCTCAAGAATCGTATTTCTTTAATGTTCCTCATGGCTGACACCAATTCCACTACACTGACGTTGAAGTTATATTCTAACAACCTAGGGTAAGAAAGGTCTCGAGGCCCTGACGTTTGTTTATCTTGAATTAATCTATTGTTTCGACCATGATCAGTCCCTCCATCAGATGTGAACTTGTTTGTTGCTCAAAAATTTATGCCACGGCCTTCGGTACGTTCGTAGGGCAAAAATTGACCCCTCGAAGTCCATCTATCCGCGTCGTAGTCATCCTTTGATTTTTCTTTGTTCTTCTCCCGTCCTTTGGATGATGATGTAGAACCGACCTGGTCATGTTCAATCCTTATCTTTGACTCGTACCGATTGTGAACATCTGCCCAGGTTGTTGCTTGAAACTCAAGAAGGCTTTCCTTCAGCTTCCGGGAAGCGTCTGAACTTCTTGGATTCAATCCTTTGGTGAATGCTTCAGCAGCCCATTCATCTAGGATGCCAGAAGAAACATTCTTTCTTTCTGGAATTAGGTGACAAACTCTCATAACAATTTCGATTCTCCTTGTACAATTCTGAATATGTCGGCCTTTCGGACTTGCACCTTTTTGCACCCGTCGTGAGCTTTAATGAAAGAATCCTCGAACATCTCAAAGGAATCTATGGAATGCTCGGCCAGTAATGAATGCCACGTTAGGGCTCCTCTCATGAGAGTTTCGCCGAATTTCTTTAGCAACACAGATTCAATTTCATGAATAGCTAGATCATTTCCTTTCACCGCCGTTGTGTAGGTGGTAATATGTTCCTGTGGGTCTGAAGTTCCATTATACTTTGGAACTTCATGCATTTTGAAACGCTTCGGGATCAGTACTGGTGCCGCACTTGGCTTGTACGGTAATTGAACATACTTCTTCGAGTTCGGGCCTTTCAATACTGGTGGCGCGCCCGGGATTTGATCCATGCGGGCGTTTACTTCCCTCATGAACCGTAAAATCTCATCTTTGAATGAATCATTCTTGTTATTAAGACCTGATCTGCTCCCCCTCCAGTCCCATCGAAGCCAACTTCACCCCTAAGAGTGTTGTTATCGACTCTCTGTGTTATTTGGTATGCAGGAACAATGAGAGGAATCGGATCGCGCATGTTTGCATTATTCGAAGCACCTGATAGCACCTGCTTCAGTTCCGTCATAACCCCATCCTGCCGCGTGAGATGGCCTAGAATGATTGCATGTTGCTCTTGCAGGATTCTCACAGCATCCGCTACTTGCTCCTCATCGGCATTGTCGGGAGTTCTTTCCGGAACCTGTCGAGGGTACCGTCTGTCATGCATTGGTGTGACGTCATTCCCCTCATTACGGGTGTCTCTGATTGTGTCCTTGAAATGAGGTTGATCCCCTTGAATTTTGGGGTTATGTGCATCGTTAACAGTGTTATGTGCCACTTTTTTTCTAAGACAAAAATAGTCAAAACACGTTAGTGAAAGAGACAAGGATCAATTTAATTGAACAGCTGTCTAGGCCCCACAGTGAGTGCCAAACTATTTACCCATAAAACGGTATAGTAGAATTTATACGTGGTTTCTAGACAAGTAAATTAATTTGATCTTGAAAGAATATAATAATCGGGAAAATACACAATACTTAGCCTTGGAATGTAGGTGAAATAACAAAAATAGTGATTCCGCGAGCACAGTTTTCAAATACAACAATGATGAGATCAAAAAGCAAAAGAGTGAAATTGTCTAAAGCTTTGTATAAAATATAGTATATATTCTCGCCAAAGATTTCATGTCCCTTACAATAGTAACTGAGCTCACTATTTATAGCTATGCCTAGGGAAAAAGGTCCTAGAATCATGCCCTCTTTTAATGCCAATTATGAAGGTCATTGATGGAGATGTAATGTTGAGTATAAATGCCAAATTCTCTGTAACGGACCGTCCCTCTTAATGTTATAGAATATTTTTTAGTAAATGCTACATGGCGCAGAGCATTTAATATACTTTTGTGAACGTTATCGTTCTGGTGACAAGCACAGTGATTGCATTCGGTCCTTAACTATCCTATCCTGGATTCCACATGTCTTCATTTTAATCAGCCACGTGTCATATCATATTTTTTCCTATACACTTAAATAGTTAGGATGTGGGAATTCAAAAATTGTAACGTTCAAGCTCGTATCATTATAGTTCGAATTATACTCTCTTAACCGGTAAACTTTCTTATCTAAGTAATACTTTTGATCCTATCAAGGAGAACGTAGATAGCTTTTGATAGTTCTTTTGGGAGGGAAGGAAGAACCGGGTATATAAATAGTGAGAATTGAACACCTAGCTATTTTGTGAAAGTAACCACCAGTATAATTACTAGGTTGTAAGCGTTTGTTATTTTCCTATAATCGTTTGACACACAAAAGAAAGGGCAGGGTTGAAGGTTATAAGTGATGAATCTTTAGACTATTTTTAATTTATTACGTAGGGGATAGTGGAAGGGAAAATGGGAGAGGGGATTACAAGGTGGGAAATCAAACCTGTATACGGGTAAAATCGAACTCAGGATTTGACCGAGAGATGTGATAAAATCCCGGAGATCGGTTCCTGCATTACCAAATTAGCCATCGGAACCACCAGACTTGCCTTTGAGTTTACCGAGGTCATAACCGGTCCCGGTCATAATGGTCTCAAGGAATATATTGCCAGCTTATCCAACATGGGTCTGAATTTCCAGCAACTGACCTGGCATTACGGCGGAAATCACTGAACATACCAAAAAAGGCACCAACGGTCAACAAATCAAGGACCTTTTTACCTTTTATTGAGTAATAGAATAATACCTTAAAAGTTTCCTCTAATATCTAAAGGGGTCATCACAATTCGAGAAGGATATTGTAACATACACTCATAAGCAATACATTGCCGTTATTCTCTAAATTCTCATTCTTTTGGTATCTTGGTGTCAATCAAAGTACATTCAACTCAAGGGTAGCCAGCTTTTCTAGGCTGAAATCATCCAATTCGCGTGGTTTGCAGTTAGTTTATCGTTATTTATTTCAATTGATGTCTAATTTATCATTTAGTAACAAATTAATCCGCGTATCCTTTAAACCACTAATAAATTCAATTATTATCTGATTTTGAGGGTAAACAGTTTAGCGCCCAGCATGAGAGCTAAGTATAATAACGACAATTTGATACGAATCACCATAACACACCCCATTTTACACTTGTTCTTTGAAGTATTTCTGATTTCAGGTCAGGATCAAAATGTCAAACCCACAGTCTGTCCCTCTAAACATAGACACAGAATCCGGCCACCACGGCAGGAACAACAATGCAACACTCGGTAACGAGGCAACACTGGTCGATCTTGGTGGAATCCCGGTGGTGGTTCCTATCGACGCCTGTTCGCATATGGTCATTGACACGAATCAGCTCACCGACCCCGAAAATAACGTGCGTAGGGAAGTACGTTCGATAGCCTAAAACACTCACGACGGCGAAAATGATGGGATCAACCTGCGTATGATCTTCGAAATGCTACATGCTCAATAGACGACGATAGATCAATTGTAGAACCAAGGTCAAACACTGAGCAGGAATGAACCCGAGCTCCCCTGGGAAGCCATCCGCAGAAACGAACCAATCTCGGAAAAAACGAGCAAGAGTGAATCGGGGACTAAACCCAAAATCCTGAAATTGCTCGAGGAATTGATGAAACGAATAGAAACATCGAAAAAGAAAATTGAAGCCAATGATAAAAAGTGAAAACCTATAATTCCAGGGTCGACCAAATCCCAGGAGCACCTCCGATATTGAAGAGCCTAGATTCCAAGAAATTTATTCAAAGGCCCTTTTCCCCCGAGTGCGGCTCCAAAGCAGATCCCCAAAAAGTTTCGCATGGCTGAAATCACCAAGTACAACGGAACGACCAACCCAAAAAAGCATGTAACCTCTTATACATGCGACATTAAAGGGAACAACTTGGAAGATGATGAAATCGAGTCTATCGTGTTGAAGAAATTCGGAGAGACCCTGTCACACGGAGCTATGATATGTTACCACAACCTTCCTCCTAATTCTGTTGACTCATTTGCTATACTTGCTGATTCCTTCGTAAAAGCACACGCTAGTGCTATAAGTTAGACCTTTTCAAAGTAAAGCAAAGGGATAACGAGATGCTTAGAGAGTTTGTTTCTCGATTCCAAATGGAACTTATGGATTTGCCCACAGTCGCAGACGATTGGGCCGTTCAGGATTTTACCCAAGGACTCAACATTCGAAGCTCATTGGCTTCATAGCAGTTGAAACAAAACTTGGTAGAATATCCAACCACCACTTGGACCGACGTCCATAACTATTACCAATCAAAAATTAGGGTCGAGGATGACCAACTCGGGACCCCTTCCGGATCCGTACACCCCGTCAGGATCACCGACCGAGTCAAGAGAGACATAAATCACGAAACTAGATCAAATTGGGATCGGTATCAACCGTACAATAGGAACTGGAGAAGCAGTGGGTCCGGGCAAAACCCTATGAGAAATGAAAGAAGGAATGACCGAGGACAGAACAACCAAGGACTCATAAGCAAAAACAACTTCGACAGACCCATCGATCCTAAAGAAGCACCGAGGCTATCAGAGTATAATTTCGGCACCGATGCCTCTACTATCGTGTCCGCCATCAGACACATCAAAGATACCAAATGGCCTCAACCTTTGCAATTCGATCCAGCCCTAAGGGATCCTAACCTTATGTTCAAATATCAAGGCACTTATGGCCCCAAAATGGAAGATTGTCGACAATTAAGGAAAGAGGTAGAACGGCTGTTCAATAACAGGCATCTCCGAGAATTCCTCAGTGATCGGGCCAAGAGCCATTTTAGGAACATGGATTCTAATAAACGAACTGAACTAGAGGAGCTTCAGCACGTCATAAACATGATCATCGGTGGGGTCGACATCCCCCAAGGACCGATGCTGACGCATACCAAACTTTCCATCTTAAAGGAGAAACAAACTCGAGATTACTTACCGGAAGGAACCTTGTTATTCAATGACAAAGACGCAGAGGGGATCACACAGCCCCCACAATGATGCACTGGTAATATCGGTATTCATAAATAAATATCGTGTTAAACGTGTGTTGATTGATCCAGGTAGCTCAGCTAACATCAACAGATCGAGGGTCGTGGAACAACTCGGCCTACAAGATCAGATCGTACCTATTGTCCGAGTTCTGAACGGGTTCAATATGGCCTGTGAAGCCACTGAAGAGGAGATAATATTACCGGTGAACGCCACCGTAACCATTCAGGAAGCCAAGTTCTATGTAATCGAAGGGGATATGAGATACAATGCTTTGCTTGGAAGGCCATGGATACACAACATGAGGGCAATAACCTTGACATTACACCAGGTGCTAAATTTCCCGACGCTCGAAGGTATCATAACAGTTTACAGGGAACAAACGACAGCAAGGGAGATATTCGCTGTCAATGAGGTGATCTCGGCATCCACACTCTCGGTATCTAAGGGCCCGATTCCTGTGGTAAAAAATGGGGCCAAATAGCAATCACCGATACCAACCTCGATTGAATCGGAGGAGCGACAGATAGATGAGGACAACGATTACGGAGTCCCCATGTCTTTCATAGCCCCCAATGATTCTGACGCTACAAAATAAATGGTCGAGGAACTGGAGCAAGTCATCCTAAGTAAACACTTACCCGATCGAAAGGTATACCTAGGCACGGGGTTAAACCCCGAGCTTAGGGAAAAAATCATTCAATTTCTTATAGCTAACAAAGATTGTTTTTCTTGGTCCCACCTTGATATAACAAGAATACCGCCGGAGATAACCACTCACAAACTAAACTCGGATCCAAAGTTCCACCCGGTCAAGAAGAAGAGGAGGCCTTAATCCGAGGTCAAACATGCTTTCATCAAGGATGAGGTATCTAAACTCCTTAAAATAAGGTTCGTTCGAGAAGTTAAATACATGAATTGGTTAACGAACGTAGAGGTAGTTCCTAAGAAAGGGGATAAATTAAGAATGGGTGTGGACTATAAGGATTTGAATAAAGCGTGTCCCAAGGACTACTTCCCTTTGCCCAACATCGATCGCATGATCGATGCAACAGATGGCCACGTGATCCTCAGTTTTCTCGATGCCTACTCTGGGTACAACCAAATACGGATGAACCCGAATGATCAGGAGAAAACCTCCTTTATCACTAAATATGGCACATACTGCTATAACGTAATGCCATTCAGGTTAAAACAATGCCGGTGCCACTTACCTACGCCTAGTAAACCGGATGTTCAAAGAACAAATAGGAAAATCAATGGAGATTTACATTTATGATATGTTGGTTAAGTCCCTGCGAGCAGAGGACCATTTAAAACACTTGCAGGAAACCTTCGACATATTGAAAAAATACAATATGAAGTTGAACTCGAAGAAGTGTGCGTTCGGAGTTGGGTTGGGTAAGTTCCTAGGATTCATGGTATCCAACCAGGGAATCGAGATCAACCCCGATAAGATCAAATCCATCGAAAATATTACGATCGTAGATAACGTCAAAGCCGTGCAAAGGCTAACCGGGCGCATAACCGCTCTAGGGCAGTTCATCTCGAGGTCCTCCGATAAGAGCCATCGATTCTTCTCATTAATGAAAAAGAAAAGTAACTTCTCATGGACCCCGGAGTGCCAACAAAACTTGAAAGAACTCAAGCGATATCTATCAAGCCCGATGCTGCTCCATACGCCGAAGACAGACGAACAGTTGTACCTGTACCTTGCAGTCTCGGAAATGACGGTAAGTAGGGTCCTGGTTCGAGAAGAAAAAGGTACGCAATTTTAATTTTACTAGGTTATCAGGACTTTGGGAGAGGCCAAAACCTAGTACCCTCACCTCGAAAAATTAGCGCTCGTTTTACTGAGCGCTTTTAGGAAGTTGAAACCATATTTTCAATGTCACCCCATATGTGTTGTGACCACTTACCCACTGATAAATGTGATGCATAAACCCGAACTCTCGGGATAATTGGCCAAATGGGTCGTCAAGATCAGCGGGTACGATATCGAATATCGGCCCCAAACCACCATCAAATTTCAAATCTTGGCAGACTTTGTCGTCGATTTTGCGCTGGCCCTAGTACCCGTAGTCGAGAGAGAGTTATTATTGAACTCGGAAATCTCTTCGGGGATCTGGACTCTCTTCACATACGGTGCCTCGAATGTGAAAGGATCCGGACTTAGTATCGTGCTAAAACCACTGAGGGGCAATATGGTTAGGCAATCTATTAGAACTGTAAAATTAACTAACAATGAGGCCGAATATAAGGCCATGATTGCAGGTGTCGAACTAGCCAAAAGCTTGAGAGTAGAGGTTATCGAATTTAAGTGCGGTTCCCTCCTTGTGGTAAACTAGGTTAACAAGACGTTCAAGGTGAGGGAAGGACGAATGTAGAGATACTTGGATAAGCTATAGGTAACATTACATCAATTTAAGGAATGGACCTTACAACATGTGCCTCGTGATCAAAACAATGAGGGCTGATGCCCTTGCTAGCTTAGGGTCATCAATAGAAGATGATGAACTCAAATCAAGGGTAGTCATACAATTAATGCGTTCCGTAGTCGAAGAAGGCTATGCCGAAATAAACTCAACGAGCCTAACATGGGACTGGAAGAATAAATATGTAGAGTATCTGAAAATCGGAAAATTACCCTCTAATCCAAAGGAATTGTGGGCCCTACACACAAAGACATCCTCGTTTATTTTGACCGAAGACGGAACGTTATTCAGAAGAACGTTCGATGGACCGATCGCCATATGTTTAGGATCGGGAGATACTGAGTACGTCCTGAGAGAAATTCATTCAGACACCCGCGGAAATCATTCAGGCACCGAAGCACTGATTAGAAAAATAATCAGGGTCGTATACTATTGGATCGACATGGAAAGGGATGAAAGGGAATTTATGCGAAGATGTGATGAATTCCAAAGGCATGATCCGATGATTCATCAAGCTGGGGAATTGTTGCACTCGGTCTTGTCACCTTGGCCGGTCATGAAGTGGGGGATGGACATTGTTGGCCCCTTCCACGGGCACCCGGTAAGGCTCAATTTATTTTGTTTATAACTAACTATTTTTCTAAGTGGGTGGAAGCCCAGGCATATGATAAGGTTAGAGAAAAGGAAGTCATTGATTTCTTTTGGGATCACATCATAAATCGGTTCAGAATGCCTGCCGAAATCGTATGTGATAACGAGAAGTAGTTCATTGGTAGCAAAGTAAGCAAATTTCTCGAAGACCATAAGATAAAAAGAATCTTGTCAACACCCTACCACCCTAGCAGAAATGGGCAAGCAGAGTCCACCAATAAAACCATAATCCAAAACCTCAAAAAAAGGTTGGCCGACGCTAAAGGAAAGTGGAAAGAAATCTTGCCCGAAGTCCTATGGGCATATCGTACCAGTTAGAAGTCTAGTACTAGGGCCACCCCATTCTCACTGGTTTACGGTGTCGAAGCTATAATACCGGTTGAAGTCGGAGAACCGAGCCTCAGGTTCCGATATCCTATCGAAGAAACAAATAACGAGACCCTAAACACAAGCCTGGAACTACTGGACGAACGACATGATGCCGCCCTCGTCCGTATGGAAGCTAAGAAACAACGGATCGAGATGTATTACAACAGAAGAACAAACCTATGGAGATTCAATATCGGGGACTTAGTTTTAAGGAGGGTCACATTGAACACTCAGAATCTGAACGAAGGAAAACTGGGACCAAACTGGGAAGGTCCATATCAAATTATCGAGATCACCGGAAAAGGGTCGTACAAACTCGGGACAGTGAACGGTGAACAACTACCGAACAACTGGAACATAGCTCACTTAAAGCAATATTACTGCTAAGGTACGATCTTGATCACCTTCTTATGGTAACGTTTGAAGGTACTCGATACAATTTCCTAGGCCTGAAAGCACGCGTTGCACTTTTTTTTCTTCGATTCAATTTTTCCCAATAAAGGATTTTTTCGGCAAGGTTTTTAATGAGGTAACAGTGGATCGTGCTAACTTAGAATCAAAGTCAATAATATTCGAGGCTTCTCTAGGATAAACCCAGAATACTTGAGGGGAATAGCCAGTATGATTCTCTAGGCTTGATCAGTAGGATCCTCTATAAAGGGTCAAACGGTCGAATGAACCGTACCCACATAGATCGCTCGAGCCCAGACATAAAACACACGATAAACTTTGTATACTATGAAGATTGAAAGAGAGCCTCTGCCTTATGAATAAAAATTTATTTTTTGTTTTCCTTATCAAAAGCGTATTTGGTTCGTCCCCCCGATGACTGTTTCCGGGGACCGTTTCCAAACTAAAAGGCTAAGGTCATTCCAGGTTAACAAAACCCGAGAGCGTGAAGCTTATTTGGCATTTCCTAAACTAAAAGGCTAAGTTCGTTCCGGGTTAACAAAACCCGAGAGCATGAAGCTTATTTGGCATTGCCCAATCTAAAAGGCTAAGGCCGTTACGGGTTAACAAAACCTGAGGGCATGAAGCTTATTTGGCATTGCCCAGACTAAAAGGCTAAGGCCGTTCCGGGTTAACAAAACCTGAGGGCATGAAGCTTATTTGGAATTGCCTGAACTAAAAGGCTAAGGCCATTCCGGGTTAATAAAACTCGAGGGCATAAAGCTTATTTGGCATTACCCGAACTAAAGGCTAAGGCCATTTCCGGGTTAACAAAACCCGAGGTTACAAAAGCTTACAAAAACCTCAGCAAAACACACTCTCGGCAAGTCATATTCTAAAAATTATAAGTATTCGGGGAAGAGTTCCCGGACATACCGGATCCCACGATGCCTCAGAGATAATGAAATCAAAGGCAAATCCTGTTCGGAATTCTGAACATGACTATTTAATGGCATTTCAATATTTGCAAAAACGTAAAAAGAAAAGCAAAGGAAGAACTTGAGAATTATCAAAAAAAATAGAAAATTTTTATTTACGAAGTGTTGACTTTACAAAGGCTGAGAAGCCTCGACACAGAGTACTAAGTACAAAAAGAAAAAAAGTCAAACAGTAGCAGCCTGATCTTGGTCGGAGCCTGCCTCATCATTGGGATTTTTGGGGTCTTCTCCACCCTCGGACATGACTGAGCCTTTGGAATCCTCCTCCTCGGATAGGCCAGCTTCCTGGCCTCGGCTTCGAACACCTTGGCATCCTCAATCTCAGCCAATAAATCAACACCTCGAGCGTGAACTTCCTCGAGAGCCTGCCTTCGGGATTGCCACTTCATATGCTCGATTATATGTTTTGATTGGTTTTGAGCTACTACAGCATCGGTCTTGTACTGGGCCACCATTTCATGAGCTTCGGCCTTGACCATGATGACCTATGACTTGGCCATTTTAAGCTCATTGGCCAGATTATCAAGATATGAGACGGCTGAACCTAGCCGAGATTGGAGCTCACTAAGAAGTTTAAAGGCGTCTCTCTTCTCACTAAGCTCTCAAACTTCGGCTTCGAGTTGTTTCGGATCATCCCGGTACCTCGTGATGAAGCACCGAAGCCTACAAACAAGAAAAAAACTCTAAGTCATCTGCGAAATAATCGAAGTGTAAATAAAAAATTCACTTAGGAAAGCATAAAGTTACCCGGTTCAATGCCTGTTGCGCTTCATTGAAAAGGCAGGGTGCATTCACCTCGTTCATCTTATATTGATCATCCTCGGTCACCAGGCACCGAAGATAGTTGGCTACCCCTACAGGGGGGAAGGAATCCGGGCGTCCTCCGGAAGGAAAAAAATAATGGTACATTTTCGATCGTAATATACACTCGGAGCAGGAAATTTACCGACCAGTCTTGGGGTCAAAGAGGTCCCGCTTGCTTCCGGGGATTGGATTTTCCTCGGTATGTCTAAATCTCCCAACTCGGTAGCATCTCCCGTGGACGTCGAGTCCACGCCATCGAAGATACCGCAAAAAAGGTGGTTCGCTTCATGAGTCCCTTCGACGGGGCATTCTTTAGCAGCTTGCGCCTCATTGAACATCGACTCTGTGAACGAGGGTGACTCGACAATCTTTATTACGCCAATTTCTTCCTTCAAAGCATTACCCGCAGCTCGTGAGGCTTCGGGACCGGCCGCCTCAGTTTCTCTAACTTGATGAGGGTCAGCCTCACCCCCTCCGGCTCGGAAGCTCCTTGCCCTTCGGGCTGAGGCGGCACACTGTCCATCAGGTCAAAGTCCTATTTTCCCCCATCGGACTCATCTCTCAATCGGTGGAGTGAATCCGAAGGCGGTGCTCGAGCACTGGTGCTTTCCTTGTGTTTTCACACCAATCGCCTCTTCGGCTTGTCCTTCTCGGTGTCCGGAGAACTCAGAGCCTTTTTTCTTTTATTCTCTTTATCCTGCTTCGAAGCATGGGGCTCAGTGAAGACATCATCGTCACCGGATGGAGGCCTCATTTCAACATCTTTTGGTAAACCTGCAAAAAGGGAGTAAAATAAGTCAGAAATTGACAGCGTAAAATTAAGGTCAAATTTTACTTAAAGAAAAATATCACCATGGGAAAGGGCCTCCCATCGGCCTTGCGAAAGCTCCACGAATGCTCGGAGTATGATCTCTATGTTGCAATAACCTCGACCGACTCCTTGAGTTGAGGAACTGCATCAGGAATCCAAGCGACAACTGCACCAACACAAGGCACTAATGAGAAGAGAAAAGTAATGAACAAAACCTTAAAAGTAATATTGTACTTACGTGACATATTCCACTTCTCGGGAAATGGCATATACTCAGCTAGGATTAAATTCGAGGTCGTCACTCGGACGAATCGGCCTAACCAGCCTCGGTCCCGGTCTTTATCGATGCTCGAGAACGGGGCCTTATTGGCCTGACGTACAAGCTTGTTAATCCCTCTTGATAGAGTCGGGGGCTATACAAACGCATGAGATGGTCGATGGTGAAGGGACACCCCCCGATCTTGCTCACGAAGAAGTGAATGAGAATTACTATCCTCCAGAACGAAGGATGAATTTGACCGAAGGTCAACTCGTACCTCTTACAGAAGGCAATGATGACCAGATCTAAGGGGCTCAGCGTGAAGGAATAAGTGTAAAACTTAAAATATCCTCCACATGGGTAGTAATCGCTTCCGTGGTGGTAGGGACCACTACGTACTTATCAGCCCAATTGCAATCTTCCTTGACTATGGTGAGGACATTGTCGGTGACCGAGCATATATATCTCGAGACCGGCTCACACTGAACCGGTATTGAGGAAGTTTTCTCGACCTTGAAATCGGATCCGATTGGGCACCCCGTAGGGACGAACATTTTTAGAGGAGGTTCCCATGTCAGTTCCTCGATAACAATAGACAAAACGTTCTCAGACGGTCACGAGGAAGAGGGGGTCTCTTTTTGGGCAACGATTTTTGAAGTCTTTGCCATTACTTTTAAATAGTGAAAAAATGGCGAAAGTAAGATGTTAATGAAAGAGAAGGCATGATTGGTAGATGAGAAACTCTTATAGAAGTTTTCAGAAAATCAGAAATGAAGAAGTTTGAATGTAAGCTAGAAAACCAGAAAGTTAGAGTGATGAAGTCTCTTACAAAAAGTTTGAATGTAAAATTCAAATGAATAGATGAGAAGGTATTTATGATTTTCCAAACGACAGTTCACGTTTTGGAGTGGCCAACCATTAGCTGACACATATTTAATGCCTAGAAGACTGGACCGATGGGATGTTTCAGCTGTTTTTATCGCTTACATCATGATTTATCGAAGCGAAAATCGAGAACTCACATTGTTTCTCATCATTTACTCTCTGAAAAACGAGAGGACTATCTGTATACGGGTAAAATCGAACTCAAGATTTGACCAAGCATCCAACACGATAATTTGGGACCGAGATATCGTGATAAAATCTCGGAGATCGGTTCATGCCTTACCAAATTAGCCATCGGAACCACCAGACTTGCCTTCGAGTTTACCGAGGCCATAACCGGTCCCGGTCATAATAGTCTCAAGGAATATATTGCTAGCTTATCCGACAGGGGTCCGAAATTCCAGTAACTGATCGGGCATTATGGCAAAAATAACGGAACATACCAAAAAAGGGACCAACGGTCAACAAGTCAAAGACCTTTTTTACCTTTTATGGAATAATAGAATAATATTTTAAAAATAGGTTCCTCTAATATATAAAGGGGGCCTCACAATTCATGAAGGACATTGTAACATACACTCATAAGCAATACATTATCGTTATTCTCTAAATTCTCATTCTTTTGGTATCTTGGTGTCAATCAAAGTACATTCAACTTAAGGGTGACCAACTTTCCTAGGCTAAAATCATCCAATTCGCGTGGTTTACAGTTAGTTTATCGTTATTTATTTCAATTGCTATCTAATTTATCGTTCAGTATCAAATTAATTTGCGTATCCTTTAAACCACTAACAAATTCAATTATTATCCGATTTTGAGGGTAAACAAAACCCTACCAATAAGGTAAAAATTCATATAGCCTATCAACTAAGCTACTAAGATTCCCCCTTTGGACTAATTCAATCTTAAAAGCTACTCCTTCCGTTCACTTTTATTTGTCCATTATTGACTTTGCACACCCCTTGAGAAATACTCCTAATAAATAAAGTATATAATTTACCATGATACCCTTATTAATATACTAGTGGATAGGCTTAATGGATTTGAAAAGTGATTTGGAATGAGTAATTAATGCTAAGGGCAAAACAGAAAAATAAATTATTTTTCTCTTGATATGAGAAAAGTGACAAATAAAAATAAAAATTTATTTTTAGAATACTTGATAACTAAAAGTGAACGGAGGGAGTAAGTTCAAGAGGTAATGATTGTCCAGTAAGAGTATTATATAAGAACACCAATTACATCATCTCACACTAATACGTGCCACCCAATGCCCCTGCGTGCAAGAACCTGTCAACTGAAGCACAGACAATATAATATGGGGGCCCAACACTGTGATAAAATTAAGAATTGGAATAGACCTGATTATGATACACATGAAAAGAATAAATTTTGAGCCAAACTGGATCCTAAAAGTTATTTGCATGAGAATTGTCCAAAACTATATAGTGATACTAATTACACCATTATACACCAATGTGGGGAACTCATGGGCAAATTTAGCATGAGCCCTAATTAGAGTTGTGCATAATTTGGCAAATACCGAATTACCGTACTGAAATCGAAAATTTTGGTATTTGGTATTCGATATTTTGGTACTCGGTATGGTATTTGGTTTAATTTTTAAAATAATTGTATTGGGTATGGTATTTGGTATTTTAAAATGAAATGCCGAAATACGGATATCGTACCGAAATATATATTATATTGCAGAATACACATATTATTAATTATAACATAAATATAAAAAAACTAAAATTTTACTTTCCTTTATTTTCTAAGTTCATCAATTAACTCTATGCAAGTAACAAGACATTTTTAATGATCAAATTTATTCCTTTATATACAATTTTCTCTCTCTCGGTTGATATTTGTTGGTCAACAAACATTTTTAGTTTTGTACTTTTGAGTACTTTAATTAAGAATGTTACAATCTATGACTCTACGTACTAGTTAGCATTCAAATCGAAGTTACCGAGCCGAATAAACCGAAACCAAAAAGAGAAAAATTGAACCATATCGAATTTAATTAGGTACGGTATTGGTATAGCATTTTAAAAAACTGAATACCCAAAATACCGAGCCGAAATATCTAAATACCGTACCGTACCGACCGACGAACACTCCTAGCCCTAATACACCCTTTGTTCTCGTCTTGAATTATTATACGGAAAAGGCCAAAAATAGCTTTAACCTATTGAATTTGGCTCAAATTTGTCCTCCTTCCATCTATTGGTCCATATTGCCCTCAAAGTTATCTTTTGGCCTTAAAATACCCCTGAAACTAATAGAAAATCTAAGAGAAATTTTAAAAATAACATCGCACCATATAATTTGTCCACATGGAATTATAAATTACACTAATGACCCGACCCACAATAAATGAATGCGGCCCAATTGTCCAACCCAATTGATTAACAAAACCCAAATCCCCCATTCATTCTTCCTGTTCTGGCCTATTTTCACTTCTAGTTGTAGAGCCCGTTTGGATTAGCTGATTGTAAATAGCCGATAAGTTTGAAGTGATGAAAAGCATTTTTAAGTGCTGAAACTGATTTTTAAATAAGTAGTTATGTGTTTGGATAGACGTGTTGAAACCGATAATAAGTAGTTGATGTGTTGGGTAGAAAAGTGCTGATAAACTGTTATTTTGTTAAAATCACTAAAATTCCCTTAAAAACTTTACAAAAGATTATAAATTAAAGAAAGTGATGAACAACGAATATGGAATGAAGAGAAAGTTAGAAAATGTATTTTGGGAAAAAATATTTTGTGAATTAAAAAATATTATTAAGGATAAATTAGTAAAAGCCTTGGTCAAACTAAAGTGCTTATAAGCCTAAAAGCCATAAGTTGGAGGTGTCTAACTTAAGACTTATGGTTGATTTTAGCTTATAAGCACATTGGATGTTTATCAAACATGTAGATAACTCAAAAGGTGCTTATAGACCAATTTGACTAGCTTATAAGTTTAGCCAAACTCCCTCGTAGTATTCTCAAGGAACTTGTTCTCTATCAGCCTACCCATCCCCACCCCATTTTTTAGGGAATGACTTCCCTATATTTGTCATCTCTTCCTCTGGAATCAATATTTGATGAACACGTATGAACAAATAGATAAATATTTTAATGTATAAAGATTTGATTTTGAGATAATTTGGCAGTTGGCTATTGTTGTTTGAATCGATTCTTGGCCATGAACAAGTTCGAATTATATTAAAAAAATTGATTTGAGGTGTTTTGGTCACTGACCATTTGCAGTTTGAATCTCTAGCAATATTTTTAAGTAATAGACAGTTGAGTCATTTGCAGTTTGAATTGATTATGGCATCAATTAAGAGAAGAAGTGTGATTTTTATATAAAGAAATTATTTTTAAGTGTAAGGGGATTTGACTTTGAAGTGTTCTATAATTAACCCATTTATAGTTTGAATTGATTATAGGGCCCGGAAATGAATGAGGAAGGTCTGAGTCGAAGTGAAGAAGAATTCACATTATGGGGTGAGCTTTACAATGTCTATCTGATGCCTTAAAATATTTTTCTCAAGGGGAAACTGAAGAAAGAAGAATCAATGGGGGATTTGGGTTGCTTAGACAACTGGGTTAGAGGGTTGGGTCGGGTTCATTAATCCCTTTTAGATTTTCTGTTAGTTTCAAGCCAAAGCAATTATAATTATCTCGGGATTAGTTATCTCATCCTCTCATAGGAATAAAAATAACACTACAATTCCGGGATAACTAGTTATACCGCGATTTTATTCTAACCAAACATGTGATAAACTCATCTAAAATTTATTTAATTCCGAAATTAATTACCAAGCGAGCTTGTATACACTTGTTTTACTTAATGAATTACTGCTCCTTTAAAACTGAGGCAATAAGAAGCCTGCCTGCCATCATGATTCCCTTTTGAACATTTAGTAGTAATGTAGAATCTCACTTGAACATAATATTCTCACTGGAATATGATAAGTTTAATGAACATATATAATTATTTATCAAACTTAGTACAGGATTCATGAAGAATATGTTTGTTTGAGACCTAAGATGAAAAGAGTTGAATCAAAAGCTGCTTAACTACTCTAAATAACATTTCTCATTTAAAAACAAACAAAAAAATAACAATTCTCACTTTTCCACGACTCAAGGTTAGAAAACGGAGGGATATCAAATTTCATTCCCTATTGAAGCACAAATACATATATGCACATATATAAACCTGAAATTTGTTACCTAGATCAGGACAAGAAACAACAGCAATTTTCTTTTCTTTTGGTACATTAGATGTTTTAGGTCAACACCTTTTGACCTCATCATAAATTTTAAATGAGCTACTAACTCGCAATCTACAATCTATGGCACCACTTTCATTTTCGTGCACGCGCGTAGAGTTATGAATCCTATCTACTATGCAACTTGAACTCTTAGGAGTTTGCTCAACTAACTGAAGGGGCATCAAATCAGCATTTCCATCTTTATAATTCATGAAAGCTCCTAGAGCTCCAAGAAACCCCTCATGCCGCAAGAACATTGCTTTTGCCTCACCCTTCGACCTGCACATTGAGCAAATTTACTAACTTCAATTGAGGAGAGAAGAAGTCGGTAATAATTGCGACAATAAACTACTTTTTAGCAGCAACCAGCAAGCATTATTTATCTATTACGCTAAAAGAGTATGCTAACCGATCAATGTATATCCTAGAAAGCACACACCAATTCATCACTAAGAAACTGATGTTATTCAAAAGAAAAAAAAATATATGGGAGCTATATTTTCTTAGAGTTGGTTGGTAACTTGGTAGTAAGGAAAATACCAATTTTCTGGGTATAAGTGGATATAGCAATTACCAGAAATCAACTGCAACGGAAATTGTGTCCATTGTATAAGCATGGTCACGGATGAAGAAACCTCCCAAAATAATGCGCTTGAGCCCAAAACGAAGAGCATTCAAGTATGCAATCTAGGAAAGCAAAACCAATTGAAGAATAAAGTCAGCAACAATAAGAAAATGATTTTTTTACAATTTAACAACTACATTATAGGAAGGAGAGGCCCTATATTTCTTCCTTTTCATGAGAGCTGATTACTAACTCATACTTCTCAACTAATTCAGGTGTTCAAGTTTGCCATTCTAATTCAGCAAAGCATCACTTTAAAGCAACATAACTAACAGAATAAACCTTAGACCAACTCGGTGCCACTTATATAAAATTAAAAAACTCATAATGAAGACCACTATAGCGAAATGTTTTCATGACAGAAGAGAGCATCCACTTAAATAAAAGAAATTCTTATAATGAAGACGACTATACTAAAATGTTTTCATGACAGAAGAGAGCATCTTAAAATTAAAAAAGGAAGTACAACTTCATTGAGCAGAGTAGCAGATGCACGTCTGTAACACCACCTAAGAGTTTCTAGCAAATAAAAGAATAAAGACAAGCGCAGAAGTCATATCAGATTTTAGTATCTTCCAATATTAATGCCATTTTGACAACTTATGACATGTTACGATAAAATGTTGTGCAATACGAGATATCCAATAAGTAATGGATGGATTATCTATCTGCCCTTCTCCTATGTTTTATTTCAATTCTTTATTTGTATCCTTATGAGAGAGGAGAATGGTAAGCAAAACATATCGAATGGGAACAGTATTAAACTACAGTCTGTTGCTCCTGTGAATTAGAAATATTCCCAAAGGAATAGATCATGAAGGACAGGTGTTTCCATTTGATTGGAGAATACAATTATTATTCTCAGTCAGGAAACAACTACATTGTGATGTATCTATAGATGCTGCTGAGAGAAACTTCATGACCCACATAATTACCTGTCCGATGTTATTTGAGATCATTCTTAAAAGGGACCGGGCGATGTCTTCTGGTTTGTAGTCTTCGAGCTCTCTGTTTTCTGAGACCGGCTTACCGAAGCTAGAGGCAATGGCTGTTGATGCAAGGCCGATCTGTCATGTATCATTAAATTCTTAATCACCCTGAATATTATGAAGCTTCTGGTATTTGAATAGAGCATTTAGAACAACTGAACATATGGGAACCAAATTTACAAAATTCATCAACTCCTTCTTATGATAGATTTCAATTACTTGGCCAACATCCAACAGCAGAAATGTTGCTAGTTCGTTGTCAAGTTAAGGAGTTCATCTATAACAACTAACAACTGAAATGACTTGCTAATGAAAAGGGTATGAATGGCCTCAAAGTATAACAGAGGATAAAATTAAGATATTTCGTATAGTAGAGCGGTAGTTTAGACCCTTTTCCTCAACGGCTTTTCTCCAAATTCCCACCTTGTAAAGGTTAGGTGCATATATATCAAGCAATACCAGAGAAATGCTCTCGAATTGGGTCCGGCATTGGTCCAAAGCGAACATCAAGGCTGGAAACTTTTTTTGGGTCCTAGTATCGACAGGGAAACTAAAAAGAACATTTAGAGAAGTGGGAACGTAATTGTGACTCCGCCCATATTTTGAGGACGAAATAAGTATTTCAGTATACAAGAAGCCCACAGATTGTTTTGTAGCATCAGCAAGAAAATATATATAAAAAAAAGGCTGCCCGGTGCACGAAGCATCTCATGTTCACGTAGGGTCCGGAGAAAGGCCGCACCCCAATGTAGGCAGCCTACCGTGATGCAGTATCAATGGCTGATTCCATGGCTCGAACCCGAGTCCTATAGGTCACAAGGAGACAATTTTACCGTTGCTCCAAGGCTCTCCTTTATTAGCAAGAAAATACAAGACAAAAAAATGCACTCGGGAGGATGAAATTTGTCCAACTGGAAAAAAAAGTATATACACAGAATAACACAAGAAGACCATGAATTTGAAAACTGTACCAAGCTAGCCTTAAATTCACCTGCATAAAGGTCTAATTTTGGCAGAGCATATGTGGAGAGAAACAGAAAGTAGATTGGAGGAAGGTGAACAAAAAGGAGACGCAGAACGAAGAGGAAAGGAGGCTAAAGGGGGCGGTCGACTGGACTTATCTTTTGTTTGTTGTTCACACTTCAAGCCATGAGATGGCACAAGCAGAGTTCACTCTTACTAGTATCATCCCCTTTTCTTGTATGATCAAAAACGAATTTACTTTCACCTAACTTGATATAATAAGAGAACCTTTATAGACAAACATAGCGGATTGAGCCTGATGTGATGGACACAAATTGTAAGTTGGGACAAAAATTGCTCAACCTGGATTTGAAGTTTGAGGTCCAACTCCTTATTCTACTCCACATATTCCTTCCATTACTCATCTAGACTCTTCTATATCCAAGATGTGACATATTAGACCTTTGAATAGTTTAAACTGCAACTTATCCAAATGAAAAGAAGGAAATACATTACACAACAAAGTTTATACCTTTGCATAGTCCATTCCCCCATAAATATCTCCAACAAGCATGTCTATCACTCTGTTGTTTCCCTCATGGCTCAATTCCAGCAACTCATCAAAACTGCAATACAAACACATAAGAAAATTCTGCAGAAAGAAACAAAGTGACTAATTGAAAATCATATACTTAACAGAAATGAAAATAACCTTTTGCATTTAGTCAAAAGTTTTCCTAGGCCCCAGAAAGTGCCGCCACCAACGCTAGTTCCGCTAACTCTCTGAAATTTTTCATCTCCATCTACCTAAAAAAGGCTTAAACACAAAATATTGATATAACAAAGAGGGAGTCGTCTATGAAGTGCCAAAATGCATAAAATTCATAATTAATTGCACATATCACTTTGGACTTGATAAAATTAAGATTGTATCTCTTCATTCTATAATGGAGATATATAAAAGAAGTTATGATTTATAAAAGCTTCTTGACTCTTGGCTTCAGTCGGATAAGGTTTCCAGCAACTCACTTCACAAGTGTGTATTACTCATGTAGAAAATACTATGAAGTATAAAATCTTCTTACTTCAGGGCCTTATACTACTGTTCTAGTTCTTCTATATCGTTCTGCATCTAACAACCCATCAAAGCCCACCAGCCCTAGATGACTATGAAACCTAAACTATCAGTACTTCTGAAATTCATTTAGTAGCCCAATGCAGAGCCTGCTTAATGAGTCTTGTCAAATTCTTGGGCAAGATCATTTATACATGCCTGCCAAATGAATAAGTAGTCTACCAATGTTATCTTGCTGACATCAAAGTTAGTTGGACAATAACATTTCCGAAGGTGGGTATTCACAGATGAAAAAAAGTAAGGTAAAATCCTTATTCCAATGGACCAAAGTAACAAAGAAAATAATAACATAGGGGTTTTAGGTATTAATTTTCTAATTTATAGATTGTCTGCTAACTACTATGCAGGAGATTAACTTCTTGTCCTGCATGGTATAACAAAAGCAATAAAATGCACCAACTTGGTACTGCATGTTGGAAATCAGAGGACCAGTATGAAGCTCATGGAATGTCACCTAAATCATGTGGGAAATAGGATAAGGAGAGCTTAGGTAAACTCAACTTTTTATATTGTCCTTGCAGGTCCTAACCATTAAGATCAGTGTTAATTAGCATTTATGTCGAATTGAAGAAATCTAATCTGTGAAGCTTACCTTTATCATGCTAACCCCAGATCCAATGTTGACAAGGAGGTAAGGATATAAGTCATTCTGATCAATCTGCATGTATTCCTTTCGACCTCCAATATACGTATAAGCTTCATGGTTGACAGCCTACTCACAGAAGAGAAAGAGGAATATGTCAAATGAGCTGCTATGTTATACTGTTTAGGCAAACTTAGAAAAGAGCAGGAAATTGTATGCAATGGAGAAAGATTTCTGTTGCCGATGAGATCTTAGCCTCACTCGTGAGTGTTGAGTCCTGTAGACGTCTTGGTCTCATGTTCAAGACCCAATAAAGTAAGAGATTTCTTTGTCCTTAAAACAAGTACCAAGTACTCTATTTACCTTAAATTATCGAAATGAACCATATCAAGCAAGCAAAAAGTATTCCATATGCTACTTGTACTCAACAACAACAACAACTACCGAGTATAATCCCACTAGTGGGGTCTGGGGAGGGTAGTGTGTACGCAGACCTTACCTCTACCCTGGGGTAGAGAGGCTGTTTCCGATAGACCCTCGGCTCCCTCCCTCCAAGAACTATCCACCTTGCTCTTGGGGTGACTCGAACTCACAACTTCTTGGTTGGAAGTGGAGGATGTTTACCACTAGAGCAACCCACTCTTGTCTGTTTATTTGTACTTTCTAGCTGTAAATTTTTGGACTGGTCTCGCTATGTAGTATTACAGAGAATCATGATAAATATATATACACCCAGTAAATTTGGCTATACACACACAATCATATCCCTAAGCAAGAAATTAATAAAAAGTACATATGTATTCCTGGAACCAGAAATACTGTCCAGGACTAATTCAGAGTAAGTAGATAAACCAAGCTGAAGATTGGCAGAAGAGAAAAATACGAAATATTTTTAGAAAGGATTTCATGTGCCTAGACTTAAATATCTGAAGAAAAAAGTACTAACCAAATACTGATTTCTGCTACAAAAAACCCACCTTAAGCAAAAAGTTTGCTCCAGCAACAAGAGACTCCATTTCCTCTACCTTGTCCAGAGTTATGCCAAGTTTTTCTTTGAATAGATCGGCAAACTTGAAAGCTCCACCACCTGTTGCCTGTTCAAGAATAAAACTCATCAAAAGGTTACACGGTGTTTTCAACTTTAGCATTTCACCATATAAATTTACTATAAATATTGTGAGAAAAAAATTCTACTACAGCACTGGTACCATGGGTGTCTATAAAAGATACTATGTTCCAGTCACGGGCAGAGGGACATTTACCAGTCCTGATTAATGTGTTTTCAGAAACTTGTTATACATGCAAAGGTTTCTGTGCAATATTTTAACCCTCCACCACCAACCCCGAGGTTGCAGGTTCGAGTCACCAAGGGAGCAAAGTGAGGAGCTCCTGCGGAGTACATTTTTATTTATCTATTTCAGGTCTTCATCAAGCCCCTCACATGTGACCTCTTCTTTTTTTGTTAGCCAAGCACGTGCTTTATTTTGTTTATTGGTGGTGAGACTCAAATTGAAGAACTCTACTTACTCTAATACCATATTGATAGATGTAAACCACCTTATGTACATGTTTAAGTTATATTACAGAGGGAGCTTATTTATTTATTTGTTTATTTATTTATTCATTTGTTCGAGATCTTCTAGATGGAGAAATGAATTTCCACAACGGGCAGTTTGAGTGCCACAATTATCAAAGCAATAAATCTTGTGTGAATAGTGAAATGGAAAGCTATAAAATGGCAGTAACTTAGAGAAAGAGGGAAGGTTGTACATAATCGCTCGTGCTTTATGTTCCAATGTGTCACAGCTTTTCTGGAGCCAAAAAGGGTCCAAGAGAAGAAATAGAGACAAGGTGAAAAAAATTTCCTAACTCTGTGATGTGGACCATTTGGAGAAAAGACGGAAGGGCTTTTGAATGAAATGGAACTAACAGCCTCCAAATTGCAAACATCGTGCTTTTCTTTCCCTAGCTCTGGAGTGCATAAAGCCTAAAATGTTTAGCAGAGGACTGGATGTATTTTGAAGGAAACAATACATCCTCTTTGCTCCTTTTCGCTCAAAATATTTCCTGTACTCTAAGAGTCTACCTTTTTTGGTGCAATAGAATCTATAAACTCATACAAAAAAAAAGAAGGTAGAAACAACTGAGAGATAGAACAGGAAAATGACTAGTAACTATATTTTTGGTTGAAGGATGTAAACAGATTTTATCATTTAACAGTTTAACTCCCAAACTTTAGAGGTTAATGGTTCCATGTAAGAAAATATAATGATAAGAAATTGGACGTTGCGTCTAACTCAACCCCAAAAGCTAGCTCATAAGGTGACGATTGTCCAAGACCATATAAGAAAACAAATGGCCTCCCACCCAGCCGATGTGTGATACTAACACCCCCTGCACACCTAGTACTAGACATCTGGAGCGTGGGCAATATAATATAGGGGCCCAACATCGGATGAAACAAGAATTGGGTGGACCTAGCTCTGATACCATGATAAGGAAATGGACCTTGGGCCTAACTCAACTCCAAAAGCTAACTCATGATGTGAGGATTGCCCAAGACCATATAAGGAAACAAATGGCCGGGACACTAACATATTACTTTGCACAGTTCTGAAAATTAACTTCCGCTCTTCGATTCACATTCTTTACTTTTGAGTAAAAGAGTCAAAAGATGCACAGAGGCAGGAAAAAGGAAATGATGGGCAATCAACAGTCTATACGCGAGAAACTTTTGCTTTAGAAGTCTTTATAAAAACATAACTTTCAAGAAGTTTTAACTTGAAAAGTACATTCTAACAATAAGAAGACTGCAATGCAATAGCTTCCTCGGTACTTATCATTGAGTAGCTTCTCCAGAAAAACCGTGGTTGATTTTCTGAACTTCCAAAAGCTCGTTTCATCCCACAGTGGACACAGATATTATTTCTTCCCAATGAGGTTTTAGGATATAAAAATTCTTCGGAAACCTATGAAATACTTTAGGAAGGCTCTCCTATAATCACCAAATTGAGCAAAGAAAAAAAAAGAGGTGGGAAACAGAACCAACATCTTTTGAAATTCTCCTTTACCTTAATCTTGATCTTGTCAACAGTGTGAGAATGATGACATTGAGCACCTGCAATCATTGTAAATCTATAAGATTTAGGAAGGGCATGGCATAATACAACCTAATAAAAAGACGTATAAGAACCTGTGAAGATAAACTCTAAAGCGAAGTTCTCTTAAACTGGGCATATGATTCCTAAAGTGACCAAGATACCTTAAAAACTTAACTGCAACGACATATAAATCATATTTTCTATCATTACTAAAATGTTTGTATGCTCCGAATACGGTTAGTGTAATGGAGGAAGTACTATTCTGTACACTTCACTTTCAAGAATTCAAATTGTTTTTACCATCCAAAGTTTAAATTTTGTACTAATGTTTTCTGTGCCACGTTAACTTAGCAATTACTTAATATTGTTCTTCCACTATCACTATCAAAAAAAAAAAAATTACTTATAGCCAAAGGTGAAACGATAAATTCTCCTCACTTATCAAAAAAATTCTTCTTCATAATCAAGCCCCCTATAAGTTTACATGCATGCCAATTTGTAATCAAAGAAGTCACCCCAGAAAAATAGTTACATCTAGGGTGTAAGCACCACAAGAAAACCTACCGCACTGTTGAAGTTTCTTGGAAGACAAAAAGTTTATGCAGTCCTCAATCTTGCTAGTCTCGAACTTCACGAAATGAAGTCTGCCACTAAGAATGTGATGGTTAAGGTCTCCATTGGGAACTTCCTGTCTTTCTTTTGGTAATGTTGGTGCCTCATCATTTGTGCTGCACTTACTGTTGGTTGAAAAGTATACAATCTTGATGAGGGAGCCTGCAAAAGGAGAAGGTCCTTTCATTTAGCATTTCTATTTGGTCCTCAAAATATTGGTTGTTAACAGAAACATTCTTAAAGCCAGCAAAATCCCATAAAGCTTCTTCTTTATCTGACTACGCACATTGGAGATACTGATCAATTTTTATCTAATACATATTGCATTGTGTGACTCCTTGGTCTAATGCTTATACTATTAGAGAGAGGAGAGCTTTATCTACTTAGTTATGTTTTAACACTAACAAAAGAAGTTGTGAGTTCATCTCATTATGAAATCAGCAACAAGCAATTGAGCCAGCGCCCAGCAGCGTTATATAAATTCATGTACTATGCAGCTGAAATCTTGGAGAAATATTGCTGAAGTTTCTGGATGTTCAAATACACCAACCTATCCATCTTCTCTGTCTATGTCCACTAAAACCAAGCTCTTTTTTAATGACAGTGACATCCGGGTCGGCTCGTTTGCACTTCGACAATTCCACTGGGTTGCCAGCTACCTCCCACCAACACAGGGTAACTCTATCCACCAAGGCTTGGGCCGAAGAAATCACCATGTTTTTTTGTCTCGGGATTCAAACCCCGGTCTCCAAGGTTCCACTCACTACATTAACTACTAGGCCACACCCTTGAATGCCACTAAAACCAAGTAAAATGTACTCCTCCCATTGGCAGAGTTCAATCATGGAAAAGACCATATATGTCTTTATATTTTTCCAGTACAACCTAGACTTACATAATTTGCAAACCACATGTAAGTTCGTAAATTCAATTCATCCGCGTGATGATAACTATGGTTCTTATGAGGTCAGGTGACTTCTAAAACTAGATAACAGTTCAACTTATCAAAATACTAAGCTTGTTTCTTAGGAGGTCAAGAATGCAGCAAATTCTAGTACTAACTTGGTTCATTTTGCAACTCTAGTCAAATGCCATTAAGCAATTAACCTATGAACCAATTACTCTACCATCTAATTCAACCCCACGTTAATGAGTTTATAACTGAATTACTGAAGTAATGACTTTCAGTAGAAAAAAGGAATTGATATTTTCTTCTCCTTTTTATCTTTTTCATTTTTTTCTAAAATTCTATTGAACCAATAAGAAAGCAATGCCAACATAACTCTACAAAGCAAACAGAAAAGACACTAACATTTTCGAATTCCCAAACCAAAAAAAACATAAAAGTAAAAGGCAAAATTAATAAATTAACAAAGAAATAAAGATGTCAGAAGAAAAAAGAGCAAATAAACCCAGCAATTTACCTCCAATATCGATAGCCAAATGAGAAATTTCATCAGCAGATTGCTTAATCAGCTCAGAAGTGGAATCAGTATTCTCTAATTTCCCATCAATTAACTTTCTCTCCATATCCGATTGGTCTTTTCTCCTTCAATTAAGTGTAAAAACAGAATTTTTGTAGATGCAATGATTGAGAAATATGATGGTGCCAAAGAATATAGTATATATAACATTCTCTTTTGTTTTGTCAATAAAAGGCAGCTGGTACTTTACAAGTCATAGGGGTTCCATTTGAGGACAGAAGGCGTGAAAAACAAAATTCAGTATTTTTTCTCTTTGGATTTGACCAATATAATAAAATTCTTTAACTATTTATTTAGGATAAGAAAATGCTTTAGCATCTCAATTAATAGGAAATAGGAGTGATATTAAATTATGGGGTGCACAAATAGTGGGTGGGATTTAAGCTAATTTTGGAAGGTAATGCCTAATGGGTGTATGGGCCATTTACTGTAACACCTACAACGGTCAGACAAGGCGGCCGGACTCTATCGTTTTCT
Organism: Nicotiana tabacum; assembly: GCF_000715075.1. NCBI lineage: Eukaryota > Viridiplantae > Streptophyta > Magnoliopsida > Solanales > Solanaceae > Nicotiana > Nicotiana tabacum. The sequence continues at coordinate 38,274,465 of NC_134103.1, forward strand.
CACCGAAAAATGACTCCCATACAATTTGAATTCACAACAATTTCTACATTCGAAAATATAAGGTTCGAACCCAAAACCTTTTATTAAAAATAATACTTATAATTCCATCATAATTTTTAAATGGGAATGATTTTTCTGCTAGAAATAATCTTTTAGTTCAGTTACAACTTAAAATGTATACATTTTTTGAATTATTCTTACTGATTTTCTTGAAAAAAGACATATACGTAGTTAGATAAATTACTTTCTTGATCAGTTGGGCCAATATCCCAGCTAAATTTGACCTATATTGACCTTCTTACCCGATTTGGCCCACTTTGTATATAATTTAATTTTTTTCCCACCCCTTATCCCATATTAAAGGCTCACTTCTATTTTAATTTTTTTCGAGATTTTTACTTATCTATACTAATTTTAAAAACCTATTTACTCTCACTATTGAGATTTTAACTTAATTATAAGTCCATATATAAATTACCAATTTGATACAAAATAATGTATTAGACTCTAATCTTCCATACTTTCTCTCTCTCTTCCACCCCAAAACTAAAATTATAAATTAACAGATGAATGTTTGACCTCTTTCTTCTCAACTTCATCCATACCTTTATGAAAACAAAGAGATTTGGCATCAAATAATCTATTATGTTTTCTCTTTCTTTTTATTTTCTATTTTTTTTCTATGTTAAACAATGAACGAAATATCACTTTTGAACGAGGGAAGATCGTTAATTTATTTTAACTTTTTGGAATCAATAAACAAAAAAATATTAATCGGAAGCAAGTAGATTGAATTGGAAATTATGTTAATCCATTAGAAAACTTAGAAGATTTGAATTCAAAAATCGAAATTTGCAAAAAAATAAATAAATTGTTTGGATTGGGTGTTGTTGCAAATAATTGAGAATATCCTTTGGAATTTATATCTCAATTTGGAGAAAATTTGGTGAAGATTCGAGGTGATTTTGGTTGAAATTTCAGATTGAAACTCGAAAAAGAAGACGCAAACATATTATATATATTTTGTATGTCAAGTGTAGAAACGATATACAAAATATCTACAACTTACATAATTGTATATAAATTATAGTTTTTGACCGGATTCTGTACAACAAATATTTATTTAAGTTGTAGATAAATTGTAAAAAATATTGTAGATTTTGACCAGATTTGTATCTATTTTGTAAAAAAAATTAGTTACCTTCTGTAAATATGAAAACTTAGACAAAACTGGGTAAATAAGTTTAAAATCTCATATATATATATATATATATATATATATATATATATATATATATATATATATATATACAAAAAGTTCCATTTTTAAAGCTGAATATGTTCTTTTACATATCTTCATTGTCATTGCAGCCTAAATTAACTGAAAATATGATAGAATTGAAAGTTACTTTGGTGTTTTTATCCTCACCTCTTAGACCAATTTCTAATTATTTTTCTTTTTCTTCTTTTTTCTTTTCTTTCAATATCAACTTTGCACCCCAATATTCTTGTGCCATGTTGTTCTCCTTCACTTTTCTTTATTTATTTTTAACATTTCAACATGTTCTTTCACACATCTTCATTGTCATCACAACCTAACTTAACTGAAAATATGATAGAATTGCAAGAGACTTCGGTATCTTTATCCTCAGCTCAAAGACCCATTTTCTAATTGTTTTTCTTTTTCTTCTTTCTTCTTTTCTTTCAATATCAACTTTGCATCTCAAAATTCTTCTGCCATGTTGTTCTCCTTCACTTTTATTTATTTATTTTAGCATTTCAACATGTTCTTTCACACATCTTCATTGTCATCGCTGCCTAAGTTAACTGAAAACATGATAGAATTGCAAGTGACTTCGGTGTCTTTATTCTCAACCCTTAGACCCATTTCTAATTATTTTTATTTTTCTTCTTTCTTCTTTTCTTTCAATATCAACTTTGCACCCCAAAACACTTTTTTTAGCATTTCAACATGTTCTTTCACACATCTTCATTGTCATCGCAACCTATGTTAGCTGAAAATATGATAGAATTGCAAGTGACTTTGGTGTCGTTATCCTCAGTTCTTAGACCCATTTCTAATTGTTTTTATTTTTCTTCTTTTTTAGTTTCTTTCAATATCAACTTTGCACCCCAAAATTCTTTCTGCCATGTTGTTCTCCTTCACTTTTCTTTTCAGATGTGAGTTAAGAGGTTTCAAAGAAAAATTTGAACCTCCGTTATTTGATTTCTTCAAAGATTCAAATTCGAGATTTAAAAGAAAAGTTAGATCTGAAGTTTGAATATCTGAGCCGCGTTATTTTTAAGGTGAAGTTGAGCTTCTCTTTATGGCGCTTGATTAAAAATGTCACGACCCAAACTCCCACCGGAGCCGTGACGGCGCCTAACACCACTTGCTAGGCAAGCCATCAATCAATAAGCAGAAAATAAACTTAAATAGCAGTATTAAATAGTCTTATTAACGGATAATCATAAATAACTGAAGTCAATAGAGCAATAGGAGTAAAACTATCCCATGATTTGGTGTCATTGACTACATGAGCACTACAAAATTTAAATACAGAGTCTAATCTCAAAATACAGAACTGTTTGAAAGATAGAACAAGCTGAACTAATCTAACTGGCGGAACTGCCAGCGTCTGATATATGTGAGCCATCTGCTCCGGAGTGTGAATAGCGGGAGTCTGGGCTCCTTCCCCAGCCTGTGAGATGGCTGGTGCCATAGGAAACACACTGGTCTGGGCCACACTCCCCATAATACCAACCAGGCAAACTAGGGCGTCCTGAAGTACCAGGGTAGCAATAAACCCCTCTAGGACCTGAGCTAGCCCAACCGACACAGTCTGAACAGGGATCTCCTCACCCTGCTCGATATAAGGCTCTGCGATGGGTGCTGCTGCATGTGCTCTAGGCTGAGCTCTGGCTCTGCCTCGGCCCCGGCCTCTACCCCTGGTAGCGGCTACAACCTGGGGCTTTGACTCTTGATCAACTACTGATGTGGTATGCACCCTCACCATATGTAAGAGAATAAGAATAGAATGATTCAGACTCAATGATAAAATAAAGTCGCACGATAGAGAAAGAAAGAAGATGAAATTTTTTCAAAAGTCTTATAGCCTCGAGAAGATAAGTATAGACGTCTCCGTACAGAACCTCAAGACTCTACTAAGCTTGCTCATGACTCGTGAGACCTAGGCAATCTAATGCTTTGATACCAACTTGTCACGACCAGAAATTCCAACCAATCGGGGTCGTGATGGCGCCTAACACCGCTTGCTAGGCAAGCCCACACAACAAGATAATACTGAAAGAAAAGCAATAAATATCTGATAACTTATCCATAACATAACGTAAAACACCCAAAGATTTGGTGTCACAAGTACATGAGCGTCTAGATCCAAATAAATACAAGGTTCTGAAGGAGATACAATACTATCCGAAATAAAATGGAAACAGTACAGTAAAAATAGGAAAATGACTCTAGGGCCTGCAAACAGGGTGTAGCTCTACCTCAAGTCACTGACTGGTATCTGCTAAGTGCCTCTCGGGACTCTGCTGGTACCAACATCAAAATCTGCACAAGAATTAAAGAAGTGTAGTATGAGTACAACCGACCCAATATATTCAATAAGTGACGAGCGTAACCCCGACGAGATAGTGACGAGTCTAAGATAAGATACCTACTAAAAATATGTATATATATATATATATATATATATATAAAATAACAAGTGAAGCATCAAAAATAACAACGAGATAGGGACATGTATGAATGGGACAACAAGTGGAAGCAAAGATTAAGAATCACTAAAAAAACCTCTTTCAAAATAAATACCGAAACCATCAACTCAAGTTCACAACTCAAATATAAAAATAACAAGTGAAGCATCAAAAATAACAACGAGATAGGGACATGTATGAATGGGACAACAAGTGGAAGCAAAGATTAAGAATCACTAAAAAAACCTCTTTCAAAATAAATACCGAAACCATCAACTCAAGTTCACAACTCAAATATCAAATCGAGCAACAAAATCAACAAATTGCACGGTATCACCCCTCGTGCTATTACTCACATCCTCACGATATATCATAAATGCAAGTGTACAACATCATCCTTCGTGCTTTTACTTTCCATGTAGTATAAATAAGCATGTGCACGACATCACCCTTCGTGCTTTTACTCTCGTCCTCACATGATAATGATAATATAGCAAGAAAGTGCACGACATCACCCTTCGTGCTTTAGCCTCACGTTCACTCTAGCAAAGATATCAATATGCAAACAAGGCATGACAACACCATTCATACTTTTCACTCTTCCTCACCAAGCATTCACAACAACACAATACCAAGCAAGGTGGGAAGCAAATTTAACTTCAACAATAAAATTGAAATCCGCTTGTCATATGAGAATCTATTCACAATTAGGGTCAACAACTAATCACAAATTCCACGCTCTCTACACCCAATATCTCAACAATTCAATAAAATAAATAACATGAAAGAAACTAGCCAAGGACTAATAAATCTATCTAAGGCATGGAAGGCAGAGTCAAGGAAATAACATGGTACAATTAAGACAAATTCTTCCACCCGCATGCTTATCCTAATGGCCAACATATATGCACTCGTCACCTTGCATATACGCTATCCCAACACATAGTTCACATAGCAAATAGACTCGATTCTACCTTAATTTCCTCAAATTAAGGTTAACCACTACACTTACCTCTTTTGCAACCAAATCAATAGTCAATCACGCCGACTTTTTCTTTCGAACAAGCCTCCAAACCTATCGAATCTAGCAAATTAGCAATCAAACAATCTAAAATAAGTTTTAGAAACTACCCACGAATAAAAAAGGTTCAATTTTGGTCATTTTTAAAAAAAGTCAACAAAAGTTAACCTCGAGCCCCCTTGGTCGAAATCCGAGATTCGTACTAAATTTCGATTACCCATTTACCCCAAGCCTGGTTATGTGATATTTTTCAAAATACGACCTTAATATTAGGTCTAAATCTCAATTTTAAAAAATTCCTAAATTCTACCCAAAAACTCCTAATTTCTACCTTGAAATACATGGATTTGATGATGAAATTTATGGAAAAGTAATTGAAATTGATTGAAAACTAGTTAAAGTTGCTTACCAATGAATTTGAGGAAACATTCCTCTTCAAAATCGCCTCTAGAGTGTTAGGGTTGAAAAATGGTGTAAAATGAGCTAAGTCCCGACTTTTCCATCTTTTACTCAGCTCCAGATGTCGCAATTGCGAATTCTCAATTGCGACCATCTCAAAATTGAATCACTGATCGCAAAATCTATCAGTGTCCCATCCATCAGTGGTCGCAAAAGCGACACAAAATTTGCATTTGCGAACCTCCCCCTATTCGCATTTACGATTCCACTTTCGCATTTACAAAGGTTGCCCGTCTAAGCTTCAATCGAATTTGCGACACAATAACTGCAAAAGTGGAGCCCATAATATCACATTTGCGATGCCATATTTGCAAATTGCGAAGCCTAAAGTCTCTCCCGAGTTATCGCATTTGCGAGCCAAACTTCACAAAAGCGGGACTCGCAATTGCGAATAGGTCATCTCAATTGCGAGACCTGCAAACCAGAAGCACCAGATAAACATCAACAATTCAAAGTTTTTCCAAAGTACATTCAAAACTTACCCGAGCCTCTCGGGATCCAAACCGAATATGCACACAAGTGTAATAACATCATACAAACTCGCTCTCTACCTCAAATTACCAAAATAATATTAAATAACAAGAATCAATCATCAAAACTCAAGATTTTAACGTAAAACTCACTTTTCACCATCTTTTATATAATGCACTAAAACGCACTCGGGTCTCCCGGGACCCCAACCAAATTTGCGTATAGGTCCAAAAATATCACACGAACCTACCAGAATCGTCAAAACACCGATCCGAGGTCGTTTACCAAAAACGTTGATCATGATCAACTCAAACCTTATTTCAAGTCAAAAATCATTTTAATCCAAAATTTTGCGTAAAAGCTTTTCGAAAAATGATACGAATCACGCACGCAAGTCATATAACATCAAATGAAGTTATGAGATATCTCAAAATACGAAAATTAAGGCTAGTACTCAAAACGGCCTATTGGGTCGTCACAGAACTACTACTCTCTCTAATACTTCTTGATCTCTCTCGTTTTTGGCGTACTGAATGAACAAACAAATCTCCTATTTATAAGAGAACTTGCCAAGTTTTGAACCAATCAAGAAGATTCATTCCATTGTAATTTTCTTTGCAAGTTTCCATCACCAAAACAGTTTTGTAACTTGTTGCAAGATCAAGTTGTGCACCTACAATTGCCACCCATTTCATCCAATCATTTTTATTTTTATTTTAATGGGACTGGACCCATAACCCGCAGTCGCTACCTTTGGGTGCACACAGTGATCACTCTAATTTAATAGGCAAACCACATCGGAGGGTAAACCACACTAAGGACCTCGTGCGATAGGCTAGACCAATGAAGTGTGTGTATAGGGTAAAATATGATATGACACATGGCTGACTAAAAGAAGGACACGTGGAATCCAAGATGGAATGACTGTGGACCGAACACAGCCACTGCGCTTGTCACCGGAACGGATAACGTTCATAAAAGTATATTAAATACTCTGCGCTTGGTAGCACTTACTAAGGAATATTCTACAGCATTAAGAGCGACGATCCGTTACAAAGAATTTGGCATTTACAATCAACGTTACATCTTCATCAATGACTCTCATAATTGGCATTAAAGGAGGGCATGATCCTAGGACCTTTTTCCCTAGGCATAACTATAAATAGTGAGCTCAGTTACTATTGTAAATGACACAAAATATTCTAGCAAGAACATATACAATATTTTATACAAAACTTTATACAATTTCACTCTCTTGCAAGAATCACTATCTTTGTTATTCTAGCAAGAATCACTATCTTTGTTATTTCATCTACATTCTAAGGCTAAGTATTATATATTTCTTCAATTATTGTATTATTTCAGGATCAAATTAGTTCATTTGTCTAGAAACCACATATAAATTTAACTGTACCGTTTTACGGGTAAACAAGACGCAAACAGTTTGAGGGGAGATTGTGCAATTAAATTGATCCTTGCCTTTTTTACTAACGTGTTTTGATTATTTTGTCTTAGAAAAAATCATAAAAAATGGCAGATAACACTGTTAACGATGCACACAAACTTGAAATTCGAGGGGATCAGCCTCATTTCGAGGACTCAATCAGTGACACCCACAATGAGGGGAATAATGCCATGCCGGTGCATGGAAGACGGTGCCCTCGACAGATTCGGGAGGCAACTCCCGATGATTCTGACGAGGAGCAAGTAGTGGATGCTGTGAGGATCCTGCAAGAGCAACATGCAATCATCCTAGGCCATCTCATGCGGCAGGATCAGGTTGTGACGGAACTGAAGCATGCGCTATCAGGTGCTTCAAATAATGCAAACATGCGCGATCCAATTCCTCTCGTTGTTCCCACGAACCAAACAACGCAGAGAGTCGACAACAATACTCCCAAGGGTGAAGTTGGCTCCGATGGGGCTTGGGGGAGCAGATCAGGTCTTAACAACGAGAACGATTCATTCAAAGATGATCTTTTACGGTTCATGAGGAAGTAAATGCTTGCATGGATCAAATCCCAGGCATACCACCAGTTTTGAAAGGCCCGAACTCGAAGAAGTATGTTCAATTACCGTACAAGCCAAGTGCGGAACCAGTACTAATCCCGAAACGTTTCAAAATGCCTCAAGTTCCAAAGTATGATGGAACTTCAGACCCACAGGAACATATTACCACCTACACAACATCGGTGAAAGGAAATGATCCAGATCCTCACGAAATTGAATCTGTGTTGCTAAAAATATTCGGCGAAACTCTCACGAGGGGAACCCTAATGTGGTATTCGTTATTGCCCAAGCATTCCATAGATTCCTTTGTGATGCTTGCGGATTCTTTCATTAAAGCTCATGTCGGGGCCATAAAGGTCCAAGCCTGGAAGGCCGGCATATTCAAAATTGCACAAGGAGAATCAAAATTATTACGAGAGTTTGTTACACGATTCCATAAAGAAAGAATGTTGCTCTCCGCCATCCCGGATGAATGGGAAGTTGAAGCATTCACCAAAGGATTGAATCCAAGAAGTTCAGATGCTTCTCGGATGCTGAAGGAGAGCCTGCTTGAGTTTCAAGCAACAACCTGGGCAGATATTCACAACCGGTATGAGTCTAAGATAAGGATCGAATATGACTAGGTCAGTTCTACATCATTGGTCAAAGGACGGGAGAAGAATAGAGAAAAATCAAAGGATGATTACGACGCAGATAGGCGGACTTCGAGGGGTCGGTTTTTGCCCTGCGAGCGTACCGAAGGCTATGGCAAAATTTTTCGAGCAACAAACAAGTTCACCGTTGACAGAGGGACTGATCATGGTCGAAGCAATAGATCACTTCAAGATAAACAAACTTCGGGGTCTCGAGATCTTTCTTACCCAAGTTATCAGAATATAACTTCAATCTCAGTATAGTAGAACTGGTATCAGCCATGAGGAACTTTAATGAAGCACGATTCCCGAGACCTATAAGATCCGATTCCAGCTAGAGGGATCCCAATTTATAGTGTGAATACCACGGGATGAATGGTCACCGAACAGGGGACTACCGACATCTTCGGGAGGCGATGGCAACGCTATTGAAGAATGGTCATCTCCGAGAATTCTTGAGTGATCGAACTAAGAACAATTACGGTCGCAACAGAGACAACACAGAATCCTTGAAAGCGGGAGAAGAAACCCCACACCAAATGATCAATATGATCTTTGGGGTGAACTAGATTAACGGGATCACCCTTTCTGCGGCAAAGAAGACTAAAGTAATAACTCACAGCAAAAGACTCCGGGAGGACGATATCACTTTCACGGAGGAAGACGCAGACGGATTTCTGTTACCACACAATGACGCACTGGTAATCTCTTTAAATGTGTTAGATTTTAAAATTAAGCGTGTTCTAGTGGATCCAGGAAGTTCGGCTAATATCATACAATGGAGAGTATTGGAACAAGCTAAAATCACCCGAAGCATTATTCAGGCGACAAAACTCCTCATTGGATTCAACCTTGCGAGCGTGACGACCCGGGGAGAGATCTTGCTACTCACGAATGCTGAAGGAGTAATGAAAACAACTCTCTTCGAAGTAGTGGATGGTGATATAGGATATAACATCATCTTAGGAAGGCCATGGTTACACGAGATGAAAGTTGTATCTTTGACGTATCACCAATTACTGAAGTTTCCGACGCCTGAAGGAATCAAGAAGATAAGGGGTGACCAACCGGCAGCGAGGGAGATGAATGCAATCTCAGTTTCCAGTAGCAAAGGGAAGGAGCGCACGTCATAGCAATTACAGGAACCGGCACCTACTCCCGAGTTAGAAGAGGTTATTCCAGGGGCAGAATCGTCAGAATAATATCAGGTGCCGAGATATTTCCAAGTTCTGGAAGAAACGGACGCAACGAAATCCACGACGGAAGAACTAGAGCAAGTGTCGTTATTCAAAGAATTTTTAGAAAGAAAATTTTACTTGGGAACAGGACTACACCCCGAGCTTAGGTTTGGCTTTATTGAATTCCTTAAAATTAACGCTAATTTTTTTGCATGGTCGCACGAGGATATGACAGGTATCCCAATGGAAATAGCCATGCACAAGCTAAGTTTGGACCCAAACGTACCACCGGTAGGACAGAAGAAGTGCCCTATTGCAGAGTCCAAGAATAAATTCATCAAAGAAGAGGTAACCTGCTTGCTTAAAATCTATTCGGCTAGAGATGCAAGATATCCAGACTGGCTATCCAATGTAGTGGTAGTTCCTAAGAAGAACAATAAATTTCGTATGTGTGTAGACTATAAAAATCTTAATAAGGCATGCCCGAAAGATTTGTTTCCACTTCCAAACATCGATCAAATGATTGATGCCACATCCGACCACCAGTTGATGAGTTTTCTTGATGCTTATTCCGGGTACAACCAAATTAAGATGAACCCGGAAGATCAGGAAAAGACTTCATTTATAACAACTTTTGGTTCATATTGTTACAATGTAATGCCTTTCGGGTTAAAAATGCCGGAGCCACTTATCAACGGCTCGTAAATAAGATGTTTGAAAAGCAAATAGGAAAAACCATGGAAGTTTATATAGACTATGTGCTCGTTAAGTCTTTGAATGCAGGTGACCACCTTAAGCATTTGCAAGAAACATTCGATATCCTGAGGAAGCATAACATGAAACTTAATCCCGAAAAGTACGCGTTCGAGGTCAGCTCCGGTAAGTTCCTAGGTTTTTTGGTCTCATAAAGGGGAATTGAGGTAAACCCCGACAAAATCAAGGCCATAGACAATATTCCGTATCAATTATCAAACGTGAAGGAAGTCCAAAGACTCACGGGAAGGTTAGCAGCTTTAAGCAGGTTCATTTTCCAGTCGTCGGAAAAGTGTCATCACTTCTTTACATTGCTCAAGAAGAAGAACAATTTCGAATGGACGCCGGAGTGCCAGCGGGCTTTGAGGGACCGGAAGAAGTACCTATCAAGCCCTCCATTGCTCTCAAAACCAAAAGAAGGCGAAATATTGCTAGTCTACTTCGTGGTTTCAGAAGTTGCGGTAAGTGCAGTTTTAGTTCGGAAGGACGAATGTACGCAATTTTCTATTTACTATGTTAGCAAAATTTTAACGAGAGCAGAAACTCGCTACCCACATTTGAAAAAATTTGCCTTAGCCCTCGTAGTCGCCATTCGGAAGCTGAGGCCTTATTTTCAATGCTACCCAATAGCTGTGGTGACTATTTTTCCTTTGCGGAACATCCTTCATAAACCTAAACTCTCGAGCAGATTGGCCAAATGGGTAGTTGAAATGAGTGAATTCGACATAGAATATAAATCGAGGACTGCAATTAAGTTGCAAGTCTTGGCTAACTTCGAGGCCAATTTTAGTCCGGGACTGTTACCTTTGGCAACCAAGGAGGCAGTCATTGTTTCGGAATCGACATCAGGGGTTTGGGCCTTATTTACGGATGGAGCCTGGAACGTAAAAGGGTCCGGGCTCGGAATAGTTTTAATCATGCTTTCGGAGGAAACCTTAAGGCAAGCTATCAGAATAATTTTTTTTAACTAACAATGAAGCAGAGTATGAATCTTTGATTGTAGTGCTCGAATTGGCCCGGGGACTCAATTTTGAGGTTATCGAAATTAAATGTGACTCACAGTTGGTGGTAAATCAGGTTTACGGGATCTTTGACACCAAAGAAGAATGTATGCAGCAATACATGATAAAGGTCCATGCTCTTTTGGCATGATTTCGTGAGTGGTAAATCACTTATATCCCGAGAGAGGATAATGCAGAAGCGGATGCATTAGCAAACTTAGGTTCATCGACATAAATAAAGAGATCAGAATCCATAACGGTGGTACAACTGATGAGTTCAGTCCTTGATACAGATGGCTACTATGAAGTGAATTCAGCTAGTCTGGTCTGGGACTGGAGAAATAAAATAATCAACTACCTCGAGCACGGGAAGTTGCCCGACGATCCCAAAGCATCACGAGCGTTACGCACTAAAGCTGCACATTATAGCTTCAGGAAAGGCCAATTGTATAGAAAATCTTTCCAAGGCCCGCTGACCCGGTGTTTTGGAGCATCAGAAGCTGACTATGTCATGAGAGAAATCCACTAAGGGATATGCGGCAATAACTCAGGCGCAAAGTCGTTGGTGCTGAAAGTAGTACGGGCATGATATTATTGGCCTCGCATGGAACAAGACGCTAAGGATTTCGTACGAAAATGTGATAAGTGACAACACTACGTATCACTAGTACATCAACCGGAAGAACCCTTACATTCGGTTCTATCCCCATGGCCATTCTTGAAATGGGGGATGAGCATCGTCGGACCGCTGCCACCAGCTCCTGGAAATGTAAGGTTTCTTTTAGTTTTGACTGATTATTTTTCTAAATGGGTGGAAGCAAGTTCTTATTAGAACATCGGAGAACTCGAAGTGGTCGATTTCCTGTGGGAAAATATAATATGCAGGTTCGGAATACCAAAAGAGATAGCATGCGACAATGGGCCACAGTTTATCGGTGCAAAAATTACAAAGTTCCCCGAAGACTTGAAAATAAAGAGAATCACATCTTCGCCTTATCACCCGAGCGCAAACGGTCAAGCGAAGTCGACAAACAAAGTGATCATTCAAAACCTCAAGAAAAGGTTGGAAGTAGTGAAAGGCAAATGATCCGAAGAGTTGCTCGGAGTTCTATGGGCCTACCGAACAACGGCCAAATCAAGTACAGGAGAAACTCTTTTTTCCCTTGTATACGGTGCTGAAGCCCTAATCCCGGTTGAAGTGGGCGAACCCACTTTGAGATATTATCAGACAAACGAAGAATCGAATGATGAAGCAATGCTAATCAACTTAGAACTGCTCGAGGAACGCAAGGACTTGGCGCATGTAAGAATGGCAGCTCAAAAGCAGAGGATGGAGCGATATTACAATCGAAGAGCCAATTTCCATTTTTTCAAAGTAGAAAACTTAGTTCTAAAGAAAAGTAACACAAAATACCTGGGAGCTCAACACGGGAAAGCTAAGTCTAACGTGGGAAGGTCCTTACCGGATTTCAGTTGTCACTGGGAAATGATCATACGAGTTAGAGAACCAGAATAGGGACAAGTTGCCCAGCAACTGGAATGTGGCACACCTCAAAAGATATTATTGTTGATGAATAACACTCAAACAAAAAGTATGTGTTGCACTCTTTTTCCCTTCATTCAGTTTTTGTCCCAATTGGATTTTTCTGGCAAGGTTTTTAACGAGGCAGCCACAGAAAGCATACTATGAAGACGACAACAATAAGACCTTTGATTGCAAGGCAAACGAACAAGCTACCACTCGGGGATGATTAGGTAATCTTTGGTTCGATAGCAAATTTCCACCGGGAAGTTAAGTTTGCTACCGAACAGAGATTATCCGACCATTCACGGGCACAAACCGCTAGAGGACTGTTAGGTATTCTTTCGCTCGATAGCATAGGTTCCTAAGGGGAAACAAGATATGTTGCCGAGTGAAGGATTACCTAGTAATTCATTAGTGGGACCTTCGAAGATACAACACTTCCAGTATTCTAATTTGCATTATTCGCATTCGAACACTGGGGGGGAGGGGGAATGATATGAGGATACGACAACAATGACTGTCACGTCAATCGAGAACGAAAATCCAAAAACAAAATGCATCATCGGGACCAAAGACTGTGCAGCCAGTCCCGTAGAAACAAGTTGTACAAGATAGCCACAAGTAATGGCAATTTCTTTTCTGCATAGCAAAATGCTTATGTAATTTCTGAAAATAGAAGTAATAAAATAAAATCCTTTTTCTTTTATCTTGTTTCTTGTCTGAGCGATGAGCTAATTTTGTCATTTCAAAGTTAAACAAGTATTTTAAATGTTAGTTCTGTAATGAATAGGAGACGTCCTCTTCAAGAGCACCGTAAACATAATAAGGCCCTCTCTTATAAAAACCCTCACGTTAAAGGGTTGGTTCCGGAAGAATCAATGCCCGGAATCCAAAATGCCATCGGGGAAAAATATACCCGAAGCTGCATATGAAAAGGACGCAAAAAGCAAACGTGGGAAAAAATTCATAAAAACCCTCACCTAAAAGGGATAATACTCGAAGCCAAAATGCTTCGACAAAAAGGCATCTGAGACTACACATAATAAAGCACAAATTGAACAACATGCACAGAATGCTTGAGCAAATGCAAAAGTTAAAAGCTTGCATGGATATTCAAACGAAAGTAAGACTCAAACGATATTTGAACAAAAAGTATGTCTTTATTCACAAGAACATGCCAAAATGTTACAAGTACAAAATGAGAAAAGAAAGGAAAATCTAAACTGCAACGCCTTCGGGACCAGGAAGAAGAGAAGTATCCGCATTGCTGGGAAGAGTAGGTGGTTCCGCCGATGGCTCAACGTTTTCCCCAGTTTGGTCTCCGACCTCATCACCTTCCGATCTCTCTTCAGTTTTCGAAAATTTGGAACTGGAATCAGAAGAACCTGGAGCATCAGACTGCGCTGGGAGTCTAATGTTTGCAGCCAACTCAAGCTCTCGGGCCTTAGCAATTACGGCATCAACATCAATGATACCAGCTTTGGGCTCTTCCAAGATTTTTCTCCTCATGCTATACATGGAATAAGTTTTTTCAACAATGAGGGAAGTCGCTCGGCGCTTAAGTTCTTCTTTGAGTTGAGTTACCTCGGCGGAAAGGTTTTTCCGGGCGGATCTAGCAAATTTGAGGCTAACGTCGAGATCGCAGACAGTTGTACTAAAGAGCCTATTATGCTCGATAGTTTTCTTGTACTTTTCTTCCAGCTGGACATATTTCACCACCACGGCAGCAAGCTCTTCACTTTTGGAGTTTAAGGCTGCCTTTAAGTTCATCACTCTTTTAGCGGAGGCAGCCTCACGGTCGGCTGCAGCAAGAACTACGTTGTGGACTTTTGCCCATTTGGCCTTGACCTCATCAAATCTAACCCTCAGCGGCCCAATTTCTTGGGTAAGAGTTACGACTTCTTACTCACTTTGCTGCAAGCGAGCCTCCAAAACAACGGCCTCAGCAGCTCTGGTTTCCAGTTCCGAGAGGCAGAGAACAATCTGGTCTCGTCCCTCCAAAAGCTGATCTCGTTCAGAAGTAAGTTCTTCCTTCTCACGAATCAACCTTTGAAGCCCTCAGAAGCAAGAAAGTTGGCCTACAAAATAAGAAGAGGTAAATTTAGAATACATTCGTTCGAAGTAAATGAAATAACAGAGGAAGGAAGGAACGTACCGCTGCGGCGTTATGCATAGCATTGTTCAACAAACACTCTCCCGAGAGTGTCTAATTCTTTTCCTAGTCTTTTTTGTGAAGCCAAAGGCTTCAGGTAATTAGTAAGCTCCACCGGCCGCGATAACAGGTTGCACCTGGTAGATACCAAAAGAGTGATGTTCCTCCTCTTTTGTGGATCTTCAGAAGGAGCAACATAATTTCATGACAAGTTCCCATGAACTGGGGACTGTGGAAGAGGAACACCTTCTTCATGGTCAGGTGCGGCCGATGGAGATGGTGTAGCAACCGCTGGTGGAAGAGTAGACGAAGATGGAAATGATGTAGCAGTTGCTGGCGTTGGTGAAGGTAGAGATGAAGCTGATAGAGTTGAAGAGTGAGAAACAGCTGCATCAAATGCAGTGCTGGTTATTTGATGCTCGCCAACCAAAGATGGAAAGGACCTGGTACTCAGCCCCGCAGCACCGGTTGCAGAAATTGGGGCCCAAAAACGGGAGTTGGCATATTCTACCAAATCAGATTCTCCCCAAAGTGTCGAGACGTCATCTTCAATTGGTGTAACTATTTCAACAGGTCGAGCATCCTATTGAGATGATGAGGATCATCGCCTTCTATGTAAATAAGCTCCCTCATCAACAACTTTTTCTTCATCATCATCAATCATCACGGTGTCTACGACCGGCCCAGAAGGAGGACCAGTCATCATCGCCACCGGAGATGAATCGGGGGCATCAACCTTTGCCCTTTTATTCTTTTCCCCGGATTCAGAGGAGCATCTTCTATTTGTTTTTTTATCCTCCGACCGGGGACTCCGTAAAGAAATATTTGCACCTGAAACAGGACAGGAGATACATGTTCGAGTATGTGCTTCCTGAAGCAGCCTCATTGCATTAGCAGGATCAGCCAAAACGTCCTCCTCGGGGACAATAATAGAGCCTGCAGGTAGCCTAATTCCATGAACAAAGTTAGAAGGGTTCAACCAAGTTCTTCATATACAAAAATGGAAGCAAGGTAAATTAGAGTTACCATGAATTTTGGCCTTCCACCCATATTTAAGGGCATCTTCTGAACCCACCGGTTCAAACCTTCTACTATCGGTGGGAGCCATCGAGTTGCTGAAACATGCGAAGGGTGAAGATATGATACGACCATAGAAGAATATCTAGTAAGAGGAATATTATATAAAGAACTTACGAGTGCGGTTCCAAGCAACCGGAAAGGATGAAGTCATTATCGGAATGATGTCGTTGGTGGAAATTGCAATGAACCGTTCTATCCACCCACGATCATTGTCATGATCCATGTTTGAAAACAAAGTATGAGGGCCACACTTGCAAAGGTTTATCATTCCCCCAAGGAAGATTTTGGGGGAATATACATTCATCACATGAGCTAAGGTTAGCTCCTCCCCAGTTTCTTTACACAAGCATCGGAGGCAGGCGATCGTCCTCCACACTGAAGGACTTAACTGTGCCAAGCATACCTGGTAGTGAAGGCAAAACTCTGCAATCACGGAATCAAGCTCTCCGCTCAAAGAAAACATACTCAAAGTAAAGGGATACGTGAAAAAGTATGTAAAACCTTCCTTGGGAAGGGTCACTCACTCCGATAGATCAGGAGCGATAATTTCCAACTCATTACAACGGCAGTCCTCCTTTACAATAGGAATACTGGAAGGACGAATGGAAGAAAGGTACCTACTAACAGCTAGTGTATGAGGGTTGGTAGTAGGAAATTTCTCTTCAAAATTCTTCGAAGTACTAAGCCTTCTTGGGATGATGGAATCCACTGTTGGAGGAACGAAATCCTCAGTTTTGTTCTTATTCTTTGTAGAGCCACCACGTTCGGAGGAAGAAGCCATTGGAAAAGAAGAAGGTACAGAGTTTGTGTATGAAGAAAATTAGAAAAAGGATGGAAAACAAGGATGCAAATCAGAAGCTCAAGCAATTGTGAAACGCAAAGGAAAAGAAAGTTGCATATAAGTAAACTTTTGGCGGCTAAATTCATGGCCATGATTACCTCGATAATCGGCAAAAGTTGTGCTGCATCATGGGATGATACATGTTTGGGGCATTAAATGCGGAGAGACGTGCGTCTAATCAACTGTCAGAGACCTTCAGAGGGAATTATAGTAATTCTCGCCAAAAAGACGCTTCTCCCAACTTCCCGGTAACACAAAGTTATGTCACTGGAAAGTAGGGGGACTATCTGTATAAGGTAAAATATGATATGATATATGGCTGACTAAAATGATGGCATGTGGAATCCAAGATGGAATGACTGCGGACCAAACGCAGCCACCGCGCTTGTCACCGGAACGGATACCGTTCATAAAAGTTGTCACGACCCAATTTCCCCTCCGTTTGGGTATCTTGAGGGCACCTAGTCTTAAGGACTAGGTAAGCCTAACAATAATTAAAACAACAACATTATTTAAATAGAATCTCTTACAATTCCCAAAATCGGTAGTACAAGTCATAAGCTCTACAGAGTGTTTGCTAAAAAAAAAGTCTCTAAATACAACTGTCCATAAATAGGAATAAACAATGCAAAACTAAAACTTGAAGGTGACTCCGAAGCCTGCGAACGCAGCAGTAGGCTTACCTTGAGTCTCCGCAGCAATAACCCACATAGCTAGCTAACGAACAATTTCATAGATCTGCACAAAAATGTGCAGAAGTGTAGCATGAGCACACCACAGCGGTGCCCAGTAAGTATCAAGACTAACCTCTGTGGAGTAGTGACGAGGAATAGTCAAGACACCCACTGGTCTAATAAACTGAACAGATATAGGTACATGAACAACATAAGTATGATGTCTACATAAAGACTATGTAATATGGCTCACAGTACAGTAATGGCAATAAGGAAGGAACCAACAAGTATCACAGGAACATCATGAAAATGATACAGAAAGGTGAATGGAACACAACCTAAATCCGGAATCACAAATACAACAAGGACAAATAATAATTCAGCAACTACAACCGCTTTTACATCAGATTTTAGTCAGCAACTCCACGAGGTACCGAACCTCAGACAAATCACAACTTACAGGTCTTAATACCTGAACTCTAACACTTGACATCATGTGCCCTCATAACATCTCATAACCGCACTGATGACTCACGTGCCAATAGAGTCATTCTCACATAGAAGGCAAGTAAACAAGGGTGAGCATCTATGCTCAACAATATCAAGAACACCTCTTATCCGATAAGAGTGCTTAACTATGTGTATGCTTGTGCAAGTGTACTACCATAGTCCATATCAGCAATTAAGCATAAGGAAAAAAAGAATGGACATCATGTAGAATATTTTCTCACAGCTTTCACAAGATAAAGCTCACACAGGTACGTATACCACTATACAAATATCAACAACAAGAATCCCCCCAGGCCACAAATCATCACAAATCAACCCCTGACATAGCCCACCTTATCTCGCCACGTGTGCAATAGTAACATAAATGCCCGCCTTGTCTCGCCACACATGCATAACAATGTTCCCACCTTGTCTCACCACATGCGCAACCCACAGAAACCTGCCTTGTCATGCCGCATGTGCATTTATCAATAGTAACAATAGTACGGCAGAAATCTCGTGCAACCTCATAACAACAACCGCATGGCAGAAACCTCGTGCATCACAATAATAACAACCGCACGGCAGAAACCTCGTGCATCACTACAACAAGTACAACATAAACAATGGAAATAATACAAAGCACGACAAGTAAACCAATTCATGAACTTTAAGTCACAAGGAACGGTAGAACCAATTCTCAAGGAATAACCACAGTAAGGAATGCTAGGCGTATAGAGAGCAACTCAACAAGGAAAAAACTAATATGTAGCAACGGTCCCACAATATACATTTCAACAATAAGGAGAGCTAACACGAGTCAAATAAATTCAAATAAAACAAGTCAACTAAGATGTAGGATATCTAAAACTTTTTTTAAGGTTGAGGAAATTTCGAAGGATATTCAACAATTCAATTAAGGATAAGCAGTGGAAAGATAATCATAACCTCAATTAAGACTCAACAAATTATAGGATGAGATAATAATAATTCCAAATAATGATAAGTAGTTATGAAAAGATAGCATGACAATAAAGGAGGTAAAATATTTAGTTAAGTCAAATAAGAGTCAAATAGGCAATAAGAGTAAATCCTGAAAATGATTAATTCTAATTAAAGCATGTAGAGTTGAAACTAGTAAATAGGAACTTAATCATATCAAGAACAACTCCATACTTGGTGAATATAAGAACCTAAGAATCCTAAAGGGCTAACTTTTCACAAATAAGTTCGAGCACGCACTCGTCACCTCGCGTACATGGACTACAATCAACATAGAAGACTCAAATCCCCCACACAAGATTAGACAAGATACTCACCTCGAACCAAGCTCAAACAATCGGTCACAATGCCTTTTCCACGAATATCTGACTCTGAATGGCCCAAATCTAGCCAAACATAATTGCATAACATGAATACAACAATAATAGACTCGTCTAATCAATGAAATCAATATTTTAACAAAAATTCCGAATTTCGCCCTAAAACATTGACTCGGGTCCACATCTTGAAATCGGGTAAAAATCACAAAATACGAACACCCATTCACTCACGATTCCAACCATATAAGAATTACTCAAATCCGACCACAAATCCCTCTTTAAAACTCAAAATCTTTATTGAAGAAGTTCTTCCAATTTTCTCCATTTCAACCCCAAAAACCCGAAATTAAATGGAGAAACAACTATAGATTAATGCAATAAAATCAAATTCGAGTAAGAAATCATTACCCACAAGATTCCTCTAAAACTCCCTCAATGAATCACCTTCTCCAGAGCTAAAAATAAAAAATGGAGTGAAAAATGAACTAACCCTCGATTCCAACTCCTTTCTGCCCAGCAATCCTCGCACCTGCGATAATTTCTCGCACCTGCGCCTACCTCACCTGCGGTCTAACCAATCGCACCTGCGGAAGTCACTAACTCCCACAGCCTCCGCACCTGCGAGCCTTCTGCGCATCCGCGGGCATTGCAGATGCGGAACTTCCTCGCACCTACGACCCCAGACCAACTCTCAATTCTCGCATCTGCGCTTCCATCTCCGCACGTGCGAGTCCGCTGATGCACACAAATTCTCCGCACCTGCGGAGACTGCCAAGTCCAGCTCTTCTCGCACTTGTGCCTCCATCTTCGCACCTGCGACCATCGCACTTGCGCCCAAGGTCCGCATGTGCGATTACACCTGAACTCAGACCTCCATAAAACCATGAAAATCATTCGCAACTCGTCCGAAAAACACCCGGAGCCCTTGGGACCCCGTCCAAACATACCAACAAGTTCTATACCCTAACACGTACCCGCTCGAGGTCTCAAATCACATCAAAAAATATTGCAACTACGAATCACACCATGAATCGAACTTATAAATTTTCAAATATTTCAACCTCTAAAACTCGTGCCGAAACCTATCAAATCAACTCGGAATGACGTAAAATTTTGCAGGAAAGTCCAAAATAACATAACGGAGCTGATCCAACTATCGGAATATCATTCCGACCCTGATATCAAAAAGTCCACTTTCGATCCAAATCTCCAAAAATTCGACTTTTGCCATTTCAAGCATAAATTAGCTATAGACCTCGGATTTACAGTCCGGACATGCTCCTAAGTCCAAAATCACCCAACGGAGCTAATGGAACCGACGAAACTCCATTCAGGAATTGTCTTCACATAGTTCCGACTACGGTCGAAATCCTAAGACTTAAGCTTCCGTTTTAGGGACTAAGTGTCCCAAATCTCTATGAAACATTCGGTAACCGAAATCAACCACGCACACAAGTCAATACACATAATATGAAGCTGCTCAGGGACTTATGCCACCGGACATGACTTAAATTCTTAAAACGACCGGTCGGGTCGTTACATCCTTCCCCTCTTAAACAAATGTTCGTCCTCGAACTTGCTAAGAATCACCTCGAAGTCTTGAAATCACTGAAAGTACATAACCAACATACACCCGTGGGGGACGTCACCCCAATCCACATAAGCCCGACGACACCATCCCAACTCTAATTTATTCTTTCTATCAATACCGATAATCCTTAGAGTCAAAATTCCCACCTTTCATTTATCTTCAAAAGACCCGATTCTAAATCCATAACCGGTATCAGTCTCAACCAGCTGTAACAACTCATGCCTACACCCACAAGGTACGACCACACAACAAGACACACCACATATAGGCCCATAATAACATTTCTGATCACATTAGCTGCCCGAAATCAAAACCAACACCGACAATTAGACCCATATCCGTTAGCAACCCGTTTCAAGCCTCACAACGCTGACAATGATGCAAGAAACACAAAGACCTCATAACTATACACCCGAATCAACAAGTCACAACTAACACCACCGGACACACACCCCGCAAGCCAAAACTCAAGAAGCACATAACGAAATTGACCAAATATGTAAAGAGAAACACATAAGATAAATATCAAACAAGCCCGACATGCACAAATTTCTAACAATACCCTACTACAAATCAATTCAAAAGGAAAAATCAAAGTACATGAACAAATCATAAAGATCTCATCCTGGTATCACCCTCTACCGCGGCACGCATCCCGGCTCAAACATATCAAATCACATGGAGTCGCGAGGGTCTCGCCCTCAAATTTAAATCACAAGTCGAATACACATCATACCAATGGAAATCTTCAACTAACTCAATTTTGCCAATAAAATCTCAACACTTGCTAAACTCTCACCCCGGTAGAATATCAAATCACAAATTATAACCAATTTACTTAGGAATCACATCAAACCTGCCATAATGGACAACATGAATTCACTTATAGTCTCGTAGCTTTCAATAGTGAATAGAAACAAATGATAGACACGTAAATCACTCATAGAATCTCCCAACGGGGTAAACATTTAAACATAATACTAAGTCATAAACTCACCCATAAGTGGGACAAAAAGTAGGAGAACTCGCCCCGATAAGCAGGACCAAATCAAAATACTAATGGTGCCCCTCTGTAATAATCAAAAGCATACCTGTATGACATCATCTGGCGTAGTGGCCTCAAGCCTACTATATGAAACATATCAACGGGTCGGGCCTTCCCCTCTTGGGTGCCCTCTACTCGCCTGAATACTCCGCTGTGACACGCCTATGCGGAGTCTAGGACAATCTCACACCCTGTGACTGGTATCTCCACACTCGAAGCAACCTATCTGTTGACGTGGTTGTGGGAACTGTGCGATACGGGTACTCTGAGACCTATGAGCACCTGAAACACTGTGCGAAGCCTGAAGTGCAAACTGAACTGGCTGACCCACAAAACCTCTACCATGTCGTACCCTGCCTCCAAAATAAGGACCAGTAGATCTCTCTGGTCTACGAGGCCTCCTCACCTCCCTTTCCTCTCTCTCCTGATCTCGCCTGTACTCTCTCTCATGGCCTCGCCTGTCCTCTTCCTCCTGATACCACATTCCCTCTACACGGCGAGCGATCCCTACCACCTGCTGAAACTAAACATTTGACTCTAACTCCCGATCCATGCTGAACCGAATATCATGCCTCAGTCCCTCAATGAATCTGCGGACACGTTCTCTAACTGTGGCGACCAAAGCAGGCGCATGCCTAGCCAAATCACTGAATCTCATGGCATACTCTGACACTAACATAGTGCCCTGGCGTAGCTTCTCAAACTCCGCGCGCCATGCATCTCGAAGGCACTGAGGTACAAACTCTCTCAGGAACATCTCTGAAAATTGAACCCATGTAAGTGAAGCTAACTCAACTGGGCTACCCAACTCATATGCCCGCCACCACTGGTAAGCCGCTCCCCTGAGATGGAACGCAGTAAAAGTAACCCCGCTCGTCTCCACAATACCCATAGTACGGAGAATACGGTGACACTCTTCCAGAAAACCCTGTGCACTCTCTGAAGCCAAACCACTGAATGTAGGAGGGTCATATTTCTTGAACCTTGCAAGTCTAAGCTACTCTTTCTCAGATGCTGCTGCCCTGACCACGGGCTGAACTGGAACCACACGTTGTATCGCCATGACACCTGGAACCTGACCAACATGAAATCGCTGCTCTGGGGTGTGGGCTGCGGGAGTCTGGGTTCCTCCCCCGGTCTGTGAAGTAGCTGGTGCAACCAAAATCAACCCTGCTGAGCCAATATACCAAACATACTCAGGAACTGTGCTAAAGTCTCCTGAAGTCCGGGGGTAATAACAGGTGCCTCCGGTACCTGCTCCCTAACTGGAACTACTGGCGACTCCTCAACTGCTGTGCTGGTAGGTGCTCTGGCTGCGACACTTACTCCTCATCAGCCTCTACCTCTACCTCTAGAGATACTTGCTCCGGGAGCAACGTCGTCTATAACTGTAGCTCGTGTCCTCACCATCTGTGAGAGAATGGAATGATAAAAGTTCAAACTCCGAGATCAATAAGATCGCACGATAGGAATGAAAGAAGTGAGATTGTCCTAATAGTTCTGTAGCCTCTCAATGATAAGTACAGATGTCTCCGTACCGATCCGCAAGACTCTACTAAACTCACTTATGACTCGTAGCACCTATGAACCTAGAGGTCTGATACCAACTTGTCACGACCCAATTTCCCCTCCATTTGGGTATCGTGATGGCACCTAGTCTTAAGGACTAGGTAAGCCTAACAATAATTAAAACAACAACATTATTTAAATAGAATCTCTTACAATTTCCAAAACCGGTAGTACAAGTCATAAGCTCTACAGAGTGTTTGCTAAAAAAAAAAGTCTCTAAATACAACTGTCCAGAAATGGGAATAAACAGTGCAAAACTAAAACTTGAAGGTGACTCTGAAGCCTGCGAACGCAACGGTAGGCTTACCTTGAGTCTCCGCAGCAACAACCCACATAGCTAGCTAATGAACAATTTCCTGGATCTGCACAAAAATGTGCAGAAGTGTAGCATGAGCACACCACAGCGGTGCCCAGTAAGTATCAAGACTAACCTCTGTGGAGTAGTGACGAGGAATAGTCAAGACACCCACTGGTCTAATAAACTGAACAGATATAGGTACATGAACAACATAAGTATGATGTCTACATAAAGACTATGTAATATGGCTCACAGTACAGTAATGGCAATAAGGAAGGAACCAACAAGTATAATCGGAACATCATGAAAATGACACAGAAAGGTGAATGGAACACAACCTAAATCCGGAATCACAAATACAACAAGGACAAATAATAATTCAGCAACTACAACTGCTTTTACATCAGGTTTTAGTCAGCAACTCCACGAGGTATCGAACCTCGGACAAATCACAACTTACGGGTCTCAATACCTGAACTCTAACACTTGGCATCATGTGCCCTCATAACATCTCATAACCGCACTGACGACTCACGTGCCAATAGAGTCATTCTCATATAGAAGGCAAGTAAACAAGGGTGAGCATCTATGCTCAACAATATCAAGAACACCTCTTATCCGATAAGAGTGCTTAACTACGTGTATGCTTGTGCAAGTGTACTACCATAGTTCATATCACCAATTAAGTACAAGGAAAAAAAGAACGGATATCACCTAGAATGTTTTCTCACAGCTTTCACAAGATAAAGCTCACACAGGTACGTATACCACTATACAAATATCAACAACAAGAATTCCCACAGGACACAAATCATCACAAATCAACCCCTGGCACAGCCCACCTTGTCTCGCCATGTGTGCAATAGTAACATAAATGCTCGCCTTGTCTCGCCACACGTGCATAGCAATGTTCCCACCTTGTCTCACCACATGCGCAACCCATAATATATATATATATACAACCCACAGAAACCTGCCTTGTCATGCCGCATGTGCATTTATCAATAGTAACAATAGTACGGCAGAAATCTCGTGCAACCTCATAACAACAACCGCATGGTAGAAACCTCGTGCATCACAATAATAACAACCGCACGGCAGAAACCTCGTGCATCACTACAACAAGTACAACATAAACAATGGAAATAATACAAAGCACGACAAGTAAATCAATTCATGAACTTTAAGTCACAAGGAACGGTAGAACCAATTCACAAGGAATAACCGCAGTAAGGAATGCTAGGCGTACAGAGAGCAGCTCAACAAGGGAAAAACTAATATGTAGCAACGGTCCCACAATATACATTTCAACAACAGGGAGAGCTAACACGAGTCAAATAAATTCAAATAAAACAAGTCAACTAAGATGTAGGATATCTAAAACTTCTTTTAAGGTTGAGGAAATTTCGAAAGATATTCAACAATTCAATTAAGGATAAGCAGCAGAAAGATAATCATAACCTCAATTAAGACTCAACAAATTATAGGATGAGATAATAATAATTCCAAATAATAATAAGTAGTTATGAAAAGATAGCATGACAATAAAGGAGGTAAAATATTTAGTTAAGTCAAATAAGAGTCAAATAGGCAATAAGAGTAAATCCTGAAAATGATTAATTCTAATTAAAGCATGTAGAGTTGAAACTAGTAAATAGGAACTTAATCATATCAAGAACAACTCCATACTTAGTAAATATAAGAACCTAAGAATCCTAAAAGGCCAACTTTTTACAAATAAGTTCGAGCACGCACTCGTCACCTCGCGTACATGGACTACAATCAACATAGAAGACTCAAATCCCCCATACAAGGTTAGACAAGATACTTACCTCGAACCAAGTTCAAACAACCGGTCACAATGCCTTTTTCATGAATATCCGGCTCCGAATTGCCCAAATCTAGTCAAACACAATTGCATAACATGAATACAACAATAATAGACTCGTCTAATCAATGAAATCAATATTTTAACAAAAATTCTGAAATTCGCCCTAAAATGTTGACTCGGGCCCATATCTTGAAATCGGGTAAAAATCATAAAAATACGAACACCCATTCACTCACGATTCCAACCGTATAAGAATTACTCAAATCCAACCACAAATCCCCCTTCAAAACTCAAAATCTTTATTGAAGAAATTTTCAATGTTTCCCCATTTCAACCCCAAAAATCCGAAATTAAATGGAGAAACAATTATAGATTAATGCAATAAAACCAAATTCGAGTAATCGTTACCCACAAGATTCCTCTGAAAATCCCTCAAAGAATCGCCTTCTCCCGAGCTAAAAATAAAAAATGGAGTGAAAAATGAACTAACCCTCGATTCCAACCCCTTTCTGCCCAGCGATCCTCGCACCTGCGATGATTTCTCGCATCTGCGCCTACCTCACCTGCGGTCTAACCAATCGCACCTGCGGATGTCACTAACTCCCACAGCCTCCGCACCTTCGAGCCTTCTGCGCATCCGCGGGCATCGCAGATGCGGAACTTCCTCGCACCTGCGACCCCAGACCAACTCTCAATTCTCGCATCTGCGCTTCCATCTCCGTACGTGTGAGTCCGCTGATGCGCTACTGCCATGTCCAGCTCTTTTCGCACTTACACCTCCATCTTCGCACCTGTGACCATCGCACCTGCGCCCAAGGTCCACAGGTGCGATTACACGAGAACTCAGACCTCCCCAAAACCATGAAAATCATCCGCAACTAGTCTGAAAAATACCTGGGGCCCTCGGGACCCCGTCCAAATATACCAACAAGTTCTATACCCTAACACGGACCCGCTCGAGGTCTCAAATCACATCAAATAATGTTGAAACTACGAATCGCACCATGAATCGAACTTATAAATTTTTAAATCTTTCAACTTCTAAAACCCGTGCCGAAACCTATCAAATCAACTCGGAATGACGTCAAATTTTGCAGGAAAGTCCAAAATAACATAACAGAGCTGTTCCAACTCTCGGAATCGCATTCCGACCCCGATATCAAAAAGTCCACTTCCGATCCAAATCTCTAAAAATTTGACTTTCGCCATTTCAAGTCTAAATTAGCTACAGACCTCGGATTTACAGTCCGGATACGCTCCTAAGTCCAAAATCACCCAACGAAACTAATGGAACCGACAAAAGTCCATTCCGGAGTCGTCTTCACATAGTTCCAACTACGATCAAAATTTTAAGACTTAAGCTTCCGTTTTAGGGACTAAGTGTCCCAAATCACTCTGAAACATCCGTTAACTGAAATCAACCACGCACGCAAGTCAATACACATAATATGAAGCTGCTCAGGGCCTTTTGCCGCCAGACGAGACTTAAATTCTCAAAACGACCGGTAGGATCGTTACAAAAGAGTATTAAATGCTTTGCACTCGGTAGCATTTACTAAAAAATATTCTACAGCATTAAGAGCGATTGTCCGTTATAAAGAATTTGGCATTTACGCTCAACGTTACATCTTCATCAATGACTCTCATAATTTACATTAAAGGAGGGCATGATCCTAGGACCTTTTTCCCTAGGCATAACTATAAATAGTGAGCTCAATTACTATTGTAAAGGACACAAAAATTTCTATCAAAAACATATACAATATTTTATACAAAGCTTTATACAATTTCACTCTCTTACTTTTTGATCTCATCATTGCTGTGTTCGAAAACCGCGTTCATGGAAT
This sequence comes from Nicotiana tabacum, assembly GCF_000715075.1. Lineage (NCBI taxonomy): Eukaryota > Viridiplantae > Streptophyta > Magnoliopsida > Solanales > Solanaceae > Nicotiana > Nicotiana tabacum. Next base: position 38,301,974 of record NC_134103.1, read on the forward strand.
CACTATCTTTGTTATTTCATCTACATTCCAAGGCTAAGTACTGTGTATTTCTCCGATTATTATATTATTTCAGGATCAAATTAGTTCACTTGTCTAAAACCACGTATAAATTTAACTGTACCGTTTTACGGGTAAACAGTATGCAAGTGATTTCGAATCCTAGATCTCTCATTTGGAAAGTTCCCTGCTCGACCAATCCGTCCACCCGAAGGATTATAGTATATTAAAGTTGCATTAATTAAAGAGAGGATTCTTAAATTATATACACGAATAATGTAATGAGTTTTTAATACAATATTGTAATATAAGTAACTTAGCATTTTCACACACGATTTATCAATCAATACTAATTATAAAGGGCTACCAATAAGCTTAGCTTCTTTTAAGTTATCATGGGATGGTGTGAAGTATTTGTTACATCGTTGAATGCATAGAATTTAGAAAACTAAGTGGAGGCTAACATTTTCTCATGGTCAATTATATTACTTTCTTTCAAGAAAGACAACCGCAGATGCCTACTTTCCTACTTCGCCTAATGATCTTAAAAATTGGTGTCGAGTCCAATACTGAGCAATTTCACTTTCAGAGAAGTGAGAGAGAGACAGGGATATGAAAAGACCCTTTTAAATGAAATGAAAGTTACTGTTTAAACAAACAAGCATGAGCCAAGCTAGCTAGCCCCATGGAGAACCTGGCTGGACTTATGGTAACCTTACCAAGAGTTGAAATTTTCAAGAAATCTGAATCATTAAATTCACCAATGAATGAGTTTTGGATACATGAGAAAGGGAAAAACATTGGTCAAACACACAGGTCTACTGAAATGTTGTTTTCAGCACATAACGACTCTCATTCTTCAATACTTGAAAAATAACGACCTTTTTTTTTTTTTTAAAGATTTTAACTCTCATACACTGATAGGTAAGATAATCTTTACATTACTAGATAAACCTAAAAGATTACAACGGTAATTCTCCATAAAAAGTTGGATTGATAATCCGAAAAATATGGCAAGTTATCTGCTTTAACAGGCTAAGATACACTAAAGGGAAGCTCAATCGATGCACAAAGCATCCCCATTCATATAGAGTTTGGGGAAGGGTTGTACCCAAGATGTGTGATGTAGACAACCTACCATAATGCAAGCCTTAATGATCGAACTTGTGATCCATAGGTTAAGATACACTCATGTGTAAAATTCTTTATATTATTAGTGCACAAAGTTTTTACTCGATAAGGTCACTTTAAAGGTAATTAAACTTAACTACCCATAACCAGTGGATTTATACGAATTGAAAAAACAAAATCTTGACAATCAGCGGAATGAATATGATAAATTCTTTAATTATTTGCGAACATATTGCTGGCATTTCCCTCTGTCCTCTCTAAGTATAAATAATTCCATACCATACTTCAAACTCTAGACGAAACACGACATCCCTCTCAGCAAAAGATTAGGAGAAGAAGAAGAGGAAGAGATGTCAGCATTGAATCATCTGTTTGAACTCCAAGATACAATCTGTTACGTGCAATGTGGCTACTGCACTACAATATTACTTGTAAAATTACATATCTTTCTTGCATTTTAGTTACTCTTTATCTCTATATTTTATCGGTTAATTTGTTATCCAAAAAATTGCAGGTTAGCGTCCCATGCAGCAGCTTATGCAATAAGATAGTAACAGTGAGATGTGGCCATTGCACTAACCTCCTTTCTGTTAACTTGATGAAAGCTTCTCTTGTTCCTCTTCATCTTTTTGCTTCCCTTAACCAATCCGAGGTCGAACCATAATCGTATTTACATAATCTCTTTGAGTTTAACTTTTATACATTAAGCGTGCACCGAAAAGACCGATCATGAAAAATAAATTATGTTACCTGTTATAACTTATTTAAATACATTGATATAGTGCAAATTATAAGTTTTACACCGTCAATATACATTAAATTCATTTTTTCCCTACATTTCTCTCGATGTTAATTGACTTAGAATCTATCTTACCCGCTTTCAGCAGCAAAAGCTAGAAGTTGACAAGGAGGACATTGATGCTAATAAGAAGAGTGTAGACTCAGAAATCTCATTTGTGGCCTCATCAGATGAAGAAGATCAAATAGAGAATGTTGTTCCAGTTTATCAAGTCGTCAATAAACGTAAAGTATCTAAAATGAAAAGGACATTTGTATAGATGATTTAAATTGTCCTAATTAATTATTTTTACGTTACTCACAATAAGAATCTAATCATATTTTTTCAGCTCCAGAGAAAAGACAACGAGCCCCATCAGCTTATAACTGCTTTATCAAGTAATTTTCAGTTTGAGCATTAAGACTCATAATTACCATTAGTTTATAGTACTGTACTAACATTATTTGTATTTTACAGAGAAGAGATCAAGAGGCTAAAGACCATATACCCCAACATGACTCACAAGCAAGCTTTCAGTACCGCAGCAAAAAATGTGAGTTGAATTTATTTAAATGTTAATTATGAACAACAAAACTTCTCTTAGCAAAATCTTATATTTCAAAATTTGATTGGTTTTGTGTTCAGTGGGCCCACTTTCCACCAAGTCAACATAGAGGAGATAGAGAAAGCTGTAGCCTGGGAGACAGAAAGATGCCAAAGGTACTCTCTATATTCTAAATGAAGTGGTAAATAATTGGAGTAATATTTTTGCATAATGATTGTAGAAACGTGTGTGATAATCCATATATGAAAAAAGTACATTGTTATAAGCTAATACTAAAGTTATTAAGCAATATAAATCGCCTACTAGAAATTGGTACTTTTGATTAGGGGTGTACATGAACCGGGTTGGTTCGGTTTTTATCAAAATCAAATCAAACCAACTATATCGGTTTGGATTTGTTCGATTTTTCGAATTTTTTGTTCATTGAATATTATTTCGATCTTACTTTGTTAAATATTTGATAAGTAAATATATATTTAGTAAAAATATAAAAAAATTGACAAACATATTATCGATTAAAATATTCTTATGGGAGAATTCTATTAGTAACATATAATAGTTATTTTTTTAGTCGTTTGACAATAAATTTTCGTCGACGTACACTTTCAGTTTAACCGAATTTAGTAATTAAAAATAAAAATCAATATGATACCTAAATATTAATAATCACTTCACATTCGAAAAAGATATAAGAATTTAATAGATCTTAACATATGATATGAATATGAAAAAACAAAGAGATAGACGTATTTCAGTAACACTTGATAAGAAAGTGATCATACAACCCATTATTTAAGGTCAATAAATATGGAACACTTCATATTCTATTAAAATTTATATCCCGCAAGAGAATCCCAAATATTTCTAGAAATATTTTAAGAAAATTCTATATAAAATCTTAAAAGTATATATAAAAATTATGTATTTATATGTCGGGTTGGTTCGTGTTTTCTTTACTCAATACCAAACCAAATCAAACTAAACCAAACCAAGTCGGGTTTTTTAATCAGTTTTGTTTAGCTTTTCGACTTGGTGCGGTTTTTCAGTTCGGTTTGTACACCCCTACTTTTGATTATTATTAGCAACTGCTACACATGAATATATAATCTAATTCGGACTAATACGAAAAGTGTGTATCTAAATTAAAAACCGACGGAGTATTATTTAATTATTGCTTAGTAGTAGTCAATTTTTCCAAGGGCTATCAGTACTAACTGCATCTGTCCCCAAACGTTTTCGGACCAAGACATGGCATGCAGTCATTCAACCCGTGGATTTGAGTTTTAGTAGTTCCATGTAATGATGGTGCAAAAACTATTTACACAATGCATAATTAATAAGGTTACATGTAAAACATTTATGATAATCCTAGATCAGCAACATGATGAAAAAATACAGGCGATAATATGTTAAACTATACATATTTAACGTAAACAAAAATACATTCTTAATGTATATAACTTAAATTCTTTTAATATAAAATTTAAAAACAATTACAAAGTTCAATGATGAGAACATTTCTTGATGAACATCATGGTATTTATGACACTGATTTTGATTGGATTAAATAGCTTGTTAGATGCACAACCACCATATCTCATATTTAATGATATTTCCCTTAATTGGTATTTAGAAAAGAGTATCGTGACAAATTTTACTCATTCATATCTGTTAAATTTAACCTTTTTTTATTTATTTATAGATTTCTGCTGCAAGAAACTCTCAGGTCCCAAGAGATTGCAATGGTTTCCTTGAAAGAAAGGCTTCGAACATGACTCCCTCTAATGAATGAAGAGCTATAACAATCATCCCTACTGTACTGGAATGGAAGAATTGAATTGTGTCTTTTCTAAACTGCTGATTTCACTTTCCTTTTGTGTTGAAGATGCCATTATCATTTAATGGGTTACTGAAGTTTCTGTTTGCAACTTTTAGAAGTTTGAAAAGTAGTGAAATAATGATAACAATATTTCTGATGCATGACGTCAACCAATGATTGATGTAGCTTGTTGAAAGAAGTTTCTAATAAATTAAGGGTATTCTTGTAGTACAAAAACCAGAACAAAAAATGAAAAAGATAATAGAGAAAATTAAAAAGGAGGAAGGAGGCATGTATAAAAGCTCAGTGGTATACGTGGATTACTTTCAATTTTCCTTCTAAATTTCAATATCTATTGTTGGATTACCACGAGTTCAAGCGTTAAATCAAATGTTACAACGTTTAACACATAATTTTCTTTAAATCAGTGTACCTGCTGTTGTGCAAAAGAATGAAAGAATGGGACTCCACTAGACCATAAAATTAGATGTCATTACTTCTACGATAGAAATAATAACGTATATGCACCGATGAAATAAAAGATATTTATATTACGTATAAGGTAATTACAAGTAAATTTATATGAAATATACATTAATTGATAGCCTAATAAAAATAGTAGTAAGCACGTATGTGGACCCTCGTCTATCTTTCATTTATTGAGTCCTATCTTTTGTAGTAATGGCCATTTCTAAAGTAGGACAAGGTTAACAAAGGGAAAGGGAAAAAAAGATAAACTTTTGAATACTAAGAGAGCTGACCTCCCTAAATAGAAATGTAATTGTAATCATTATGTCAAGTCCCAGAAAACCCTAGTTCTTCGATATTTAATATCCGTCCCTTAATTTGCATTCATTTCCATTGTTTCCTTCTTCCAAATCTTGCCTCTCTTTGATAATGCCTGACTGCCAAAGGAAACTTTACGTGAGCTCATACAAATAACTAAATGTAAGTACTAGTTAAGTTATATTATCATTTTTTAGTTAAGTGGAGTGTATATATTTGTATGTGTATGTGTATCTAAAGTAAATAAATGAACGGGCATTACATGAAGATATATTGTTGAAGTAAACTTGAAAGAAGTCCCTGTTTTCCTTCAGAAGCTCTCTCCACACTGCAAGCATGATTTACAATCAATTAATCCAAGAGAAGTCGTTTATGATGATGAGTGATGATAAGATTAATAACCAAATAATAATAACCGAAAGTTTTCAAAAAATTCTTCTCTCGAAAAGCATTTTGCATGATATCGCTAGCAAAATGGAAATTAATAGAGATCTAAATAACCTGTTAATGTTACGAGTGGAAGGATTCTAGCATGTATAGCTAGCGCATTAACGCATTGATCTCTACCCATGCCTAGAAGCAAACATCTCTCTATGAGATTTTGAACCTGCAACAATGTAATTCAACATATATAAGGAACTAGTGAGTTTCAAAAGCTAATTAGAAAATCATGCAAAAGAATGATTATCATATATAAAAGGAGTACGAGGACGAGAGGAGTTTGCCAAGTCGCCTTCATTAGCATAATTAAGTAGAAAGCCACTTACTGATCCTGATAACATAGGCGGATGTGCAATGCAGCCCTTAGCTACCTCGTTCATCTGAACCAAGTATTTCGACGTGAAGTATATTACTAAAATTTCAACAAAATATTAAATTTTGAAATCATAGTTTCAATCGTATGATGAGTTCAATATTAAAAATCTTAAAAATGTAAATTTTGGATCCGCCTCAATCTTAATTGGGATGGGAAAAAAAATTCAAATCATAACAAGAGTAAATGAGAGAGACAAAGAAGGTATACCATTCTAATATAACTATGAGGGTGGCAACACAAACAGGGAAAATGATACTCCTGGTTTTGATACATTTTTAGTCGTTTATCTTTTGAAGGAAATGGACAAACAAGAGGAATATAAAAAATTGGAGAGAGAAAAGAATAAGAGGATGAGAATGCAAACAAATTAATTAAATGGGAAAAAGCGCAAAGGAGAAAGCTACAGGGAGAGATATTTAGAGTAAGAGATGTAGAGTGTGTCTTTGTTATCCAAGAGGTATCTAAGTGAAGGGCCAAAATAGCACAAGAAATCCAAACAAGAGATCAATCTCATCTTTTAATAGATAAGACGATGAATTGTATGCCAATTGCCAATTGGTGTTCTTTTTTTTCCTTTTCATTTTGTGGTTTAAAAGATGAAGTTTTGATTAATATTACTACATCTTCGTGGCTTAGCCTATTGCCACTGAAATTCCCCCGTACATGTTAATGCCTATCATTTGCAGCTTCTTTTGGACCCATCAATTGTCATCAATATATGCAACGCTCCCTGCCGCCCTCATATCACCTTTTGAATTCTGTTTGGCCACCATTTATTTTGAGTATAATTTTATACATTGGCGGTATAAAAGAATTTTTTCAATATTAGGTCACCTAGAAAATGAATACAGATAAATTTTCTTAATAAATAAAACTAGTAACCTGAAAGTAAGGAAGGTACTTAATATGCTACTCCATGTCATAAGAAAGGTACGTAATGTTGATTATACTAATAGTGTAATTATCTTTACCACGTTAATCAGGGGCGGATCTACTAAGGCCCATCACCCGCAAGCTTTGGTAGAAATTATATGTATATATGTATTTATATGCCAGACATCAGCTAAATAAAAAGGTTGCCACCCGCAGTAACAAAAGTCATTAAGCTGCTCGTGGTAGAAGCTCACTTTGTCATCCTTAAGGCGAGTGATCGAACCAGTATCAGATAGATAATAAATTTGACTACAATTACAAAAGTAACCTAAACTACACTTCACTGTTTTCTGATCGTTATTATCAATTTATATTCTCTTAGAATTGATATTTAATATTAGGAAAATTAACATAAAAGGTATGATAATTGTGTTGCATAGTTTAAATAAGAAAATTATTTATATAAGCTTATTGGAACTTAAAGTTGAGGACTTTCTACTCAAATAAAAAAAAAAATTTAATAACTATACTTTTAGTTAATCTTAAAGTTCTAAATATTAAAAACTATTAATAATTTTTTTTCAATATGAAATTTATTTTAAAGGATAAAAAAGTCCACCAATTTTTTTCAAAACACACACACATATATATTAATTAATTTTTTTCTCCCAAGAATCTTCTCTCCCATTAGAACGAAACCCCTTATTGCGTCGAATTGTCATAATTAGTACATTTTTCGTTTAATTGATTTGTCAGAATAAATTGAAAGACAAATAATTCGAGCGAAAACTAAATATAAAATATTTATTCTATTTGGATCATATAAATATACTCTATTCGGATTGTATAAATAAGAACATGTCTATGTTCAAAGTAATATGACACCCGTAACATCTAAATCCTAGATCCGTCTCTGATGTTAATGTATATAAGTTAAATCCATTTATTTAATTTACGTCATAGGACCTAGACACATGTTTATTCTAGCTCATTTTTATATTCTATATTAATGACGAAGTACACACTTCGTTCCATATATTTAACCTCTTTCTACCTTTTTAGAGTCTATATAATGGAATTACTGGACTTGAGTCAAATAAAAATATTTTGTTGGAAAGAAAATATAAGTATAAAGACCATATGAAAAGTATTAGTGTGTTACTACAAGTAACGGTATTTTTAATTTCATATTGACAACATAATACATTTAAAAAATTTGGTCAAAATCAATTCATTATGTAGAACTATAATTACAGAATGGAAGGGCTAGGATCAGGATTTATGTGGATCAAGAAACAAATAGCAGGTGAAAAAACCATTTATGAAAATATATCCTGTGAGTCAAACAAATGGTCAATATGTTTTAGCTTGTATCTTAGCTAATAAAATGATTAACTATTCAAATTCTTATAATGATCCATATACGAAGTAACGCCAAGACAATTCTAAACCTTCACAAGTTCTTAAACGTTATATTCATGCTCTACCTTTCCCCCCTTTTTTTCCTCTTCCTCGTTGGCATAAAATCCATAATTTTAGCTTCTAAAGTACCATTATATTTAAAAAATACAAGTCTCCGCTGATTCTAAGGATTTATAGTTTAACGACCTTAATTCTCGGGCATATCATGTATGTTGGTGGTAAGATCTATATTTCCGAAGTCCATAATCAGTTACCATCTCTCCACCACCTTTTCCTCAAAGTTTTTTTCCTTCAGAATTAATCATCAATGTTGTTGCAACAACACATTGGCTTTAATTTGTTGTTGCAATATATAACCCATTTTTTCTTTTAGGTCTTTAATTTCAAGAACCAAGAAAGAAACCTTTCTATCTACTTTTTTTTTTTTAAAATTTCAAAATGGAAGCATTAAGGGTATCTTCAAACCCATCCTATGAAAGATTACCAACATCGTTCTACACTTCAACCCCAGCAGAGACAAACAACAACGTTAATTGGACAGATTCGAATTCCTCGGAATTCGAACACCTAAGCGTGTCACAAAAAGTTGGATCTCTCCTATTTGTTGCGACCATGGTTTTTGTTCTCGTAGTAGGCCTCTTCGCGCTGTTAGATTTTAGCATGTCAAGAACGATCAATCAATCAAACACTCAAATCATCGAGATGCATGGAATTCATTTACAATCAATGGTCATTTACGATTTACAATCCAAAATGAATTCAACATTTATCGCCGGATGTAATGTCACGTTCAACGCCACGAACAGACGAGACGTGGAATATTTTTACGATAAGGGAGTGATTTGGGTCATATTTGATGAGAAAATTATGTGGACATTACCAACACCAGAATTTTATCAAGCAATTGAAGAGACGACGTTGGTTAATGCTTCTGCTAGTCCAGCAAAAATGGAAACAGATTTATATGTTCCAAGAGCACTTGCAAGTGATAGGAAATTGCATGAATGGGAAATGTTTAAGCTAAGGTTTGATATTTATTATAGGGGAGGTGTAGGAAGAAATGGATTTAATTTGGGTGGGTTGAAATATGTTTGTAATGTTAATATGACTTTTCGTGATGAGACTACTCTTGTTGGCGGACCAAGTGATTGTATTGGTAGCGTAGAGGATATCACTAGTTGTGACAATTTATTCTTTTGTTCTAATTGAGAACAAAGCAAGCTGCATAAGCTAGCCTATTTTGATAAAATTAAAATGTTTTTTTTGCGGTTGGATCTAGTTTTCAGATAATAATTCTTTGTTGTGAGAGAATTGATATATTTTCGTAAGTTTGATAATTGATATTGCTTATTGTACGTACCTTCATTTGAATTATTGTTTGAATTATTTCGGAGCACAAGAATCAAATTGACTAAAGACATAGATTCTTTAAGTTTTTTGAAATAAAATTTATATATTTAGGAACTACATAAATTACTATAAGTCATAATAATAAATAATTTAAAATATTTAAAAATTATTTTAATAAAATATGGTCAAAAAAAATTGTTTGACTCCCCCAATAATAAAAGGTTCATTCTTGTAAAACAGAGGGAGCTGTACTTCATCCGGACCACACCTCAAGAATCAACTCGATATCTCTTTTTCTTTGGTTCAAAGATAAGTTAGGTAAGAATAAGTTATGCAAAAATTAATTATATAGTGATTTTTATGCAAAGATTAATTATTTTTTAATGTTCGATTATATTAAAATTAGTATATGTGATAGTGGGTACTGTTTACCCGTAAAATGATATAATTGAATTTATATGTGGTTTATAGACAAATGAATTGACTTGATCCCAAAATGATAAATAAATTAAACAAGAATATAAGATTTAGCGTTGAAATCGAGATAAGACAACATAAATCCTGGTTCCGGGAGCAGAGCTTTCGGAGGCAGTAGTAACGATATCAATAAGCAAGAAGATAATATTATTGAGCTTTGAACAATATATTGCATAAGCTTGTCACAAAATTTTTGTGTCACAATGGTTGTTGAACTCATTATTTATAGTTACTCTTGGGGAACAAGGTCCTACGATCAAGCCCCTCTTAAATGACAATTATGGAGGTCATTGAAGAATGTGTAACGGCATGCCATAAATGCCATATTCTTTGTAACGAGTTATGTACTTAATGATATAGAATATTCTCCATTAAATGTTACCGGGTGGCAGGCATTTATTTTGTCATTATGCGCAACACTCCCTTCGGGAACAAACGAGATTGTTACCCTTGGACTGACTGTCATTTGTTTCGCTTTTCGTCTGCCTCCGGCTCCACGTGTCTCTTTATTATGCGAGCATTTAATATGAACATATTTTACCCTATACAGATAATCCCCCTACTTTTCGGTGACACATCCTTGTGTCACCAGAAAGTTGGTGAAGATATTGATACCTTTCTTGGCGGAAAATTCTTTGACCTCCTTTGAAAAGTTTCTGACGGTTGATTAGATGCAGATCTCTCCGCATTTAATGCCCCGAACACGCGTCATCCCATGATTCAGTAATACTTTCGCCAGTTCTCGAGGTAATCATGGCCACGATTTTAGCCGCATATTCCTTTACTTATACACATCAATCTTCTCCCTTTATACTTCATATTTTTTCAAACTCTCTCAAACTTTCTTTACTTAACTCACTCTTGCTTTCAACCTTCTTCTTCTTCAGAGAGAACCTTATTTCCCTTTGTTAATAATGGCTTCTTCTTTCAAAAACTCTAGTTCTTCAAAGAACAAAGAAAGTACTGATGATGCTGCTCCGTCTACGGTGAGCACTAATATCCCCATAAGGCTTACTATAACTAAGGACTTCGAAGAAAAGTACCCTTCTGCTAACCCCCGCACATGGGATATTGGTGTATATCCTTTTCCATCCATCCTTCTAGCATCTCTGTTGTGAATGAAGAGTATGGTTGTCAATATTTGAACATCATCGCTCCTGACCTAGCGAAACGGGTAACCTTCTCCAAGAAGGGTTTTACGTACATTTACACGTACCTCTTCACTTTGGGCCCGTTCTCATTGAGCGGAGGGCATGACTCTGTTATCTTGGAGTTTTGCTTCTGTTACCAAGTCTTCTTGGCACAGGTGAGACCTTCTGTTTGGCGGACGTTTGCTTGTCTTCGGCGTCTATGCCAGGAGATGGGAGAAGAGCTATCCCTGGCTCGACTGATGAACCTTTATTCCCCTAAGATTTTTCGTGGGGGAATGATAAACTTCAGCAAACGTGGTCACCATGCTTTGCTAACCAGCGTGGATGATGACAATGACCGTGGATGGATGGAGCGGTTCGTTGCACTTGTCACCAGGGACATCATCCCGGTCACTACTCTATCTTTTCGTGAATCGTGGAGCCGTACTCGTAAGTTCATCATTTGTCTTTTCTTTTAGCTAAAGATTGTCCCATGCTATCATTGATCCTTCTTCTTTCACTATTTCAGCAACTCGGTGGACACCACCAAGGGTTGAAGGCTTGGACCAGTGGGTCTAGAAGATTTTGGATATCACTACGCTTGAGACCTGCAAGTGGAAAGAACTGGCCCTTAAATATGGGTAGAAGGCCAAAAATCATGGTAGGTTGAACTTATCTTGTTTTCACTTTTCGTATAGGAAAATTGGTTAACTTTTCTTTCCTGTTGAATTCAGTTCTTTTGCAGGCTCTGTTACCATCCCCGAGGAGGACGTTTTGGCTGATCCTGCTGATGCGGCGAGGTTGCTGCAGGAGGCTTTCACTCGAAAGGGTGTCATCAGGCCTGCTTCCGGTGCAAGTGCTTCTTCTCTAAGTCCCTGATCGGAGAACAAGAAACAAAAAAGGCCCGAGGGTAAAAATAAAGGGCAAAGTGCGCCACGCCTGAGCCAGCTGCACACACTGTGGTTATCGATGATGATGGAAGAGCCAGTGATGAGGGGGCTTCTCTAAATAGAATATGACGACCTTCATCAGCTCAACAGAATGCTCAATCTGTTGAGCTAGTTACACCAACTGAGGACGACGTCCAAGCACTCTTTGGGGAATGTGATATAGTAGAAAATGCTAACTCTCGCTTCCGAGTCCCAGTCGTTGTTCCCGATACTGTGAGGCTGGGTACCGGGTCTCTTCCATCTTTGGTTAATGAGCAACCAATAACTAGCATTTCTTTTACCGCAGCTGCCTCTCATCCTGCAACGCCATTAGCTCCATCTCCTTCTTTACCAACTTTGCCTTCGCCAACAGCAACTGCTACATTATCTCCACCGGCCGCAGTCTTTCGAGAGGAGGATGTCCCTCTTCCCTAGTCTCCAGTTCATGGGAATTTGGGACATAAATATTCAGCCCCCTCCGAAGATCCTTAGAGGCGGAGGAATGTTTGCCTCTCGGTTTCTACCAGAATCTATCTGTTGTCCCGGCCGGTGGAACTTGCTAATTATCTGAATCCTCTGGCTTCAAAAAAGGATAGGAATAAAATACAATCTCTCTCGGGAGAGTGTATGGTAAACAATACCATGCACAATGCAGCGATGGTACGATCTTTGTTCCTTTTGTTGTTCCTCTTATCTTTGTTATGCCATGATTTAATTTATAATTCTATTTTGTAGGCTAACTTCCTTGCTTCCGAGGGCCTTTAGAGGTTGATCCTTGACAAGGAGAAACTCACCTCCAAGCGGGATCAATTGTTGGTCGAGCGGGATCAAATCACTGCTCGCCTCCCAGAACTGGAAGCACAAGCTGCTGTGGTCGTTGAGTTGGAGGCTCAGTTGCAGCAAAGAGAGCAAGAGGTAGTGACCCTTAGCCAAGAGGCCGCCCTATTAAGGGTACAATTTGAAGAAGCTAAGCCAAAGTGGCTCGAGGTCCAAGATGTCATTCTTGTTGCTGCCAATCGTGAGGCCGCCTCTACTGAACGACTGAATAATTTGGAGGCAGCATTGAACTCCAAAACTGAAGAAGCTGTTGCTGCTGAGGAGAAGTATGCCTGGATGGAGGAGACGCATAAGAGGGTCATTGAACATAATAAAGTTTTTAACTCCACTATCCGTGACCTCGATGTCAGCCTTCAAGCCATTAGGTCTGAGAGGAATAATTTTTCGACCGAGGTTGAACAGCTTAAGGAAGAGCTTCATCACCGAGCGGCTTCCTTCATTGTTGAAAAAACATACTCTATATATAGCATGAGGAGAAAAATATTAGAAGAGGCCAAAGCGGGTGTCATTGATTTTGATGCCGAAATCTCCAAAGCCCGTGAGCTGGAGTCAACTGCCCGAAGGGGTCTCCCGGTCCAACCTGATGCGACTGACTTTTCTGGTTCTGGTTCCGAGTTTTTCGGAATTGAAGAAGAAACTGAAGGGGATGATGGTGAAAGGCCAAGATCTTGAGCTGATGGTTGATCCACCTACTTCTCCTGGGGGTGCAGATGCTTCTCTCCCCCTGATTCCGGGCATGTAGTAGCTTAGCTTTTTGCTTTCTTTCCATATTTTTGTACTTGTGCTGCTTGGCACGTTTGTTGTATATAGACGTGTTTTTTTGTTTAAGTATTGCGCAAATTTTTCTCTTTGCGTACTTTTCGTTTAAGTATTGCGCAAGTTTTTCTCTTTACGTCGAATTATGCAAGGCTTGAGGTGAATTTTTCCTCGATAGCATTTGGATTCCTGGCATAAGTTCTTCCGGAATCAACCCTTTACCATGGGGGTTTCATAAGAGAGTGCCCTTTTATGTTTACGGTGCTCTTGAAAAGAGGACGTCTCAGCGAGCTCTTGAATAAGATCATCCATCTCCGGGTATATGAAGGTAATCTATATGAAGGTAACATATAACATTCGTGAGCCGCTACAACAGATGAAGGTAATCCACTCCCGTATAGTCTCTAAGAGCATGCGGGAATTGCTACATGGTAAGCTATATGTATACCATCCACAGGCAGCCCAAAAGAACCTCCACGTCCTTAAGCGTGATGGTAGCCTCGCCGATGGGTAGATGAAACGTGTGCGTCTCGTATCGCCACCGCTCTATCATAGCTGTGATCAACGCCAAGTTGAACTGCAACCGGCCGATCTCTATGATCTTGTAGAAACCTGTACCCTGAGGGCGTCTAACTATACGGGGATGCAGTGGGTGGTCCCTAATGAACTCCCACATATTATTTATATGTCTGGGGCGGAATATCTGCGACAGACATTGCCCATCCCAGATGTGTGAAGACCTATGGTTGCCCTGTAGCAACCGTAGCTCTCGAGATGCAGGTTCGGGATGCACATGGGGAACCTCCATGACGATATCTGTAAATTGAACAATATTAATTAAAGTATTTTTCTGTTTAATTGTTTAACATCTTTAAATATATTAAAATATATTTTATATTAATATTTAATCGATATTTTTCTATATTATAACTTAGGTTGATACATTTTCTATATTATTATTTTATATATTAGTTTCTTACATTATTTTATATGTTAATTTATTATCTTATATGTTTATTTCTTACTCAGCTATTTTTTGGTATAATAGAATTAAATAATTAATTTTCATAACTATACATGATATAATTAATAAGTATTCTTATAAAAATACTTAGTTTAACAAATTTTCTATATTGTTGTTTTTTTATGTTATTTTCTTATATTTGTTGACTAAAATTCGAGAGTGTTTGTATTTGAACTATCATCTTTTTTTTCAGATATTTTTGGGGTTAACAGAGAATTAAATAATTAATTTCAATAACTAAAAAGATAATTAAGTAATTATTCATATAACAAATATTTAGGTTGATAACTTTTCTATATTAATATTTCATATATTAGTTTCCAACATTTTTCTACTAAAGTTCTACATGATTTTGTTTGAACTATCATCTTTTTAAAGTTATTTCTGAATTATAACAGAATTATATATTAAAATTTCATAAGTAATCAAGAAATATTCAATAATTAATCATATAAAAAATACTACAAACTTAATAGTAAATAATATTGAATTTACTTCATTCGTAATAATTTATTTGTTAACTATTATATTTTGCCCAAATTTTCCGGCAGCTGATTATTTTATGATTCCTATCTAATATCTGATAATTATCTACTGATACATTAAATCCATAATTGAGTACTCTATCCGAGTTTGTTTAGGAGATATACACAACGGAATCTTAAAGAGCACTAAAGTAACACTACTCTAAATGGCGAGAAACAAAGTCAACCACCATAAGCTAAAATTTATTATCAGCTTTACTACGCTAAAGGACATTACATAATAATTAAGGGTGCAACATAACACTAAAGGGCACTAAACATCAATAAAGTCACATATTAATATACGTACAACAATAAAATCACATATAACAATAATTATTCATAAAATAACAATATATCTTTTTTACTAATTTTTTAGCACATAAATAAACTAATCTGAATAAAAAATAAAAAATTAATTAAATCACAAAACGATCACAAAAAAACATAAACCACAGTAAAAAATAACTAATAAGTATTTTATATATATAAGTTTTACCAAAAAGTAAGCGGAATACCTCGATTTAAAATTTTTTGAAATGTGAAAAATTGATGATTTGGGAGCCGAAACGAGCAATAAACGAGATCCACTACACGACAACATCTTGGATCCGATATTAGCTTGCTAAAATACGGAGAAGACACAATTTTTGGGGAACGGGTGGGCTCCAATGGAGCTTTTTTATGTAAGTATAGCGCATATATAGGAGGCGCTATAGTATAGCGCCTCCTGCACATGCGCTATACCTCCCGCCAATTTAAAGTTCAAATTTAGCAGATGTATTGATGATAAATGGGGATTTTGACTACTTATTAGCGCCTTTTAGCTTTTGTTTTAGTCTAAAAGCAGAGAATTGTGTTCCCGAAACTAATGAAATGTGCAAAATTGCAGGAACGTTGGAAGTTGGACTCCCGAGATGAAATACGGCTCAAAGAGGAGTAGTCCGAGCACAAGTCAACAAAAGGGCACAAAAGCATACAAAGTTCCGTCCGCAGAAGAAATTGCGGTCCGCAGAATTTCATCTGCGGCCGCAAACAACAAAGGGAAAACTCATTAGACTTTCTTGCAAATTGCGGACCGCACATTAATTGTGCGGACACAAAATAAGAGCTTGAGACCAACTTCAGAGGGTGTGCAAAATTTCCAAGTTCCGAGTCCCTCAGAATTGTGGACCGCACAAGAATTGTGCGGCCGCAGGAGAAGTGCCTTGCGGTCGCAGATATAAAAGTGCGGAACGCAGATGACTAGGTTGCGGCCGCAGTTCTAAATCTGCGGATCGCAGAAATGTTGTCTCGCAGCCGCAGTTCAGAATTGTACGACCACAGAATCCCAGCTCGTGCAAGATGAAGAATTCTGCGGACCACACATGGAATTGTGCGGCCGCAGAACCTCCCGAAGGGCATTTTTGTCCGAAATTTTTAGCGTTGTATAAATAGACGAGTTTCATAAAATTAGGCTAAGTTTTGACATTTGCAAGTCCTGTAGCCATTTTTCTTTGCTTCTTTTGGAAGTTTTCTATATTTTGGTGTATTTTATTATAGATTTTGTCATTTTAACTTTACATTATGAGTTTAATTAGTATTTCTTCTTCTCTTTCTTCAATTTCAAGCATGAGTAGCTAGATTTTTACTAGGGTTGTGACCCAACCCTAGTGTGTTCACCTTATGAGTAATTAAATTAATGCTTGTTTATGATTGGGTGTTTATTATTTAGCCTAGTTCATGCTTTAATTTGTGGAATTAATGGTTTCAAACATTAGTTCATGCCTATTTGACTTAGTTTCTACTTGAGAAAGAGAGACTTAGTCTAGAAAAACTTAGCTAACAAGGAATTGGTTCAATAGAGAGATTGATTAACCCAATTAAAGCGTTCAACCTAGAGATAGTAATAACCCAACTTGAGCTTTTATCCACTGTATTGTGTGATACCCATTTGGTCTTGAGAAAGCCAAATTGGGCAAAACCATTCTCTGACGAGAGGTATTGAGTGGAATATTGAGAGTTGATAGCTATAATACACCCCTATCAACAAAACAAGCATAAAGGTTTTTATCCCATTAGGAAAACACCTAGGTAATTGTCACATCCCTAGGCCTTTACTTATTTGAAAAAATATCAAAAATAATTATCTTAGTCTTATTTCTCTATTTTGCAAACTTTAGTATTAATATAGAAATAGAAACAAAACCTTTCCTTGTGGAAGAGCAAATTAAGATAATTCAATTTCACGCATTAGAATATATACTCCTAACTCCCATCTAGCTCCATGTAGATTCGATCCCGACTCTTCATTGGGTTACTATAATTGCAATCGACCGTTTCATACCTTGTTTTGGGATGTGCATTTGAGCGCGGTTTAAATTTTTGCACCGTTGCCGGGGAGTTACAAACGGTGTTAGCTATATATTTGGGTGTGTTTTTGGAATATCTTCTTTTTCTTCCATGTACTAACGTGTTTTAGAAATTGTAGATGCAACCACGACCAACAATGAGCTCGGAAATATTGCTTTGGGGGATGTGGACATCGAGGATGATCAAGTGGATGAGATTCCTCTTGAACCTCGAGCCAATAGAAGAGGTCGAGTGCCTCATGATAATGTTCCTGTTCCACCCCCACCTCCACCACGAGCGGCTCCACACCGGGTGTTACCCAATGAAGGATATGCAAGTGCAATAGTCCCTCCCCGTATTAGGGCGGGCAACTTTCAATTAACCAATGTGATGCTCACTTTTCTAGAGCAACGAGGTTTCTTCACCGGTGCTCCAAGTCAAAATGCATACAAACATTTGAAGAGGTTTGTGGACACTTGTTGGGGGAGCCAACAAACAAATGTCTCCGAGGATGCATTGAGGCTAAGGCTTTTTCCCTTCTCTTTACGGGGGAAAGCTTTAGCTTGGTTGGAGCGTTTGCCGAACCATTCCATTCATACTTGGGATAAATTGGCGAAAAATTTTATTTCTAAGTACTTCTCTCCAGGGCACGTGGCTACACTTAGGGATGAGATTCTAGCATTCAAGCAAGAGCCCAATGAACCACTACACGAGATATGGGAGCGATATAGAACAATGGTTAAAGAATGTCCCAACAACGATATGACGGAGAATATGATTCAACAAACTTTCTATCGTGGGATCAACACAACCAACCAATGTGTAGTCAGTCAACTTGACGGTAGGAACTTCATGACTATGCCTTATGCGGAGGCGTGTGAGATCTTAGATGAAATGGCAGGCACATCATCAGCATGGCAATCTCGGGCTAATATTGCACAAGGTGATCTCAACGTGATTCACCTCCACAAAGAGTTGCATGACCATGGGTAAGCCATAGCCGAATTGACTACCACCATGAATCAACTAGCAAAGGCTCAACTTCAACAAAGTGCAAAATCTTAGGCAAGTCAATGCCATGGAGGGAGTAAACATGATGGTGAACAAACGGAAAACTAAGGGTCCACAAGTGCAACAACGAGTGGACAATTTTGTGCAAGAAGATAGTGGGTTTGATCAAGATGATTCTTACAATGACCAAGAAGAGGAGGTGCAATATGTGAATAACTTTCAAGGGCAACAAAACAATTTCCAAGGCCTAAATCAACAACAATGGCGACCTCAAAACAATCAAGGCAATTGCAATTCTAACAACCAAAGTAATTGGAGTGATGGAAACAATCAAGGGAATAGGCATAACAACAACAATCAAGGAATTTGGAATAGAAATAATCAAGGTAATTGGGGAGGTAACAATCAAGGTGGATGGAACAATAATCAAGGCAACCGGGGGTCGGGTTTTCAAAGGCCCCCGATGTATCAACAACCGAACAACCCGCCTCCTTATCCTTCCCATGGTCCTAGTTCTTCCAACAATAAAATGTGGCATATTGAGAACATATTCAAGCAAATGATGGAGAATAATGCCGATTTCGATGATCAACTTTCCTCAAATAATACATCGATCCGCAACTTAGAAGTTCAAATGTGGCAAATCTCTCAATCTCTAAATTCTTGTCCTAAGGGGGCACTACCAAGTGACACAGTGGTGAACCCAAAGGGTGGGAACAATACGGGACATGCCATGACCGTTACTACAAGAAGTGGAGGAGGTGGGAATGCACCCACCTCAAGTCAAAGGCAACTTGTGGATGATGAGCAAGTGGTACAAGAAGAAGAGGTCCCGAGCAATGTGATGCAATCAAATGATGAAGTTCGGATTGATATTGATGACAAAGTGGAAGAGACTCAAGAGGAAGTGAACTCGTCTAGGGATCACGTTATTGACATACCGGAACCGGTAGTGCAAAAGGCTAAGGCACCATTGTATAAGCTTCCTCCTCCATATCCTCAAAGGCTTGCCAAGCAAAATGGCGAGAATCAATACAAAACGTTCATTGACATGATGAAGAGTCTCTCGATCAATGTGTCATTAGTTGAAGGTTTGGAACAAATGCCCGGTTATGCAAAGTTTATGAAGGATTTGGTGACAAAGAAGCGGCCGGTGAATTTTGAAATTATCAAAGTCACTCATCAAGTGAGTGCAATTATACATTCAATGGCTCCTAAATTGGAAGATCCCGACGCTTTCACAATCCCTTGTACCATTGGAAGTGTTGAGTTTGCTAAAGCTCTTTGTGATCATCGGCCGAGTATCAATTTGATGCCCTATTCGGTTTTTAAGACTTTGGGAATTGGGAAACCAAGACCCACATCTATGAGATTAAAAATGGCCGATCGTACCATAAAAAGACCATTGGGAGTGATTGAAGATGTATTGGTTCGTGTTGATAAATTCATTCTTTCGGCGGATTTTGTCATTCTTGATTGTGAAGTGGACTATGAGGTGCCGATTATTTTTGGAAGAAGTTTCCTTGCTATGGGGAAGGCTCTTGTTGATGTGGAAGCCGGAGAACTCACTTTCTAGGTGGGTGATGAAAATGTGGTATTCCACGTATGCAAATCTATGCGGCAACCAAATAACAATGAAGTGTGATCTTTTGTGGACTTGGTCACCGATGTGATTGTTGATGATACAAGTACCACGATCAATGTGGGTAATATATTGGAGGCCGTTTTGCTCAACTTTGATGATGACGAGATGGATGGCTTCATGGAATGTGTGAATTCTTTGCAAGGAATGGGGTCGTACAACTATGCACCCCGAAACTCTCCTTAGATCTTGAAAATAGGAAAACTCCTCCTACAAAGCCGTCAATTGAAGAGCCTCCGACCTTGGAGTTGAAGACATTTCCCCCACATCTTCGCTATGAATTTCTTGGCCCTTGTTCTACTTTACCGGTTCTTCTTTCCTCTTATTTGACTAACTTCAGGTTGACTCTACATTGGAGGTGCTACATAAGATGAGGAAGGTTGTTGGATGTACATTGGGGGATAATCGGGGAATAAGCCTCGCATTTTGCATGCACAAGATCAACTTGGAGGAAGACGCCAAATCATCTATTGAATATCAAAGGAGCCTCAATGAGGCTATGCAAGAAGTGGTAAAAAAGTGTTTAGATGCCGGGGTTGTCTACCCCATTTTCGATAGTTCGTGGACTTCTCCGATGCAATGTGTCCCAAAGGAGGGCGGCATGACGGTAGTCACCAATGATAAGAATGAGTTGATCCCCACAAGAACAGTGACCGGATGGAGAGTGTGTATGGATTATCGCAAGCTCAACAAAGTCACAAGGAAGGATCATTTTGCACTTCCCTTCCTTGACCAAATGTTTGATAGGTTGGCCGGACGTGCTTTTTATTGCTTTCAAGATGGATATTCGGGCTACAACCAAATCCTTATTGCTCCGGAAGATCAAGAGAAAATAACTTTTACATGTCCCTATGGTACTTTCACATTCAAGCAGATGCCATTTGGTTTATGTAATGCACCAGTGACTTTTCAAAAGTTTATGACGGCTATCTTCACGGACATGGTGGAGGAATACCTTGAAGTTTTCATGGATGAATTCTCGGTGGTTTGGGATTCCTTTGATGATTGCTTGGTAAATTTGGATAAAGTATTGGCAAGATGTGAAGAAACGAATTTGGTGCTAAATTGGGAGAAGTGTCATTTCATGGTCGAGGAAGGAATTGTCCTTGGCCACAAGATCTCTAAGAATGTCATTGAAGTCGACAAGGCAAATATTGAGGTGATTTATAAACTTCCGCCTCCAACTTCGGTGAAAGGCGTGCGGAGTTTCTTTGGCCACGCGGGGTTTTACCGGCGTTTCATCAAGGATTTCTCTAAAGTGGTGAACCCGTTGTGCAAGATTTCAGAGAAAGATGCTAAGTTTCATTTCAATAATGATTGCATGAGAGCCTTTGAATTGTTAAAGTTCAAGTTGACAACCACTCCCATTATCACCGCTCCTAATAGGAGTATCCCTTTTGAGCTCATGTGCGATGCTAGTGACGTAGCGATTGGAGCTGTTTTGGGGTAACGCATCAACAAGATTTTTCATCCGGTCTACTATGCTAGTAAGACCATGAATGGTGCCCAAGTCAACTACACCATTACGGAGAAAGAGCTCCTTGCCATTGTGTTCGTATTTGAGAAGTTCTGCGCCGTACGTGATGGGTGCGAAAGTTATTGTCCACACGGATTATGCGGTTCTTCACTATCTTATGAGAAAGAAAGATTCCAAAACTCGGTTGATGAGATGGGTGCTTTTGTTGCAAGAGTTTGATATTGACATCCAAGATCAAAGAGGGAGTGAAAATCAAGTGGCGTGCCACTTGTCTCATTTGGAGGAGGAGGGGAGGCCGCATGATGGCCTTGAAATCAATGACTCCTTCCCCGATGAGCAAATCTTGGCTATTTCAATGAAGGAGGTGCCATGGTTCGCGGATCTAGCAAATTTCCTTGTGTGTGGAATTATCCTAGATGAGATCTCTTCAAACCAAAGGAAGAAGCTCAAACGGGATTGTCAAGATTATTATTGGGATGAGCCATACCTTTTCCGGATTTGTACGGATGGGGTAATTAGAAGATGTGTACTGGAAGAAGAGTAAAGTGATATTCTTGGGGCTTGTCATCCTTCGCCATATGGTGGTCACCATGGTGGAGCAAGAACGGCGGCCAAAGTGCTAAATTACGATTTCTATTGGCCCACTCTTTATATGGATACACGTGATTTAGTGAAAAGATGTGATGAATGTCAAAGGGCCGGTGGAATCTCGAAGAAGAATGAAATGCCTCTCACTACTATTTTAGAGATTGATATCTTTGATGTGTGGGGTATTGAATTCAAGGGTCCTTTTGTGAGTTCTTGTGGAAA
This sequence comes from Nicotiana tabacum, assembly GCF_000715075.1. Taxonomy (NCBI): domain Eukaryota; kingdom Viridiplantae; phylum Streptophyta; class Magnoliopsida; order Solanales; family Solanaceae; genus Nicotiana; species Nicotiana tabacum. Next base: position 38,324,460 of record NC_134103.1, read on the forward strand.
CACCTACATCTTGGTCAAGGTTGGTTATGTGTCTAAATGGGTTGAGGCCATTGCTCTACCCAACAATGAAGCGAGAAGTGTGGTGGCGTTCTTGAAGAAGAATATTTTCACAAGGTTTGGTACTCCACGGTCTATCATAAGATGGGGGGTTGTATTTTTGCAAAAAAGGCTTTTGACACTTTACTTAGCAAGTATGGTGTTACTCATAAAGTTACGACTCCCTATCATCCGCAAGCTAGCGGTCAAGTGGAAGTCTCCAACCGGGAGATAAAGAGTATTTTATCCAAAACAGTGAATGCTAACCGGACGGATTGGTCCAAGAAGCTCGATGATGCATTATGGGCTTATCAGACGGCTTATAAAATACCTATCGGAATGTCTCCATACCGGTTGGTGTTCGGAAAAGTTTGTCATATTTCGGTAGAACTTGAGCACAAAGCCATATGGGCTCTAAAGAAGTTGAATCTTGATTGGGATGTAGCCGCTAACTTGAGGGTTGCACATTTGAATGAATTGGATGAGTTCTGGCACCATACTTATGCAAATTCGTCCTTGTACAAAGAAAAGATGAAATATATTCATGACAAATACATTTGGAACAAAGAGTTCAAGGTGGGCGATCTTGTATTGTTGTTCAACTCATGATTGAGGATGTTTCCCGGAAAGCTAAAGTCTAAATGGAGTGGTCCTTTTGATATTGTGGGTATGACACCTTTTGGTACATTGGACATGAAAAACAAACACAATGAGGTATTTTGATTCAATGGTCACCGGGTGAAGCACTATTTGGGAAACGCTAGTGATGGCCACATCGTGGCGGTGATTCATTTCAAATGATGGTAATCTACGTCATGCCGCGATGTTAAATCAGGCGTTTCTTGGGAGGCAACCCATGTGTTTTTTTATTTTCTTTGTTTCTTTTGTAGTTGGGAGTTATTTTTATGCTATCTTGATTAAAATTGTGTTGCATGGATGAGTGTGCTTTACAACAATTGTGTCTAGAAATCTAGTTAAGTGTGGAAAGCAGTGCAGACCGCAATTGCATTGTGCGGACCGCACAATTATGGTTGCTGCAGCAGAAGGTAATTTGCGGCCGCAGAATTACGTTGCAGACCGCACAAATTGAAGGTGGAAAGTGATAGCTCTCTGAAGTTTGCCTGTTAGAAAAAGGGCCGATAATCGGCCGCCACACAAATTTTGCGGGCCGCAACAAAATCTGCGTCCGCAAACACAATTTTGCGGACCGCAAAACGAAAGAGAAACTGAGCCCCCACATAACAGAGTGCAGACCGAAACTAGAATTTTGCGGCCGCACTCACGTCCCCTTCCCTTGAATAAATCCGACAAGTATAAATAGAGGGCTTAGGGCTACTATTCCCCTTTTCCCTCTCTGAGCTCACAACTTGCACACAATTTTGAAATTTCATCTTAAATTATGTGCCTGCACGCCTATCATATGTTGATCACTCATCTCTTGCACTCACTCATATATGGTATGCTTCATAATCTTGTTAATTTCTTTTAAATTTTAGATATTTAGTAGAAAGTTAGACCATTTGTCTGTTGAATCCATTTGAATAACCATGTGGGGTAATTCTGTAGTGGGTAGACTTGAAAATGCTCTAGGGATAATGGGTAAATAGATTTCCATGCTTAGATGTTATTTCCATGTCAAAATTGTGCAAATATTGCAAGCCCTAGGTAAAAATGATTGTCTGTTTGTAATTGGTTCAAATCTGCGGCCGTACAAGAAATTGTGCGGTCCGCAGAAGCTAAGTCTAGGGTACTTCACTAAGGCATGGTTCTGCGACTGTAATGAAAAATGTGCGGACCGCAGAAATTCCATAGCGGCCGCAGAACACCCTATTTCCTGTGATCAGAGAGTTGTCAAATTGGCGACTCTCATGTGCAGCTGTAAGATAATTTGTGCGGTCCGCAGAAAATAGTTTGCAGCCACAAAAGATCCAATTCTCTGTCATCAGAGAGTTGGCATGTTGGTGGTATCTGAATTGCTGTCGCAATGAGAAATGTGCGGACCGCAATCTAATTCTACAGCCGTATATGAGAATTGTGCAGTCTGCAAGTCCCATTCTGCGGCCGCAACGAACAATCTGCAGACCGCAAGTCCCCACCCTGCACACATGTTTCAACTGTGTTCCTCACTGTATCTTCTGGTGTGTCCTTACATTCATTGTATGTCTAAACTTGAATTGTATCTAACAATCGCCTTTTCTTGGTACAGAAAATGGTTCGATCTAGAGGCAGAGGCGACACTTCAAAGGAAGGGGTGAACCTTCTCGGGGACGAGGGAAGAGACCCTTACCTAGTGCCCAACAACTTGAAATCAGAAAGAAAATAATAGCCGGAAGAGGGAGAGGCGCCGACCTTTAAGAGACCAGTTCTTATGCCCCATATAGGGAAACATTAGAGGGAAATCAGCCTCTCTACATGAGCAGCTGACTGTCCAGTCAAGGCTACTAGAGAGGTATTAGCTCAGGGATAAGTCGTCCATATCTCATAGCACTTTCGAGGGCTCGGAAAGTGCAAGAGGCTTCTGCGCCATCTACTAAACCTGCCCCTTATGCACCAGAGACATAAGTGCAGGACATCCCCAATGATGGTAGAGGGGGAGATGCTATTTTTACTGGCCTCGAGAGGTCGAAGAAGAAATAGGTGCGGCAGGACCGATTTGTTAGTTTGGCTGCCTTCACCAGTTTCGATGAATGGTGGCCAGTGAGGTCGCTCACTCTTGAGCAACAATTTCGGTTGAAATATCTTGAGAGGTATAATCCTGCAGAATTGAGACAGTTTCGAGAATGCAAAGGGTGGATGTGGTTTACCTAGAGCATGGTGGATGCGAAGGAATACCTTGTCCGGGAATTCTACGTCAATATGGTGCATATCAAGAAAGGGACAAAGGTGACTAAAAGTGAGGAACCTCAAGGTGCGATTTGATCGGCACATATTGAACACTTACTTGGGTTTTGATGATGTCGAGCCCATAGAGTACTTAGAGAAATGTGCACTTGGGGATGCAGCTCGGCCTTGGCTGGCTGAGATTTTAGCATCTCCTAGGCCACCACCACCATGGATCACAATAGGGGCTTCTATTCACAAGAGTACGCTGAGCTTTGAGGCAAAGGGGTGGTAGACCTTTGTATGCAACCGACTAGACCCGAGCCAGAATGAGACATATCTTCCTATCCCGCGGGCAGTTCTAGTGGCTTCCATCATGGCCGGGTACCCCATCAATATGGGAGCCCTGATGTCGGCCAATATCTCTGTGGTCGCTTGGCAAGCTAACACATCTTACCCGTATCCTAACACCATTAGAGAGTATCTCACAGATGCGAGGGTAGAGCCGGGGGACTTTGATACAAAGGTGCAGGCGTAGAAGTTAAGAAAATGAGAAAGTCCCAGGCCTCCAAAAAGTCAGTGGACAAGCTTCGGAGATAGGTTACCAAGCTTACTGCAGTCGGAGATATTCCATTTGATATGCTGATTGACCTACACCATCCAGGCCCAGATCCTACAGCACCTACAATACCAGCTGGCCAGTCTGAGGAGCCAGAGCTTTATGCTAACACTGCCGAGACTATGCGTCCGATGTTCACCAACCCAGTAACTCCCAGAGTTGAGGATGATGAGATCTGGTTGGATGAGACTGAGGTCAGTGACGTTGCTGTGGACATAGAGATGGCCAAGGTTCCATAGGGAGTTTTCTTCACTCTTACCCTTCCTTTACTCTTATTTTGTTAAGCATTGGGGACAATGATTATTTTTATTTGGGGGGGAGGGGAGTTTATTTGATTTGATTATATTTGATGATTCTGAGACTATTGGTTTGTAATAACTTGACAATATTTTCTCCTTTTTCCTTATTCTTTATATATATCCTCTCTTCTTCTCTCATTGTGTATATATCTTCTCATTCTCTCTCATTATGTATATTCGTTATGATTTCGATAGTTTTTGCTTTGTAGCTTCTTTATGTTTATTTTCTTATTAGTTAGTGTTTAAGTGAGTAACTTCTAGCTTCTTTTTGAATTAGTAGCTTCTTTTTGAATTAGTAGCTCCTTCTTGATTTAGTAGCTTCTTTTTATGTTTTTGTAGACAATAAGCCTTTGGTTTTCTTAATATCATGATTCTTTCCAAAGGTAGTTTTTGTGTGAACCGGGTGACTCTTCCCAATGATGGATGGTGTGACAACCTTCTTAAAGGACTGAGTCAGTTCTTAGTGTTTAGGTAATAATAAAAGTAGTAATGAATAAAAAAAACATAATTAACTCATGCTCGAAGAGTCAAACATGCTTCACTCGGTACCGACACACTTAACTACGTGCTTATGGTTAGAAACAAGGTTTTTGAAAGAAATAGCTCTAGTTAGTGACTTTGTGACTCTTGTGTTGACTTAGGCAATCATCGAGTGGTTTAATCGAACCATAGTGATTTTCAATCTTGAATGTGGTCGTTGTGGGCCCTCGACTCTATCCTCTTTAACAATCCAGTTGCGTGAGGGGTGAGATGCTTTGTTGTTAGTCCAATTACCCGTGTGAAAGGTCTAGAACTTGCCCCGAATGTGTTTCAAGATGAAATCCTAAGTTTTGCATAGCTTGAGAAGTGATTATAGGCTTTCCTTGGCCCGTTTGAGTTCTCTATTTCCTACCAATGATGTCATCCCTAGTCAACCTCTTCGAGCCTTTAGCCTTTCTCATTTGAAAACCATGTTACAAGCCTTTACCTGTTCAATAAGGTAAAGGAAAATAACATTTTTAAACAAAGTATAACATCAAATAAATTAATGAATTAAATATAAAATTTGTTAAAGTAAAGCGTGGTAACAATTTTAAGTAAAGTAAAACATCAAACGGGTAATGAGTTTGATTTGAGAACCATTCAAAGTAGGCATGATGACAATCCAAATATAGTAAAGTACCGAGTGAGATGACGAGTTTTATCTTAAGAGTCACATAAAGTAAAGCATGTTATTTAAAACCGTTTTGTTACCAATAACTTAGGAGAATATCAGATGATGCCTCCCCACAATAAATTCATCTTGACAATCAATTCTCCAAGTAACAACGGAGGCATAGATTGGCACATTAAAGTAACATAACAAATCACGTAGCATGCATGACTCACACAAGATGTCATTATCGTTCCAACACTGGAATAACAACTATCAACCAAATACGATAAAAAATACAAGTGAAATAATTTAAGGAAAAATAATAACCTTCAACCGATAAACCATTCCAACATAGAATATATCATGAGAATCACAACCGAGGATAACTTTAATGTCATAAACAATTACAACATATTAATCCGTTGCGGCGTGCAAGCCGATCCCACCTATATCATATCATCCGTCCTTATCGCTCCATATCATATCTTTTCATCTCATTTCAATACCGTTGCGGTGTGCAACCCGCTCCCCAAACAATATGAATTAAACAAATAACTACAACCAACTATGGCGTATCACAAAAATTAAACGCAATAATGAAGCTAAACAAAGAAGTCACAAGCGGATGAAATAGTTACATGTTAACTCTCAAAATCAAATAGCAAGTAATGACAATTCATAAGTAAGGACACAATTACCAAGAGTCAATTAACAATTAAGGAATGTAACAGATAAGGCATGAATTCAACAAGTAATTGCAATTAACAATTAAAGCAAGTAAGAGTAAACTTGACAATAAAAGATAGAACGTGTACTAACAACTTCAATTAAATGCAAGAAAGAAGTCTAAGAGTTTAAACCGGTCAAATACCACATATAAGCACATGTACGCATTTGTCACCTCGCGTACATATCTTCCACATAATTCAAATACTACAATCAACCCAAATCTTAAGGGTTGTTTCCCCTACGCAAAGTTAAGCAAGATACTTACCTCAATTAGGCCAAATCAATACTCAAAATAGTGCTGATCGACTCAAATCTAGCCAAAAATGACTTAATAATATCAAACAATGTAAGAGAAACCAATTCCAATTAACAAAGCTATTATATTTACACAATTCTCCAAAAATCAATAAAAGTCAATCCCGGGCTTGCCCGATCAAAACCCGAGTCGAAGGATAGGTCTCGACTACCCCTAGCCCCACGATTTCATGTATGTGGTTTGTTTTCAAATCCGAGTCCAATTCGACTCTTAAATCTCAAATTTTTATTTTTCAAAATATATACAAAAATCCCTAAATTTTCCCTTCAGATCCCATAATTTTGATGTTAAATCTCATAAGTGATCATGTAAAATAATTGAAAATTAATTAAATCACTTACCCAATAGTTTGGTATGAAAATCTCTCCACAAAATTGGCTCCAAAGTCTAGGATTCAAAATATGATAAAATAAAACTAAGTCTCGAAATACTCATCTATAAACTAGCTGCAGATGTGGCATTTGCGACCTGGGGTTCGCAAATGCGAACCCTCGCAAAATAGGAGAAGCCTTCTGATTGGGTCCAAGCCTGCACTACTATTGAGTAGCGAGGATGGTCGATGCAGTTTTACCCAACAAGGTCGAGATCGAATCCACATGGAGTTAATTGATCTGGAATTAGATTTATATCTAAGTCTAGATGCGTGTTTTGTTCCTAATTACGCTTCCACACATTTTAGTTTTGATTCTACTTCAAATTCTATTCTTATTGTATACAATGATTAAAGCTAAGTACAATATTTTTGAAGTTGGTTTTCAAGTGTTTAAAAGGACTAGGGTAGTGACTTCCGCTTGGGTGGACATCTAACGTGTAGTAAGAATCTAGGGCAAGCTTGATTAATTTGGGGTCATGATATAGCTATCTCACTCAAGTACTCACTCTATGCCGCTCGATAGTTTGAGTGATTTTGCCCAATTTGGCTTTCTCAAGTCCAAATGGGTATTCATGCAAGTCATGTGATATTAGCTCAAGTTGGGTATTACTATCTCTAGGTTTAACCCTTTAATTGGGGCTATCAATTTCTTGAGTTCACCCCAATTCCTTGTTAGCCTAGTTTTTTTAGACTTAGTCCCTCTTTCTCAAGAAGAGACTAAGTCCTAAAGGCATGAATCAGTGTTTGCAACTACTAATTCTACAATTCTAGCAAGAACTAGGCTAAATATCACTAACCCATAAATATTCAAGCCCTAAAATTCAGTACCCACTAAATACCTACCCTAGGGTTGGGTCACAACCCTAGCTATGAGTCTAGATACTCATAGAAATAGCAAAAATCAAAGATGAAAAGAAGATAAAATTCATAATACTAGATTAAAAGGTGAAAATCTAATGTTAAAAGGTGAATCTAATACAAAATTGCCCAAAAGCGAAGTTCCAGCCGTCTCACGTGCTCAGCAAATACACAACATAACCTAAAAATGACAAAAATTTCTATTTATACTAAGCTGAAACTTCCGAACAAAAATACCCCTGCGGAGGTTACGCAACTGCGTAATTGTGATAGCGGCCGCACTCTTGCTTTAGCGGCTGCGTAATTCTGATCGCGGTCCGCGTTCTTCACTTCTGGATCTGGGTTTCGCGGACCGCGTAATTTCCATCGCGGTCGCGTAGGAGACTTCCGTGGCCGTATAATCTTGACGCGGACCTCACTTCTTGTTTTTGCTTAAAATGTAAGCTCTCTGAACCTCAACAACCACGGTCCGCACAGTTCCAATCGCGGCCGCGTAGGTACTTTCGCGGACACACCTTTCTGACGCGGTTCGCTTTCATGTTTTAGCCCAAAAATCCATCTCTCTGAAATATCATTTCGCGAACCTCAAAATAGTTCTCGCGACCGCGTTGTAGCTTTCGCGGCCGCACAATATTAGTGCGGTCCGCGTTTCATATCTTTTAGCCCAGTTTTGGTTTTTGTTCAAGTTTTAACTCCTTTTTGAGTTGATTATGACTCCTTTGGCTCATTTTGAACAATCCCTGCAAGCAAGCCTATTACATTAATTTCCGGGAATACCTTCATGCATTTTGGACCTAAACACAAGTAAATGAGAGCAAATAATAGGTTAAAATCCCTACTTATCAACTCCCCCAAACTTAAGCTTTTGCTTGTCCTCGAGCAAATAGGGTAATTCCCACCTCCACAAGAAAAAGAAAAAGATATTTCAGCTGGCCTAAGGTGACTCCATCAAGTATCAATTAGGACTAACAATTACCCTCAACACAAATGAATTATCAACAACATCACGTTACGACCTTTTGAGTACTATAGTTTTAATGTGACACTAAAGCATAAAGAGTTGACTCAATTCATCAAGGAAGCTTGCTTAATCACATAGGTCATTGTGGATCCCAAACTCCTCCTCCTCTACTCTCCATGAGAAAATCTCACTTTTTTAGAATGTACCACTCAAAACAAGGATTGTGAAGAAGTGCGCTCATCACTCTCAAAGGAATGCCACAAGTCCAGCTCTAAGTACCATAAGCTTTCCCCTTATGTAAATCACCACTAATGTAAACTCACTCAACTTAAAATCATATAGGGCTTTAACAGGATGAAATGAAAGCTTTTAGATCAAGGTAGGACTTTATCAAACTATGATGGTTTTATCTTTCCTTAAGCACTCCAATTTCTCATTTCGGCTCATGCTTTCTTGACTCTTTGAATCATTTTCTTCTTCCTTAGGGGAACTAGAGAGACACACCGTCACTCTTTCTTACTCATGACAATCATTTTTCTCCTTTTCTCATCATTCCATGCCTTTCATCATTGCGTTCTTTGAATCCCTTCAACCTTCACTTTCTTTTTAACGTATTTCTTTTTGGATTTTCTTCATTTTCTTTGCCTTTCCTTTTCAACAATTCTTTTTTTCTTCTTTTAACCTTTTATCACTTTTAAATTCCTCATCTCTCCCCCAAACTTATGCTTTTGCCAATTGTTCATCATGAATACTAAGGAAAGATTGGGTGCCAAGAGAGGGTCATTATAGGACATATAAAGGCTTGTAATGTGGCTATTGAATGAAAAAGACTTAGGCTCAAAGGAGTTGACTAGGGATATCATATTGGTAGGCTATGGAAGCTTTCAAAGTTCAAATTGGACCAAGGAGAGACTACAATCATTTCTCAAGTCGAGCTACACTTAGAATTTCGCCTAGACAAACATTCAGGGCAAGTTATAGACTTGTTGGCACGGGACTTGGACTTGCAATTCAATACCTCACCTCTCAAGCTGCTGGATTGTTAAAAAGAACATAGTCGAGGGCCCACAACAACCCTAGCTAAGATTGGAAATCACAAATGACTCAAGAAAACCACTTGATGATTGTTTTAGTCAACACAAGAGTCTAAATGTCACAACTAGAGCTAATCTTTGCCAATCAACTTGTCTCTAACCATGAGGTCGAAGGTAAATGTGTTAGTACCAATTGAAGCCTACTTGAGACACTTTTATTCATTACTACTACTATATACACCAAAACAAAAAGAAAACGGACTCGATCCCTTAAGAAGGTTGTCACGCCATCCATCGTTGGGAAGAGCCACCCGGTTCACACAGCATCCACCTTTGGAAAGAACCGTGGCATTAAGAAAACCAAAGGCTTATTATTCACACAAAAATGTAAAAGGAAGCTAAAAACTTAAAAAGAAGCTACTAGAGGAAATAAGAAGCTAAGCTATTAAAGGAAAATAACGAAAGAAGTTATGAAGTAAACTACGGAAAGTAAACTTATTATGTACAAAATGGAGTAAACGAATATATACATAATGGAAATGAATATATACATCGAATGGTAAAATTATATACCTACCAAAATTGAAAATAATGGTAAAGAAAAATAGTATCATAGTTATTACATACCAAATGTCATCACAAATCAAATCAAAATGGACCACCCCCCACCCCCAAATAAAAAATAGCATTGTCCTCAATGCTAATATCAAAATAAGATCAGGGAAAGGTTAGAGAGTCAAGAGAACTCCCTATGTGGTCTCTGTCTGCATCGGGTCAGGAATATGAGTGAGGTCCTCAGACTTCATAGGATCATCAGCTCCCTCCATCCTCTAACTGGATCTCCACATCCTCTGATTGGGGGACCACGGGGTGCCTGAGCATCTGGATCATCTCCTCAGCAATATGTGTAGTGGCAGCCGGCTCCTCACACTAGCCAGCTGCTGCATCTGATGCCTCATGCACTGGTGTAGGTGCTGCTGGGGCTGTCTCCTCCATGAGCATGTCCAGTGGAATATCACCAACAGAAGCAATCTTCTGAACCACTTTGCTCAACTTCTCCACTGAATCCTTAGATGCCTGAGTTTTCCGCATCTTCTTCACATGCTTCCCCAAATCCTTGATAATCCTCCCATATGTATCAAGAGTCTCCCAGATCTTCTTCTGGTCGTCCAAAATCTTGTTCTGGTTGTCCATAATCTTTTTCAAAGACTCCTCCAATGATGGAGGTACCTGAAGCTCTGATGGGGCTGAAAACTGTGCTGCTACTGCACTGGATAGGACAATTAGCTTTGTGGTAGCTGCCTGCATCCAGTTGTTAAGGCTTGATAGTGTCTGTGAAACCTGCAGTGCAGTCTGAGGGTAGGTGGAAGACGAAGGAACAAATAATGGCACTGTGATAGATGGCCCGGAGGAAGGAGGGGGCATGGCAGCTGCTCCGGCAGAAGTACCGGCTGATGTGGAGGGCTCGGCAACTGACCCGGTGGCCACTGCCCCTGGCTCTTTAGACTGGCCAGTGGGGATAATGTCTTTACCCTTGAACTTAGGGTGTTCTGTTCCCTGGAGGTGGTACCATGAGAAAGGATTTTTATCCTTCACCTCCACATCAAAATGTCTCGGCTCTACCCCTTGGGCGTGGAAATACTCTGTGAGGAAGTTGGGGTAGGGATATGATCTTTCTTCTTTTTGAACTGCATTGGAGATGTTGTAGGACATCAAGTTTCCTATATTAACAAGATAGCCTGCCATGATGGAAGCTACCAATACTGCCCGAGGAAGTGGAAGGACATTCTCATGCTGGCACGAGTCAAGATGGCTGCACACGAATGTCGCCCACCCTTTTGCTTCAAAGTTAATGGTGGCTCTGGTAATTTGAACTCCTGCTGTGAGCCATGCATGTGTTGTCCCTGGAATATCAAGTATCTCAGCTAGCCATGGGCGAACTGCATCACCCAAGGCTAGCTTCTCCAGGTATTGCACTGCCTCGACCTCCTCAAACCCTACATAATTGTTCAGTGCATTTCCATCAAATCGGATTTTCAAGTTTCGGACCTTCGTCACCTTTGTACCCTTTTTGATGTGGGAAACATTGTCATAAAATTCCTTGACGAGGTATTCATTGGCATCTTTCAACCGGAAGGTGAACCATTTCCATTCTTTTCTCTCCGTAAATTGCCGTAAGACATTCGGATTGTGCTGGCTTAGGTCTTTTGTTATGAATTGTCGCTCAAGAGTGAGCGACCTTTGGGGCCACCATTCCCAAAATTTGCCATACGCCTTCTCACTTACAAACCTATCAGCCCATACCTCCGGCTTCTTTGATCTAGCCAGGCCTCCCATAATTGTGTCACCCCCTCTCCCGTCATCCGGGACCTCGTCATCATCATCAATATTTATTGGGGCAGCTGTTGAGGCAGGTGTTGTAGCAGGTGGGGAAGATGGTTCAGATGCTTGACTACCTCCATCTGACTCATCAGAAGAACTAGAGGAGGAGGTAGGCTCATCGACTAAATGGAATCTATCGGGGAATTGTTGTGATTGTGCCCCCGGTTGTGGTTGTACAGAATCCCCCTCAGATGTCTCCCGGGATGGGAGGTATTCACTTGTGTGCGAGGAGTCGGCAGGAGGTCTAATGAAGGTAGCCTTTTTTCCTACTACCCTTTGGGATTCTAAGGGTAAGGTTTGCTTTTCTTAACCCCGGCCTTGGGAGGATTTTGCCCCCCCCCCTGAAGTGTCTCCTCTCCCACGAGAACGCACCACTTTCTGCAAAACACAAGTAGTAAAAGACAGTTAGAATTGGGGTTCAATTATGTGTTAAAGCAGTACAGATGAAATGAAAAATAATGCTTCTCAGAACAAGGCATCGCGGACCGCACAAAAATGAGTGCGGCCGCGAACTGCCCATCGCGGACTGTGTAAAAGTGAACGCGGTTGCGAAGAGGCCAGGCTCAGACTACTGGCTCTCTGAACTTGATCAACTGCTGACCGCACAAAAATTAGTGCGGCCGCGAAAGACCAATCGTGGACCGCATAAAAATGAACGTGGCCGCAAAGGCAAATGATAGAGTCTCTGAAGTTCAAACGCGCAGACCGTGAAAGTTGGGTGCGGCCGCAAAAGACCAATCATGGACCGTGCAAAAGTGATCATGACCGCGAATTCTAAACAACCATCAGTGCCTTGAAGTTAGTGTATCGCGGAATGCATAAATTTTGGACGCGGCCGCATACCCTATCGCGGACCGCAAAAAAATGACCGCGGTCGCGAAATTCAAAATAAATCGACACTGATGAACACTTAAAACTAAGGTTTTCACTAATTACCCAAGAATTGTAGCAACTAAACATGCAAAGTTACTAACCCCAACCCCCATTATGCATACAAACACTACCCATATGTTGTTAATAAACAATTAAGCATTAATTTGACATTTTGGCATGATTCTAACCCTATCTAAAAAGAAAAAAAAATTAAAACAAAGAGAAAATAAAATAAAAAGATAAAATCAAATTATTTAAATGAACATAACAGTTGTAAAATGTGGTAGGAAATTGACAATTAATGAGAATAGGATATGTTTAGAACCAAGTAAGAATGCACAATGCTTTAGGTAAGTTTGAGAGGTTAGGGTTCGTAAAGTGTGAAATGTTTTACGAACTCCTATTTATACTCAGAACCCAGTGACCCCACCGCCTTACCTGAGTGCGGCCACGAAATTTTATCGCGGTCCGCACTCTTTACCTTTCTGTAGGTCTGCCTCAGATGCACGGGTGCGGTCCGCGAAAAACTGGTTGCGGCCGCACAATTTGTGCGGACCGCAAAAATTTGAACGCGGCCGTGAACTCTGAAGGAATTTTGACAGGACAACTTCAGAGAGTTGGCATTTTGCCCATTTCAGCTACGTGATCACGCGCAGAATTGTGTGGCTGTGAAGTACTCATACAGTCCGCGAAATTTTGAGTGCTGTCCGCGAAAGTTCACTACCACCAAAGTTCAATTTCCTGCACTGTACAACCAATTTCTACATACACTTCACAATCAGTTAGTCCAAAACAATGTCTAATATAAGAAGAAAATCAAAAGAAAGAAAAATACATAGGTTGCCTCCCAAGAAGCGCCTGATTTAACATCGCGGCACGACGTATGTTACCATCATCATTTGAAATGGATCAATGCCAGAACGTGGCTATCATCAATCTTTCCAAGGCAGTGCTTCACTCGGTGCCCATTGACTCTAAAGATCTCACCATTCTTGTTTTTCAAATCTAGAGCACCGAAAGGAGTCGCATGTACCACTTTGAAAGGACCACTCCACTTCGACTTGAGCTTTCCCGAAAACATCCGTAACCGAGAGTTGAATAGAAGAACTAAGTCACCTTCCTTGAATTCTTTGTTTCGGATATATTTATCATGTAAGTACTTCATCTTGTCCTTATACAAGGATGAGCTAGAATAAGCATGGAACCGAAACTCATCAAGTTCATTTAGTTACTCTACTCGGAGATTGGCAGCTACATTCCATTCAAGGTTCAATTTCTTCATCGCCCACATGGCCTTGTGCTCTAATTCAACCGGAATATGACATGCTTTCCCAAATACCAATCGGTACGGAGACATACCAATTAGAGTCTTGTAAGCTGTTCTATAGGCCCATAAAGCATCGTCAAGTTTTCTTGACCAATCAGTCCGGTTTGCATTGACAGTCTTGGATAGAATGCTCTTGATCTCCCTATTGGAGACTTCAACCTGTCCACTTGCCTGGGGGTGATTGGGGGTTGACACCTTATGATTGACACCATACTTGAAAAGTAAAGTGTCGAAGGCTTCATTGCAAAACTGAGAACCCCCATCACTAATGATAGCCCGTGGGGTGCCGAACCTTGTGAAGATATTTTTCTTTAAGAAAGCCACCACACTCTGTGCCTCATTGTTGGGCAAAGCAACAGCTTCAACCCATTTGGAAACATAATCCATAACAACAAGAATATAAGTGTTCCCACATGAACTCATAAATGGTCCCATAAAGTTGATGCCCTATACGTCGAAAATATCAATCTCAAGGATGGTGGTGAGAGGCATTTCATTCTTCATGGAAATTCCACCGGCTCTTTGGCACTCATCACAACGCCTAACGAGCTCGCTAGCATCTTTGTACAAGGTAGGCCAATAGAATCCACAACTTAGGACCTTTGTAGCATTTCTCGCCCCACCATGGTGACCACCATAGGGTGAGGAATGTCAAGCTTAAAGAATACTCAATTGCTCTTCTTCCGGAACACATCTCCGGATAACACCATCATTGCAAATTTTGAAAAGATATGGCTCGTCCCAATAATAATCCAAGCAGCCCCATTTGAGCTTCTTCCTTTGGTTTGAAGAGAGCTCATTCAGGACGATGCCGGTCACAAGAAAGTTAGCCACATCGACGAACCAAGGTATCCCAGTCACATACACGAAGAGGAGTTATTCATCGGGAAATGAATCATTAATCTCGAGGCCATCATGGGGCCTCCCTTCCTCTTCCAAGTGGGACAAGTGGTCCGCCACTTGATTCTCACTCCCTTTTCGGTCTATAATTTCAAAGGAAAACTCTTGTTGAAGAAGAACCCATCTCATCACCTAGCCTTAGAGTCCTTTTTACTCATCAAATAACGAAGTGCCGCATGATCGGTGCGCACAATCACTTTGGTACCCATGAGGTACAGGCAGAACTTTTCCATGGCGAAGACAATGGCTAATAGCTCTTTCTCGGTCACCGTATAGTTGACTTGGTCATCGTTCATTATTTTGCTTGCATAATAGACTGGATGAAATATCTTGTTGATTTTTTGCCCCAATATCGATCCTACAGCAACGTCGCTAGCATCGCACATAGCTCAAATGGTAAGCTCCAATTGGGTGCGGTAATGATAGGAGTGGTAGTCAACCTATACTGAGTAGCTCAAAAGCTTTCATTCAATCATCATTGAACACAAACTTGGCATCTTTTTCCAATAACTTGCACAAGGGGTTCACCACTTTTGAGAAATCCTTGATGTTCCTGCGGTAAAACCCCGCGTGACCAAGAAAGCTCCTCACTCCCTTGACGGAAGTCGGAGGAGGGAGTTTTGATATCACTTCAATTTTTGCTTTGTCCACTTCAATACCGTTCTTGGAGATCTTATGGCCGAGGACAATGCCCTCCTCGACCATAAAGTGGCACTTCTCCCAATTAAGCACTAAGTTGGTCTCCTCACATCGGGCCAACACTTTATCAAGATTATCCGAGCATTCTTCAAAGGAATCCCCCACAACACTAAAATCATCCATGAATACCTCGAGGAAGTCCTCCACCATATCCGTAAATATTGCTATCATACACCGCTGGAAAGTAGCCGGTGCATTACACAAACCAAACGGCATCCTTGAGAATGCAAATGTGCCATACAGACAAGTGAATATGGTTTTCTCTTGGTCTTTAGGTGCAATGAGAATCTGGTTATATCCGGAATACCCATCCAAAAAGCAATAATAATCATGTCCGGCAAGTCTATCCAATATTTGGTCAAGAAATGGCAATGGAAAATGGTCTTTCCGGATCACTTTGTTCAGCTTCCTATAATCCATGCATACCCTCCAACCAGTGACAGTTCTTGTGGGGATCAATTCATTTCTATCATTTGTGATCACAGTCATGCCCCCCTTCTTTGGGACACATTGTACCAGCGAAGTCCATGAACTATCAGAAATGGGGTACACAACCCCTGCATCTAGCCACTTGATGATCTCTTTCTTGACTATCTGTTGCGTGGCCTTGTTCAACCTCCTTTGATGTTCCACAGAAGGTTTGGAATCTTCCTCCAATATGATTTTGTGCATGCAAAAGGCGGGGCTTATACCCCGAGTATCCGCCAATGTCCAACCTATTGCCTTCTTCCTTCTTTGAAGCACCGCAAGGGTGGAATCTACCTGCACGTTAGATAAGCATGAAGAAAGAATAACAGGTAATGTGGAACAAGGTCCTAAGAACTCATACCTGAGGTGTGAAGGAAAAGGCTTCAACTCCAATGTGGGTGGCTCCTCGATTGAGGGCTTTGTTGGTGGAGTCTTCCGGTTCTCAAGGTCCAAGGACAGTTTTCGGGGTCCATATGTGTAGGATCCCATTCCTTGCAAAGAATTTGCACATTCCACCAAGTCTTCCTTATCATCCTCATCATGATTAAATAACACAGCTTCCAAAGGGTCTTCCACATTCATCATAGCATTTGTGTCTTCAACAATCACCTCAGTCATAAGATCCACGAACGAACATACTTCGTTGCTATTAGGCTGCCTCATTGACTTGCACACGTGGAATATAACTTTTTCATCGTCCACCCAGAAGGTGAGCTCCCCAGCTTCCACATCAACTAAGGCCTTCCCTATAGCTAGGAAAGGTCTCCCCAATATGATTGGCACCTCATAGTCAACCTCACAGTCGAGTATCACAAAATCTGCGGGAAGTATGAACTTGTTGATCCAAACTAGCACATCATCAATTATCCCCAATGGCCTCTTCATTGTTCGGTAAGCCATTTGCAACCTCATGGAAGTAGGTCTTGGTTGCCCAATACCCAATGTCTTGAACACAGAATATGGCATCAAATTAATGCTCGCTCCCAAATCACACAAGGCTTTGGCGAAATCAGCACTACCAATAGTGCATGGAATTGTAAAGGCACCGGGATCTTCTAGCTTTGGAGCCATGGAATGCATAATGGCACTCACTTGATGTGTCATTTTGATCGTCTCAGAGTTCATTGACCTCTTCTTTGTTACCAAGTCCTTCATGAATTTGGCATATCCCGACATTTGTTCTAGAGCTTTAACCAAAGGCATATTTATGGACAAACTTTTCATCATATCAATGAATTTCTTGAATTGGTTCTCGTTGTTTTGCTTTGCGAGCCTTTGAGGATATGGTGGGGGAGGCCTTGGCAAAGGAGCCTTGGCTTTGGGCACTACCGGATCCGGTATATCTATCACGTGTTCCCTAGACGGGTTCACATCATCTTGTGTCTCCTCCACATTTTCATCAATGTCTATCCTCACTTCATCATTCACATTCTCATCATTTCTTGGCTCATCCTCTTCTTGCACAACCACATCACCATTCATGATCTTTCTTGGATTGGAGGTACTAGCAACTCCACCTCTACCACTTCTTGTAGTCACCACCATAGCATGGCCCGTATTGTTTCCACCCTTCGGGTTTACTACCGCATCACTTGGTAGTGCCCCCTTAGGGCGAGTATTCAAGGCTTGAGAAATTTGACCCATTTGGACTTCCAAGTTGCAGATAGAAGTGTTGTGGGAGGATATTTGGGCATCGAAGTCGGCGTTTCTTTCCATCATTTGCTTAAACATACTTTTTATCCGTCCCATCTTATTGTTGGAAGAACTTTTCCCTTGTGACGGATATGGAGGCAGGTTATTGGGTTGTTGATACATCAGAGGACTTTGAGAGCCCGACCCCCGGTTCCCTTGATTATTGTTGTTCCAACTCCCTTGGTTTCCATTGCCTCCCCAATTACTATTATTATTGCCACCACTGCCAGGCAAGCCAACAATAAATACTTAATTGGGTTCTCATTTTATTACTTTTGAAATCATATTTTCCTTCAATTTAAATAGTAAAGAATGAGGATTTAAAGAGTAAATAATAATACTTTTGACAAATTCGATACAGAACAACCCATAATCATCCCAAAACCCAGTGTCACAAGTGCATGAGCATTAACTAGGAATATAAAATAAAATACAACAGCTGTCCGGAATACAAATTGGACAAGAAAAATATAAGTACTCTGAATGAGGCTCTGGTGGCTACAGATCATAGTATAGAATATAGCTCACCTAAGTCCCCGCCATAACCGCGCCTCTGCGCCCACAAGGCCACTAAACATATATGTACCTGCACAAAAATGTGCAGCAAGTGTAGTATGAGTACGTAAATCAACGCATACCCAGTAAGTATCCCGCCTAACCTCGAAGAAGTAGTGATGAGGGATCGACTTCGACACTTACTATGGGCTATAAAATAGGATATCAATGATATAATTAAGTATGGATTATATAAAACGGTTGCAAGCCCAATATTTTGAAGTAAGTAGGCCGTTTTTTTATAATGAAGAAATCTCCAAATTTATTTCCCATTATTTAACAATTTATCTCAAGCCAAGGAGGCAATATCATTTATTGTAAATTCCAAAGCAATCAATTCAATCATGCGCAAATCATGCCAAGGTCGTACGGCCCGCTCCAACATAAATATTTAAACTGTGCACTGCTGAGGGTCGAACGACGCGAACCATAGATGCATCTATTTAATGTGCTGAGGTGTTCAGCCCGTTCCACAAAAGATAAACACATTCAAGAGTCAATCAATAATTCTTTAAGGAGTAATTATCCAAGGAAATGTCAACTCTCATTTAACGGTCAAGGAAAACGAAGTTTAACCTTTTAAAAATACATTTACAAAGTTCAATATGATTTAAGTAATTTAAATTAACAATAAGGCTGCAAATATCGCAAGTATAGCATGATCTGGGTCGTAGACTACCCGGACATAATCATATTAGTAGCTACGCATGGACTCCCGTCACCTCGTGCATACGTACCCCTTACAAATAAAAGCACATATTGAATTATTTCACCTATGGGGTTAATTCCCTCTTACAAGGTTAGAAAGGAGACTTACTTCGCTGCGAAATTCCATCACCGGCTCCCAAGCCCTTCCAATAACTCAAACAGATGCCCAACGCTCCAAAACTAGTCAATAAACGTGCAAATCCATAAATATACACTCTAATACTTATTATAATCTAATTTATAACAATTCCTAACTCTGCTTGAAAAGTCGATAAAATCACCCTCGGGCCAGAATTCCAAAAATATTCAAAGATAAACCTTACACATATCACCACAAGCTCAAATATATAATTTATTCCAAGTTCCAAGTCCAATTTCGTGGTCAAAATCCAAAAATATAATTTCTAGGTTTTCTACCAACACCCCCACAATTTCTACTAATTTCCATGCTTAAATCCTTATACAAATCATGTATTTAACTTGCAATAGGTGGGAATCACTTAACTTGTGTTGCTTGATGAAAATTCCTCCTTGAAGCTCTCCAAAATCGCCTCAACCAAGTGGAAAATGAGAGAAGAAGAGCCAAGTCTCGCTCTTTAAAACAATATGCCCAGCGACCTCTCGCACCTGCGGTCCCTTGACCGCTTCTGCGGTTCCGCAGGTGCGGCCACATAACCTCTTCTGCATTCCTCCTTCATACCCCTCAACTCCGCATCTGCGGCCCCCATCCGCTTCTGCGCCTTCGCTCCTGCGTCTCCACGTGCGCAGGTGCGGTCTCGCTTCTATGGAACTCGACCGCATCTGCGGTCCTAGCCTTCCCCAGCCTAAACCTCTTCTGCGACCCTCATGGCTAGCTCCGCACCTACAACCCTAACATCGCAGGTGCGGTTACACCAGAAGACACCAGCCCTCAGCCCTTCCTCCAAGTCCCAACTCGATCTGTTTACCATCTGGATTCCATCCGAGGCCCTCGGGACCTCAACCAATTATACCAACACGTTCCAAAACACATTACGAACTCAGTCGAGCCTTCAAATCACATCAAACAACATCGAAACTATGAATCACCCTCCAATTCAAACCTAATGAACTTTGAAGCTTCAAACTTCTACCTCCGATGGCGAAACCTATCAAATCACGTCCGATTAACCTCAAATTTTGTACACAAGTCATAATTGACATTACAGACCTACTCCAACTTCCGGAATCAGAATCCAACCCCTATTTCAAAAGTCCACTCCCGGTCAAATGTCTCAAAATTATCCAAATTTCTAACTTTTGCCCAAATGACCCCAAAATGACCTACGGACCTCCAAATCCACATCCAGACGTGCTCCTAAGACCGGAATCATCATACAGAGCTATTCCCAGACTCGGAATCCCAAAAGGACATCGATAACATTGAAATGTACTTCAACTCAAATTTAGGGAATTCTTCCAAAATGCCAACTTCCATAATAGGCGCTGAAACGCTCCCGGGTCATCCAAAACCCGTTCCGGGCATACGCCCAAGTCCAAAATCATCATAAAAACCTGTTGAAACCTTCAAATCCCGATTCCGAGGCTGTTTACTCAAAAATTATACTTTAGTTAATTCCTCTAACTTAAGGCTTCCGAAATTAAAATTTTCTTTCCAAATCAACTCTGAACTTCCCGAAATTAAATTCCGACCATACGTACAAGTCATAATACCTGAAGTGAAGTTGATCAGGGCCTCAAACCGCTGAACGATGCGGTAGGATTCAAAACGACCGGTCGGGTCGTTACACAGAACTTCAAAAGTCCCAGCGCCAAGGATAGCGCCCCACGCTACCCTGGATGTTGTCCTCTTCTATCCTTATTATGTTGTTTCCTTATTTTATTTAGACTTTGATATATATAGACATTGAGGATAAATTCTTAGAAGCTTGTGACTTATTCCTACCGAATTTTGGGAGTTATAATTATGTAAAATTTCAGATTTATTATTATTCTGCATTGATAGGCTTACCTAATCTTAGAGACTAGGTGCCATCATGACATCCTACGGAGGAAATTTATGGTCGTGACAAGTTGATAATTCAAGGTAGTTACCTCCGAATTTGATTCTGGGCATACGCCAAGTCCCAAATCACGATACGGACCTACCGGAACTGTCAAAATACTGATCTAGATCTGTTTACTCAATATGTTGACTGAAGTCAACTCAAATGAATTTTGAAGCTCCATTTCACATTTTAATCAATTTTTTACACAAAAACTTCCTAAAAAATTTACGGAGTGCACCTGCAAGTCGAGGGATGCTAAAGGGTGCTATTCAAGGTCTCATTGTACAGAAATAATTGTTTAAAATTGAAGATAACATATTGGGTCATCACATTCTCCACCTCTAAAATAAACGTTCGTCCTCGAACGGAATTAGAAAATTACCTGAGCTGGTGAAAAGGTGTGGATATCTTGCTCTGGGTGTCACCCATGAAGGTTTTTATGAGGTTCAGAAAGAAGGGCAAGCTGAACCGAAGGTTTATCGACCTATTCGAGGTGTTGCGGCGTGTTGGGGAGGTTGCTTATGAGCTTGCATTGCCTCCTAGTCTAGCAGAGGTTCACCCAGTATTCCATGTTTTTATGCTCCAAAAGTATCGCGGCGATCCTGTCCCATGTATTAGATTTCAACTCAGTCTAATTGGACAAAGATTTAACTTATGAGGAGGATCTGGTAGCTATTCTAGCCCGGCAGGTCTGACAGTTGAGATCTAGGAGTTATCCTTCAGTTCGGGTGCAATGGAGAAGTGAGTCGATTGAGGCAACTACCTGGGAGTCCGAGTCAGACATGCAGAGTAGATATCCACACCTTTTCACCAGCTTAGGTAATTTTCTAATTCCGTTCGAGGACGAACGTTTGTTTTAGAGGTGGAGAGTGTGATGACATAATATGTTATATTTAATTTTAAACATTCATTTCTGTGTTCTGAGACCTCGAATAGCACCCTTCAGCATCCCTCGACTTACGAGCATAGTCCGTAATTTTTTCCGAGAAGTTTTTGTGTGAAAAATGGATTAAAATGTGAAATGGAGCTTCAAAACTCATTTGAGTTGACTTCGGTAAACGTTTTGAGCAAATAGATCTGGATCAGTATTTTGACAGTTCTGGTAGGTCCATTCGTGATTTGGGACTTGGGCGTATGCCCGAAATCAAATTCGGAGGTCACTAACTCAAATTATCGTCATTTAACGGAAACTAAAAATCTAATGGCTAAAGATTTTCAAAGTTTGACCGTGAATTTGAGTTTATCGATATCGGACTCGAATTGAGATTTCGAGAGTTAGACTAGCTCCATTATATTATTTATGACTTGTGCACCTAATTTGAAATCATTCCGAATTCATTTAATATGTTTTGGCACACATTTTGTAATGTGAAAAGTTTGAAACTCATAAGTCCGAATCGATGAGTGAATTGTAATTTCGATATTATTTGATGTGATTTGAGACCCCGAGCAAGTCCGCATTATGTTACGGGACTTTTTGGAATATTTGGTTGAGGTCCCGAGGGCCTCAGGTGGATTTCGGATGGTTAACGGAGTTTAATTTGGATATTCTAGAACGTTTCGACGTCGTTTCTTCAAGAATAAGTGGTATCTCATTAATAAACTGAGCTCCAAATTCAGTTTTGATTGAAGAATTATATCCGAATTGAAATTTTGGAGTCATAGCAAAATGAATCGTCGAATTCGGACATCGTATGAGAGAGTTATGCCCATTTTCATGTCGGGAAATATTTCTCGTCGTCGTCAGCGTCCAGGGTAGCGTGGGGCGCTATCCCTGGTGCTGGGACTTCTGAAGTTCTGGAAACGGTGCCACAGGCAGTTCCCCACGCCACCTGTGGTGCCACAGACATAAAAATCCCATAAAATTGGGAGTTTTGCCATTTTTACTCATTTTTGAGGTTTGAGTCTCGGATTTAGGCGATATTTGGGCGATTTTCACGGGAAAACATTGGAGTAAGTGTTCCTTATCCTATATTGATTATATTCTATGATTCCATACTCATTTACATCATGAATTCGTGAATTTATGGGAAAAAAATAATTTTTTTATTAAATCTTCCAAAAATGCAAAATGAAGATTTGAAGGTCAATCCGATGTCGGAATTCGATAATTTTTATATGGTTGAACTCGTATCGGAATGGATGTTCGAATTTCGTGAGTTTTTTTTTGGAATTTGAGACATGGGTCCCACTGTCGATTTTTAAAATAAATTTTAGATTTTAATCCGAAAACTTAGTAAATTCATGTGGAATTAATTCCTACGATTCGTGTTGAGTATATTGAATTGTTTGTGACTAGATTTGAAGATTTCAGACACGAATTCGCGAGGCAAAATTGGAATCTTCAAATTGGTTGTGAAACGAGGTAAGTGTCGTGGTTAACCTTGACTTGAGGGAATAGAACCCTTGAATTAATTGTTATGTGAAATTCATGTGAACGACGTATAGGCGAGGTGACGAGTATCTATACGTCGTCAAATTAATTATTTGTATAATTATTTGAAAATTATAAATTAATTAAAATCATGAATTAATTATTATATTAATTGTTTCTCTCATATTCCCTGCTCAATATTATGCCTTGAATCCATGCTATAATTGCTACATGCTTATTTGATTTATGTGACTTAATTGCTACTTGACATTTAGCATACTAATTATTAAATTGCTTATTTCCTCTTTATTTTCCCCAATTAATTGCTACTTGTCACCACTTATTTTTAAAAAATTATAATTATTGCATGCTTGTTGTCTTATAATTTAATATTAATTATTGCATTTATTAGAGTAAATTCTTTTATAAAATTTGGTAAGTTATATTATTGGAGGAGCGGGTTGCACGCCGCAATAGAATTGATGGAAATGAATATATTGAGGATCGGGTTGCACGCCACAACGAGATTAATTGAATATGAATATATTGGAGGAGCGGGTTGCACACCGCAACAAAATTGATTGATATGAATATATTGGAGGAGCGGGTTGCACGCCGTAATAGAATTGATTGAAAGGTATATTGAGGATCGGGTTGCACACCGCAACGGGATTAAATAAAAATAAATATATTGTGGGATCGGGTTGCACGCCGCAACGGAATTGAATGTGAATATATTGTGGGATCGGGTTGCACGCTGCAACGGAAATTGATTGAAATAATAATTGGTTATGACTGCCGAGTTGACTTAAACTGTTGAAATGAGATACCTATTTTATATCTATTATTGTTGTTATTATTATTATTGCATACAAGTTAATGTAAGTGGTCTGCCTTAGCCTTGTCACTACTCCGTCGAGGTTAGGCTCGACACTTACTAGGTCCATGGGGTCGGTTGTACTCATACTACACTCTGCACTTCTTGTGCAGATACCGGAGTTGGTCCCAGCGGCGTATAGTAGATTTGCTCTGATTCACCTATTCGCATGAGACTTGAGGTATAACTGCATGGCGTTCGCAGTTCTGAAGTCCTCTTCTACTTTATTTTTAGCTGTGTGCCTTCTTTCAAACAACTTTATTTTTAGACCCTTGTTTGTTTTATTCTAGAAGTTCGTGCACTTGTGACTCCAGTTCTGGGATGGTATTAAAACATCACTATTATTAAGGATTATTCACTTTATTTCAGACTTTGTTTCCTCATTTGTTCCTTTGTTATTAATTAATTTAAAATTGTTTAAAAATGGCTAATATTATTCTAACATTGGCTTGCCTAGCAAGTGAAATGTTAGGCGCCATCATGATCACAAAGGTGGGAATTTCGGGTCGTGACAGATCTGTTCCACAAAGTCTCCCCAAAAAGTTGCAGAAATGTTATTGCTCCTGTTGATACCCAATTTTGCCCTCATAGTTTTGCAAATAAGCGTATATGCTTTCAAGATTGTTAGAGCTTCCGTAATTGTTAGAGCTTTTAAATTGATTTTTTGTATTTAAATTGCTTGAATAATTATTAATTATTCCTTCAAATTATTTTGTGATGACTCAATTACCTAAATCCTTATTTTGCATCTATAATATTTGCTTCAGGTATTTTACTCTATTTTTTATAATTATATTAGTATTTTCATGCTATTTGCACAATCTCGCAATAATAGCCTATATTTTATAATAGTATTGCATTTGTCATTTTATTCAGGGTCAAAATAATATCTTACATTTTTATAATCCTATACTATTTTTTTAAGGTATTAATTTGCATAAACAATATTTTTATAATTTATTTAATTATTTTATTAAAATAGTTTTTCCCTTAATTTCTTATTTAAAGGTTTGCCCAAATTTTGAGCCAATTTTAAGACCAAACAAGCCCCAAATCTCTGGCCCAACCCCCAAAAGCCCAATCCAAACAACCCTTGAAATTAACCCGGTCGCGACCCGCTTAATAACCTGCCCGTTGATCTTAAATGATCAACGACCCATAATTAACCTACCCTTTCCTTATATCCCTAATACCCCAAACCCTAGAGACAAATCCCCACCCCGCCACCTCTGTATCCTCATACGCTCTCATCTCTCAAACCTAAACCCTAGCCGTCCTCACTCATATCTCAGTCCCAATCCGATATTACATGTAAACCATCCATGATTCCTTTCCTTTCTTGCGTACGCAGAGTTAGTTACTATCTTTCGAACGCTACAAGTACTGGTTACTTGATCATTTATGGAAGCTGAGTCGTTGTGTTCATTTGATTCCGATTCTGTATCATCTTCATGTTTCTGACTTGATACATTAACTATCAGACTCCTTGGCTTCGATTCAACGAGATTTTGGCCATTTTTTGTTCCTCGTCTAAACTAGGGTTTACCCGTTTTCTCTCCTAAATTGATCTGAATTGATTTTGCATGCTTTATTTCCTTATTTTAGGTTTTATTTACTTTGTTTTCTTGTTTATTCTTCTAATTTTGCTTCTATATAAACCCATCCCCATTCCTCCTCTAAGGTAGACAAAAACATCGATATACTTTCACTAACAATTGGAGCTTTGTTATGTGATTCCTTCATTCTCTTGTTCTGTACTTCATTTTGGCTGGCTGAAAGCCAAGGCCACTGAGATTTTGTTATTCGAACTTTCTCTTGGTGCGAGCATTTCCCGTAGTTCTTTTGAAGCTATTGGGAACTTTGACGCATTGAGATTCTGGGTTCTTGTGGAATTTTTGTTTGTGTTGTTGTCTGTTTAACTGGTAAGTCGCTTGATCTTTTGCAATTTCATTTTTATGTGTCTCTGATTTTCATGTGCTCTCGCTTTTGAAATCTATGGCTTAATGTGTTTCTGGGCTAATGCTTTGCACTCGTTTCAAATCTCTCTAGCATTTAACTCCTCCTAATGCTACTAGTTCTGAGATTGTCTATGTCTAACTTGGATAATCGGAACCCTCCTAAGCTCGTTTAGCTAGTGTATTGGTGTCTGAATGTTCATGAAAATGCTTACCTGCTTTGTCCTGAATCTCAGTAATGAATGCCTCACATCTGTAATAACTTGTGTTAAGACCTTCACTGTTAACTATGACTTGTTTCTCTGCTATTGTGTCACTCAGCATGCTCACTTGATCTCATACCCCTTTAATGATGGCTTTAAATTATAGAACAGTTATCTCAACTTGTTTTCCCTACCATGTTTGAAATGTTTTAAGATGAATCCCTGGCATAACTTAGACTTTCCCTAGTTAATTTGTCTACTGGTCAATACTTGAATGCCTACATTTGCCATTTGACATGAGTTTATTTTCACTCTGTTCTGAATCTCTTCAATGATTATCTTGCATATGTAATGTGTTCTAATCTGTGTTAAGATTTTTTCTATCAACTATGACCTTGCTTCCCTGCCAATATGTCCCCCGCATGTCTTTGGCTCACTTAATTTCTTATTTCTTCAGTGATTACTTGACTTGTCACAATGTGTGTTCCCTTATCATGTCTAAATATTGTCTTGTTCCCTGATGAGAGTTAACATGTCTATTTCATAACATCAAGACCTATACTTAACACAATGTGGACCTTCTTTAGGTAAACAGTCTACTGGGTCGATTCTAGAATACCTACATATGCTATTTAACATGAGCTTACTCTTCACTCTGTACTGAATCTCTATGATGCTTGTCTTGCATACATAATGTGTTTTAATGTTATAAGACCTTTTCCCTCAACTGTGATCTTGCTTCCCTACTAATCTGCTAATATGCCCTCAGTATGTCTTAATCCCCTGTTCCTTCAGTGATTGCTTGGACTGTCATAATGTGTGCTCCCTATCATGTTTCAATGCAATCTTGCCTCCTGATGAGAATTAACATGTTTGTCTTATGATACTAAGATGCATGCTTAGCTTAATCCGAACCTCTTAGGTCCCAATTGGTTTAATGTCATGTATATCTTGCAAACCTGTTTCTTTCCCAATTTCTTTCAATATGAGTCTATCTATGTGGTGCTTTATTGTCCTGCTGAACCTACTGGCGTATTTGATTAATTACTCTATATGCTCAATTTGGCTATGTCTACTTTAGGATATGAATGTACTCCTAACTTCTGTCTATTTTCCTCACTGGCAACTTATGCTATTCTGAACTCTTCATTCTTAGCCGGCTGAAAGGCAAGGCTACCTAGTTTCTATTATCGGCCTCCCTAGTGT
This sequence comes from Nicotiana tabacum, assembly GCF_000715075.1. NCBI lineage: Eukaryota > Viridiplantae > Streptophyta > Magnoliopsida > Solanales > Solanaceae > Nicotiana > Nicotiana tabacum. The sequence continues at coordinate 38,351,886 of NC_134103.1, forward strand.
GAGCACTGCTCGAGGTCCAATTGAGGCCCTTGTAAACTCTGACACACTAGGACTTGGTTCTAGTCATTCTCTCAACCTTCAAAACTGTCCCTAATACTCTATTTCCCTGTCATGTATTGCATGTCTATATTGGTTATTCCAAGTGGTGCAACACTGGGTGTTGTGGATCATCTGAATGGGTATGGGCTCTTCTATTGACCCATGATCTGTTACACCCCATATTTTCGTACATGGAAGTACGCCATAAGTAAATTGATATAAGCTCGAAAATGAGATGTTACATTCCGTATTTTCGTATGTTAAAGTTTCATCGTAAGGTAATCGACGTAAGTTTGGGAATGAGATTATTGTGAGATTATAAGTATTATGTTATTTCAAACAAGTGATGAGTAAATTCGTGAAGGTGAGAGGGTAAGCAAATCGAAGAAAATAAATTTCGTCGAAATTTGACATTTTGGGATAAAATATGGCCCGAGCTAAAATACCCGGTATTTATGGACTAGTACCATACAAGGTACCACATGGCCATGATAGTAAGGTGTATAAGGTATGTTAAAAGTGAGTAGCATTTTAAATAATTTGTGATAATTCTTAATTATGCGGGTAATTGATTAATTACCGGGTAACGAGACATTGCCTAATTACCTAATAAGTGGATAAAGATTGAAAATTCTCCACCCCACCCCACGTGACAGCAAGCCACTTTCCAAACAAGTGACTCTTATTCACCTTTGGTTAGGTGGAAACCAAAAATATTGATTTCAAAACACATCATTCTAGGATTTTGAATGAAGATAACATTTTCATTCTCAAACACTAATATTTTCAATACCAAAAGAACACTCCAACCAGATGTGAGAGTTAGCACGTTAGCAACGTGACTTCTTACCTATTTTCTGCAAATTCCCACAAAAAACATGAATTCTTGCAATCAAAAGGAATCCAACAAGAATTATTAGCAACGTAAAATTTTGTGGTTCTAAAGGAGTACGGTGCAACCTTTTCCAAGAACATCATACTGATTGTTCCCTACTCCAGGTTTGTTAAGGCTATCCCTTCTTTCTTTTTGGCATGACCCAAATGATACTAAAAGAAACGAGTAAACACACAGTTTCTATAAACGACTCTATTCATAGAAATATTAGGGGTGTCTATATTCTTGATTCCCCATGTGAATTATTATTATATCTTTTGTTTATGGGTCTCAGAAAAATACGTATTTGATAAATTTTATCCGACAGGCATATTATTTTTGTGACATTCCGAGAAAATATTATTAACGTATTTCTTATGCATTTCATGCATTTATACATATACATTGACCCATGACCAGTTGTCGTTATATACGCGTATATATGTATATTATATGTATATGGGATATGGGAAAAGGTTATGGTGTTATATACGCACCACCACCTGATCAGCTGTTATACGTTGATGATTTTCCCACAGTGGTCAAAATGATATGATGGGATGCCCTCAGAGGCTTGATGATGTTATGAACACATATACCTATGCATGGTATGACATTTATATGCATATGCATGACGTTATAAAGATGAAATGATTCACAGAGCTATGCAGACGTACATGTCGAGTCTTTTACTCCATGTTTCTCTCATGTCTATTATTTACTGATTTTTATTCCTTACATACTCGGTATATTATTTGTACTGATGTCCCTTTTGCCTGGGGACGCTACGTTTCATGTTTGCAGGTCTCGATAGACAGGTCGAGAGTCCTCCAAGTAAGCGATCAGCTCAGCAGAAGATATTAGTGCACTCCATTTGCTCCGGAGTTACTTGTTTGGTCAGTATGATTTAGATGTGTATGGTTTGGTATGGAGGGGCTCTGTCCCGACCATTATAACATTTATGTACTCTTAGAGGCTTGTAGACATATGTCATGTACGTGAAAGATTGTACGACCTTATCGGCCTATGTTTTGAGTTTATAAATGATCATGTTGGCCTATTAGGCCCGTATGTGACGTGTATATGATGATGTAATAAGAAAGATACGTTACGTTGGTACTCGGTTGAGTAAGGTACCGGGTGCCAGTCGCGGCCCATCGGTTTGGGTCGTGACATGATCGTGTATTGAATGTGGCTCTTTGTTGAAGGCCCAGTAAGGCTGGGTATTTAGTTATTTGGGCCTACTGTGGGCCTGTTCACTGTTATGTTATTCTTTTACTCATTATTAGGCCTGTAATAACCTTTGTATAAATAATTAGGGTGTTAGTGAAAAAGGAGTGGGTAGAATTCAATATCTATGTGCAAAGTGGGTAAATGACATGCCTATAGGACTTAATAATGTGTTTGCTATATGTTGTTCAACTACATGAGCACTATAGAAGTCATGACATTAGGATAAGCACACACACACACTGCCTGTTTACCATTAGACAAGAGTTCAAATGTTTTGTCTACTGCTACGTGTTTATAGATAGCATGCCTATAGGAAGTGAGCATTCTTTCCATTTGCATGACTGCCTTTAACCACATTAGAAATCTGCCTATAGGAACAAATGAATTTTCCTTCCATTCACTTCAGGTATTTACTAGAAATCATGCCTATAGGATTTTGACCACTTCATTCGTTATTGTATCGCACTGAATCACTAGAAATCCTATTTATAGGACTAAGTATAAGTGAAACGAGTTCTAATCATCAATCATAGAGATCCTGCCTATAGGAAATAATTGCTTGTTAATTGGTCAATGCTAGACCATTCAAACAATACTTCATGCACGTCGTATGAATAATTCTAGGACTCTTTCCCTAGCAGATTATGTTGTACCCAACCGTGTAGATCACTTAGGCATCGCACATGTAGGATTGGTAACTTAAAAATCTCAACAATTAGCTTATGATACCCGCATGATTCTGTCTATAAGGTATATCCTCCATCTGAAATCACTTGCATACTTTGATCGCCTAGAAAGCATTTCTATAAGATTCTGCATATTCCCGATCGGCATATGTGTTTGCGTGCATTTGACTGTCTATATGTGAAGTCTAATATGTTTTGTATGTCGCCTAGTTTTATCATTTTGAGCAGCCTAAGTTTAAGTCTAGAACCACCCTAAATAGAGGTCCAATACCTCCTGGACCATAGGTATGGGACGGGTAATGCACGCATAGGGTACGACCTATAATTGAATTAGAATGCTTTTAGGTAACAACTTTAACATAGTAATCGGGTAGCAGGAGATGATAGTTTGTTCCCGCTGAATAATATGAGTAACACCCCATCTTGAGGGAGTTACGAAGTATTATTTATGTTGTACAGGGTGATCCTTTAGGCAAAAAAACTTAGGAACCCCCTTTCTTCTTTATATGTTGTTATTAGATCTAAATAGTTGTATCCCTATATTCGCACCAAGATCTGTATTAATCATGTTGTAATAAAGTTCTGTGACTTCTGAACTCCCTTTGTTTATTTGATCACCTAGCTTAATCGTAATCCACATAATCTTAAGTTTAGCCGGGACCCATAATTATGGACCTCGAGGAGTGCCTAACACCTTCTCTTTGAGGTAACTTGATCCCTTACTCGATATTTGGTGGCGTTGACTAGTCAAACAGAGTCATTTACATAATAGGTTCCCTAACGCACCTTAAACCGTTAGGTGGTGACTCTCCTCTTTTAACATCTCATTAAAAGAGTTGTCATATGTCCAAGCCCGATTTCGCGAGAAAAAGGGGGCGCGACATCATGGCGACTCTGCTGGGGATACTTAGGCTCTTACCATAATAAACTTGGCTTATGTGGATTAGTTTTCTTTGTTATAAACGCACATTCCTTTTCCATCTTTATTTGTTAGATTTGCTATTACATGCACATCCTTTTCCCGTTCACCTTTACTTTTCTAAAACCATTATAACATGTACATCCCTTCCTCCCTCCACCTTTATTTGCTTAAATTTATCATAACATGCACATCCCTTTCCCTATTCGCCCTTAGTTGCTCTAATTGCTATTTATTAGCTATATCATGTCTCTCCCACCCCTACTCCCTTGCTTACTTTATTATATTCCCTATATTCGACGAACTAACTTCTTCTTTTGTCTTTCTTTTTGCGTCCTTTATGTTTTATCTTAATACTGCGTTTATTGCTTTCACATATTTATCATGCAAATACTTGACAACTTGTTATTATTGCTGCATAAAGCATGCTCCACATCATATTCCACTCGTGCCCAACTAATACCGTAGCGGCACTTGATGAGTGTCCGCACTCTTTCAAAATTAGCCTTTAAATTGGAAAGGCTTATTTGCGGTAAACTAGTCGATCAACGGTGCAGTCGACGGTTCCGTGCCTCTCCCTCTAAAGTTGTCCATTTGAGAGTACCAGTCTAGACCCTTCTAGAAACCTTGCTCCAATATCAACTGTGCATGTATCATGTCAAACCTAGTATGGGTTAGAACGTTGTCCGCATGACAATCCTCTAAGATAAGCCTTGTCCAAATCCCGACGAGATTTCCATAATCCCAATGGAAACCATCATGTTATGTGCATTACTTGGGGAAAACATGCCAATATGTTGATCATTAATGTGTAAATAGTCAGACTCGGAGGGGGAAAGGGCTAACTCTATTTGTTTTGCAGAAAATAAGGTACGAAGTTCCCAGGTTCAGCATGGCGACTCTGCTGCTTGATTGGTGGAACAACCTCTCACCTAGTGACAAGAATCATGTGAAAAGGGTCCTCGAAAATTTACCTTCCTTATTGGACATTCGGCCAAATAACGCATTGATTAAGGCCGCCACTATGTTTTGGGATGAGAAAAGAGCTGTCTTCCGCTTTGGTGATATAGAAATGACCCCTCTCTTAGAGGAAATATGAGGCTTCGCTAGGCTGCCATGGGATAGTCCGGGTTTATTAGTACCAGAAAATTGCACTCCCCGCGATTTTTTGAAAATGATGGGTTTTAAGAAAAATGATGAATTACTTTGTCTGAAGGAGTCATACATACCATTTGAATTCCTTTATGAATGATATGGGCATAACAAGTCATATCGCCTTCACCGTGATGAACTTGCCATTACTTCTTTGGGTTGGACACACCGCCGAGTTTTTGTGTTCATTGTCTGTTTCTTGGGGTTGCTGATATTTCCAATGAAAGGGGGGAAGATCCACACTCGCTTAGCCATGGTCGCTAGGACTCTAATGGAAGGAATTGAGGTAGTAACTTACACTATTATCCCCATGATCTTGGCCGAAATGTACTGAGCTCTAGATCGGTGCAAGAAGGGATACAGACATTTCGAGGGCTGTAATCTATTGCTGCAGGTTTGGTTATTAGAACATTTCCAGAGAGGTGAATATCGTTAGGGGCTTCTGCGACGACCATTGAATGACTACATAGCCCACCATCATCCAAAAAGAATGACATTTATCCCAGATAGGTTCGCGCACCCTGGAAATGTTATGAGCTGGATGCGTTTCTTCAGCAATTTGACTGACGAAAAGGTACATTAGATGTTTGAATAGTTCCCTAGCAACGAGTTCATCATCAGGTCAAGAGAAACCACTCATTTAGTGCCGATCGGGTTAAGAGGAATCTATCCTTATGCTCCTATAAGAGTAATGAGGCAAGCGAGAAGAAAGAAGGTTATACCTCGGGTTTCCAACATGGTCCAGTACAAAGCAGACTTTAAAGGGAACATCATTCCGTTCAAGTTCGAGGCATAGCATATGTGGAATCAAAAGGTCATTGTAGAGAAAGACACTATCGAGCCAGACAGGTACCATGCCGACCATGTATACTTCTACCCATCATGGTTGGTAGATGATATAGCGGGAGATGCCAAGCCAGGGATTAATCTGATAAATATGGTTATAGATGGCGCTTTTGAAGCACAAGTCAAGTATAGGATGCTGCGCAAGAGGATTTTCGAGTCTGAAGCTAGACATTTGGAACAACACAAAGTGGATATGGAAGCCATCAGCGAATGGAAAGAAATTTCTACTAAATCAACGGAAAGATTGGAATATTTGGAGAAAGGGTTAATGGAACTTGAGGGGAAGATGAGGAAGAGGCTCTCGGATTGTCAGAATATGGAAGGCAGTGAGGGAGGGCACCCAGCAAGAGCTTACCTACTATTGGACATGCACGACCTGGGGAACTTGATTGATGGATCCAAGAAGTCCAAGAACGGAGAAGGTCCCTCTGGGGCCAAGTAGATTAGGAAATGATGTTATTTACTACTTTTTAGCTTAGTTTTAGATTTCGATTGTAATAAGGCAAATACCATTGTAATTTTCTTATTATTGTCGTTTTAGTATGGATCTGATTCATTTTCGCATTAATGAAATGACATAATTATTGGAATCGATTTTCTCCAAGTCTATGTGTCGCTTAGGCCTACCTTGGGCACAACGAGATCCCCCAAATTACGACGCGAATTTATTCTGCAACACATGTTCAATATCGCAAACATCCTTTCAATATTTCTTACTGACTTGGTTACCTTTTTTGTTTTTCTTTTCTTTTGTTTATTCCCATTCTCCAAAGGTTGGTTCGTGCATACTGGCATCATCCGCATATCACACTAGATCCATAGGTCCTCCACCTCTTCCTTCACCAAGTGATCCTAAAGGCAGAAGCAAAGGGAAAGAAAAAATGGACAATTTAAGCGGTATCAGAAAGGACAATGCAGAGAACGTTGAAACCTCGGACGGTCGGAATACTCCAGCACAAAATAAATTGGTCCTACGTCCGGAACAGAAAATATTGGAGCTACAAGGGAAACTTGAGTAGATCTGGAACTTGGAAAACCTTTCCCTTACCCTAAACATCCTTGACATCAACCAACAAAACACAAACGCCCAAAACCCGACTCCTCCCCAAAACACGCAGAATCAAAACCCACCACTGAATCCTCCCGCACCACATCAATATGCCATACCTCCTCAGAACCACAACCCTCCACCGGTACCTACTCCTCAACAACACCATCACCATCCAACTCAATACCCAGAAACAACCACATACCACACCCCTCTGAATGCACCACAGCCTACTCCTGATCCACAAAACTCAACCAATGACCACCATTACGCCTAGATTCCTGGAGTCCACCAAAGCAATCTCATATATGTGGAAACTTTACCCCATACCCCATAACAGACCCTAAATATACTCGAATATGCCGAGAAGGACCTGCTCATCTAGAACATGGCGGAAGAACTCAAGAAGCTTACTTGCAGAGTTGAAAGTGTCGAAGGTGGCAAAGGCATTGAGGGTTTGAATTATGAGGATTTGCGTATTCAGCCAGATGTAGAACTGCCAGAGGGTTACAAACCTCCTAAGTTCGAAATGTTTGACGGAACTGGTGATCTGAAGGTGCATTTGAGAAAGTATTGTGAAAAACTTGTAGGGGTTGGAAAGGATGAACGAATCCGTATGAAGCTGTTCATGAGAAGCCTCACCGGAGACGCCTTGTCTTGGTACATCATTCAGAACCCAAAGAAGTGGGTTAATTGGGTGAGCATGGCATCGGATTTCATGGATCGATTCAGGTTCAACACAGAAAATGCACCAGACATTTTCTACATTCAAAATCTCAAGAAGAAGCCAACGGAAACCTTCCACGAGTATGCTACTCGGTGGAGGTCTGAAGCCGCAAAAATAAGGCTAGCACTTGAAGAAGAACAGATGAATAAATTTTTTGTCAGAGCTTAGGATCCGTAATACTACGAAAGACTGATGGTTATTGAAAATCATAAATTTTCTGACATCATCAAATTGGGAGAAAAAATAGAAGAAGGGATCAAAAGCGGAATGGTGAAAATTTTGAAGCACTCCAAGACACAAATAAAGCCTTACAGCCAGGAGGTATCTCCAAGAAGAAAGAAGTAGGTGCGGTGATGGTAGCCCAAGGTCCAAAGTCTCCTCTTATATACCAAACACCTCACCCACATATCAGCCTTCACCTCCCAGATACCAACAACCTGCTGCCACTTACCATACTTATAACACCCAACCAGCATACTACCACTCACTACCAGCTCGTAAAACTACCAAAAACCTAGACCAAATTTCGACTGCAGACCACCCAAACAATACACCCCAATTGCTGAACCTATAGACCAACTGTACGAGAGACTGAAGGTCATCGGTTATATCACTCCCATTCCCGCTGGTGCTATGGAAAACTCCTCCCAATGGATTAACCCAAATAAGACATGTGCCTATCACTCAGGCATGAAAGGTCATACTATTGATGAGTGTCGTACTTTGAAGGATAAGATTCAGACATTAATTGGCACCAAAGTCATACAGGCAAAAGGGGCTGCACCTAATGTCCGTAACAATCCTCTCCCAGATCATAGGGGTGGAGGAGTAAACATGATAGAGACCGATAAAGAATGGGACTCAGAGGGGTCAATTGGACTCATTTGAGAAGGGGATAATTCTGAAACATCTCTAGTCACTCTTACGCCTATCATGGTACAGACTCAGGCACCAATTGAAGTTGAGGTAGCTTCCCCAAATCCGTTTGAGATTGAAGTAACAACGCCCTTCACCATGATGGTAGAACTTACGCCGTCTTATCAGTCTAATGCTATACCATGGGATTATGTTGCGAAAGCAAGAAGGAAAGGAAAGGAAAGGTAAAAATGGAAGAAACAGGTGTAGCGCAAGGCATGACCAGCACTGGTAGGATTTATACACCTGAGTATTTGGGAGGAACAAGCAAAGAAGCCGCCTCTAAACCGCATGTCATTGAGACCAGACCAGATGATCTTTGGAGAAAGGTGCAGGCAAGAGAGTATTATGTGGTTGATCATCTGAACAAAACCCCTGCTCAAATATCCATTTTATCACTGCTGCAAAACTCCGAGGCACATAAAAATACCCTGATAAAGGTGTTGAATGAAGCCTGTGTACCCAACAACATCACAAGTGGAGAGATAGCCAACATGGTAGGGCAAGTGTTGGAAAGCCACAAGATCACTTTTCATGAAGACGAGCTGCCACCGGAAGGACTAAGTCACAACAGGGCACTACATATCACAGTGCAGTTTGAGGACAAATTCATTGCCAGGGTCCTGATAGATGGGGGTTCGAGTCTCAACATCTGTCTACTAACTACTTTGAAAAGGTTGGGTAAAGGTCTGCATGGGATACGAGCAAGGAGTATGAATATGAAAGCATTTGATGGGTTTTAAAGGGCCACAATTGGGGAGACCAACCTCAGCCAACAGATAGGCCTGACCTGGTTCGATGTTGAGTTTCAAGTATTGGATATATCTGCTACATACAATCTGTTGTTGGGGCGACCGTGGATACATGCCGCTGGGGCTGTGGCTTCTACACTACATCAGGCCATGAAGTTTGAGTGGAACCATCAGGAAGTGATCATCCATGGGGACGGAAGTAATCCCATTTACACCAATCAAACTGTTCCGGTCATCGAGAATAGAAGGAAGTTAGGTGGAGAAACATACCATCGCATCGAGCGCATCAACGCAATTGAAAAGGACAAATGGTGGAGCAGTAAGATAGAAGGCATATTGGCATGGACAGGGCATGAACCTGGCAAGGGTCTCGGTAAGAATCTCCAGGGGATCACCAAACCGATACAGCTAAAGCGTCATGGCACAAATTTTGGACTTGGGTATGAATACACCTGGTACGAGTATCAGAATTGGTCGCCACCGTGGCGTGGTCCTTATTACCTTCTAGAGCAACCAATACCATGTTTGAGCCAGTCATTTCATCAAGCTGACATGATGTGGGAATCCAAAGAAGATGAAGTTCTAGCTGTCATAAGGAATCTGTTTTTGGATGATGAAGACATGGATTGCAGTGTGATAGTTGAGGAGGAGGAGGAGGAGGAGGAGGAGGAGGAGGAAGGCCTTATTATTCAGACCATGGAGAAGGGAGTTGTTCTCAAGAACTGGATTGTTGCACCCTCAACGGCCCGTCGAGTTCCTGGGTAGCCTGGCAATTAGCATCATTTATTTTGAAAGCAATTTTATGAGCATCTAAGACATTTTCAATATTTTATTCTCAACGTATTTTGTTTTTGAAATAATTGCTCGTCTTCGAGCCGTACTTGTTTGACGTCTTCAAGATTTATCTAATGCATTGTTAATTTAGTATTTATTATTATTCTTTATATTTTTTTCTCTACAGCATTATTATTACCTATCCCGATGAACCTACGACTGTGACATGTAATGAGACAACGCAACATAAGGATAATGATTCAGAGGATCTGGAAGAGGATATAATACCCGAGGAAATTGTCAGAGAAGTGGAAAACTTTGAAAACAAGCAAAAGTCCAATTTGGATGAGACCAAAACAGTTAATTTGGGAGATTCTGAAATAGTCAAGGAAACACGTGTAAGCATTCACCTATCACCGTCAGAGAAAGAAGAATACATCCGATTCTTGAAGGAGTATGAGGATATTTTTGCATGGTCCTATGATAATATGACAGGTGTGAGAACGTCCATAGTGGCTCATAAACTACCTACCAACCCTATGTGTCCGCCTGTAAAGCAGAAGCTTAGGAAGTTCAAACCAGATATGAGTCTAAAAATAAATGAGGAAGTCACAAAGTAGATCAAAGCCAAGGTTCTCAAAGTGGTTGAATATCCGACCTGGTTGGCTAACATTGTATCGGTTCCAAAGAAAGATGGGAAGGTCAGGGTGTGTGTCGACTATTGGGATTTAAACAGAGCAAGTCCCAAAGATGATTTCCCTTTGCCCAATATATACATACTGATTAACAACTGTGCCAAGCATGAACTTCAATCCTTTGTGGATTGCATTGCGGGATATCATCAGATCTGGATGGATGAAGAGGATGCCGAAAAGATAGCCTTTATTACACCATGGGGAGTATATTGTTACAAAATGATGCCGTTTGGCCTAAAGAATGCTGGAGCCACCTATATGAGGGCCATGACAACCATTTTTCACAACATGATACACAAGGAGATAGAGGTGTACGTGGATGACGTCATCATCAAATCCAAGAGAAGCACTGATCATATAGAAGATTTGAGAAAATTCTTTGATCGACTTAAAAGATACAACCTGAAACTAAATCCCTCAAAATGTGCCTTCGGAGTCCCTACTGGAAAGTTGTAAGGGTTCATCGTCAGCCGCCAAGGAATTGAGCTAGACCGGTCAAAGGTCAAGGCTATCCAAGATTTGCCACCTCCGAAGAACAAGAAATATGTGATGAGTTTCTTGGGGCGTCTCAATTACATCAGCCATTTCATAGCACAATAAACTATGATTTGTGAACCAATTTTCAAAAAGTTAAAGAAAGACGCTGCAACAAGTTGGACTGAAGAATGCCAGAAAGCCTTTGACAAGATCAAAGAATATTTATCCAAACCACCTGTTCTAGTCCCACCAGAATCCAAGAGACCTCTACTACTCTATTTATCTGTACTGGATGGGGCATTCGGCTGTGTCATGGGATAACACGATGAGACAAAAAGAAAGGAACATACCATATACTATCCGAGTAAGAAGTTCACACCCTATGAAGCACGATATTCTTTGCTGGAGCACACCTGCTGTGCTTTGACGTGGATAGCTCAGAAGTTGAGGCACTACTTCTGTGCCTACACCACATATCTCATATCAAGAATGGATCCGTTAAAATACATCTTCCAGAAACCCATGCCTACGGGAAAATTGGCTAAATGGAAGATACTACTGAGTGAGTTCGACATCATCAATGTAACTCAGAAGGCGGTCAAGGGGCAGGCGTTGGCAGATCATCTGGCAGACAATCTTGTGGGTGGAGAACATGAACCACTGAAAACGTATTTTTCCCGATGAAGAGGTATCATTCGTAGGAGAAGATATCACCGAAACCTATGACGGTTGGAGAATGTTCTTCGATGGAGCTGCAAACTTCAAAGGAGTAGGTATTGGAGTAGTTTTAGTGTCAGAAACATGTCAACACTATCTAGTATCCACAAAGCTCAGGTTTCCATGTACCAACAATATGGCAGAATATGAGGCCTGCATCCTGGGGCTAAAGTTGGCCATTGACATGAACGTTCAAGAATTGCTGGTAATTGGAGATTCAGACCTTTTGGTACATCAGGTTCTAGGAGAATGGGCTACAAAGAATACCAAAATATTTCCATATTTGTACTACGTACAAGATTTGATGAAGAGATTCACAAAAATAGAGTTCAAACATGTTCCGAGAATCCAGAATGATTTCGCAAATGCGTTGGCCACTCTATCTTCCATGATACAACACCCAGACAAGAGTTTCATCGATCCTGTCCCAGTAGGGATCTATAATCAGCTAGCTTATTGTGCTCATGTTGAAGAAGAAACTGATGGGAATTCGTGGTTTCATAACATCAAAGAATATCTTCCAAAGCGGAGGAATTCTGTACAGAAGGACTCCAGATCTGGGGTTATTACGGTGTATCGACGCCAAGGAAGCATCCAAATTTCTTGAAGAGATACATGTTGGAACGTGCGGACCACACATGAATGGCTTCGTCTTAGCTAAGAAGATACTAAGAGCAGGATATTTTTGGATGACTATGGAAATGGACTGCATCAGGTATGTCCAAAAGTGTCATCAATGCCAAGTACATGCAGATATGATACGAGTGCCACCCAATGAACTCAATGCAATAAGTGCACCTTGGCCTTTCTTCGCTTGGGGGATGGATGTCATCAGTCCAATCAAACCCGCCGCTTCAAATGGGCACAGGTTCATTCTAGTGGCCATAGACTATTTCACAAAATGGGTTGAAGTCGCATCTTACAAGGCTGTAACTAAAAAGGTCGTCGCAGATTTCTTTAGGGATCGTATTGTCTGTCGATTCGGGGTACCAAAATCAATTATCACCGACAATGCCGCCACAAATGAATGGAGTTGTGGAAGCTGCCAATAAGAACATCAAGAAGATATTAAGGAAGATGGAAGACAATCATAAAGAATGGCACGAGAAGTTACCATTTGCCCTACTTGGATATCGTACAATGGTTCGCACATTAACTGGGGCAACTCCTTATTTACTGGTCTATGGCACTGAAGTCGCCATTCCCGTCGAAGTAGAAATTCTTTCTTTGAGAATCATACAAGAGGCTGAACTCAGTGATGCAGAATGGATACGAAGTCGTTATGAGCAACTGTCTCTCATTGACGGAAGAAGAATGAACGCAGTATGTCATGGTCAACTTTATCAGAACAGAATGTCCATAGCTTTCAACAAAAGTGTCAGACCTAGACAATTCACACCGGGGCAGCTGGTGCTGAAGTGGATCTTCCAGCATCAAGATGAAGCCAAAGGGAATTTTCAACCAATTGGCAAGGGCCCTACATGGTTCACAGAGTACTAATAGGAGGAGAACTCATACTTGCAGAGATGGACGGAGAAGTGTGTCCAAAACCTATCAACTCAGACGCAGTCAAGAGATACTATGTTTAGATTATTTATATTTCTTCATCTGATGTAACTGAACTACGCTTGACCTGATTCCCATTTAAGAGAGGATACGTAGGCAGCCCTATGGGTTCGGTCACATCTCAATAAAATCTTCATTTTTACCATGGTCAGAAATTGAGGCAGAATTTTGAGGAGGACCCTCAAAATTCTAAAGCAAGTCCAACCAATTTCGTCATACACTGAACAATCAAAAAATTGCTTTTAAACTGGGGAAAATTTTAAGGAGGACCCTCAAAATTCTAGAGCAAGGAAGCCGCAATGTCTCTAAAATATGTCATGGTCATTGGTTCATCTAACTTAGTCGATATTGCATACCACTATATTTTAAATAACTACATGCATCAAATGCACGCATTTCTTTCAAAAAACTTTATTTCTATAAACAGCCAGATGTTACCCAGGGTGACTCGAACAGGATCTCAAGACAGGAGCACAGGCAAAGCAAAAGACAAAAGCGTGAACCAACCTTCCCCTACAAAACTCATAATTTTTCTTTGGATGCAGGCACAGTAAGACAATAATGTCTGCAGACACATCAGGTCACTACCTTCAAGATAGCAGATTATCCATCCCAAGCATCTCTAGTTAATAAACACTCTACTATCACTCATCGTTTTCTTTGCATAAGGCTAAACTCTGCCTCCCTAATTACAGAAGGCTAAGCACTGCCTTTCCTTGCATGAGACTAAGCATTGTCTCCTTTCTTTGCATGAGACTAAGCAGTGTCTCCTATTTGTATGAGGCTAAGCATTGCCTCCTTAACTGCATAAGGCTAAGCATTTCTTTTCCTTGCATGAGACTAAGCATTGTCTCCATTCTTTGCATGAGACTAAGCATTGTCTCGTATTTGTATGAGGCTAAGCATTGCCTCCTTAACTGCATAAGGCTAAGCACTGCTTTTCCTTGCATGAGACTAAGCATTGTCTCCTTTCTTTGCATGAGACTAAGCATTGTCTCCTATTTGTATAAGGCTAAGCATTGCCTCCTTAACTGCATAAGGCTAAGTACTGCTTTTCCTTGCATGAGACTAAGCATTGTCTCCTTTCTTTGCATGGGACTAAGCATTGTCTCCTATTTGTATGAGGCTAAGCATTGCCTCCTTAACTGCATAAGGCTAAGCATTGCCTTTCCTTGCATACGACTAAGCATTGTCTCCTATTTGCACGAGGCTAAGCATCGCCTCCTTAACTGCATAAGGCTAAGCATTGCCTCCTTAACTGCACAAGGCTAAGCACTGCCTTCTTTGCATGAGACTAAGCATTGTCTCCTATTTTGCATGAGGCTAAGCCATGCCTCCCTAACTGCACAAGGCTAAACACTCCCTTTCCTTGCATGAGACTAAGCATTGTCTCCTTTCTTTGCATGAGACTAAGCATTATCTCCTATTTGCACGAGGCTAAGCATCGCCTCCTTAACTATATAAGGCTAAGCATTGCCTCCTTAACTGCACAAGGCTAAGCACTGCCTTCTTTGCATGAGACTAAGCACTGTCTTTTATTTTGCATGAAGCTAAGAACCGCTTCCCTTACTTGCATGAGACTAAGAACTGTCTCATATTTTTCATGAGGCTAAGCCCTGCCTCCCCCTTCTTGCATAAGGCTAAGCACTGCCTTTTCCTCAAGACTAAATGCTATCTTCACTACGCCATCTAAAACCTGGCATTATCCTCTACTCACCCAGGGCTAAGCACTGCCCTCACCTTACCCAAGACTAAGCATTGTCTTGTCGTATCTTCGCATATGACCAAACATCATGTCTTTGCATTTCATGGGCTAAAACATTGACATTTTGTCCAAAGGCGTCATAGTCCGAAGGCATCATCCTCGTAGCCGGAAGGCACCATTCCATGGCCTGAGGATCTCTCAGTATTGCACATCATTATTCAAATGTGTCATGGTTCAGAGGTACCATTTTCATGGCCCGTGGACATCATTTCATGGCCTGCGAATCCCTTATCACATGATTCATGGCCCAGGACGTCATGGTCCAAGGACATCATCCTCACCATCCAAAGACAACTTTCATGTTCCAAAGAGAATTTGCATCATGTTTAAATTCTCGCAATAATCCATATATACTTGTGTGAGTCGTGTTTTAAGTTTTGCATATAATCCAGGAAGTAACCGTTCTCCTAATGGGAGCAATCCTCGCTCCGGTTTCCGTTCAACATTCACATCCTGCAATTATTTTAAGCGTAACCAACCACCATCAGTTACCCACTTTTACTTGATAACTGTTCAGATACTCGCTTTGAGATACAACCATAATGTTTCAGATTCCGTATAAACTTATCTGATACTGTCCTACCTAAAAAAGAACCCTTTCCGAGGCACACGATCATTCCTATAACAACTCAGTCAGTTTTGTTCACCGTTGGATCCATAACTACACACGGCCTGATTCCCGTAACACCAGGTATATGTAGGCAACTCAGGAACCAGGGTTCAGCCTCCATCTTTTAATTCACCTCATTCGGTCAAAATCGATCATCATTTTCTTTACCCGACAACTCTTTCATCATTCCTGGGTAAAAAGGTGCAGCTGTTGATACCCAATTTTGTCCTCATATTTTTGCAAATAAGCGTATATGCTTTCAAAATATTAACTTGCATCATTATTAAATTTACAAGATTTATGCAAGCATCTTCTATAATTTTCCATAATTGTTAGAGCTTTTAAATTGATTTTTTATATTTAAATTGCTTGATAATTATTAATTATTCCTTTAAATTATTTTGTGATGACTCAATTACCTAAATCCTTATTTTGCATCTATAATATTTGCTTAAGGTATTTTACTCTATTTTTTATAATTACATTAGTATTTTCAGGCTATTTGTAGAATCTCGCAATAATAGCCTATATTTTACAATTGTATTGCATTTGTCATTTTATTCAGGGTCAAAATAACATCTTACATTTTTTCAATTTTATACTATTGTTTTAAGGTATTAATTTGCATAAACATCATTTTTATAATTTATTTAATTATTTTATTAAAATATTCTTTCCATTAATATCTTATTTAAAGGTTGGCCCAAATTTTGAGCCAAATTTCGGACAAAACAAGCCCCAAATCTCTAGCCCAACCCCCAAAAGCCCAATCTAAACGACCCCTGAAATTAACCCGGTCGCGACCCGCTTAATAACCTGCCCCACTGCCCTATTCAATCTTGGACGTTGATCTTAAATGATCAACGGCCCATAATTAACCTACCATTTCCTTATATCCCCAATACCCCAAACCTTAGAGACAAATCCCCACCCCACCGCCTCTGTATCCTCCCACGCTCTCATCTCTCAAACCTAAACTCTAGCCGTCCTCACTCAAATCACAGTCCCAATCTGACATTACATGGATACTATCTATGATTCCTTTCCTTTCTTGCATACGCGGAGTTACTTACCATCTTTTGAACGCTACAAGTACTGGTTACTTGATTATTTATGGAAGCTGAGTCGTTGTGTTCGTTTGATTCTGATTCTGTATCATCTTCATGTTTCTGACCTGATACATTAACTATCAGACTCCTTGGCTTCGATTCAGCAAGATTTTGGCCATTTTTTGTTCCTCGTCTAAACTAGGGTTTACCCGTTCTCCTAAATTGATCTGAATCGATTTTGCATGCTTTTTTCCTTATTTTAGGTTTTATTTACTTTGTTTCCTTGTTTATTTGTCTAATTTTGCTACTATATAAACCCTTCCCCATTCCTCCTCTGAGGTAAACGAAACAATCGATATACTTTCACTAATAATTGGAGCTTTATTTTGTGATTCCCTCATTTTCTTGTTCTGTACTTCATTTAGGCCGGCTGAAAGCCAAGGCCACTTAGATTTTGTTATTCAAACTTTCTCTTGGTGCGAGCATTGCCCGGAGTTCTTCTGAAGCTCTTGGGAACTTTGACGCATTGAGATTCTGGGTTCTTGTGGAATTTTTGTTCTTTGTTATTTTTCGTTTAACTGGTAAGTCGCTTGTTCTTTTGCAATTTCTTTTTTATGTGTCTCTGATTTTGCATGTGCTCTAGCTTTTGAAATCTATGGCTTAATGTGTTTCTGGGCTACTTTTATGCATAACTCTGTTAGTTTTGCACTCGTTTTAAATCTCTCTAGCATTTAACTCCTCCTAATCCCGCCAGTTCTGAGATTGTCTATGTCTTAACTTGGATAATCTAAACCCTCCTAAGCTCGTTTAGCTAGTGTATTGGTATATGAATGTTCATGAATATGCTTACCTGCTTTGTCCTGAATCTCTGTAATGAATACCTCACATCTGTAATAACATGTGTTAAGACCTTCACTGTTAGCTATGACTTGTTTCTCTGTTATTGTGTCACTCAGCATGCTCACTTGATCTCATACCCCTTTAATGATGGCTTTAAATTATAGAACAGTTATCTCAACTTGTTTTCGCTACCATGTTTGAACTGTTTCGATATTAAGATGAATCCCTGGCATAACTTAGACCTTCCCTAGTTAATTCGTCTACTGGTCAATACTTGAATGCCTACGTTTGCTATTTGACATGAGTCTATTTTCACTTTGTTCTGAATCTCTGCAATGATTTTCTTGCATATGTAATATATTCTAATCTGTGTTAAGATTTTTTCTATCAACTATGACCTTGCTTCCCTGCCAATATGTCCCCAGCATGTCTTTGGCTCACTTAATTCCTTGTTCCTTCAGTGATTACTTGACTTGTCACAATGTGTGTTCCCCTATCATATCTAAATATTGTCTTGTTCCCTGATGAGAGTTAACATGTCTGTTTCATAATATCAAGACCTATACTTAGCACAATCTGGACCTTCTTTAGGTAAAGAGTCTACTAGGTCGATGCTAGAATACCTACATGTGCTATTTAACATGAGCTTACTCTTCACTCTGTACTGAATTTCTATAATGCTTGTCTTGCATACATAATGTGTTTTAATGTTATAAGACCTTTTCCCTCAACTGTGATCTTGCTTCCCTGCTAATATGCCCCTAAGTATGTCTTAATCCCCTGTTCCTTCAGTGATTGCTTGGACTGTCATAATGTGTGCTCCCTATCATGTTTCAATGCAATCTTGCCTCCTGATGAGAATTAACATGTTTGTCTTATGATACTAAGATGCATGCTTAGCTTAATCCGAACCTCTTAGGTCCCAATTGGTTTAATGTCATGTATATTTTCCAAACCTGTTTCTTTCCCAATTTCTTTCAATATGAGGCTATCTATGTGGTGCTTTGCTGTCCTGCTGAACCTACTGGCCTATTTGATTAATTACTCTATATACTCAATTTGGCTATGTCTACTTTAAAGATATGAATGTATCTCCTAACTTCTGTCCATTTTCCTCACTGGCAACTTATGCTATTTTGAACTCTTTATTCTTAGCCGGTTGAAAGCCAATGCTACCTAGGTTCTATTATCGGCCTCGCTAGTGTGAGCACTGCTCAGGCTCTAATTGAGGCCCTTGTGAACTCTGACACACTAGGACTTGGTCTTAGTTATTCTGTCAACCTCCAAAACTGTCCCTAATACTCTATTTCCCTGTCATGTACTACATGTCTATATTGGTTGTTCTAAGTAGTGTAACACTGGGTGTTGTGGCTCATTTGAATAGGTGTGGGCTCTTCTATGGACCCATGATCCTGTATTGAACGTGGCTCTTTCTTGAAGGCCCAGTAAGGCTGGGTATTTAGTTATTTGGGCCTACTGTGGGGCTGTTCACTGTTATGTAATACTTTTACTCATTATTGGGCCTGTAATAACCTTTGTATAAACAATTGGGATGTTAGTGAAAAGGGAGTGGGTAGAATTCAATATCTATGTGCAAAGTGGGTAGATGACATGCTTATAGGACTTGATAATATGTTTTCTATATATTTTTCAATTACATTAGCACTATAGAAGTCATGACATTAGGAGAAGAACACACACACGTTGCATGTTTACCATTAGACACGAGTTCAAATGCTATGTCTACTACTACGTGTTTATAGACAGCATGCCTATAAGAAGTGAACATTCTTTCAATTTGCATGACTGCCTTCAATCGCATTAGAAATCTGCCTATAGGAACAAATGAATTTTCCTTCCATTCACTTCAGTTATTCACTAGAAATCATGCCTATAGGATTTTGACCACTTCATTCGTTATTGTATCGCACTGATCACTAGAAATACTATTTATAGGACTAAGTATAAGTGAAACGAGTTCTAATCATCAATCATAGAGATCCTGCTTATAGGAAATAATTGCTTGTTAATTGGTTAATGCTAGACCATTCAAACACTGCTTCATGCACATCGTATGAATAATTTTGGGACTCTTTCCCTAGCAGATTCTGTTGTAGCCAACCGCGTAGATCACTTAGGCATCACACATGTAGGATTGGTAACTTAAAACTCTTAACAATTAGCTTATGATACCCGCATGATTCTGTCTATAAGCTATATCCTGCATCTGAAATCACTTGCATACTTTGATTGCCTAGAAAGCATGTCTATTGGATTTTGTAGATTCCTGGTCGGCATATGTGTTTGCGTGTATTCGTTGCGTAAGTGTGGAGAAAAACTTGAGCCTTGACTGTCTGTATGTGAAGTCCAATGTGTTTTGTATGTCGCCTAGTTTTATCATTTTGAGCAGCCTAAGTTTAAGTCTAAAACCACCCTAAATAAAGGTCCAATACCTCTTGAACCATAGGTATTGGACAGGTAATGCATGCATAGGGTACGATCTATAATTGAATTAGAATGCTTTTAGGTAACAACTTTAAAATAGTAATCGGGTAGCAGGATATGATAGTCTGTGCTCGCTGAATAATATGAGTAACTCCCCATCTTGAGAGAGTTATGTAGTATTATTTATATTGCACGGGGTGATCCTTTAGGCTAAAAAACTTAGGACCCCCCTTTCTTTTTTATATGTTGTTATTAGATCTAAATAGTTGTATCCCTATATTCGCACCAAGATCTGTATTAATCATGTTGTAATAAAGTTCTGTGACTTCTGAACTCCCTTTGTTTATTTGATCACCTAGCTTAATCGTAATCCACATAATCTTAAGTTTAGCCGGGACCCATAATTATGGACCTCGAGGAGTGCCTAACACCTTCTCTTTGAGGTAACTTGATCCCTTACTCGATATTTGGTGGCGTTGACTAGTCAAACAGAGTCATTTACATAATAGGTTCCCTAACGCACCTTAAACCGTTAGGTGACGACTCTTTTCTTTTAATACCTCCTTAAAAGAGTTGTCACATGTTGAAACCCGATTTCGCGAGAAAAAGGGGGCACGACAGCTCCTACAATAATTATAAGGTTAAGCATAGGAATCAAAATAAAGATTGTTAAAATATTTACTTAGTTTAATAAATTATGGCGAGCTTACTCATAATCATGTATCTCAATGTTCATGAACATACGGATGTTATCATCTTGTTTGATAGACTGTATGCCTTCATAGCTCATAATTTCGCCAATAACATCTCGATAACATTGACCAAGAAAATATGTGCAAAATTGATAATCAGTATAGAAAATATAAATGAAGACCGTAAGAATTAATAAATTTTATGATCTACGAAAGATATATCAATTGGTATACCAAACGTATAAGATAGAAAAGAGATTACAAAATGTAAACTGAAAATGAAAACTGTATTCTTATAAGACAGGAATCAGATTATCATTTTCGATAGAGGACACCCAAATTTTACAATTATTTTTATTTGTTACAACATAAGCAAGTAGTTACCTTTCAGGTATCTATAACAACTTATGTAAAATATTTGGCAAAAATTTGACTATGGGCGTTTTGCCTAACATACCATATGCATTTACTCTTATGATTCTTCTTCGATGGTACTTAAATTTACTCAAACATAAATGTATATAAACACAGTCTTTTGTTCATTCACGTTTTCAAATAATATAATATCAACATGAAAAAAAAGAGATCTTTTGGAGTCTTCTAACAATTTAAGTATAACTTCATTATTAAAAATTCATTATAAGGACAGATAGAACAAATGAAAGAAAGAAGGATAAAGCTATAGCAAGAAAAACTAATTGCCCACCTAAATGCTTGAGGATTTAACAATGTCAAGAAATTCAGCTTTGATCTAAAACTTAAGCTTTGATGTTATATACTGCAATTAGGATTAATTTAGTTCTCACTTAACACTCATAACATAGAAACACAAATAACAAAAAGTAAAATAAACCTGGAAAAAATGAGAGCAAATTAATTACTGAATAGCTCAGTATTGTCAAATTCTTGGGGATTTGACAGCTGCTCATAGGTTCTAAATTTGAAGATAGACATGTTGAAATGTGGATCCTATATTTCCTCAAAAGTGGTCTTCTGCGTGAACATTGGCCTTTGGTCTTCAGCTTCATATTATTTGGACAAACCACGAAATTTTTTATGATATACAAATCTATTTCCTTAATTTCTTGTTTGAACCTTTGGATAAAAGACCTGCCAATACTTGCATGAATGCGGTCGCCCTACAAAAATACTCAATAAGTTAAAATGACTAAGTTATTCCGTATGTGACTGTAATATAGTTACGCATATGTAAACAATGCAAAATAAAAAGTAATTGTAAAGTTTAAAACTATACCTTTTCATCTATCAGAATAATCTCAATTGAAAAAAGACTATCAGGTTTGTCGCGATCCGAATTTTCTCAAAGCCTGACAATACGATCCTTTAATTTTCAATTCATTGACATGTGGTTAATTTCGTTAACGAAATCTATTCCAACCACCATTAAGTTCGCTGTTAATTGAGAAGAAATGTGAATCAAAATAAAGACATTGATGCAGAGTGTAATCAGGTAATTAACAAAAAATATAATATATTTTGGTATGCTCTTATCAAAATAAGCAAGCATGCTCCAATAATCTAATTCAGGGAATTGGGAGAATGCTATCGCACAAAAGCATTAACTTTAGGTCATTCAAAAACAATGAAGAAAGTTGTCTTACAAAATAAAGTAGCCAGCAATATTAAGCAAACAACACAGTTAGCACTTAACCTCCTAATAAAAATTTTAACACGTTACAAAGATATATGATAACCAATATTCAAACACGCATATAGATAATGAAACTTTGATCTTTTTTATATAACATACGCCGTCAACAAACTTTACAGAAATTATCTATTACAGAAACATAATCTCAACTGGAATAATATAGAAAGTTGTATTTAATTATTTATTACAAAAATTTAAAGATTGTTCATGAAATACAAATCATACGAATCACCTCTTGTAGTCCAGAATTGCTGTTTTATATGCACACGAGGGAGAAATAATAGAACTATCTATCTATGTAACGACCCGACTTGTCGTTTTAAGAATATATGTTCTATTCTGTGGCTTAAGGTCTCGATCAGCTTTGAAATGTGTATTATGACTTGCGAGGGTGGTCAATTTTGGTTTTCGAATGATTCAGGATTTAATTGACAGAACAATTCTTGTTTTGGAAGCTTAAGTTGAAATAATTGACCGGATAATAAATTATATGTAAACGACCCCGAAATAGAGTTTTGATGATTCCAATACTTCCGGATGGTGATTTTGCACTTAGGAGCTTGTCCGAAAAAAGCTCCTAACTGACTTTGGGAGGTTATATCTCGTAATCTATAAGAAGTTAGGCGATGAGCAAAACATGAAAGTTGTAGCACTTTGTATCTAGTTTACAGAAATTTAAATCAGTTAATATACTACAGGATCAGGGAAGAGTTTTGGAAGAGTTTGATATTTTCAGCATAAGCATATAATGATCCAAAGGTCCATTTTTAGTTCTAGATATCGAAATTCAATTTTAAAACTTCCGCGATTTTGATAATAAATTATAGGAGTTATCTGGAAAATTTGATCTAATTTCATCAAGCCGCGATTGGGTTTTTAGCGCGAAACATAAGTTAATTCATTAACGAGCAAAATCGGTATCGCATTGAGAAAATAAACTCCGAATTGAGTTTCAATTAAACGACTAGGTTCGTATTATTATTTGTGACTTATAGTAACAAGAATCGTCGAATTCTGAGTTTGTATGATGGAGTTAGAGCCTTTTTAGTGAACAAATAACCGATGGTACAAGCAAGTTCTTGTGTGGACTTTTAGTGATGGAAAATGAACTTTTAGTAACGGAAAATGGATTTTTGACGGATGGGCAGAAACTTAAGGACCAAAAATGGTGATTTCTTTCATTTCGTTTTGGATATTTGGAGCATGGTTCTTGGGCGATTTTGAGGATTTCTTCACGACTTCGACTTAGGTAAGTGTCCTATATCTAAAAGTGATTATATTTCAAAAATCCATTGTTATATTCATCATTTATTTCGGATTTAAATGGAAGAAATAAAGATTTTTGCAAAATATTTCAAGAACGAAAATTTTAGATTTGGAGGTCGAGTTGTTATCGGAATTTGATAAACTTAGTATGGGTGGACTCGTAATTGAATGGGTTGTCGGATTTTGTGAGTTTCGTCTAATTCTGAGACGTGGTCCCCACGGGCAATTTTTGAGTTAAATTTCGGATTTTGTTGAAAATTAGTATTTTCATATGGAATTAATTTCTATAATTAATAGTGACTGAATCGAATTAATTTGGATAGATTTGAGCTATCCGGAGGTTAATTCAAGCAAGAAGGCAATTTTGGAATATCGTCCTAACTTCAAAAAGGTAAGTACCTTGCCTAACTTTGTGTAGGGGAATTTTCCTTAGGCATTGAGTCTTATGTGAAAATTGTGTAATTGGAAAATAATATACGTGAGGTGACGGGTACGTATTTGGTTTATATGTGCAAACTATATCGGTTAAAAATTTATAGACACCTTTATGTATTAAATTGAAAAATTGTGGAAATTTAGTAAATCCTTGATTTGTCATGCCTCATTCTTTGTTTGTTGAGTTTGTATTTATATGATAATTTGGTGTGATTGCGACTTGGAATTTTATGAGAATTTTGTGTGTTTGTTGATTTGATATTTCCTATAAATAAATATGGATTTTTCCGTATGCAAATAATCTATTAAATAAGTTTAAATTGAGGTACTAATATATTTTTCAAAAATTTGGACTAAAGAAGGTGTTGTGTCATGCTGAGTTAATTTTCCTTCCTTGTTGTTGTTTTCGAGGTTTATATACGTTGTGTGGAGCCTTGTGCTATTTGCTGTGAAATTAATTGATTTTGTTGCATCTTTGGAATTCGTTGTGGCCTATGGGTAATTTATAATATGAATTTTTGTTTTGTGTTATCGCGGTAATATCCGTGTAAATTATTGTGTGATTTAGGTTACTGTTATGTGGCAGATAAGGGTGGCATTCCACTGTTGATATTATGTTGGTATAAATGTGGCATTTCACTGTGGTTATGTGTGTTGGGATATTATCTAGGCGGAGCGATAAGGGTGGCTATTAAACGGAGCGATAAGGGAGGCTAATATAAGAGCGATAAGGGTGGCTATTATAGCTATATGAGAGATAAGGATGGCTATTGTCAGGGATGATATGTGATGATGTGGAGTTATTGCATTAGTAATTTTTATGTGATGTTGTGATTTTCCTTGTGTTTAATTTTATATCTTGTGCAATTTGTCTTGTTATTTCGGTAAACTTGATAATAGTCCGATCTATGTTGAAATTGGGAGCCTGTGGCTATTCCATGCGGATTATGAATTAAAATGTGGGCACGAGGTGTTGTGAGTAAATAAAGATGATATTGGCACGTGAATTGTCCGTGAAGTTGTGATATGAAATGTGGGCATGACGTGTCATGGTTAAATGATGATGATATTGGCACTCGAGTTGTCCGTGCGGTTATGATAAAAAAATTGGCACGAGGTGCCGTGGAAATATGAAAGTGTGCTGAGACTCATATTTTAGTATTTTGAAATGAGGTGTCACAGGGTGACTTTTATTCGAAAGATATTTATTTGAAGAATTATATTTGAAAGAAATTTATTTGAAGAATTATATTTGACAGAGATTTATTTGAAAGAATTATATTTGAAAAATATTTATTTGAAGAGAATATATTTGAAATGTAGTTACTCGAAAGTATTATATCCTGAAGATTATTATTTGCGAAGTATATAGGCGAAAGATTTATGTTTGAAGGACTATATTAATTGATTGTACTTGTATTTATTATTTGCTGAGCAATATTAATGGTGTTCTTGTTGCCATGCTGTGTATATCACTTGTTTATTAGTGTTTCCATTATTATTATTTGTTTCCTAATTTTTTTTATATACTATATTGCACAAGTTATTAGACTAGTGAGTGTCTTGACTGTGCCTCGTCACTACTCCACCGAGGTTAGTCTTGATACTTACTGGGTACCGACTGTGGTGTACTCATACTACACTTCTGCATATTTTTGTGCAGAGCAAGGTATTCGAGATATCGGATTCGGACAAAGATTAGAGTGTGATCGCAAGGAATCAATGTAGAGCTGCTTGGTCGTCGCAGTCCCTTGGAGTCTTTCTATTTTATTGTACTGTTAATTATTAATCAAACAGTATTAAGTATTCAATCCTTGAGATCATTCCATGTATTCGGTTAGTTTTTGGTTGTTGGTTTTTGGAACCTGTATTGAATTTTAAAAAAAGGCTTAAAATGCAATTGTAATTGGCTTACCTAGTCTTAGAGACTAAATGCCATCACGACGCCTGTGGTGAGATTTTGGGTCGTGACAAGTTGGTATCAGAGCTCTAGGTTCATAGGTTCTACGAGTCACGAACGAGTGTAGTAGAGTCTTGCGGATCTGTATGGAGACGTATGTACTTATCTTCGAGAGGCTACAGAACTGTTAGGAAATTTCCACTTCTTTCATTCTTGTCGTGCGCAATTTGTTGAATTTGGAATTTGAGCCTTTGTATCTCTATTCTCTCACTGATGGTGAGGATACGTGCTACCGGGTCAACTGACCAGGCACCCGCGCATTTTGCTAGAGCCGCAAGAGGCCTAGGTCGAGGCTGAGGAAGGGCACGTGCTGCGACTAGAGCACCTGCCAGAACAACAGTTGAGGAGCCGCCAATAGCTCCAGTTGGGGGACATGTACCAGAAGCACATGTTGTTACCCCCGGACTTCAGGAGACTTTAGCACAGTTCCTGAGTATGTTTGGTACATTAACTCAGGCGGGATTGATCTCTGTTGCACCAAATATTTCGCAGATTGGGGGAGTAGCTCAGACTCCTACCACGACTCTAGAGGAGCAGGTTCACTTTCGTCAGTTTCCGGATATAGTACCGGTATAACCTATTATTCCGATTCAGCCTGAGGTCAGGCCAGGGGCATCAGAAGAAGAACAAAAGAGACTTGAGAGGTTTAAGAGGTATAGTCCACCTACTTTCAGTGGCACTACTTCAGAGGATGCCCAAGGATTTCTAGAAAAGTGTCGACGTATTCTCCGCACCATGGGTATTTTGAAAGTGAGCTGAGTTGCCTTTACTAAATTTCAGGTGTCAGGCGTAGTGTATCAGTGGTGGCAAGTTTATGAAGAAGGTAGACCAGCCGATGCAATACCACCAACTTGGGCTCAAATTTCAAAAATGTTTTTGAAAGAGTTTGTTCCCCAGACTCTCCTAGATGCGTGGCACACAGAGTTTGAACAGTTGCGTCAGGGCACTATGACAGCATCAAAATATGTTATCAGGTTTAGTGAATTAG
This sequence comes from Nicotiana tabacum, assembly GCF_000715075.1. Classification (NCBI taxonomy): domain Eukaryota; kingdom Viridiplantae; phylum Streptophyta; class Magnoliopsida; order Solanales; family Solanaceae; genus Nicotiana; species Nicotiana tabacum. The sequence goes on from NC_134103.1 coordinate 38,379,028, forward strand.
CTCGTCATGCACCTATCTTGGTTCCTACAGTTAGAGAGCGAGTCCGCAGATTCATTGAGGGGCTCGATTATGATCTTAAAATATGCATGGCTCGAGAGTTGCAAACTGATACTCCATTTCAGCAAGTAGTAGAGATTGCAAGGAGGATTGAAGGTGTTCTAAGTGAGGGAAGGGAATCTAAGGAGACCAAAAGTCTCGAAGCTCTGGAGGGTTCAATGGATTTTACTCTTCAGCTATGACTCATTATGGTAGAGGCTCGAGTAGTCGGCCAGCTCAGTATGCACATCAGATTACTCGGGGTGCTCCACTAAGTTCTTATAGTGCACCACCGACACTAAATTCTTACAGTGGTTATTCCAGTTATCCGACACAGACTCAGTACGAGCAGCCGCGACCTCAGAGGGGTTGTTATGAGTGTGGTGATATTAGGCATATCATGAGAGATTGTCTCAGATTTGGGAGAGGTGGATTTCATCAGAACACTCAGGCTTTGGGCCTCAATGTAGTTACTACCCCACTTCTACAGCCAGTTAGAGGTGAAGGACAGGCGGGTAGAGGGCGCCCTAGAGGGGGAGCCCAGCCCATTGATATAATTGCTATGGTGTGGCTAAGGCCACTACACCAGATGGTGTCATTACATGTATGATCCTGATTTGTTATAAAAGAATATTTTTCCTTAATTTGATTCGGTTCTGAATATTTAGGCGAGTCCTCCTATGCTCCGCTTATGGGCAAGGTTCATAACTTTGTGACCCACTTATATGTTTATCCCTATTGGGAGATTTGATGATGTTAGCCCGTGTCTATTATTTTTATTTTTGTACACCATTGAGGGCTATAAGTTCAAAAGTGATTTTTATTACTCACTACAGTGGGTTTTGATGTGATTTCGGAATAATTGATTTCAATTTTATGAATTGTATGCCCTATTGGAATGAGGGGTTCATTATGTGTTGAGAAAATTGTTTACGACATTTATTTAAAATAAGAAATAAAGAAAATTAAAAATTTCAGTTGGCACAATGAGCAAAATACTTATGATTCGGAGTTGAGGACGAGATCCTCGCATTTTATGTGGTGTGAAATAAACTGGGCTACAAGCCGCGGTGGAAGTTATATAAGGACGAGGTCCTTGTGGTGAAAAATTTATGAGTTTAAATTCTCTCTTTGTGAAATTAAATTTGAACTATAGTATTAATGGGGAGTCATGCCTGTTAGGCTTATTTGATAATTCTTTTATATATTTCTGCGCATGTTTAGACATATTCATGCGTAAACATTGCGTTTTAGCCTATAAGGTGAGTATCCAGGTGGTATTAAATGCGACTCGTTGATTCAGATAAATAATTATGAGGTCTTCATGCCTCGCGTGTTGTTGTCAGTGTTGCAAAAATTTGATGTGAGATTTTGGTTAATATGAGATTAATTGAGGATGCTGAAATTAATTATAAACAACTATTATGACCAGAGATGTGGTTATGGACATACGTTGATGTGTGCGTAGGCACGAGTTGTTATAGCTGGTTGAAACTAATATCATGCGTTAATGTGATAATAAGGCCTTTTGAAATAAATTGGAGTGTAAGAAGTTGGCTTTAAAGTTTATAAATGAGGATAAAAGAAATAATCTCAACTGAGATGGTGTTGTCGGACCCATGCTAAATTGTGGTGACGTAGAATCACCTGCGAGTATGTGTGTAATAATACACTCAGAAATTTAATGTCCTCATAATAATTCTTGGCATATTCGAGGACTAATGTATGTTTTAAGAGGGGGAGGATGTAACGACCCGACTTGTCATTTTAAGAATCTACGTTCCATTCGATGGCTTAAGATCTCGAGCAGCTTTGAAATGTGTATTATGACTTGCGAGAGTGGTCAAGTTTGGTTTTCGGATGATTCAGGATTTAATTGATAGAACAATTTTTGTTTTGGAAGCTTAAGTTTATATAATTGACCGGATGGTGAATTATGTGTAAACGACCCCAAAATAGAGTTTTGATGATTCCAATAGATCCGTATGGTGATTTTGGACTTAGAAGCGTGTCCGAAAAACTTTTTAGAAGTCCGTAGTGAAATTTTGCTTGAAATGGCGAAAGTTGAATTTTTGGGATGTTTGACCGGGGAGTTGACTTTTTGATATCAGAGTCGGAATCCAGTTCTAAAAATTTTTATAGATCCGTCATTTCATTTATGACTTGTATGAAAAATTTGCGGTCAATCGGAATTGATTTGATAGGTTTCGACATCGAATGTAGAAGTTGAAAATTCTTATGTTCCTTAAGCTTGAATTTGGGTATGATTCGTGGTTTTAGCATTGTTTTATGTGATTTGAGGTTTCAACTAAGTTTATATGATGTTTTAGGACTTTTTGGTGTATTGGGTTGAGGTCCCGAGGGCCTCAGGTGAGTTTCAGAGTGATTTCGGATCATTTTTAACTGTTGGTTTCTTTGACAGCAATGTGCGAAATTTCCAATGCGCAGAGCTAACTTTGAAAGTTTATATCTCGAAATCTATAAGGAATATGAAAATTATCAAAACATAAAAGTTGTAGCCCTTTGATTCTAGTTTACAGAATGATAAACCATTCATCATCTGGACATTTGTACATAAAGTTATGATCAATTAACTAAAGCTGGTACTGTAGATTTTGTCTACAATAGTGTGCATCGCCAGAAATTTTTGTTGCACAGGGCTGACTTTGGGAGCTTATATCTCGCAATCTATAAGAAGTTGGGTGATGAGTAAAACATAAAAGTTGTAACCCTTTGTATCTAATTTGCAAAAATTTAAACCATTTGGCAGTTAGAGTTGAGTACAAGAAGTTATGGTTGATAAATTACAGGATGTCGGGGAAGAGTTTGATGTTTTCAGCATAAACATGTAATGATCCAAAGGTTCATTTTTAGTTCTAGAGATCGAAATTCGATTTCGAGACTTCCGCGATTTTGATAATAAATTATAAGAGTGATATGGAAAGTTTGGTCTAATTTCATCAAGTCGTAATTGGGTTTTTAGCGCTAAACATGAGTTAAATCTGTGATGACCCAAAATTTCATCTTTAAATTTAATAAGTAATTCTGTATTCTAAGACCTCGAAAAGTACCATTTATCATTCCTCGACTTGCGTGCGCTGTCCATATAATTTTCCGGAAAGTTTTTATGTGAAAAATAGATTAAAAGGTGAAATAGAGCTTTAAAACTCAACTAAGTTGACTTTGGTCAACATTTTGAGCAAACGGACTGGGATCAGTGTTTTGACAATTTTTGTAGGTATGTATCGTGATTTGGGACTTAGACGTATGCCCGGAATCGAATTCCGAGATCCCTAGCCCGAGATATGGAATTTTGATGAAAAATTAAAAGCTTGAAAGCTTAATGATTTCTAAGAAATTACTGATGTTGGATTTATTGACCTCGGGTTTGTATTTTGGTTCCGGAGCCCAGTATAGGTCCACTATAATATTTATGATTTGTCTGCCAAATTTGGTGAGAATCGGAGTTGATTTGACGTGATTCGGACGTCCGGTTGTAAAAATATAAGTTTTAAAGTTTTCTGGAAAACTTCCTTTGATTTGGTATCCGATTCGTAGTTCTAGGTATTATTTTGGCGAATTGATCACGCGAGCAAGTTTGTATGATGTTTTAGACTTGTGTGCATGTTTGGTTTGGAGCCCCGAGGGCTCGGGTGAGTTTCGGATAGGCCACGGGATGTTTTGGACTTTGGAAATTTGGTTTTTTTCTACAGAGTGTGGGTTCTGGCATGTCCTTCTTCACGTTCGCGAAGGACCTCTAGCGAACGTGAAGAGTAAACTGATGAGGCAGGGATTTCATTTTCGCGAACGTGAAGGCTTGGTCGCGAACACGAGAAGCCCATCGCGAACGTGTAGTGTTAGGCATTGGGGAGGGGGAGTCAGTCGTTCCTTCATCGAGAACGCGAGCAATGTCTCGCGAATGAGAAAGCCAGGGGGGAGTAACCATCGCGAACACGAGCTGGGTCTCGCGAACGCGAAGGCTTGGCAGCCAGTACCCTTCGTGAACATGACAGTGGTCTCGCGAACGCGATGAACACTGTCGCCCAGCACTTAACACAATCCAAAAACGGGATTTTAGCCAAAAATTCATTTTTCTCAGAAACATCAAACGGTGAGAGGCGATTTTTCAAGAGCCATTTCTTCCCCAAATTGTTGGTAAGTGATTCTAAACCATTTTCTTTCAATTACCCATTACATTTTACGAATTATCAACCTAAAATTTGAGTTTTCATGGTAGAATTAGGGGTTAGGTTAGAAACTAGGGATTTCGGAAATTTGAGGATTTAGATCCCAATTTGAGGTCGGATTCAAAAACTAATTACATATTCGGGCTCGGTGGTGAATGGGTAAAGGGATTTTTGTCCGAACCTTGGGTTTTGACCAAGCGGGCCCGGGGTCGATTTTTAACTTTTTTGGAGGAAAATTTGGAAAATCTGTAATTATTCATTAAACTTGATTCCTTTAGCAATGTTTGATATTATTGAGTCATTTTTCAATAGATACGAGTGATTTGGAGGTGAATTCTAAAGGAAAAGCTGTGATTGAGAATTAAATGGCCTTTGGAGCGAGGTAAGTGTCGTGTCTAACTTTGGCTTGAGGGAATAGGTATTATGTGTTCTTTTGCTAAGTGTTTGGTTGTTAAATATGATATATAGGTGAGGTGACGAGCATCTATGCATAGTTGTCGAGTCATAGCATGAGAGTGAAATTCTATTCTTGTCTATTTTGTAGCCTTAAATTCTACTATCCATGCTTAGCGGGTTATTTGATATGTTGGGTGAATCACATCTGGTTTCACTGAGATTTGGTAACTTTTGAATATTGATTCAAGTTTGAGATTACATTGTGCTATTGATTATGGGTAAAATACGAGTTTCTTTGTAATACTCTTATCTATCCGTTGTTATTGATTATGTGATTGGTGAGGAGGAGTGTAAAGCACGAAGGGTGATGCCGTGTATGCATTATTTATATTGTGAGGAAGAGTGTAAAGCACGAAGGGTGATGCCGTGTATATTATGAGAGGTTTAATGCATGAAGGGTGATGCCGTGCCATTCTATTTATTTATTTGGTGAGGTTGAGAGTAAAAGCACAAAGGGTGATGTCGTGCAATTTTATTTATTATTTGGTGAGGTTGAGAGTAAAAGCACGAAGGGTGATGCCGTGCAGTTTTTCTTACTGTTTTAATTGCTTAATTTGTTTAAGGATTTTCGGTTTAATTCTGTCTTTTCATTATTCTCACTCTTTATGTTGTATTCCTCCACTGCATATTCCCTTCCCATTATTTCTGCTTTATTTATTAATTTACTATTGTTACCACTAGCATGATTATACTGCTCAGGTTATATGTGGGTGTCTTGTCCTAGCCTCATCACTACTTCACCGAGGTTAGGCTCGACACATACCAGTACATGGGGTCAGTTGTACTGATACTGCACTCTGCACTTTCTGTGCAAATTTTGATACTGGCTTCGGGTTGATCGAGATATTGCTATTGGTCCACTGTCCGGAGACTCAAGGTAGATCTGTCGGCATTCACAGACCTTGAAGTCCCCATCTATCTTTTCTGTTCTACTGTTTCTTTCATTCAGATAGTTGTATTTCTTTCAGACTATTACTTGTAGTAAATTCTAGAATGCTCGTGAATTGCGACTCCAGATCCGGGTAGTAGTAATTAATACAATTTTTTAATATTCCGTACTTATTATATTTTATCTTAGTTAATTATTGTTATTTACTGAATGGAAATAAGGAATTGGTTTAACGATTTTCTAACGTTGGCTTGCCTAGCAAGTGAAATGTTAGGCGCCATCACGGTCCCGTCGGTGGAAAATTTTGGGCCATGATAGTTGGTTTCAGAGCACTAGGTTGCCTAGGTCTCACGATTTACGAGCAAGCTTAGTAGAGTCTGGAGGATCATTACGGAAACGTATGTGCTTATCTTATAGAGGCTGTGAAGTTTAGGAACAAGTTTCACTTCTATTATTCTCTGTCGTGCGATTTTGCTTTCTCAATACTGATTCAACTCTTCTACTCTTATTCTCTCGTAGATGATGAGAACACATACCGCTTCCTCAGCTGAGCAGCAGCCAGAGCCTCCAGTGACAGCTCCTACACGGGGCAGAGGTCGAGGCCGAGGCCGTACCAGAGGACGAGGCAGGGGCAGGGCTCAGCCTAGGGCCCGAGCAGCAACCCCGGCAGTGGAGCCTCAGATAGAGCTTGACGAGGAGGTTCCAGCCCATATTGTTCCTGCCGGACCAGCTCAGGTTCCGGAGGGGTTCATTACTACCCAAGTACTTCAGGACGCTTTGGTCCGTTTGGTGGGCCTTATGGAGAGTGTGGCCCAGACTGGCGCATTTCCCATGGCACCAGCAGTCTCTTAGGATGAAGGAGGAGCCCAGACTTCCACCACTCCCACTCTGGAGCAGATAGCTCCCCAGTATCAGGCTCCAGCAGCTTAGCCAATCGGATTAGTTCAGCCGGTTATTGTGGCACAGGTCGGAGATGGGCCAGCTATGTCTTCTGAGGCTTTATGGAGATTGGACAGGTTTATCAAGCTCTTTCCTGTTCACTTCAGTGGTGCTCCTTCGGAGGATCCTAGGAGTATCTTGACAGCTATCATGAGGTTCTATGGAACATGGGTTTAGTGGAGACAAATGGGGTCGATTTTGCTGCATTTCAGATGACTGGTTCCGCCAAGAAATGGTGGAGAGATTACTTGTTGACCAGACCAGCTGGGTTGCCTGCTCTTACTTTGGACCAGTTCTCTCAACTCTTCATAGAGAAGTTTCTGCCTATCACATTGAGAGAGGAGTGTCGCCGTCAGTTTGAGCATCTCTAGTAGGGCAGTATGACTATTACTCAGTATGAGACCCGTTTTGTGGATTTGGCTCGTCATGTTATTCTTCTGCTTCCCACCGAGAGAGAGAGGGTAAGGAGGTTTATTGATGGACTTGCTCAACCCATCAGATTGCAGATGGCTAAGGAGACTGGGAGTGAGATTTCTTTTCAGTCGGCTGCTAATGTCGCCAGACGAGTCAAAATGGTTCTTACTCAGGGAGGTTAGGGGCTTGACAAGAGACCTCGTCATTCCGGTGAGTTCAGCGGTGCCTCATCTAGAGGCAGGGGTACCTTTGGTAGAGCCCATCCTACCAGGCCCTTTCATTCAGCGCTCCAGGCATCCCATGGTGCCTCAGGTGGTCGTGGCCCTCAGATGCATTATTCCCACTAGCTAGCCTACAGTACACCACCAGCTCCTATTAGTGCACCTCTGCTCCAAAGTTATCAGGGTGGTTATTCAGATCGACAGGGTCAGTTTCAGGGTCAGCAGTCAAGGTTATGTTATACTTGTGGTGATCCGAGGCACATTGCTAGATTTTGCCCTCGGGCAACGGGCAGCTCACATCATCAGAGTTCTCGTGCCATGGTTCCGGCACCAGTTGCTGCACCACCTGCTCAGCCAGCCAGAGGCAAGGGTCAGGCAGCCAGAGGTAGAGGCCAGACTGTTAGAGGTAGAGGTCAGGCCATTAGAGGTAGAGACCAGCCAGTTAGAGATCGTCCCAGGGACGTAGTTCAGTGTAGTGGGGCCCAGCCCCGGTGTTATGCTTTTCCAGCCAGGCTTGAGGCTAAGTCATCTGACGCTGTTATCACAGATACTGTTTCAGTTTGCAGTAGAGATGCCTCAGTTCTATTTGATCCGAGATCTACTTACTCTTATGTGTCATCCTATTTCGCTTCCTATTTGGTTGTGCCCAGTGATTCTTTGAGTGCTCCTGTGTATGTGTCCACACCAGTGGGAGATGCTATTGTTGTAGATCGTGTTTATTGTTCGTGTTTGGTCACCATTGGGAGTCTTGAGACTCGTGTAGATCTTTTACTTCTTGACATGGTTGATTTTGATGTCATACTGGGTATGGATTGGCTGTCACCTTATCATGCTATATTAGATTGTCATGCCAAGAAGGTGACCTTAGCCTTGCAGGGGTTGCCTCGATTAGAGTGGAGAGGGAATCTTGGCCATTCTGCCAGCAGGGTTATCTCTTATGTGAAGGCTCGGCATATGGTCGAGAAGGGGTGTCTAGCTTATTTAGCTTATGTCCGCGATTCTAGTGCCGAGGTTCCTTCCATAGATTCGGTGCCGGTTGTTCGTGAGTCTCCAGAGGTGTTTCCTGTAGACCTGCCGAGGATGCCACCCGACAGGGATATTGATTTCTGCATTGATTTGGCTCCAGGCACTCAGCCTATTTCCATTCTTCCATAGCGCATGGCCCCGCCAGAGTTGAAAGAATTGAAGGAGCAGTTGCAAGATTTGCTTGATAAGGGCTTTATTAGACCTAGTCTCTCCCCCTGGGGTGCACCTGTGTTGTTTGTGAAGAAAAAAGATGGATCGATGAGGATGTGTATAGATTATTGGCAGTTGAACAAAGTCGCCATCAAGAACAAATATCCATTGCCGAGGATTGATGATTTATTTGATCAGCTTCAGGGTGCCAAGGTGTTTTTAGAGATTGATTTGAGATCTGGCTACCATCAGTTGAGGATTAGGGCATCTGATGTTCCTAAGACAGCTTTTCGGACTCGATATGGGCATTATGAGTTTCTAGTGATGTCATTTGGGCTGACAAATGCCCCAGTAGCATTCATGGATTTGATGAACCGGGTGTTCAAACCCTACTTGGATTCCTTTGTGGTTGTGTTTATTGATGAGATCTTTATCTACTCCCACTGTCGAGAGGAACATGAACAGCACCTTCGGATCGTTCTTCAGACTCTGAAAGACAGCCAGTTATATGCTAAGTTCTCAAAATGCGAGTTTTGGTTGAGTTCAGTTGCTTTCTTGGGTCACGTTGTATCAGCAGAGGGTATTCAGGTGGATCCTAAGAAGATTGAGGCAGTCCAAAACTGGCCTAGACCACATCAGCTACAGAGATCCGTAGTTTGCTGGGTTTTGTGGGCTATTACCATCGATTTGTGGAAGGGTTTTCATCCATAGCAGCCCCGTTTACCAGATTGACCCAGAAGGGTGCCCCATTCAGGTGGTCAGACGAATGTGAAGCGAGCTTTCAGAAGCTCAAGACTACTTTGACCACGACACCGGTATTGGTGTTACCCACAGGTTCAGGATCTTATACAGTATATTGTGATGCATCTCGTATTGGTCTGGGTGCGGTATTGATGTAGGGTGGCAAGGTTATTGCATATGCCTCACGGGAGCTAAAGGTTCACGAGAAGAATTACTTTGTTCATGATCTAGAACTGGCAGCCATTGTTCACGCGCTGAAGATTTGGAGGCACTATCTTTACGGTATGCCATGTGAGGTATTCACTGATCATCGGAGCTTGCAGTATTTGTTCAAGCAGAAGGAACTCAATTTGAGGCAGAGGATGTGGCTGGAGCTATTGAAAGACTATGATATCACCATATTATATCATCCCGGGAAGGCCAATGTGGTGGCCGATGCTTTGAGTAGGAAGTCAGTCAGTATGGGTAGCCTTACATATATTCCAGTTGGTGAGAGGCCATTAGCTGCAGATGTTCATACTTTGGCTAATCAGTTCGTGAGGTTAGATATTTTAGAACCCAGTCGGGTTCTAGCTTACACAGTCGCTCGGTCTTCTTTATATGAGCGCATTAGAGAGAGGCAGTATGATGATCCTCATTTACTTGTCCTTAAGGATACGGTGCGGTATGGTGATGCCAAACAGGTTGTTGTGGGGGAAGATAGGGTTCTGCGAATGCAGGGTCGTATTTGTGTGCCTAATATGGATGGGCTTCGTGAATTAATTCTTGAAGAAGCACACAGTTCCAGGTATTCTATTCATCCAGGTACCGCAAAAATATATCAAGATTTACGGCAATATTATTGGTGGAGGAGAATGAAAAAGGATATAGTTACATATGTAGCTCGGTGTCTGAATTGTCAGTAAGTTAAGTACGAGCATCAGAGACCTGGTGGTTTGTTTCAGAAGTTAAAAATTCCTAAGTGAAAGTGGGAGCGTATCACTATGGATTTTGTTGTTCGGCTCCCACGGACTCAGAGAAAATTTGACGCAGTTTGGGTCATTGTGGATAGGTTGACCAAGTTAGCACATTTCATTCCAGTGGCAGTTACCTATTCTTCAGAGAGGTTAGCTGAAATTTACATTCGTGAGATTGTCCGCCTTCACGGTGTTCCCATGTCTATTATTTCAGATCGAGGTACGCAGTTTACCTCACATTTCTGGAGGGCTGTACGGCGTGAGTTAGGCACACGAGTGGACTTGAGTACAACATTTTATCCACAGACAGACGGACAGTCAGAGCGCACTATTAAGATATTGGAAGATATGCTCCGCGCTTGTGTTATAGACTTTGGAGGTTCTTGGGATCATTTATTGCCACTTACGGAGTTTGCTTATAATAATAGCTACCAGTCGAGCATTCAGATGGCTCCATATGAGGCATTATACGGAAGGCAATGTTGATCGCTAGTTGGTTGGTTTGAACTGGGAGAGGCTCGGTTGTTGGGTACCGATTTGGTACAGGAAATCGGTACAGGATGCCTTGGATAAGGTCAAGATTATTCAAGATTGACTTCGCACAGCTCAGTCTAGGCAAAAGAGTTATGCCGACCGTAAAGTTCGTGATATTGCATTCATGGTTGGATAAAGAATATTGCTCCGAGTTTCGCCTATGAAAGGTGTAATGAGGTTCGGAAAGAAGGGCAAGTTGAGCCCTAGGTATATCGGACCCTTTGAAATTCTTGAAAGGGTAGGTGAAGTAGCCTACAGGCTTGCATTACCACCTAGTTTATCAGCGGTTTATCCGGTGTTCCATGTGCCTATGCTCTGAAAATATTATGGGGATCCGTCCCGTGTGTTAGATTTCAGCTCCGTCCAATTGGACAAAGATTTGACTTACGAGGAGGAGCCGGTGGCTATTCTAGCCCAGCAGGTCTGACAGTTGAGGTCTAAGAGTTATCCTTCAATTCGGGTGCAATGGAGAGGTCAGCCGGTAGAGGCATCTACCTGGGAGTCTGAGTCGGATATGCGGAGTAAATATCCACACTTATTCACTAGCTCAGGTACTTTTTTCTAACTCCGTTCGAGGACGAACATTTATTTTAGAGGTGGAGAATGTGATGACCCAAAATGTCATATTTAAATTTAATAAGTAATTTTATTTTCTAAGACCTCGAAAAGCACCATTTATCATTTCTCGACTTGCGTGCGCTGTCCGTACATTTTTCCGAAAAGTTTTTATGTGAAAAATGGATTAAAAGGTGAAATAGAGCTTTAAAACTCAACTAAGTTGACTTTGGTCAACATTTCGAGCAAAAGGACCCGGATCGGTGTTTTGGCAATTCCGGTAGGTCCGTATCGTGATTTGGGACTTGGGCGTATGCCCAGAATCGAATTCCTTGGTCCCTAGCCCGAGATATGGAATTTTAATGAAAAATTAAAAGCTTGAAAGCTTAATGATTTCTAAGAAATTACTGATGTTGGATTTATTGACCTCGGGTCCATATTTTGGTTCTGGAGTCTGGTATAGGTCCACTATAATATTTATGACTTGTCTGCAAAATTTGGTGAGAATCAGAGTTGATTTGACATGATTCGGACGTCCGGTTGTAAAAATATAAGTTTTAAGGTTTTCTTGAAAACTTCCTTTGATTTGGTGTCCGATTCATAGTTCAAGGTGTTATTTTGGCGATTTGATCGCGCGAGCAAGTTTGTATAATGTTTTAGACTTGTGTGCATATTTGGTTTGCAGCCTCGAGGGCTCGGGTGAGTTTCGGATAGGCCACAGGATGTTTTGGACTTTGGAAATCTGGTTTATTTCTGCAGAGTCTGGATTTTGTGCATATCCATCTTCGCGTTCGTGAAGGTCCTCTCGCGAACGCGAAGAGTAAACTGACGAGGCAGGGATTTCTTCTTCGTGAACGCAAAGTCTTGGTCGCGAACGCGAAGCGATGGGGGGTGTTACCCTTCGCGAACGCGACAAGCCCATCGCGAACGTGTAGTGTTAGGCATTAGGGAGGGTGAGTCAGCCGTTCCTTCATCGAGAACGCGAGCAATGCCTCGCGAACGTGAAGGCCAGGGGGGAGTAACCATCGCGAACACGAGCTGGGTCTCGCGAACACGAAGGCTTGGCAGCCAGTACCCTTCGTGAACACGACAGTGGTCTCGCGAACGCGATGAACACTGTCGCCTAGCACTTAACAGAATCCAAAAACGGGATTTTAGCCAAAAATTCATTTTTCTCAAAAACATCAAACGGTGAGAAGTGATTTTTCAAGAGCCATTTCTTTCCCAAATTGTTGGTAAGTGATTCTAAACAAATTTTTTTCAATTACCCATTACATTTTACGAATTATCAACCTAAAATTTGAGTTTTCATGGTAGAATTAGGGGTTAGATTAGAAACTAGGGATTTCGGAAATTTGAGGATTTAGATCCCAATTTGAGGTCGGATTCAAAAACTAATTACATATTCGGGCTCGGTGGTGAATGGGTAAAGGGATTTTTGTCCGAACCTTGGGTTTTGACCAAGTGGGCCCGGGGTCGATTTTTGACTTTTTTGTAGGAAAATTTGGAAAATCTGTAATTATTCATTAAACTTGATTCCTTTAGCAATGTTTGATATTATTGAGTCATTTTTGAATAGATACAAGTGATTTGAAGGTGAATTCCAAAGGAAAAGCTGTGATTGAGAATTAAATGGCCTTTGGAGCGAGGTAAGTGTCGTGTCTAACTTTGGCTTGAGGGAATAGGTATTATGTGTTCATTTGCTACGTGTTTGGTTGTTAAATATGATGTATAGGTGAGGTGACGAGTATCTATGCATAGTTGTCGAGTCATAGCATGAGAGTGAAATTCTATTCTTGTCTATTTTGTAGCCTTAAATTCTACTATCCATGCTTAGCGGGTTATTTGATATGTTGGGTGACTCACATCTAGTTTCACTGAGATTTGGTAACTTTTGAATATTGATTCAAGGTTGAGATTACATTGTGCTATTGATTATGGGTAAAATACTGGTTTCTTTGTAATACTCTTATCTATCCGTTGTTATTGATTATGTGATTGGTGAGGAGGAGTGTAAAGCACGAAGGGTGATGCCGTGTATGCATTATTTATATTGTGAGGAAGAGTGTAAAGCACGAAGGGTGATGCCGTGTATATTATGAGAGGTTTAATGCACGAAGGGTGATGCCGTGCCATTCTATTTATTTATTTGGTGAGGTTGAGAGTAAAAGCACAAAGGGTGATGTCGTGCAATTTTATTTATTATTTGGTGAGGTTGAGAGTAAAAGCACGAAGGGTGATGCCGTGCAGTTTTCCTTACTGTTTTAATTGCTTAATTTGTTTAAGGATTTTTGGTTTAATTCTGTCTTTTCATTACTCTCACTCTTTATGTTGTATTCCCTCACTGCATGTTCCTTTCCCATTATTTCTGTGTTATTTCTTTATTTACTATTGTTGCCACTAGCTTGATTATACTGTTCAGGTTATATGTGGGTGTCTTGTCCTAGCCTCGTCACTACTTCGCCGAGGTTAGGCTCGACACTCACTAGTACATGGGGTCGGTTGTACTGATACTGCACTCTGTACTTTCTGTGCAGATTTTGATACCTGCTCGGGTTGATCGAGATTTTGCTATTGGTCCGTTGTCTGGAGACTCAAGGTAGATCTGTCGGCATTCACAGACCTTGAAGTCCCCGTCTATCTTTTCTGTTCTACTATTTCTTTCATTCAGATAGTTGTATTTCTTTCAGACTATTACTTGTAGTAAATTCTAGAATGCTCGTGAATTGCGACTCCAGATCCGAGCGGTAGTAATTAATACAATTTTATAATATTCCGTACTTATTATATTTTTTCTTAGTTAATTATTGTTATTTACTGAATGGAAATAAGGAATTGGTTTCACGATTTTCTAACGTTGGCTTGCCTAGAAAGTGAAATGTTAGGCGCCATCACGGTCCCGTCGGTGGGAAATTTCGGGTCGTGATAAAATCATTAACGAGCGAAATCGGTATCACATTGAGCAAATGAACTCCGAATTGAGTTTTGATTGAACGACTAGGTTCGTATTATTATTTGTGACTCATAGGAACAAGAATCGTCGAATTCTGAGTTTGTATGATGGAGTTAGAGCCTTTTTAGTGAAAAAAATAACTGATGGCGCAAGCAAGTTCTTGTGTGGACTTTTAGCGACGGAAAATAGACTTTTAGTGACGGAAAATGGACTTTTAGTGACGGATGGGCAGAAACTTAAAGACCAAAAATGGTTATTTCCTTCATTTCGTTTTGGATTTTTGGAGCACGGTTCTTGGGCGATTTTGAGGATTTCTTCACGACTTCGACTTGGGTAAGTGTCCTATATCTAAAAGTGATTATATTTCATAAATACATGATTATATTCATCATTTATTTCGGATTTAAATGGAAGAAATCAAGATTTTTGTAAAACTTTTCAAGAACGAAAACTTTAGATTTGGAGGTCGAGTTGTTATCGGAATTTGATAAAATTGGTATGAGTGGACTCGTAATTTAATGAGTTGTCAGATTTTGTAAGTTTTGTCAGATTCCGAGATGTGGGCCCCAAGGGCGATTTTTGAGTTAAATTTCAGATTTTATTAGAAAATTAGTATTTTCTTATGGAATTAATTCCTATAATTAGTATTAACTGAATTGAATTAATTTAGATAGATTTGAGCTATCCGGATGTCTGTTCAAGCAAGAAGGCAATTTTAGAATATCGGCCTAACTTTAAAAAGGTAAGTATCTTGCCTAACTTTGTGCGGGGGAATGTCCCCTAGGCATTGAGTCTTATGTGAAAATTGTGTGATTGGAAAACCATGTACGCGAGGTGACTAGTACGTACTTGGTTTATATGTGTAAACTATATCGATTAAAAATTTATAGACACCTTTATGTATTAAATTGGAAAATTATGGAAATTTAGTAAATCCTTGATTTGTCATGCCTCATTTTTTGTTTGTTGAGTTTGTATTTATATGATAATTTGGTGTGATTGCGACTTGGAATTTTATGAGAATTTCGTGTGTTTGTTGATTTGATATTTCCTAGAAATAATTATATTATGGATTTTTTCGTATGCAAATAATCTATTAAATAAGTTTAAATTGAGGTACTAATATATTTTTCAAAAATTTGGACTAAAGAAGGTGTTGTGTCATGCTGATTTAATTTTCCTTCCTTATTGTTGTTTTCGAGGTTTATATACGTTGTGTAGAGCCTTGAGCTATTTGCTGTGAAATTAATTGATTTTGTTGCATCTTTGGAATTCGTTGTGGCCTATGGGCAATTTATAATATGAATTTTTGTTTTGTGTTATCGCAGTAATATCCGTGTAAATTGTTGTGTGATTTAGGTTACTGTTATGCAGCAGATAAGGGTGGCATTCCACTGTTGATATTATGTGGGTATAAAGGTGGCATTTCACTGTGGTTATGTGTATTGGGATATTATCTAGGCGGAGCGATAAGGGTGGCTATTAAACGGAGCGATAAGGGAGGCTAATATAAAAGCGATAAGGGTGGCTATTATGGCTATAGGAGAGATAAGGATGGCTATTGTCAGGGATGATATGTGATGATGTGGAGTTATTGCATTGGTAATTTTTATGTGATGTTGTGATTTTCCTTGTGTTTATTTTTATATCTTGTGCAATTTGTCTTGTTATTTCGGTAAACTTGATAATAGTCTGATCTATATTGAAATTGGGAGCATGTGGCTATTGCCAGGCGGATTATGAATTGAAATGTGGGCACGAGGTGTCGTGAGTAAATAATGATGATATTAGAACGTGAATTGTCAATGCAGTTGTGATATGAAATGTGGGCACGAGGTGTCGTAGTTAAATGATGATGATATTGGTACATGAGTTGTCCGTGCGGTTGTGATAGAGAAATTGGTACGAGGTGCCGTTAAAATATGAAAGTGGACTGAGACCCGTATTTTATGATATTGAAATGAGGTGTCACAGGGTGACTTTTATTCGAAATATATTTATTTGAAGAATTATATTTGAAAGAGATTTATTTGAAGAATTATATTTGAAAGAGATTTATTTTAAAGAATTATATTTGAAAAATATTTATTTGAAGGGAGTATATTTGAAATGTATTTATTGGAAAGTATTGTATCTTGAAGATTATTATTTGAGAAGTATATAGGCGAGAGATTTATGTTTGAAGGACTAGATTAATTGGTTGTACTTGTATTTATTATTTGTTGAGCAATATTAATGGTGTTCTTGTTGCTCTGTTGTGTATATCACTGGTTGATTAGTGTTTCCATTATTGTTATTTATTTCCTATTATTTTTGTATACTATATTGCACAAGTTATTAGACTTGTGAGTGTCTTGACTATACCTCGTCACTACTCTACTGAGGTTAGTCTTGATACTTACTGGGTACCGACTGTGGTATACTAATACTATACTTCTGCACATTTTTATGCAGAGCCAGTTATTGGAGATATCGGACTCGGACAGAGTTAAAGCGTGATCACAAGGACTCAAGGTAGAGATGCGTGGTCGTCGCAGTCCCTTGGAGTCTTTCCATTTTATTGTACTGTTAATTATTAATCAAACAGTATTAAGTATTCGATCCTTGAGATCATTACATGTATTCAGTTAAAGTTCGTGACTCGGTATTTCCAGTCTTGGGAGGTTTTCATAATTGTTTCCGCTATTGATTTTTGACACCTGTATAGAATTAAAAAAATGGCTTGAAATATAATTGTAATTGGTTTACCTAATCTTAGAGACTAATTGTCATCATGACGCTTGTGGTGGGATTTTGGGTCGTGACAATCTATATCTATATTATTATACTAGTTTATGGACACGTGCGATGCACGCGTATCTCATGCTAAGTAGTTTTAAAATGGTACAAATGATATTAAAATATGTTTACAATGAATTACCTGAAATTTGAAGGGAAAAATATAAATTCAAACTAATGAAACATAATTTTCTTATCATGATGATTTCTTCATTGTGAAAGGTGTACATTTTTTATTACATCAATATTGTAGGGACAATCTTAATTTTTAAAGAGTTTCTTGGCATTTACTGTATCTGGAGTAAGCCTCTTAAGACTTAAGAACTTTTTCGACCATGTTCATTTGCACATAATATCAAACTCTATTTTGTGCTTGCTTGTAAGCTTAATATATACTTGCTTATTCTATGATGTTCTCATTGTTTTATAAGTGACTATCATATGGTTCATCACATTTTTCTAGCTATTGCAATTATTTCTCTAATTGTTACTACCCTACGTTTGAAGAACCTAATAAAGGATAGCCAAGGGTTTGTAATACTATACCTAAATTCATGCCCCGATTGAAATGAGAGCTGGTATCAATTGCTTGTTGCCTGCATTAAAATTTTTATATATTTGGTTTGATATATATTTCATATCAGAACCTGATTCATCAAAGTAAGCATGTAAACGAATCCTTTGATATAGCAAAATTACAGTGTTGATACAAAAAAGAAAATTTATTAACCATCAATGGAATTTACAAATTGGAGCACGATGCATGGTTGAAATTAAAATAGCTTTGATATAAATAGAAACTAAGCCATACTCATGAAATTTATAGTCATAATTAAGTGGAATAAAGAAATAAAACAGATGTATTGGCGAAAATATTTTCATTTTTTTTTTGTCTTTAAATAATAAAATAGAAAAATAATATTTGTAGCAGCAACATAATATTTTCTAGCTATAAACATTAGGAATATTTTAAACGGATCCAAGTACCTTATCTGGATCATGTTTTCCTTGCTGACAAGTCCGAGTATAGTCTCTTCTTCTTAATTTTCCAGCAGTACTTAACTCAATAGCTTCTAAATGTTTAATGCCAATACTCGCTTGTCTTATCATTTCTTCTCTCGTCACAAATACAATCATTCACCTCTGTCCTCACCCCCTTTCTTCTATCCACTTATCG